>NC_037352.1:18125000-18750000 GCF_002263795.3 Bos taurus
GTAGAGGAAAATGCTGGCAATAACAGGGGGCTGATGGTAGTGCCCCACATGCATCCTGAACTGGAGCTGCTGTAGCTCTCTGAGGGACATCTGTAGTGGGGTTCTTTCCCCCTTTTCCTTGGTGGAGTGCAGCCTCTGTCTAATTCCTGTGTTTTCTTCCCCCTTCCCATCAATACTCACCGGGAGAGATGGATACAATCTAGGAGGTCTGGCTGAGGTGGAATCCTAGGGGTGTTGACCAGAGGTCTCCATCGCTGGGCTCAGAGCCTGCTGAAATGGTGGGTCTACAGTCTCTGGGAGAGCTGGTGGAGGAGCAGCAGCTGCTGCAGGAACTTCACCTGGCCCTGGATCGGGCATTAAGGCGGCCTCCAGTCCTGGTGGAGCACTGGGCGGTGACTGGGGTGAGAAGAGCCTTACCTGCCAGATCCCAGAGGGCAAAGGGGGATTGGCATGTCTTCACCTTCTAGTTGGCACAGCCGAACCAGAACACCACGTGGTCCAAGACTGTTTCTCCCTTAACTTTTAAAGTCTGTTCTGCCTTGGTAGGTTTGATCAGGTGCGGATGAAAACATAGATGGGTTAAATATCCCACATCCCAGGCCATGTCCAGAAAAGCCAATTCGTACTCACTTATGTATCCCCCACCTTCTAGCCTGACAATTCCGAGGGGGTGAAGAGTTTCACAGCAGATGGGACACCTCCTGAGGGAGGGCAGAATACAAACACACAAAGACCAAGTTTCTTCCCCTAACAATCCCCTGGTGATCGCTTAGTAATAATTTTTCCTAAGATGGCATGGATACCGCCTCCTAAATGACATTCACAAATTTCCTTCCTAAGCCCTAACCAACTCATCAACCTGTGTACCAAGCAATTGCTGCCACCTGCCTCTTCCAGTCTCCTGTGGGTCTGTGCCCCTTCTAGTTCCTCCCAGGGGGGTGATCAGGCCCCCTCTTCCTCCTTGATGGGTGGGTTCCTCCTCACCTGAGCGCTCAGTTCCCCTGCTGCCATCCACTACCTGCTAACATGAAAGGTCTGGGCGTTGAGAAGCAGAATCCTTCCAGAGGGGTGAGGCGCCATCCCCCTTCTAGAAGATTCGAGCCACAAGGCCTCCCAAATGGGAGTTGTCTCCTCAAAGTGAGGAGTTTCCCAGCCAGTGCACCAAATGTTGTAGCCACACCTTCTGGGAAACACTCACTCAGAAGGACAATGTGGATAGTGGAGTGCAGTTTATTACACCGGCGGGCCCAAGCCAGAGTCTCTTCCTAGCCAAGGACCTCGACCAGTTTTTCTGAAAACCTTATATACTCTAAGTGTACATGCCCAAACCCACCTCCCCAAAGTCCCTGAAACTAGTCTGAACAAAGGAAAAGAAAGATACAGTCAAAGATAACCCGTGATTCATATGCCTTAGGCCTAGGTGGTTAACAGTGGACAATTATCAGTAGGCCTGTGGTCATACCCCAAAAAACATAATAGAATTTATGATTCTATTCGGTTACACAGACAATTAGGGTATTCTTTAAGGGGACAGAGAGTCTAGGTACGAGCCCTGGGGCTCTTCCATCCAGGGGGCTCTGGTTTTCCAGTTGGTATGTCCTTTCCCTAGATACTGGACATACAGCTCAAAGTCCACTGTCTGGCCCAAGATGGAGTCGTGCTTTCAAGATGGAGCCTGTTCTGTTTCCCTCTTCAACACTACCCTTGTGGAGTTTACAGTCTAATGGTGAGGTTGATGTTACCCATCGAAGAATAATGCAAATAAGGCATGGATGTTAAAAATGTCATGAAGCAAAGAGTACTGTTAAAACACAGATTGGGAGACTGATCAAGGATAGAGAGGACTCAGGGTTCTGAGATGAATTTCCATAAGGAAGTTCCCAGTGAGCTGGTATCAAAGGAAAAGTGGAAGTAAACTAAGAAAATTAGGAACAAGCTTTCTGAACACAGGATACAGCATGTGCAAAGAGCTTGGTTTGGAAAAGACAGGTTTCGTGTTTCTAATAACAGCTCACACTCAGCTCAATTCTAAATTTTTAAATTCTCAACCATCCTGTCGGGCAGGTATTGTTAATACTCTCATTTTATAGATATGTCAATTGAAATAAAAATACATGTAAAAAGTGTAAATTTCAGTTTTATTTGGAGGCTTACTGAGGACTATAGCTCAGGGGCAGTCTCTCAGATTGTTCTGAGGAACTGCTCAGAAGAGGTAGGGGGGGAGTCAGTATATATACGATTTTTGTGAAAGGGTATGTGCACACAAGTGCACATGTCAGCATAAGATTGCTGCTAGTCATGAGGGAAAAATATCTCAGTTACTGATTCACTATTGATTCAGGATAGCCTGGTTTAGGAATTTTGTTCTTCTATGAGTGCTAGGGAGACACTGAAGGTTTACATCAGAGAAACATACCTCCCACCATTTCAGTAGTCCTTAAAAAAGAAAAAACTTGTTTTTATATCTTTTCTTTATGACATTCCTGAACTGGGCAAATTTGCTTTATTATTGTATGAAGGTGGAAGTTCAGAGGACTGGCAATTTGCACAACAGCTAACAGGAGGGGTCACCAGAGGCAAAGAAAACATGCATGTCCAGCTCACATCACCAGTGCTCTAGTACTGAGGCTTGTGGTCTTGGTTGGGTGCTCCTGGAATTCCTAATAAGCTCCAAAATGTCAGTTCCCTGAAAGCCTGGGAATCACACCTGGGGAGGCAGCACCTATCATTTCTGTCACTGTAGTTACACGGCTTTCTTCTCTAAGCCTCAGCTGCCTTGCATTCCGGGCTGATGTTCTCTGGGCTCCACTTCCCTACACCCTGGGCTGAAGCAATGTGTTCTTCACTTGTATTCAAAGCTCTCCACCCACGGCCCTTTTTCAGACTTCAGTCTTAACTAGGCAAAGATAATAAAGGGTGGAGGAAACCCAGTTCCCTTCCCTTCCCCTTAGGACCACTTGCCCTCCCCCTCCTCCAACACAATGAGCCCCTCAGTTAATTCTCTCACAGTAGCCTCAGCCCAGTTCAGCTCCAAAAAATAAGAAGCAAAGCTCTCAACTGCCTTACATAGGGAGCCACCAGCACACTGACTCAGAAATCATTGGTAGTGACGCAATAGCAAATTTTATCACTTTATCAGCAATTTATTCCTTGCTGAGCATTGTGCTAGAGGCTCTGCTGAAATCCTCACCTCAATCTTTACTCATTCCTATTCTACCATCAGGATTGTAGCTTTAGCCACACACCGTCTGTGCTGGAAAGAAACTCACCTTTCAATGCCCACATCTAAACCCTAAGCAATATACTATGCATTAAAAGAGGAGTCTGTAGTTCTGTTAGCTTTTTTTCTAATGCGGATTGTCAACTACAAATTGGCATTTGCTGTCTACTTCTACAAGGGTTAAATCATGTGCTGCTGTGGCTGATGACCTTCAACAAGCCCAGGAGGGAGTTTAGAGTGGAGATGAAGACTGAGACACTCTGTGCTTTGGAAAACTGACAGAATAGGCCTTCAGATAGTTTGATATTTTTAGGAGATTTTAATGAGCCCAATTCTTGCATCTCCTCTTATCTGGAAAAGCACTAAATTCCTTTGTTGCAGGGAAAACCCCATTCTGGCTCCATGTTGGAACTGTTTCATTGACTTGTTTTCCTTTGCTTTTGTTATTATAATCATACAAAATGTCCTGCCTCAGAGAATCCTGCCCCTCTGCCTGACTGTGGAACTAAAGTGCCTTTTTTCAGCTCACAGAGAAATAATCTGACCCTGCCACCTGTGAATAGCTGCAAGAAAGAAGAGATTAACACATCCCTTCCCTGAGGCCGGCTGTTCCCAGACACGTTTCACGAGACTTATTGACTTCCCTGGTGGCTCAGAGGATAAAGCGTCTGCCTGCAATCCACAAGACCAGGGTTTGATCCCTGGGTTGAGAAGATCCCCTGGAGAAGGAAATGGCAACCCACTCCAGTATTCTTGCCTGGAGAATCCCATGGACAGAGGAGCCTGGCGGGCTACAGTCCACGGGGTCGCAGAGTGAGACAAAACTGAGCGACTTCACACACACACACGACCCTTTTTACTTTCTCATTGTCTCTCTATTTTGCCTTTTTGCTTTATTTTCTCACCTCCCCCCATCTCTGTTCTGTAACAGAATCTGGTATCCAGCCTCTAGTAAGATGGCGATTTTGAGATACCACTCTTCAATCTTCTCATTCAGGGGCTTTCCAAAGTCATCTTCCTTGCCCCAATACCTTGTGTCTCAGATTCATGCGGCAAGCAGAGTGAGCTTGGACTTGGTAGCACTTCCATGGTGACATCAGCTCCTCAGGACTAACTAAATCTTTTGCAAAAATGTGTGCTTGATTACATGAACTTCTTCTTCACCAAAATCACATATATATATCGACCTTTCCATGCTTACCTCTTTGGAGCAGTTTCTCAGAGCTGTCTGAGAAACTGTTCCAAATGTTGCAGAGAAGAAGCCAATTATGACTTCATGTTGGAACCTGTTTCTTTGGCTTGCTTTTTGTTGCTTTTGTGGTTTTATAATCATACATGTGAAGTGAAGTGAAGTTGCTCAGTCGTGTCCGACTCTTCGCAACCCCATGGACTGTAGCCTACCAGGCTCCTCTGTCCATGGGGTTTTCCAGGCAATAGTACTGGAGTGGATAATCATACATAGAGGCTTGCTTAAAAGGACCTTACCCCTCTGCCTATGTGTAAACTAAAGTGCTTATGTTCACCTTATAGGGAGATAAAGTGACCCTGCCAAACAAACTTTGAATATAGGAACTTAACACACCCCTTCCAAAGACGGGCCATTCCCTTGGAGATGTTTTGCAAGACTGAAGACCCTTTCACTTTACTTCCCCACTGCCTCTCCCTCTCTCTTCTGCCTTTGGACTTTAGTTCCATACTGCTTCTTTCTCTCTGACTCTACCAAAGGACTTGGCATCCAGACCCCAGCAAGATGGGTATTTTGAGGCACTAGCCTGCTATTTCTCAGTCAGTGACTCCCTGAATAAAGTCTCTTCCTTGCCTCAACCTCTCATCCCTCAGATTTATTGGCCTACAATGTGGTGAAAAGAGTGAGCTTGGACTCTGTAACACAAAGAGGTGAGGGAGTTCCATGCAATCAAGTGTTTCTTTTACAAAAACTTTTATGTTAGTCAAGAGGAGCTGGTGTCACCGTGAAATGATTTAGTGCTTTTCTGAAGAGGAAAAGTTAAAATTTTACATAACTTCCCACTTGTTCTGCCTCTGTAACTCAGCTTGCTCCTGTCTGGATCACACAGGTCACAGTCTCAGAAAGTGGGGACTTAGAATACTAGGAACTGAAGCTTATCTTCTTCACCCTTGTCTTGCTCTTTGCAATTGCTGGCCCCTGCAAACCTGTGTAATCATCCCTGTCTGTGTAAAGGTCAGGCATCCCCCTCCCCATCTTGACTGTGGGAGAAACCCCTTAGTTTAAACCAGCCTATTAGCAGCTAGTGTTGCCCACTATAGTCTGTCTATAAAAACGCTTGGTTCAGGGCTCAGAGCTTGGAGTGTTAACTCCTCTGGGCCCACCAGCATAATAAATCCGAGTTCTCCAACTCTCCAAGTGTGGTGCTTGGTTTCTCGATTACTGGTTTCTGCAACATTTCTGGAGGCCCCAGTGAGATTACAACCACGCCAGCCCCTTGAGCCGCCAAATTGGTGGCTCGGCCAGGCTGGAGCGAAGGAACCCGAGACAAACAAGGAGACCCACCACCTGACAGTATTCTGGGTTCTCTTTCGGATCGGTGTTCTGACTCTCTAGAAGGCTGAGCCCTGACTGGACTCGTTGGAGGGGCAGACCAACTCACCAGGAATGGCCACAGGATCAGGTAAGGCCCCGGGGCCAGTTCCCAGTTAGGTCCTACCTCAACGGGTAGAAGAGGAGACTGATACCTCCCAGGAGGTACCTCCCAGAGAGACTGAGCTCCCAGGAAAGGGGCATCAGATAGGGAGAACTGAGGACTCAGGACAAGGGAGGCACTGTGACTGATAACTTCTTTGGAGCTCCCAGGAAAGGAGCAACAGTTAAGGAAACCTAGGGGCTGAGGAGAAGGGAGGCACTGTGACTGATAACCTCTTTGGAGCTCCCAGGAAAGGAGCAACAGTTAAAGAAACCTGGGGGCTCAGGAGAAGGGAGGCATTGTGACTGATAACCTCCGTGGAGCTCCCAGGAAGGGAGCAACAGTTAAGGAAACCTGGGGACTTGGGAGAAGGGAGGCATTGTGATAGCCACTGAATGATTGTGAGTGCACGATTGCTGATTGAACAGAGTGAGAGAAATTTTTCCTTTTGTAAACTGCAAAACCAATTCTTTTTGCATATGCAATTAAAAACAACTAGCTTGTTAAAAGGCCTGCCTAGGAAAAAGCTTGAAGTTAACCCTTTCCGTGTCCTTGAAATACACAGCCCGCTTTGCCTGAGACCTCAGCCTTGGGCAAAGGAGAACTTCAAGCAAAGAAAAAAAAGGAGTCAAAGAGATATTTTAAATTTCAAACAGAAAACTATAAGATCTCTGTCTGTCTGTCTGTATTTATGTATGTCTCAGTGTATGTTTTTTTTTTTTTTTCTGATAATATTGTTGAAGTTGTAAATGAGTTCTAATTTAATTGGCCTAAAGAAAAGTAAGCGCTTACAAATCAAACAATTCTAAATACACAAATAATTAACCTAAATAAATTTCAGGCTAAAGTAAACTGGGAAATATTCAATATTAAATATCTAGTATTAATGTTTGTTTGCTAACTAATAAGGAAATAAGATGCATGTTTTTAATAAAGATGATATAAAAAACAAAATTACATTTTATAAAGGGAAAAGAAAGTAGGTCTGACTTACAGGTGGGTGTTACAGAAAGTAATTAAAATGTTTGTGGAAAATGGACCCTAAAAAAGTTTGTGCGTGGTTAGGACTAACTAAGTTTAAAATAAATTTAATTAAGTTTACCTAAATGAGTTTAAAGTAAGTGGGTGCAAAACTTTAATTTGGCCTGTCTCTGTTAAAAAGATATACTTTCTTCAGATGTTGAACAGCTTTTAATAATAGATTTAAGTTTCTTTATCTCTTAATTGATCTGTTCTATATTTACCTTTAAAATCTTTTGTTAACTTTGGCTAAGTAAATAACTATTATTTTGCAGTAACTTATATGATCCTACCTGACTGTTATAAACCCTTTTGACATTTATTGACAAAACTTCCTAAATAACTTGACTTCTAGCTAGCTTTGGGATGCTTCAGAGGGCCCCTGAGACATCCCAAAGAGCTATTAAGCTAGCTTGGTTCACTGGACATGTTAAATTACATGGTAAGTACTGTTAAATGGGTGATAAATCTTTTCATGTTATACTGTATGGTTGATGTTACTAATATAGATATCCTAAAATTATGTGAAATTCATATAGATCTGATATGCCCTGATAAAATATGGTCAATTATAATTCTAGTTATCATGTTAAAGGGTTATGACCAGGTTTCTCTGCCAATTGCAATAGAATCAGGTTTTAAACATGCCTTCTATGGTTTTACTCTCATGCCTTTAGAAGAATACTGTTAGTTCTTCAAGATTTATGAAAAATACTTTCTAAGATTAAGCAGATAAACAAATTTTGTTATTAATAGTAAGTGTACCAGACTGAGATTTGGTCTTCTCTCTGTTTAGAAAACAAAGTTTTCTTAAAATACAGCTTTCAATAACAGATTATGAATTTCTTTGCCTTTAAGTGAGCTATATTTGTTTTTAAAATCTTTTTGTTATGTTGGCAAAGTAAATAAACATTATATAAGATTATGGTACATGTAGACAAAGCCCATTCTGCTTCAACAACAACAAAAATAACCCGTCACAGTTAGACTTTTGCTATCCTGATGTCCTTAAAACATGGCAATAGTCTGGTCCTATATCAGGAAATTAAAAATGGATGAACAACAGCTGAAAATCAAAGAGCCAGGGCTATGGGAAATCCAAGACAACTGCTTGGCTTTTCCTGGCTCCCTGACAGACTGCATTTTTATTTGATGGGTTAAAGCCTTACCTGGCTACAGTGTTAATGGCCTCACAATGAACTCTCCAAGAAAAGAAAAAATTATGTTTCACTGAATATTAAATTCTAGTTTTGTTAATTAAGGCCTGTACTTACTAAGACTCACTTCTGAAATAGTTCTTTGTTATGTTATATTGCTAAAAGGCTTAATTAAGTTATTAAAAAGGACAATCAGATTTTTTTCTAAAGCTTATCTCAGTAACCAATCTTTGGATAAATGTCAGATGCTCCATGATGTACAGCCAGGTGTTTGACACTTGTCTATAATCATTTAACTGAGTCAGATGACCTGGGGCATACTGGGCTATATCCAGTGAAAGTTCTTGACTTAAATTCTTGCTTTTGACTTTACTAATAACTGCTAGCTATATTATTTTCTATGTAGCTTGCTTCCAAAGATTATTTCTGATGTTACCAAATGTGTGACTGAGCGTGTGATAAAATGTTGATATGAAGTTCCATATGAGACCAATAATTGTAATAATGTATCTCTAGATATGGGAAGAAACAACGGGAGGAAATATTTTCTTACTCCAAGAGGCTAGTTTAAGACAGGTATGGTCCAGAGACTTTCGCTGCTTACAAGGCCTGGTCTAGTGACAAGACACTGAGTGGCCTGTCAATGGAATCTTTCTTAGACCTGGGAATGAGCCTTCCCAGCACCATGGGACACAATGACCATGAAATGCCCCAAAACATGGTCAAATATGTAGCTATGAAGGGGCCCTGCTGACTGGAAGTTGGCCCTTGCCAGCTGCCTCTACAAAGATTAAATAGGACCACCATAAGATGCTGACCTTCAACACCCCCTTGAAAGGAGTTCAGGGTGAAGACAAAAAATAAGGCACTCTGTGCTCTGGGAAAACCCTGGAAAAACAGGCCTTCAGATAGTCAGATGTTTTCAGGTAAAGATTTTTATGAGTCCAAATTCTTGCATCTTCCCATATATAGAGAAACACGAATGTCACAAACCAATGTCTGGACCTGGTTCTCCTGGCTAGCCCCCCTAGCAGCTTTACTACTTCTATTAATCTTTCTTATGTTTCTCCAAGTAGCAGTACGACAAGAGTACCCCTGGCCAACACCCAGACAGTGCTAGGACAAGCTGCCTTATTCTGTGGACTCTCATCTCCTTCTGTAAATGCACCCCAAGGTCCTCAGGCTATTTGTCCCTTTGAGATCTTACATGGGAGACCACCCCTAATGATAAAAATGCTCAAGGGAGACCACCAACAACCAGCTGAACTGGAGGTGTCCCAACATCTCCAGGCCCTGGAAAAGTCTTCTGCCATATCACCTGAGAAAACTTAGAAAGGACACCCAGTCCTTTGGGCAATTGGGTTCATCCCTATCAGCCAGGAGATGAGGTCTGATGAGAGGGTTAAAGGTCTGATGAGGGTTAAAGATTAGGGGAAAAAAAAAAATACTTCAGCAAGTTTGAACAGGCTCTCACATGGCCATCCTGGCAACCCCTACTGCTGTTAAAGTTATAGGTGTCATCCCTGGGATCCACCATGTCAGAGTCAAGAAGGCAGCTACTTCCTGTGATGAGGACACCTGGAAAGCAGTTTGGGACCCCCAAAACCTCCTCAAGTTCCGGTTCCAAAGACAATGGCCCTCATACACAAAGGATGTTGAGCCCTACTCTAGTCACTCCAGAAGTTGACTAGTCAACCTACTAGTAGACCTACTGACAGCTGACAGGAGAGGACTCTGCCTCTTCTTGAATGAAGAATGCTGCTTTTATGTAAACCAATCAGAAATAGTCAGGGACATGGTCCAACAGCTAAGGGAACAAATCATAAAAAAGAGAGAGAAACTAGCTAATTCCTGGGGTGACTGGAACAATGTCTGGAGCTGGGCATCGTGATTTCTCCCTTTAACAGGTCCTCTCTTCATGCTCTTTGCGACGCTCTTGTTTGGCCCTTGTATTCTCAATGCTATTACCCAGTTCATAACCTCTCAGATTGAATCCATAAAGTTACAAATGGTAATACCTCAATAGACCCCGAAATAATGGGGCACTCTGAACGTCCTACCAAAACATGAGATGATGTTTTCTACAAAGAGTGATAGAAGCATCAAGAGAGGGAAATGCAGAGGAAAAGTTAAAATTTTACATAACCTCCTGCTCGTTCTGCCTCTGTAACTCAGCCTGCTCCTTGCAAGGTCTGGATCACATAGGTAGGTCAAATAGTCTCAGAAAGTGGGGACTTACAATACTAGGAACTGGAGCTTATCTCACTTACCCTTGTCCTGCTCTTTGCAATTGCCTGGCCCCTGCAAACATGCTTGATCATACCTGTCTGTGTAAAGCTCAGGCATCCCCCTCCCCATCTTGACTGCTGCTCCTGCGCTCAAAACCCCTGAATTTAAACCAGCCTATTAGCAACTAGTGTGGCCCACTAGAGTCTGTCTATAAAAACTCTGTAACTCCTTTGCTCAGGGCTCAGAGCTTGGAGTGTTAACTCCTCTGGGCCCACCGGCATAATAAACCTGAGTTCTCCAACTCTCTGAGTGTGGTGCTTGGTTTCTCGATTACTGGTTTCTGCAACCTTTCTAGATGTAAGAAGACAAAAGGATTAGTTGCCTCATTCTCCACTTTGAACTCCCTCTAGGTCTTGTTGAAGGTCAATAGCTGCAAGAGCACAGGGTTCAATCTCCACAGGGGCAGATGGCAAATGCCCTTAGCAAGTGCCAATTTGTCGCTAGTTGACAATAACAACAAAATAATCATGACCATGAAAATTGCTCATCTAAAATCCCATTGTGAAACCCACTTTTGAGAAAACTGATCCAATCCAATTTGAACTATTATAAGAAGAAAGAAAGAAAAGTATTATAATCTCCTAAGAAGAAAGTATTATAATCTCCATTTAACAGGTAAAGAGACCAAAATGTAAAAGTGAAAGTTGTTCAGTCGTGTCTGACTCTGTGACCCCATGGACTATACAGTGCGTGAAATTCTCCAGGCCCGAATACTGGAGTGGGTAGCCTTCCCCTTCTCCATAGGATCTTCCCAACCCAGGGGTTGAACACAGGTCTCCTGCACTGTGGGGGGATTCTTTACCAGCTGAGCCACCAGAACCCAGTTGTTCAGTGACTCAGTCGTGTCCAACTCTTTGCCACCCCCATGGACTTCAGCATGCCAGGCTTCCCTGTCTTTCGTTATCTCCCAGAGTTTGCCCAAACTCATGTCCATTGAGTTGGTGATGCCATCCAACCATCTCATCCTCTTTCACCCTCTCCTCCTCAAGCCCTCAACCTTTCCCAGCATCAGGGATTGCAACCTGTAGTTGCATAGCAGCCCCTCACTGTTCCCACCCCTTTTCCTGTAAGGAATTGGGAAACCCTGCCAAGATCCCTTCAAAACTTTCCAGCGGGAAAACAAAACTTTTTAAGATTCTTGTTAAAATACAAAGTTTAACCAGATACATTTGAAGATCTAATTGGCTTTATTCAATGATTCATGAACAGGGCACAATCTCATCTAGCAATCTGGAAGGTGCTCCCAGGGTAGCACGAAACAGGTTTTTATAGGAAAAATGGAGGAGCAAGGGAGCTATTAGCGAAAGAAAAGAAAGGATTATTTTTAGACCAGGACAGCTTTTAGTGGAGAAGGAAAGGCAAGAGCAAGGGTTTTGAGAGTGTTAATAGCCTCAGTAGGAAGGCCAGACAGAGGTCCCCAAGTGACAGGAGGAAATAAACTGCAAGTGGAAGACTTCTTTTTTTTTCTCTTTTCTAATCCTGTGTTGTCATGGTGACACCTGGTCCACCTGAACTTAACTTTATCTCAAACCTTGAGCTAACCAATGCATTTTTCTGATGGAAATGTCTTCCTTAAGCTCTGTTAATGAACTATGTGTTTGCTTGGAAATCTGCCTTTCTTCAAGATTCACATCAATGGCTTTTTGGCTCCGGATGACTCACCTTGAGTGAGTCAATGCTATCTTAAAATGCATGTTGGAGGTGAGAGGCCCGGTGCCAGTCTCTCAGTTTTGAGGCATTTCTTTTCTCTAAGTAGCAGCTTGCTAATAGGTATATAACTCCTTGCTAAAAATTAGCAAGGGGGCACTCTTTCTGTCCCCTTCTGATGTCTACGTCAGAAGTTTTCACCATCTCGTTTATACTTTAATAAAACTTTATTACACAAAAAGTTTTGAGTAATCGAGCCTTGTCTCTGGCCCCAGATTGAATTCCTCTCCTTAGGCCACGAATCCAAGTGTTCATGGCTTGTGGCAGCAACCTTTCAGTTTTATCTACAGAGGCTCTTCTTTCTCTGACAGGTATAGAAGGCCCATCAAATTACCTCATTGGTGCTGATAAAAAAATTCGAAACTCATTGGTTAAGATTACATTACTGGTAAAGGCTGAAACTATAATTAACCCAGGTATTAAATTTAGGTTTGGCATCATGGATTTAAAACAAGTGATGCCATTTGGGGCCTGTGGTTTTTCCCTTTAACAGCCTCTTCCTCCCTCTCAGAGTCTGCCCCTGCCTTTTTCCTACTAAAATTCCCTTTGTTCTCCACTTTTCCTCTTTCTCTACTGAGAGCTCAACTGAACATGTGGTTCAGCTTTTAAAGTCATTCCTTTTGAAAAGCTCCCTTGGACCAGCCCCTGTAGGAATCTTCTGGGCATCCCAGAGGACCCTACCTAACCTGATGGTGGCAGAAATTATGATCAAGTCCAAGCTTGCTCTGCTTGCCACACAACAGGCCAATAAATTTGGAGATAAGATTTTGAGGCAAGAAATAACTGAAACAGGAGGGAAGAAGGCAGCGGACACACTTTACAAGAATGACAGAGCCTGAGGACATGACATAAAGTGACTAGAACCAAATCAGTCAAAGGTGACAATTAGTCTACTTCCACTACACTTTGAATCTCAGTATACTCTCATCATAAACATCAGCAAGCTAAGTGACACAGCCATCTGCACCATGACATTTCCAAGGCTATCAAAGACCCAAAACAGGCAGTGGGTGGCCCAATTCCTGGAAATCTCCATCCTCTCCCCAAAATAACTGGAATAATTCTCTCACACATTAGCCTATAAGTTACCCAGCCCATAAAAGTTAATCATGCCATATTTCAAGGCCACTCTTACCTTCTGAGATGGCCCACATTCTGTCTGTGGAGTGTCTGAATTCTTTCAGTGATGAGACATCAAGAATCTGAGCTTCATTAAGTCCTTAAACCAAGTGTGTGATCTCAGTTGAAAGATGGTCTTAGCTGAGTTTGAGTCCCTGTCAAGTGGGTTCAAGTTCCAATCTGAGGTGAACAGTTTCAGCTGATGACCACAAAGGGACTTGATAATGTTAGCAAAGGTGTAGAGTTAGGTCTCGGTCCTTAACAGGCCTGTGGGATGCCATGAACCAGGTGTACTGGGGGGGGACACTCTGCCAGTGTCTGCTCACTTTTGACCAGTGGGTCAACTCCATATGCTTATGCATATCCAACAGCATGTCCAGGACACAACTGTTACTTTCTATACTCTTCTACTTGACTCTCAGATTTTTCTCTTACATTCTTGCATTGTTGTTCATTCCTGCTCGCTTTCTTTCTTTCCTTCCTTCTTTCCATGAAGGATCAGATTTGTTATAGTAAAAGGGAAGAAACAATTCCAAATCTGACCATGCCAAGTTCTGCTACTATCTCAAACTAATAATCCTTGTGGACCCCAATTTTCTATAGTATAACTATCAGTCAGGAGGAGCTGTGTGGAAATATTGCTAGATCGGCAGACGTACCAGTTAAATCTGTCAAACTGTCCCATATCAACCCAGGCTTGAGTACATAATGGGATTGATGGTTTAGGGTGAGACATTCCAGATGTTAAGTTTCCTAAGAAGCCAGCAGTAAACATAAATGTCTCATGTTTAATGGTAAGGATTTGAGATCCTGTTTTGGGGGGTCTTATCATATTATTCATATACTGTTGAGTGCTGGCGTAAGCACATATCTGTGCATTTGTTGAATTAGTTATGCCTAAGGGTAGATGTGATGCATTGATGGTCCAAGGAGAATCTAAGGTGTGCATAGGTAAAGGAGATGTGGGAGAAAGCCATTCTCCCCCAGTAATGGTGGAGTCATTGTTAGAAATAGGAATTTCTGGATCTTCCCATGTGACAATAGAGAATTAAAGGGGGGTTCATTAAGTGAGCCCAGTATGTATAGTTATTATTAGGTAGTATATGAGCAGGAAATCTAGTGAAAAACAGAAGTAAAAAACTAACCCAAAACAGCCATACCTTGTGGGCAGAGTGAGCAGCTATAGTGGCTAGAAGGGAAAGCAACGTATTTTCAGGAATAATAGGTGTGCCAGTATTAACAAGAGCTATTTCAGCTCTTTAAGTAAGATGTTTAATATCACCCCTAAGTAATGTCAGCGGCTGGTGGATGATTATCCCTCAGTCTTTTCAGAGGAGGCATGCCAGAAGGAGTCATCTGGGTGTCAATAGACAAAACTCTGGTAATGGATCTTGAAGTCCTTGGCACCAACTCATGATAGGATTTCACACAACAGACAGGGATCCAAAGTGAACTTAATGAAGACAAAACAGCAGCATATCCTTTTCCCCATGTTAGTAACTTAACAGGTCCTTGCCAAATAGGAGAGGGTAGTTGTTTAGAAAGTATCAGAGGGTATTCTTGAGAATGTGGAGGAGCAAAATGTCTAGCAGCAGCTGATTATGAAGAATTTTTGGATACTGACAAGTGATTGAGCGAATAAGGCAAATATAATCATTCCCTAGGAGGAGTTAATTCTTTCCTTTTCTGTTTATTTAAAGATAATTTCAGTAGTCCATTTACACGTTCAATAATGGTTTGCCCAATAGAGTTGTGAGGAATACCTGTGATGTGTTTAATATCCCACAGACAAAAGAAATCCTGAAGTTTATGAGATGTATATGATGGAGCATATCAGTTTTAATGGTTTGAGGATGTCCTAGAATAGCAAAACATTCAAGAAGGTGAGCTCGCACATGATGTGCTTGTTCTCCTCGATGTACAGTAGCCCACAAAAAGCCTGAAAATGTTATCAGCAGTTACACAGACAAAGTGAAATGGTTTAAATGGAAGATAATGAGTTACATCCATTTGCCATAACTCATTAGAAGAAAGACCGTGAGGGTTAATGCCAGCTTCATGGAGAGAACGAGTTAATAATTGACATGTGGGACAGGCTTCTCTTCTCTCTTTGGCTTCCTGTAGGGTTAGAGTGGAGAAGGCAATGGTACCCGACTCCAGTACTCTTGCCTGGAAAATCCCATGGATGGAGGAGCCTGGTAGGCTGCAGTCCATGGGTCTGGAAGAATCGGACATGACTGAGAGACTTCACTTTAACTTTTCACTTTCATGCATTGGAGAAGGCAATGGCAACCCACTCCAGTACTCTTGCCTGGAAAATCCCAGGGACGGAGGAGCCTGGTGGGCTGCCGTCTATGGGGTTGCACAGAGTCGGACACAACTGATGCGACTTAGCAGCAGCAGCAGCATTAGGGTTAGAGCAAATGGTTTATGTAGTGCCTTGGCACCCTAGTGGAAGAATTGATGTGATTGAAAGGCCTCAGTAAACAATGATTCTACAAGGTGAAGAGAAGAATCGGCTTGCTGATCTCCCAAACAAGAACTCCAGGAAATTGTGTATGTCCTCAATATAAGCTGTAAAGAAAGGATGTTGTCATTTAGTTAAAAGAGTTTGAACAGAAACAAAGAGGGAGAGTAATGGTTTATCTATTGAAGTATTTAAAATAGAATTGGGCATCTTGTCGAATGATATTGACAACATAAAAGGAATCTGTTGAGAGATTAAAGGAAGTTTGCAAGGTTTGTAAAACAAGCAAGACAGCCACTAATTCAGAAGGTTGTGGGGAAGCTTGGGGGCTGGTAAAGATCTTTTTTCATCCTGAGGTTTCCTTCCAGGTTACTGTTCCTCGAGCTTGATTGCCATCTGTATAGAGGGTAAGTGAGTTTGACCACCATTTGTATAGAGTGTTAGGAATAGGATGCTTAGAAATAATAGGATGTAAAGAAAAGGGGACTAATGATAAAATAGAAATTATTTTATCCATCAGCAAGTTGTAAATAACTTCCCCTGTAAAATCTGATATGGAAATTTGAAATTGTTCGTTAGTTTGATGTAATGATTCCACATTTTCTCTAGATAATCCCATATAAATTGTGGATCTGAGCCAGTAAGGCGACGGAGATGTAAGCATCTTTGCTGTAATAGATGTAGTCTTGCCTGCAGATAAGGAAGGATACAGTATTTTGGTTGATTAATGTATCCATTCAATGATGTTTATCTCTTTAGGTAAGATTTGAGCAAGTATTGCTGTAAGAGTATGTTTTGTGAAAGAAGAATCTGTGAAAAAGGATGTGAAGGAACACACCTGTCAAGAAAATGTTTGGCATAAGCAGTGCTGAACTGTAATAAGCATAATGTTGAGGAGAAAAACAGCAGGGTGAAGTAGGGTCTTCATTCCCCTGAGATAATTGAAATAAAGGAAACATTGCATATGCTGGGATGCCTGAGCTAGGTTGTACCCAATTTAAGTGACCCAAGAATTGCTGTAAAGAATAAACTGTTAATGCTTCTGGAACCATGAAAGAAAATTATAAAGGAGTAATTGTTTTCTGTAACATTTGAAAGCCAAGATATTTCCATGGGGGCAGACTTTGGATTTTCTCTGGAGCTATAATTAATTCCTGTGAATTCAAATATGTCTGTAATGAAGAAAGAATTTCTGTTAATTTTTGTGGTGAAGAGTGAGCTAAAAGAATGTCCTCCAGATAATGATAAGTATAGGCATCAAGAAATTGTTGTTGTAATGGTTGAAGAATTAGATCTACAAATCTTTGACACATTATGGGGCTATTCACCATACCTAAAGGCAAGTATTTCCATTGATACCTTTACATTTATATTATTATATTATATATATATATATATATATATAATATATATATATTATATATATATATTACCTTTATATTAGGAACTGAAAATGCAAATTTCTGTTTATCTTCAAGAAATAAGGATATGGTAAAAAAAAAAAAAAAAAAAAGCAGTCCTTAAAATCTATAATTATTATAGCATGATCTTCTGGAATTAGAGAGGGATTTAGAATACCTGGTTGTAATGAGCCCATCGGTTGCATCTGAGCATTAATTGCTCTTAAATCATGAATTAAAAGCCATTTTCCTGATTTGGGGGGATAATAAAGATGGGAGTATTCCATGGACTCATGAAAGGCTCTATATGTCCTGCATCTAACTGTTCTTTAACCAATTGTTCTATATGCCTATTTTTTTCTTTAGTCATGGGCCACTGCTCTATCCAGACAGAGGGGCCATCAGTCCAGATAATGAGTAATGTGGTATAATAGCAGTGGCCCTTAGGATAAATTTGTTTGCAGTTTCAGTTGATACTCTTGTAATATATCTCATCCCCATAAAGTTGTAAGAATATTCATGACATAAGGATGGTTAATAACAACATGCCCTTCTGGATCTGTACAGATTTTTGGAAAGGTGCTTTGATAATCTTCTTGGAATCCCCCAATACCTAACATTTGTCCATGGACCTTTTTTAAAGGCCAGTGGGAGGGCCATTCCTGTCTTGTGATGATAGTTACATCAGCTCCTGTGTCTATTAAACCCTTGAAAGAAAGGTCTTGAATTTTTAGAGTTAATATGAGGTGGTTTGAGTCAATTAGCATAGTCCAGTAAGCCACATTCATAGATTTAAAACATCCAGGAAAGGACTTCTTTTCTGTTGAGGGCACAAAACAAGGCAAGAATAATAATTGTGCAAGTTTTGCCCCTTTCTCTACTGTCTGATAAGTATGTGAGAGAGCCATAATTTGCCTATTGCCTGTGTAATCAGAATCAAACTCCTGGCAAAATATGAATATCTTTCATAGTTATGCTGGAGCAGCCTAAAATAATTTCAACTATACCTTTAGCTTCTGTAGGAATACATTTAACTTCATCGATAATATCAAAAAGACAACTTTCAGTAATAACAAGGTCCAATTCTGTACTGCCAGTTGTGGCAGCATTTAAATCTGAGATTAGTTTTTGTTTTGAGCCATCTTGGTGTTCAGAAAGGGATTGTTGGGATTCCATTCTGGGGCATTCATGTTTCAAGTCTCTTCTTTGTTTGTCCCCTGTTTTTGCTGTGGGCACAGGGTTGGCCACATCCAGTAGTTTCCCGACAAAGGCTGCCCCTTATTATGTGGAATGGCATTGATTAGCCTAATGGAAACCCTTATTGCAATGAGGACATTTTTGAGAAGGTTTTTTTTGGACCAGAATGGCAGTTTTTTTGCATATGTCTAGGTTTGCCACAGTTAAAACATTTTTGAGAAATTAATGCAGTGGCCAGCATAGAAGCTTTATGGGATTCTGTTCCTATATTTTCACAAGCTTTTAACATTTCTGCTATATTAGTTGTTGGCAAATTACAAATGGGCTGCAAGTCTCATTTACAATCTTCATTTGCAATCTCATAAGCTAATTGTACTACTCTTGCTTTAAATAATCTTCAAAATGACATACCTGTTAATGTAGATATGCTTATGGGAGGACAATACATGACTGTGGCTGTTCAAACTAATGTGGATGCTCCAACTTTTACACAAACCTCTGAAGCTGCTCATAAAGCTTGGCTTTGTTTACCCAATCTTACCGTCCCACAGAGATCCTTTTCTACTATAAAACAAGGAGCAAATGAACCTTACATGAACTTTGTAGGAAAATTACAAAATGCTATTGACTGACAAATTGAAAATTTGGAGGCTCAGAATGTATTAACACTGCAATTAGCTTGAAAAGTGAAAGTGAAAGTCGCTCAGTCTTTACGACCCCATGGACTATATACAGTCTCTTTGCGACCCCATGGACTATATACAGTCTATAGAATTCTCCAGGCCAGAATACTGGGGTGGTAGCCATTCCCTTCTCCAGGAAGGATCTTTCCAACCCTGGGATTGAACCCAAGACTCCCGCATTGCAGGCAGATTCTTTACCCACTGAGCCACAAGGGAAGCCCAAGAGTACTGGAGTAGGTAGCCTATCCCTTTTCCAGGGGATCTTCCTGACCAAGGAACCTAACCGGGATCTCCTGCATGGCAGGTGGATTCTTTACCAACTGAGTTACTGGGGAAGAGGGCAGACCTTCCTGCAAATAAAGTTCCACTTTTATTAGAAAAAAACAGATGAGAATGGTTAACAGTAGTTCAGTTCAGTCGCTCAGTCATGTCCGACTCTTTGCGACCCCATGAATCGCAGCACACCAGGCCTCCCTGTCCATCACCAACTCCCGGAGTTCACTCAGACTCATGTCTGTCAAGTCAGTGATGCCATCCAGCCATCTCATCCTCTGGCGCCCCCTTCTCCTCCTGCCCCCAATCCCTCCCAGCATCAGAGTCTTTTCCAATGAGTCAACTCTTCGCATGAGGTGGCCAAAGTACTGGAGTTTCAGCTTTAGCATCATTCCTTCCAAAGAAATCCCAGGGCTGATCTCCTTCAGAATGGACTGTTTGGATCTCCTTGCAGTCCAAGGGACTCTCAAGAGTCTTCTCCAACACCACAGTTCAAAAGCATCAATTCTTCAGCGCTCAGCCTTCTTCACAGTCCAACTCTCACATCCATACATGACCACAGGAAAAACCATAGCTTTGATTAGACGGACCTTTGTTGGCAAAGTAATGTCTCTGCTTTTCAATATGCTGCTGCTGCTAAGTCGCTTCAGTCATGTCCAACTCTGTGTGACCCCATAGACAGCAGCCCACCAGGCTTCCCCGTCCTTGGAATTCTCTAGGCAAGAACACTGGAGTGGGTGGCCATTTCCTCTCCAATGCATGAAAGTGAAAAGTGAAAGTGAAGTCGCTCAGTCATGTCCGACTCTAGCGACCCCATGGACTTCAGCCTACCAGGCTCCTCCTTCCATGGGATTTTCTAGGCAAAAGTACTGGAGTGGGGTGCCATTGCCTTCTCCATTGAATATGCTAGGTCCACATAATAGCCTCAAAATCTGTTTTTCTGTTTCTTTTCCTCTTTATCACTGCTGCTTCTGTTTAGTTATGTCTGACTCTTTGTGACTCCATGGATTGTAGCCTACCAGGCTCCTCAGCTCATGGGATTTCATAGCCACAGTCACTGTATTGTCCTTCTCCCATAAGCATATCTACATTAATAGGGATGCCATTTTGAAGATTATTTAAAACAAGAGTAGTACAATAATCTCTATATCCTTGTAATTATAAGGAGCATTGAGCAGTAGGTAAAGTCATTTTTACAAGTGCCTACCAATCCCAGGGAGTCATTTGGTATCCACCACCTGTACTTTCTATAATCCCTTAGTAAATGAACTAGAGATACCATTGTCATGAATACTGCATTTCAGTTCCTTAAAAACAGTAAAGGGAAGAGATTCATGATGAGGAGGTTGCCCTGTCCTGATAAGGACAGGGAAAGCATCAATAGTCCCTTCCATCTCTACACCTTTGCTAACCACGTTTTCTACCAGAGAACATTGGGAAAGGTTAGGAAGTCATCAAGCAAGTCCTTGAGTAAATTCATGAACTGGTAAAGTAGTCTTTGTTGATTCTATAGAGTTAGGTTTAGACATAATATGAGGAGGTGGTGGAGATGCCTCTGGCAGAGGAATAAGATCAGCCCAAGAGCTGGAAGAAGCACAAGCTGGAATCAAGACTGCCAGGAGAAATATCAATAACCTCAGATATGCAGATGACACCACTCTTATGGCAGAAAGGGAAGAGGAACTAAAAAGCCTCTTGATGAAAGTGAAAGAGGAGAGTGAAAAAGTTGGCTTAAAGCCCAATATTCAGAAAACTGAAATCATGGCATCTGGTCCCATTACTTCATGGGAAATAGATGGGGAAACAGTGTCAGACTTTATTTTTGTGGGGCTCCAAAATCACTGCAGATGGTGGCTGCAGCCATAATATTTAAAGACGCTTACTCCTTGGAAGGAAAGTCATGACCAACCTAGACAGTATATTGAAAAGCAGAGATATTACTTTGGCAACAAATGTCCGTCTAGTCAAGGCTATGGTTTTTCCAGTAGTCATGTGAGAGTTGGACTGTGAAGAAAGCTGAGTGCTTAAGAATTGATGCTTTTGAACTGTGGTGTTGGAGAAGACTCTTGAGAGTCCCTTGGACTGCAAGGAGAGCCAACCAGTCCATCCTAAAGGAGATCAGTCCTGGGTGTTCTTTAGAAGGACTGATGCTGAAACTCCAATATTTTGGCCACCTCATGCGAAGAGTTGACTCATTGGAAAAGACCCTGATGATGGAAGGGATTGGGGGAAGGAGGAGAGGGGGACGACAGAGGATGAAATGGCTGGATGCCATCATCGACTCAATGGACATGAGTTTGAGTGAACTCTGGAAGTTGGTGATGGACAAGGAGGCCTGGTGTGCTGTGATTCATGGGGTCACAAGAGTGGACACGACTGAGCAATTGAACTGAACTGAACTGAAGGAGTTTCTCGCTCTTCTGTGGCAGAAACAGCATAAATTCCAAGTGTTTACATGCAGTACATTTACAATACCCACACCAATTCTTAACCAATGATCTACTAGTTTCCAATCAGACATTTTCAAAAAACCTTCTTGTGGATACCAAGGACAACAAGTATAAATCACCTTAAGAAGTTTAGTTAAGTCTGAGTCAGAAACCTTACACCCAGCAGGAGTAAGCAGAAAGGAAAGCTGATACTTACGTGCAAGCTGTTGAGGAAAAAGAGAATTAACCATAACAGAAAGAGAAAGTGAAAGTACTGTGCCATCTAGAAGGCTTCTTCTGTTGCTAGCTTTAAAGACCATAGTTCCTACCTGGATGAGCGGATGTCCTTTTTCTCCCTTGCTCGGGCTTGAGGGACAGGTGAGAAGCAAACCTTCAGGTGGTCCCTGTTCAGGTCCCTGTTTGGGCACCAATTGTGGCCGTTTGACACTGAATAATTCTCACAAACACAGGATTATGACGGACAGCACAGGGAAAGCTCCCAGAGAAGCAACTCCGCGAGAACTCAGGCTGAGCACGTATTTTATTGGTAATTTATTTTGTAGTTTTCAACTAAGAGTGTCAGGAAGCATTTAACAGGAGGCTTCCTGTGTGCTGTTTTGGATCTGTCAGGAATTCTCTGTTCCTTATTAATTCCTGAATGTTCAGGAATTAAGAGGAGAGGCAAGCCTCTCCCGGGACTGAGGAATCCAGGCATTTCCTTCATTAGTGTTTCTATATGGTGATAAGTACCCTCTTCCTTCTTGTGAACCATACGGTAAAAGTGATTGTTTACAACTCTCTCTCTCTTTAATATGGATCGCCTATGTTTTGTAAGTCCGGAATTTTAATCTTTATCTTTGCTGAGAGTAACTACCTTGTAAGACAGTATATATGCCCACACCATGTTGATTAAAACACCTTTGCTCCATCAGAACTCAGGTCCCCGTGTCTTTCTTTCTCTTTCTCTCTGTCTCTCTCTCTCCCTCTCTCTTTTTCAGGCTGATCCCCTGGAGTGCAGAGGCCCTCTGAGTGCACTTTCCTGCCCGGGCTTCTAAGACCCTCTTGAGAAGGCACTCTGCACCTTCACCCCATCAAGAAGGTGCCTGAGGCCTCCGTGAACAGAGCAAGCCCTGTGCCAGGGGCTTTATTGGCTTTCTGTGTAAACTAAGGAATATCAGCCTCTTTCTCTCCTTTACTTTCTTATCATCGACTCCAGACCACCAGGTTCTGGTCCATTAAAGGACCTCAACAAGTGGCGCCCAGAACAGGACTTGGTACACATAGGCAGATTCTTGGACGGAGTGACCCCAGGGCCTATTGAGGCCGGTAAGTACTAAGACATGGGTAAAACAGCTGGAAAGCCTCATCACTTTTCTACTTTACTTCATCACTTATTTAAAGTTCAGGGATCTAATGAAATGTATGCTGATTTTTTAGCTAGATTAGAAACTGCTATTTCCTGTACTGTAATTGGAGAAGAAGCCAAAAGGCAACTAGAGAAATTACTTGCTTATGAAAATGCAATTCAGGAATGTCAAAAAGCTATAGCTCCAATTCGTGAGACAGGGACTATTATTGATTATTTGAAGGCTTGTCACAATCTAGGATTAGAAACTCAAAAGATGCAAATGGTAGCTGAAACAATAGCTGCTGCCTTAAGAAAGGGAAATAAAGAATGCTTTACATGTGGAAATAAGAATCATTTAAAAAGGGGTGGCCCTAAGAAAGCTAAAAAAAAAAGAAAAAAATATATAAAAATAAAAAACCTCCAAAAATCTGCCCTCGCTGCCATAGAGGAATGCATTGGGCCAAAGATTGTAAGTCTAAATTTGACGTTGAAAGAAAACCTATTCCAGAAAACTCCAAGCAGGGACCGCCCCCCCCCCCCCCCACCCAGGTCCCCTTCAACAAAAACCTGGGGCAAATTCCATCTTTTACCTAAAACTCTCAACATCTGGCAGTGCTGCCATCGATATACCAGCTTTGTTTTTAGATAATATGAAGTTAATGAGGTCTATTTAAAATCAAATTCACATGAACTGAAAAATATTAAATATATGTATAATGTTTATTTAAATATAAATATAATTTAAATATAATTGCTAATCTAATTAAGACATGTCTTAAGTCATCAACATTATATAATACTTTTATTATGCCTAGGTTTAAGGTAAACTAAATTTGTCAACAAAAAGGTAACTCCTTATATATATATATAGAAATATATAAATGAGATAAAAACTTTTAGATAAACTCTATTAAAAATAATTATATTTTTAATAGAATAATCTATTATTATAATCTGTTATTATAATCTAAAATAATCTCTTAAGATTGGAATAACTTAAATTTCTAGAGTTGTACTAAACTAAATAATAAAAGTTTATTAAATAGCTAGGTCATTTTCAAATAAAATAAGATTTTAAAACATTAATTACTAAACATTAACTTCCTCTTACAAAAAGTTTTTCTTGCAGAAAAACTAAAGAGATTTTAAACTATTAATAAATATATAATGTATAATATATTGATATATATAAATATAAACATATATTTATATATATAATAAATTATATATTATAATATGATATAATGAATATATTCACCAATCTATAAAATGCTAATATACAAGAGACTTCATAGTTGCTAAGGAAAAGTAAGATATATGCTTTTAATAAAAAGATATAAGATATGACAAACTCAGATATACATTCCACATTTTTCCTGGGGGCCACTGCTCATTTAACAAACAATACAATTATTAAAATAACCTGGAAATATGACAAGCCTATTTGGACAGAGCAGTGGCCTCTCACAAAAGAGAAATTACAGGTGGCTAAAAAACTTATAGATACACAACTAAAATTAAAGCATATTGAGGAATCTTGTTCTCCTTGGAACTCTCCTATTTTTGTCATTAAAAAAAAAATCTAACAAATGGCGTCTCCTAACAGACTTTAGAAAAGTTAATGCATCTATAAAACCTATGGGTACATTACAACCAGAAATCCTATCACCTACCACTATTCCTTAAAACGGGCATATTATTATTATTGATTTACAAGATTTTTTTTAATATACCTTTACACCCTTTAGACCGAGAGAGATTCAACTTTCTCTCTCCCTTATCCTAATCATATTGGACCTTATAAATGGTACCAATAGACTGTACTGCCACAAGAGATGATGAATTCTCCCACCATGTGTCAGTACTACATAGTCAAAGCCCTTGAGCCTGTGAGAAAGCAGTTTCCTAACTTTCTTGTTATTCACTATATAGATGGTATATTGTTTTTGGCTCCATCTGGCTTAAAAACTGAACACATGTTTGATATAACTCAACTATGCTTTAAAACACAAGCTGGAATCAAGATTGCCAGGAGAAATATCAATAACCTCAGATATGCAGATGACACCACCCTTATGGCAGAAAGTGAAGAGAAACTATAAAGCCTCTTGATGAAAGTGAAAGTGGAGAGTGAAAAAGTTGGCTTAAAGCTCAACATTCAGAAAACGAAGATCATGGCATCTGGTCCCATCACTTCATGGGAAATAGATGGGGAAACAGTGGAAACCATGTCAGACTTTATTTTGGGGGGCTCCAAAATCACTGCAGAGGGTGACTTCAGCCATGACATTAAAAGACGCTTACTCCTTGGAAGGAAAGTTATGACCAACCTAGATAGCATTATTCAAAAGCAGAGACATTACTTTGCCAACAAAGGTTCGTCTACTCAAGGCTATGGTTTTTCCTGTGGTCATGTATGGATGTGAGAGTTGGACTGTGAAGAAGGCTGAGTGCCAAAGAATTGATGCTTTTAAACTGTGGTGTTGGAGAAGACTCTTGAGAGTCCCTTGGACTGCAAGGAGATCCAACCAGTCCATTCTGAAGGAGATCAGCCCTGGGATTTCTTTAGAAGGAATGATGCTAAAGCTGAAACTCCAGTACTTTGGCCACCTCATGCGAAGAGTTGACTCATTGGAAAAGACTCTGAGGCTGGGAGGGATTGGGGGCAGGAGGAGAAAGGGACGACAGAGGATGAGATGGCTGGATGGCATCACTGACTCGATGGACATGAGTCTGAGTGAACTCTGGGAGTTGGTGATGGACAGGGAGGTCTGGCGTGCTGTGATTCATGGGGTCCTAAAGAGTCGGAGATGACTGAGCAGCTGAACTGAACTGATGCTTTAAAAACTCTAATCATTGCCCCTGAAAAAATTCAAACCTCTACACCTTACCATTACTTGGGGTTTGTTGTTAATAGGCAACGCATTACTTCCCAGCCAACTCAGATCTGTACTCAACCAGTCCTGTACAGGTTGTATTTATCAACTTTAAATGATTTTCAAAAGCTCTTAGGTGATATTAATTGGATTAGACCTTCTTTGCTGCTGCTGCTAAGTCGCTTCTGTCGTGTCCGACTCTGTCCGACGCCATAGACGGCAGCCCACCAGGCTCCCCTGTCCCTGAGATTCCAGGCAAGAACACTGGAGTGGGTTGCCATTTCCTTCTCCAATGCGTGAAAGTTAAAAGTGAAAGTGAAGTCGCTCAGTCGTGTCCAACTCCTAGCGACCCCATGGACTGCAGCGCAGCAGGCTCCTCTGTCCATGGAATTTTCCAGGCAAGAGTACTGGAGTGGGGTGCCATTGCCTTCTCCGAGACCTTCTTTAGGCATTGCTAATTATCAACTGAATAACCTATTTAATACTTTAAAAGGTGATCCTGATTTAAATAACCCTCGTTCACTTTCTCAAGAGGCACAAGAGGAACTCTCTTTGGTGCAAAATAAATTACAAAAACAATTTCTTACTCACATCAAACTAGATTTACCTCTAGAATTTTTTATACTCCCCTCTCCTCATTCTCCCACAGGACTTCTTGCCCAACAAAAACACCCAGTAGAATGGATCTATACCCATTTTAGGGAATTAAAGTCATTTACATCCTACCTTGATTTAATTGCTCTAATCATTATCAATAAAAGAAATAGGAATAAAACTCTAATTGGCTCTGATCCTCATAAAATTGTAATACCTATCAAAAAAATCTCAATTTGAGAATGCTTTACAAACTTCTCCTGATTTTCAAATAGCTTTTTTGAAATATTTTGGAAATTTTTCATTTCATTATCCAACTGGTAAGCTCTGAAATTTCTTCAAAAATACTGAATTTATTATTTCTCACATTATCAGCTCACAGCCTATACCACAGGCCAAGGATTTTTATATAGATGGGACTAAAAACACCAAAGCTTCATTCTGGTCTCTTAAAGAATATCAAGTCTTTTATACTAAATTTAATTCTGCTCAACAAAATAAATTATATGCTCTTATTCAAGTTATTTGCCTACATCCTTACCCCATTAATATAGTCTCTGACTCTATATATTCTGTTTTTGTATTAAAAAGTATAGACACCTCCACCATAAACTCCAATCAACCTATTATTCAACAACTCTTTTTCAAACTACAACCTGTTGTTAGCAACCGCAATTCTCCCATTTATATTACACATATTCGAGTACATTCTTGTCTTCCAGGCCCGATGGCTATGGTAATGAGCAAGCTGATAAACTGGTTTCCTTTGCTACTCCAGAGGAACAGCATGCTCTGTTGCATAACTATGCTGGCTCCCTACACCAGCTAGGGAAAATCCCATACCGCCAGGCTAAAGAAATTATTAGTAATTGCTCTACTTGTAGACCCCTACATCTTCAACCCATCGCACAAGGTATCAATCCTCACGGTTTACAACCTAATGAACGATGACAAATGGATGTAACTCATTGCCCTGAACTTTCTCCATTTTCTTTCCTACACATTTATATAGGCATAAATTCCTCTTTTATCTGGGCCACACCTCTTCCTGGTGAAGCCACACAACACGTTATACCCTGCCTATATTTCTAGACACTTTACACAAGACATAGTCAGACAAACACATCACACACTAAAGTTACAAATAAAAAGATTAAAAAAGGGGGAATACACAGGTACACTACTGTCTTTCTTATCTAAAGCAGACTTTACTAGATTCCAACGTATTTTCTAAACCTATAACTATTAATACAGCTTTATTTGTTTTAAATTTTTTAACCTCTTCTTAAGATTCAACCCAAGGGGGCCCCCAGCATTCAAAATGGAGATGAAACAAGAACCCCAGGAAGAAGAAATTCCAATACAGGCTATGTCTGCTCTAAAGATCTCCAGAAAGCACCGCCCTTGGCGGCATCACCCTGATGATCTCCCCACTTGGGGACAAATAAAAACCCTTACTAATCAAGCTGAAAATTTGGTCTCTCAACAGGGACCGCCTCCGAATCCTGAATACATTCTCCTGGCAATGCTCAGTCTTTTGGCCTGTACCTTCCCCCGCTCGAGCTCAGACTAATATCCAACCCCCTCTATTACAGGTGGTCGAATGGACAGAGAGAAGACCAATCGTTTCAACTAATGACTCTATACATATGCCTTCTCCCTAGTACACGAAAGGGCCCTCACACCCTGGGCAGGAAAGAAAACTAATTAACATTTCTTTAGGCTATGAAGTCCTTACCTTGTGCATGGGTCCAACAAAATTGTGTATAAACGTCAGCTGACAAACTTGGGCTTTCGTCCTGCCTCCAAAAGAAGACTTTCAGACATTGCTAGGATTATTTACTGCCCTTTCTTTGTCTGTAAACCATGTTTATACTACTGAGACTTTAGGGAAAGAGTTAGGGAAAGAACAAAAAAACATTATGCACAGGGTTTACTTATAAAAACTTTACTTATATTCCTGTTCGTTGGGACAAATGTCAAACCAAATCAAGAAAATCAATGTTTGTGGCTAATCATACAACTGTTGATTGGGGATCCCATGATATGTGGTTATCTGACTGCTCAGATGATATTAACAACACTGTGTGATATGGAAGGTAACTGACACTACGATGGAACATTACTATGACAAAGGACTTCTTGAGTGGCTTGATGGTGGGTTAGCCCCACCTCGTCCTGGGATCATCCTTGATAAACAGAGTGGGCCTGAACAATGGAACATTTGGAAGCTTGCTGCAAGCACCAGAGCACAGAAAATCTTGGGACTTGGACTGGACATTTCATAGGGACCAGTCGTGGTACCCCTCGTCCAAGGTAAGGAGCAGCAGCTGCACGTTGCTGGAGCAGCCGTGAAGAGATACCCCACGTCCAAGGTAAGAGAAACCCAAGTAAGATGGTAGGTGTTGCAAGAGGGCATCAGAGGGCAGACACACTGAAACCATACTCACAGAAAACTAGTCAATCTAATCACACTAGGACCACAGCCTTGTCTAACTCAATGAAACTAAACCATGCCTGTGGGGCAACCCAAGATGAGCGGGTCATGGTGGAGACATCTGACAGAATGTGGTCCAGTGGAGGAGGGAATGGCAAACCACTTCAGTATTCTTGCCTTGAGAAACCCATGAACACTATGAAAAGGCAAAATGATAGGATACTGAAATAGGAACTCCCCAGGTCAGTAAGTGCCCAATATGCTACTGGAGATCAGTGGAGAAATAACTCCAGAAAGAATGAAGGGATGGAGCCAAAGCAAAAACAATACCCAGCTGTGGATGTGACTGGTGATAGAAGCAAGATCCGATGCTGTAAGAGAAATATTGCATAGGAACCTGGAATGTCAGGTCCATGAATCAAGTCAAATTGGAAGTGGTCAAACAAGAGACGGCAAGAGTGAACATAGACATTCTAGGAATAAGCGAACTAAAATGGACGGGAATGGGTGAATTTAACTCAGATTACCATTATATCTATTACTGTGGGCAGGAATCCCTTAGAAGAAATGGAGTAGCCATCATGGTCAACAAAAGAGCCCAAAATGCAGTACTTGGATGCAATCTCAAAAACGACAGAATAATCTCTATTCGTTTCCAAGGCAAACCATTCAATATCACAGTAATCCAAGTCTATGCCCCAACCAGTAATGCTGAAAAAGCTGAAGTTGAACGGTTCTATGAAGACCTACAAGACCTTGTAGAACTAACACCCAAAAAAGATGTCCTTTTCATTATAGGGGACTGCAATGCAAAAGTAGGAAGTCAAGAAACACCTGGAGTAACAGGCAAATTTGGCCTTGGAATACGGAATGAAGCAGACAAAGACTAATAGAGTTTTGCCAAGAAAATGCACTGGTCATAGCAAACACCCTCTTCCAACAACACAAGAGAAGACTCTACACATGGACATCACCAGATGGTTAACACTGAAATCAGATTGATTATATTCCTTGCAGGCAAAGATGGAGAAGCTCTATACAGTCAGCAAAAACAAGACCAGGAGCTGACTGTGGCTCAGATCATGAACTCCTTACTGCCAAATACTTATATAAATACTCAGAAATATAATACTAGCCAGTATAAGTTTACAGTCAACCAGAACTAGGAGATATTCAACATTAAACTAATATCTGATGTTGAAGGTGGCTTAAGCTTACTGGTTTGGTTAATATGGATTCACTAATGTTAAGTTACTTCCACAGTACCTAGGTTTTCTAGAAGTCAAATAATACTTTATTATGTCCATTGAAAAACTGTTGGCAAGAAAAGTAATTTGAAATGAAAAAAATAAGCTCTTTAGAAAAGTGATGAAATTGGCATCTGAGTTCTTGTTTACAGAGCTGAAGAATAAACTTCACAAATACACAAACACTCATGGTAGCCAGCAAACAGAGTTTATTTCAGACAGAGAAATGTACAAAACTCTCAGCATAGACACTGAGAGAGGGTGAAGTGCCCCAAAAGGTGGGAGTTGCAGCAGTTTATATCCTTACTAGTAATGATTAGTATACTTTTGTTTTGTTCTTACTTTCAACATACGTCATTTGTAACCAATCAGCTTAAAAGTCACAGTATTTAACTAGACATTTTTACAGCTTCTTCTAATCCTTGGATTCTTAGTTTTCTTAGACATTAAGTGACCATCCCATGACCTTTTCTCATGACCGCCCCCCCGCTCCCCAGCCATTTTACAATGGACCAGATGTATGGGGTAAAGATTAAAGATCACTAGTTGTTTTTCCCTCAGGCGTATGGAACAGAGTTAATTACTACCCATTCCAGGATTTGAATGCTGTTGATTTATCAGATCATGGACACATTCCTCTGAGAGACAGAAAATTGGGACAAAGGGTATTGATTTTAGGTTAATGGAGTAGGATTTTTATTGAAACAGGCCGAGTTCCTACAGTAACTGCCTAATAAAGTCTACCTCAGTAAGATGTATGTTTTCAATAAATGAAGGTGGGAGGAATTCTAAAAAATACCAAAAAAAAAAAAAAGTTGTAAATGATCAGGATTTTCTAAGATTGGGTTAAATTTATTTGGGTAAAGGGATTTTGTTGGGACTGGGCTGAAATAAGACTAGATTTGCTTCCTTCCAGAGTTTTATTGAAAGATTGCTTTTAATAACAGATATGTATGGGAAATAAATGGGGAAACAGTGGAAACAGTGTCAGCCTTTATTTTTGGGGGCTCCAAAATCACTGCAGAGGGTGACTGCAGCCATGAAGTTAAAAGACGCTTACTCCTTGGAAGGAAAGTTATGACCAACCTAGATAGCATATTCAAAAGCAGAGACATTACTTTGCCAACAAAGGTCTAGTCAAGGATATGGTTTTCCCAGTGGTCATGTATGGATGTGAGAGTTGAACTATGAAGAAAGCTGAGTGCTGAAGAATTGATGCTTTTGAACTGTAGTGTTGGAGAAGACTCTTGAGAGTCCCTTGGACTGCAAGGAGATCCAACCAGTCCATTCTGAAGGAGATCAGCCCTGGGATTTCTTTGGAAGGAATGATGCTAAAGCTGAAACTCCAGTACTTTGGCCACCTCATGCAAAGAGTTGACCATTGGAAAAGACTCTGATGCTGGGAGGGATTGGGGGCAGGAGGAGAAGGGGACGACAGAGGATGAGATGGCTGGAATGCATCACTGACTCGATGGACATGAGTCTGAGTGAACTCTGGGAGTTGGTGATGGACAGGGAGGCCTTGCGTGCTGCAATTCATGGGATCATAGAGAGTCGGACATGATGGAGTGACTGAACTGAACTAGACTCAAGCTCAGTTGGAAGATCATGGGTTTTGGCTGGGTTCAAGACCAGCTACATGGGTTAGAGTCCCAAGCTGGATTTTGACCAGGTTTGCATCCTGGTACATGGGTTCAAGTACCAATCTGAGGTGAATGGTTTCATACCAACTATTCAGAAAGCTGGCTGACTGAGAAGATGGCAGACTAGTGTCTAAAAATAACCATTTCATTGGGGTCTGGATGTCAGTTTCTTTCATAGAATCAGAGAGGGAGAAGCAATGAGAAAATGGAAAGACCATTTATCTTGCAAAATATTTCATTGCTTAGTTAGCACTGGGAATGCGGATGTGTTAATTTCTTCTTTTCTGCATTCACAAGTGGGCAGGGTCAAATTGCCTCTTTGTGAGCTGAGCAAAAGCACTTTAGTTTAATCATCAGGCAGAGGGGGAGGGTTTCCTGATGGATGGTGTAGTAAATACTGACATGAATTTCTTCTGCATGAAATTGGAAATCACTGGCAAGTGCTGAGTAGACCTGTGGCTTATCTGACTTCTGACCTACCTTTAACACTATTTAAAATGAACCTAATCATTTTACATGTTGTTAGTTGTTTAACATCCACACTGGGAGGGATCTGTCTAGGTTACTCTGTGTCCATCTGAGAGCAGCAGTTAATAAATATTTGTTGATTAATTGACAGGGACAGATATTTCTGGGGAAGACAGGGTTTGAATGGCTTATCTTGGGTAATTTGGTTTCACAAATGTCTAAACCAAATGATCCTATAGGCCCTTTTGCCTCTATTTCTGGGAAGACAAATGACTTTTCTTACAGTTCCTGAGAAATCTGTATGCAGATCAAGAAGCAGCAGTTAGAACCAGGCATAGAACAATGGACTGATTCATAATAGGAAAAGGAGTACATCAAGGCTGTATATTATCACCCTGTTTATTTTAACTTGAGGCAGAGTACATCGTGTGAACTGCCAGGCTAGAGGAAGCTCAAGCTGGAATCAGGATTGCCAGCAGAAATATCAATAACATCAAACATGCCAATGATATCACTCTTATGGCAAAAAGTGAAGACGAAATAAAAAGCCTCTTGATGAAGGTGAAAGAAGAGAGTGAAAAAGCTGGCTTAAAACTCAACATTCAAAAAACTAAAATCATGGCATCCATTCCCATCATTTCATGGCAAATAAAAGGGGGAAAAGTGGAAATAGTGACAGATTTTATTTTCTTAGCCTCCAAAATCACTGCAGACTGTGACTACAGCCATGAAATTAAAAGAAGCTTGCTCCTTAGAAGAAAACCTATGACAAAACTAGACACCATATTAAAGAGCAGAGACATTACTTTACTGATAAAAGTTCATATAGTCAAAGCAATGGTTTTTCCAGTCGTCATGTACAGATATGAGAGTTGTACCATAAAAGAAGGCTGAGCATCAAAAAATTGATACTTTTGAACTGTGGTGCTGGAGAAGACTCTTGAGAGTCCCTTGGACTTCAGGGAGATCAAACCAGTCAATTCTAAAGGAGATCAACCCCAAATATACATTGGAAGGACTGGTGCTGAAGCTGAAGCTCCAATACTTTGGCCACCTGATGTGAAGAGCTGATTCATTGGAAAAGACCCTGATTATGGGAAAGATTGAAGGCAAGAAGAGAAGGGGATGACAGAGGACGAGATGGTTGGATGGCATCACCAATTCAATGGGCATGAGTTTGAACAAACTTTAGGAGATAGGGAAGGACAGAGAAGCCTGGCATGCTGCAATCCATGAGATCACAAAAAGGCAGATATGACTCAGGGACTGAACAAAAACAATCATTGTTCCCAGGATCACAACTCTCATTCTTCAATTGTGCTGCATCCATGTGTTCAGCAGGAAAGTTAAGGCACCCAGGTCCCCTGCCCAGGCTGCTGTGTGAATTTAAAGACCTCTTCAAATTACTCCCATTGTGATTTACTAAGTGCATACTATGTGCTATGCATTTGGTTCATTTTTTAGCTGTTGGAACATTTTAATAAAAACTCAAATTTGAATAATTTTTTTAAAGGCCCTCTTAGACCTGTTTCAAATCAGACTAGCTCTCCTCTCCAGAAGCAGCTCAGGCTAGCAGTTTCTGGTACTAGAAGTTTTGTAAACATGGTCATGTGCTAGGTGCTTGATGTGTATTATCAAGTTCAATCCTTAAAGGTACTTTAGCCTTATCCCCAGTTTTCAGATGAGAAGACTGAGTCTTGTGGTGAGGCAAGGGTAACATAACTTCTTCAAGAGCACACAGTTCAGGAATTGGGCCTAATCTAGACATACTTTAGGCCCCTGATCCCTAATCTTGAATCTTACTGTATAGTCATGAATGAAAAGATTACCAACCACTGGAGATAAAGAGCCAGAGAGTATTTGCACACAGAAGAAAGTTTGACTGGTACAGAAGAAAGCACGAATCTGGTCTCAGGAAGAGAGGAATTTAAGGCACTGAAAGCAGCAGTGAGCAGGAATGGACTGGGACTACAGTGAAGTCTGCCTCCCCTTCCCAATCCTTGGAAGTAAATGAGGCAGAGGTGAGAGGCCTCGATGTCTCTGATAGACACTTAAGACAGAGTGGGGAGCCTTTAAAAAGAGAGAAGACAACAGGAGAAATAGCTGATAATTTTGAGACTCTGGGTGGCTAGAGAGAGCCTGACATTCTCAGAAGACTTCCAGCACTGATGACAAGGTAATTTGTATGTCTTGCCATCAAATTCCTTCAGAAAGCCTTATCTCCCTTTCTAAGCAGATTCACTTATTGCTTTACAGAGCCTAAGCAGGGACAGCAACTCAGGTGTCTTACTCTGCAAGACCTAGGTCTCCACTCCAAGTATTTTCCTACTCTTTATAGCAAATAAGTCAAAATAAAGGGAGTGACTGGAAAGAAGGGAAGGACATGCACAGCTGTCCTCATAGTCTTGGTGCTGTGAAACTTCTCTGTTGGTAGGTAGTGAGAGGACACAGAACAGTGACAGTAAGAGGGATTTAGGGCATACAGTGATGAGAATTCCTGGAAGAGAACTGAGTCTCATGACTGTGATGCTGAGACATTCAGAAATACGTTTTGCAGGGTATTTAAGAAAGGGTTGACACTTTCAGGACTGGGTTTGGGGGCTAGGTGGTGCAATTCTATGAATTTTTCCAAAAAATGTATCTCTTCCCAGGACACAGCTGCTTCTCTACATTAGAAGGTTTTTCTATGTGAATTATTTCTAGGCTTTCCCAGAGAAAAGCAAAGTGCTTTGGGTATCCTCTCAAGGTATATCTCCTCTTCTCTCCCTGTTTTGCTAAAAGTTTTCACATTCATCATCACATTCATCACATTTCACATTCATAAAAAAATTTGTTAACAAAATAAGCCATTTGTTATAGACAAATAATACCAATATTTATTAGAGACTTATCTAGCTTACTTTCAATATTACTAGCATTAAAAGAAAAGAGAAACAGAAACAGCAGAGGACACATCACCAAATTGGGTTTTGACAACATTCAGACTCAAACAGCACCGGGAAATCCCGTGTCACAGCACATCTGGAATCCCAGTTGAGCAAAGGTCCTAGGCAGCGTGTCTGCTCCCTGGGTGAGATCTCAAAGATTGTAGTTCTGGCTTCCCACGTATAATCCCAGGATGCCAACTGGTATCATCATCAATCTGTGAGCAAATTGCAGCTCTATTTTCATGTTAATGTTGTTTGTTTTGTTCTGTAAATCTTGGAATGTTGCTAAATCCAAGGAATGGTTGTCCAGACCTCCAGCAGGAACTAAACAAATTGCATGATCCGCTTCCTATCTCTCTATTGTGCCTCTCTTCTGACACTCACAGCAGGTGTGGCTGACACCCACAGCAGTAGTCAGGGCCGTGGCCAGGTTAGTCAGAAGCAAGGTCAGAGGCCTGCTCTGCTGTTTTGCCTCTGAAGCCTGAATAAGACTACTTCAATTTGATTTCCTTAACACTCCCCTGGTGGCTCAGAGAGTAAAGAATCTGCCTTCAATGTGGGAGACCTGGGTTCGATCCCTATGTTGGGAAGATCCCCTGGAGGAGGGCATGACAACCCACTCCAGCATTCTTGCCTGGAGAATCCCCATGGACAGAGGAGCCTGGTGGGCTATAGTCTGTAAAGTGGTAAAGAGTTGGACATGACTAAGCAACTAAGCACAGCACACAAGGCTCCCCAGATCCTATACCCTAGCTTCAAGGGTATTTAAGCCCCTCTGGCTCCCCTAGTTGTCCCCTGATTTGGGTCTCTGTCACTTGTGCCCTCACCATTGCCAGGTAACTGGCACCCTAGTCTTGCCCCTGGCCTGTTAGCCTCCAACAGAGACATCTATGTTCAGGGAACTCCCATCCCTGCCTATCATGGGGCTCTTTTAGTAGATGGGTGGCGGGTGGCCAGCACATTGGAGAAATAACTCAGAGTGGGCATAGGATACAGGGGAGCAGATGAGAAAGCTCTGTGGCATCAGGGAAGATCCGAGAAGATACAGAAGCCAAGGTGGCTGGAGATATTTTCCTTCGGAGGGTATTCCTGGAAAACAGACTGTCTCAGCATCTCAGAGCCCCCCATTTTCCAGGTCTAATCTCGGGCCCTGAGGATTCACTGGGAGTCAGCAGCCTGGGTGTGTTTGAGTTTAGGGTTCTACCTGTGCCCGAGACTGATTTTCTGCATAGCTTTAAGCAAGTTACTGTTCCATTCCGAGTTTTTATATTATCTACTCAATGATGTGGAAAGGTCTTTGTTTTTCTGACCCTCTGACTCGAACACAGCTGCATAAGCACTAACATTCACTGAGATGGACAAGGTGGCAGGCAGAGTGGGATACTTCACTGAAACAGAGAAGATGAGGTGCTCAGCTCTGAACAAAGCATGTTTGACAGGCCTGTTAGACATCTGGGGAGAGAGGTCAAGCTGATTAGTGTGCAGGAGAGAGATCTAGGCTGGAGACACATGAATGGTCATCAGCGAGGCAATTGGGTTTCAAGCTATGATAGTGGATAGAATCATGCACCAAGTGTGAATAAAGGAGATGAGGAGGAATTATTAATAGACACCAAGAATAAGAGGAAAATCAGGTGAAGGAAAGGGCTGAAGGAAATGAGAGGACAGGATGTACATCAACTCTGTGTGAGTTCTGTTCCTGCCTTCCTGTCAGGAGCTCCTGTTCATGTTGGATGAACCTGCTGTCAGTCTTGTGCATAAATCTCCTTTTGATCTCCTGGATTGAAAGACTAGTTCCTGGCTGGATCCAAGGCTCTAGGACTGTGAAATCCATAAACATAACTAGGAGGACTGGTGTTATCCTGAGTTAGCCTCAGTTAATGATTAGCTGTGCCCTCTTTGAATGCTGTAGGGATTCTCGAGCTATCTGCCTGATTAGCTGTGCCATCCTCCAAGGCGACAGGGGTTCTGGTGCTGTCTGTTCAGGACGGAGACCAAGAGATCTCCAGAGAGACTTCCTTGAAAGGACTTGGCAGGTAAGCACGTTGTGAGGAATGAACAGATGGAGTCATGCTTCATGATGGCACTATCCAATCTTTAGAAGTCATGACTGGTGAGGAGAATGACAATCCACAGGGAAAAGTAGTCTGCAATCTCTAGGGACCAAGAAAGGTCTGCCAGGTCTTAGTGAGGAGGCAGCAGTGGGCAAAGGAAAAGGGAGTGTTTAGCACAGCAAAAGGGAAGGACTGGGGTGACTGAGAGAAAGGTGGTCAAATTGGGATGGAAGTTGGGTGGTAGTCAGGGAAGGAGGGCTCTAAGAGAAGGTGAGGCCAGAAGAATGAGAATGAGCCAGGTATGGAAAGAGAGAGGAATCAGCATGTAGAAAGGCAAAAGAATTTCCTGCCTGGGAGCTGGTAAGGAAATCTTCACTTTTTGTTCATTTAGAAAAGACAGGAAGGTCTTTAAGAGACCTTAAGCATTCTGACCGCTACTGCCCAAACAACAGGAAGTGGGAATCTGACCAGCTGGAGGAACTACTGGCTGGATTCCTTGCGTCAAAGGTCATTACACTTAAATTCTGCAATCCTCATCAAGGTGCACATGTTGGAAATCAGAGACCAGTAGATTTTGAACTACTTTGCCTGAAGCCAATGCAGAGACAGAAATGAAAATCCCAACAGTTATAATTTCTAAAGTAATGCTATTTGTCAGGTCCTGTGTGCTGAATACATAGTACTCAAGATATCTCAGTCAAGTATCAGTTAAAGAAAACAAATGCTGCTTGTATTAGTCAGTTTTTGCCATGATAGCAATCATCCTGAACATCTCAGATGCTTATATCCAAAAATATTTTCCTGTGAGTCTGGAAATTATCTGTGGCTCTACTAGGCTCAGCTCAAGTCAACATGCGTTCTGGGACCCAGGCTGGAGGTCGGCTCACTTGGGATATGCTGTTCTCACGGCATTGGCAGGAGGATTCTTTACCATCTGAGCCACCAGGGAGGCCATTTTCATGGCAGAGGGCATAAATGCAAGAGTCTCTGACCAAGTACACAAGCACATCCACTCATATCTCATTCTCCAAAGCATGTCCTATGGACAAGCCAAAGTCAACGAGAGGTGCATACACACTCTTCTCCAGAATGCACACGGAGTTTTTGGTAATCACAATTCAATCTACCACACTACTGTGTTTTAAGCACAAAAGGATTTATTGTGTGGAATTGGGTGTTCACAAAACTGTCAGAGGTGCTGGAAAAATAGGATTTAGAGCAGGTGCTGTGTTTTCAGAGAATGGTACATCAGAAGGTGACTAAGATAGATGCTGACTTCCAGTTCACTCATAATCACAGCAAATTAATTTCTGGAAGAATCCTGTAAGGTTGGAATGGGGCTCCTTAAGCAACTGCTGACTCTACAGACTCACCTCTGTCTTTTCTTTCCTTCATAGGTTTGAACATGCATTGGGGGCGGCAACTCCAGGCACTTTGCATCCTATGGAGGTCTCAGATGTCCAATCACACTATCCGCATTCATACTAGGCAACTGGCATCGCTGCAGTGGGGACACCAGGAAGTTCCTGCCAAATTTAACTTTGCTACTGATGTGATAGATCACTGGGCTGGCATGGAGAAGGTAATGGGGTGGAAAAGAGGCACACAGTTGGAAAATTTGGCTGAGTTCACTAGTTCATCCATTCATTCAATAAGTATTTGTTGAGTACTTATTATGTGTCAGGCACTATAATGAGCTGTGAACAAGATGTCCATCTTCCATTAAGGTGCATAGGGTAGGAACAAGAGAACATGAGCTTGGCTGAAAGAAGGGTTCAGGAAACTGATGCAGGGTGGAGCAATCTGGGAACTGCCACACCTCAGACAGCTGAAACGCACAGCTGACCTGAACATACTCCTCCACATTCTCTCTTGTGACCTCCCAGGGTGAAACAAGGACTAGCGAGTTGGAGTCATAGAGGAAGTAAATTTGTATTTAATAAAAGAAAAATCAGCATTCTCTTGTTAAACCAGCATCAACGAAAGACTGAGTCAGTTTTCTCAGAAAGCTATGTGTCCTTGTCATTAGGGATACACAAGTAGAATGATTTTTAGGCAGGGAGTGTCAAAAGGATTCCAACATGAGGCATCAGAGAAGAGAGTGATACAAAAATTCCTAAATTTTCTTTCCTAGCCTGGACTTCCAGAATTCTGCTCCATTCATTGCTGACACAATGATTGACTTTACCTGAGTTCAGTGGACCTTTATGGAAGATGAAAGGATTCATTCTGGCTAGGGTAGCAGAAGAGGTGGTTCTATTAGCATGGGCTTAAAAGAATGATGATCAGAAGGAATCATAGTTGTGATGTCTCAACACCATGACATAACTTTAGTACAGAAATGGCAAATGCCAGGCCTCTAGGCTAAACATAGCCCATGGTGCAGGGCTCTCTAAAAAAAAAAAAAAAAAATTGGTAAACATTTTAAAGTTGAAACTTTTCAAATAAAAATTTAGATTTCTGGCTTTTATTTTGAAGTTATACTTCTTTAGAATAATGAAGGAGGTCTTTACTACCATGACTCAAAATCCTGAATTCATAAAATAAGTGATTTACTAAATATATGTACATTTCAAAAAAACAAATTTCCATTGACAAACACTGTCAGCAAAATTTAAAATAATGACAATCAGAGTAAAGATATGCATCTCATAAAAGAGCCAAAAGTTAATATCTCTAATGCAAAAAGAGCTCCTAGAAATCAAGAATAAAAAGATGCAATCAAAAATAGATATGGGCAAATATATAAACAGTTCACAGAAAAGTGAACTCACAAGGCCCTTAAATATAAGAAAAAATGCTCAACTTCACTCATAGTAATAGTTACACAAATGAAAACTTCACTGAAATAATATATCTTACCTACTAGTTACATAAAAATTTTGTCAACATACTCTGTTGACAAAACTATGAGGAAATAGACACAGGTACTGATCAAAGTGCAAAATGAGTCAACCCTTATAAAGAGGAATTTTGAAATATCTAATACAATTACAAATAAATTTTTTCTCTTTGACTTGACATTAGTGCTTTCAAACTATGATATGGAGACCCTGAGGATTCCTGAGACTTTTCCCCGGGGAATATGTAAAATGAAAACAATTCAAAACAAAACTAAGAAGAATTGGAACTCTTTTGCAACACTGGTGGGAATGTAAAATGGTCCAGCCATTGTGGAAAACAATATATTTCCTCAAAAAATTAAAAATAGTTACTGTATAATCCAGTTTTTCCATTGTTGTGTATGTACCCCAAAGAATCAGAAGCAGGGTTTTGAAGAGATATTTATACACCATGTTTATGGTAGTATTAGTCACAGTAGCCAAAATGTAGGAACAATCCAATGTCTATCAATGGACTAGTGGATAAATAAAATTGGCATATCTACACAACATTTTTTAAAAAGAACGAAATTCTGATATATGATACACCATAGATGAACATTATAGACAAGTGAAATAAGCCAGATACAGAAGGAAAAATAATGTGTGAGTCCATTTATATAAGTTACCTAGAGTAGTCAATGGAGAAGGCAATGGCACCCCACTCCAGTACTCTTGACTGGAAAATCCCATGGATGGAGGAGCCTGGTAGACTGCAGTCCATGGGGTCGCTAAGAGTCGGACACGACTGAGGGACTTCACTTTCACTTTTCACTTTCATGCATTGGAGAAGGAAATGGCAACCCACTCCAGTGTTCTTGCCTGGAGAATCCCAGGGACGGGGGAGCCTGGTGGGCTGCCGTCTATGGGGTCGCACAGAGTCGGACACGACTGAAGTGATTTAGCAGCAGCAGCAGCAGAGTAGTCAAATTCAGAGACAAAAAGTAGAATAGTAGCTACCAGGGACTTGGGAGATGAGGGACTGGGGAGTCATTGTATAATGAATACACAGATTCAGTTTTAGACAATGAAAAAGTTCTGGAGACAAATGATGGTTGTGATTACACAGCAGTATAAATGCATGCCACCAAACCGTGTACTTTATAAATGGCTACAATGGTAAATTTTATGTGATGTATATTTTACCATGGGCTTCCCTGGTAGCTTGGTTGGTAAAGAATCCACCTGCAATGTAGAAGACCCTGGTTGGATCCCTGGGTCAGGAAGATCCCCTGGAGAAGGGCATGGCAACTCACTCTAGTATTCTTGCCTGGAGAATCCCCATGGACAGAAGATCCTGGCAGGCTACAATCTATGGGGTTGCAAGAGTTGGACATGACTGAGCAACTAAGCACAGCATATTTTACCACAATAAAAAATAAATACATAGAGATAGATAGATAAATCTAAGGTAATATTTGCCTTTTTAATTCTTATTCTCTCGGAAGTATACTGTGTCATTTTCCAGAGGCTACAACGAAGTAAATACAGAAAAATAAAGGAATCCAAATGTCTTCTATTAAGGAAGATATTAATAAGATTTGCAAAAATATAAAATAATGCCACTCTTCTCATTATATTTTGTTTGTTTCAGAAAGTATACTTACTTCTTCAATAAAACATATCTTATTTGTGTTAATATATGATGGACTTATTACTGTTATATTTAAAAGCTGAAGTTTCAATATTTTGGCCACCAAATGTGAAGAGCCAATTCATTGGAAAAAATCTTGATACAGGGAAAGATTGAGGGCAGAAGGAGAAGGGGATGACAGCGGGTGAGATGGTTGGATGGCATCACCAACTCTGGACATGACTTTGAGCAAACTTCAGGAGATATGAAGGACAGGGAAGCCTGGCGTGCTGCAGTCCATGGGGTCGCCAAGAGTTGGACATGACTTAGCGACTGAGCAAAAACAACAACAATAATGGATTTATTCACACATGTATATAATTTCTCAGTTTAATTTCTAACAAACATTGAGAGATATTAATAAAAGGCTTATAAATAAAGCTTTTTAGGATTGTAATACTTCTTAAGAGTGTATAGGAGTCCTGGGATCAAAACGCTTATTAAGCACCACTGCGGCAGTTCCAAGATGGGAATTTATTTCACATGCTTGTGTACCAGCCCACCTTAATCATTAGGCCTTTTCTTTCTTCAGGCTGGCAAGCGACCCCCTGGCCCAGCCCTGTGGTGGGTGAATGGCAACGGAGATGAGGTAATGTGGAACTTCAGCCAACTGAGTGAACTCAGTCAACAAACAGCCAACGTCTTCGCAGGGCCATGTGGTCTGCAGCGTGGGGACCGTGTGACAGTGGTGCTGCCCCGAGTGCCTGAGTGGTGGCTGGTGATCCTTGGCTGCATGCGGGCAGGTTGGTGATTGACCATCTGAGCGGGGCACCATCTCCCTTGTGAAGGAAAGTGGTGGCAGAGAAATGCAATCATTCCTCCCAAAAGATGCCCCCTCCACCTATCATGTGGTCCCTCATCATATAGAGACACCACTGTTCTCCCATTTATTTAAGCAAACTATGCCCTAAGCAGTATACTAATTGGTTGCTAATACAGAGTAAACAAAACAGAGTCTATGGGACTCACAGATCTCTGGAGAAAGACAGCTGCTTTAAATTATTAATTGCATATACAACTATTGAATCACAGTTTTGATAAGTGGCATGAGGTTCTATAAGAACCTATACAAAATATTTGTCAAACTATTACCTATAGGGCAAATCCAGCCCACAGCTTGTTTTCATAAATAAGAAGTTTTATTAGAACCCAGTCATGCCCTTTTTGTATATTATCTGTGATTGCTTTTGAACTATAATAACAGACTAACATAATTTGGACAGAGAGCCTCTGGCACATAAAGCCTAAGATATTTGACATTTGCTTGGCCTTTTGTAGAAAAAAATTGCTGATCTTTGCTATAAAAGGAGACCCAAACAGACTAATCTGAGAGGTTTACAAAAGTCTTAGTAGAAGTAGTATTTAGTCTGAGAGCTGAAGGACAAGTTGGATTGAACCAGGAAAGGAGGAAGAGAGGAGGAGTGCTCCAAGCAGAGGGAACAGTAGAGGGGAGGGAAGCCTGAAAATCATGAAAGAACCTGGAGTGATGATTTGTGTGCCTACAGCCCAGGCAGCAAAGAGAAAGTAATGGCAAATGGGTCTGGAAAGATGGACAGGTGCTAAACTGGCAGAATCTTGTAAGCCATGGCAAGGGAAGGGTACTGGGTCCTTATGCAGTGAGGAATGGAAACCATAAACTGATTACATGTCATGATTGTTTTCTATGTATAGATGGTGACTCTGGATGGTGCATGGAGAATGGGATGGAGGAGGGAAAGAATGGGGTTGAGGAATTCAAATAGGAGACAAAGAATGATAGTGATTTCAATTTGGATGGGGAAGTAGAAATGAAGTTAAGTGGTTGGATTTGAGAAAACTAATCGCAAGATTTTTTTTGATGAATGACATTAGGTAGAGGAAGAAATCGTGTGAGATGGAGAAGTCAGAGTCACTCAGGCAACTGGGTGGATGCAGTAGTCTTTTTCACAGTGAGAAGCAGCTATGGGAAATCAGGGAAAGATGACAATTTCAATTTGGAAGCTGTTGAGTTAGGCGCACCCAAGTAACGTTCAAGAAGCGGGGAGACGGTCTAGTTATAAGATGAACATGTCCTAGGTGTATAATATAAAACATGATCACTATAGTTAACAATATGTATTGTAGAGAGTAAATTCTAAACATTCTCATCACAAGATAAAAAATAAGTGTAGTCATGTATAGTGATAGATGACATAAGGTAGTATTTATTAATTATCTATTTTTATTTAATATTTATTTATTTATTGTGGTATTCATTTCTAGTATATAGGTATATCAAATAATTAATCTGTATACTTCAAATAAATAAATTATTGTATGTCAGTTATATCTCAATTTTTTAAATATATGGATAAAAAGGAAGGGATGAGAAGTGAATAGCTGGGATTTAAGGGCATAACATCTGAGATGCAGACAAAAATTTAAAAATTATCAATTTTTAGATATAAGAGATGAGAAGTGAAAGAGCCTCAAGAAACACCAGTATCCCTCATTTACAACTTATCTTTCCTGGTCTTCTTCACACACAACAAGCATTCTCATCAATAAGGAGGAAAATGTGAGTGTGGTAAAAAAAAAAAAAAGAAAGTAAGAGTTATCAGAGGAATCTGAACACAGCTAGAGAAGCAGGTAGCCCATGGGAGGAGTGAGCAGGCCATGAGAGAAAAGTCACCCAAAGTGACACACTGAGAGATAATGGTCTGAAGGGAAGGAGAACTCAGAGCAGGAGATGGAGGGACAGTTGAGGTGGTAATGGGTCTGCAGTGTGGATCCTGAAGTGTTGAGAGCGGGAGAGAGCAAGCCAGAGGTGGAGACTAATAACCAGGAAGAGCATGTGAAAGCAGCTTTATGACAGGTGAGAAACAGTCTAATTATTATCCAGAAGAATAAAGCAAAGTCACAAAAGTCTCATCAAGATAGAAAACAAAAACCTAGGAGTGCTCTTCCCAAAGAAAATTCAGTGTCCCATGCTTGAGATAGTCAGGACCTTGAGCACCGCGGAATCGCATGGACAATTGCAAGTTCTTTTAAGGCTCTAATATTTTAGTTACTATATATGATTGTTTGGATATAGCAAACTTCTATAGGGCAGTGTGTGTGTGTGTGTGTATGTGTGTGTTAGTGGCCTTAGACTACCAATGTTATAACAGCAGGCAATTCGGTTTCTCTCAGTCTCAGTAGACTCCTTACAGCTCTGACAACCCCAGGGACATCTGTGTTTAAATCACTCTCTGGTCCCCAGTTCCTTTATTATTGATACTCCCCATTGGTTATCACCACCCCAACCTCCCCTAACCCAGCTGCTCCCCACTGGCTGTTCATATTAGGATTCTCTAGGGGAGAAATTAACCATCCCTTCCAGTTCTGTCTTTAAGCCATTTGACTTTTTCCAGGCCTTGTCTTCATGCCTGGGACCATCCAGATGAAAGCCAAAGACATTCTCTATAGGCTGCAGGTGTCTAAGGCCAAGGCCATTGTGGCTGGGGATGAGGTGGCTGAGATAGTGGACACTGTGGCACCTGAGTGCCCTTCTCTGAAAACGAAACTATTGGTGTCTGAGAAAAAACGGGATGGGTGGCTGGACTTCAAGACACTACTGTGGTGAGTATCTATGTGTCTTGTTGTTTAGTCACTGTTTTGTCCAATTCTTTTGTGACCCCATGGACTATAGCCCATCAGGTTCCTCTGTCCATTGGATTTCCCAGGCAAAAACACAGCAGTGGGTTGCCATTTCCTTCTCCAGGGGATCTTCCCAGGCCAGGGATCGAACCCACGTCTCCTGCATTGGCAGGTGGATTCTTTACCACTGAGGCACCAGGGAAGCCCATCAACATGTCTTAGCCTGAGCTTTTACCAAAGATGGAAACCTGCACTTATGTGCAGGTTCTTTATTTGGGAAGTCTGAGGAGCAGTGTGTATGATGGGGGAGAGTTAAGCAGGAAAGAAGTAAGAGTTAATACAGAGTTTATTATCTTTATTATTGAGTCACTGCACAGCATAAGTGGGCCTTGATCTGCAGGGACCTTTTGAGGAGCACACAGAATGCCTCTCAGGATTATCTACTGAAGGACTGACAAACACTGACCCATCAGCCCTTAACCTGCATTCATAGAGGGCTGCCCAGAGATGTTATTTACCCCACACTCCGGGCTGCACATACATGCGTGCAGGATAGGCTCAGAGTCCCATGCCATGGTGGTGACAGAGAATGAAGGCCGGAGGCACAGAGTGCCTCACCTCACTGTGGCTCGCAGTAGAAGCAACAGCAAGTTGGAACTCACCCAGAGCTTTTGACTGTGTTGAATAAGAGGTAAAGCTGAGAGGGTATGTGGTAAAACACAGGAGATGGCTGGTACACAGGGTTTCTAGACTCCTTTTCCCATCTTCTGCATCCCTAAATGAGGCTGCCAGCCGTCTATAACATGATTGGCCAGAAAAGTCTCCCTTTCATATGTCTGAAATCTCCACACTAGAGTCAATACCTTAGGAAATTCCTAGGGAGGGTGTAAGCTTTTTCTTTCTAGTGTTACAGTCTTTAATATAACTGTCAGGGAAATAGACAACATAACAGCAGCTTTGAGAGACTCCAAAGAGGAGTAAATGCTTCTAGGGACTACAAAAGGGTAGATTGGGAAAATTTACACTAATTGAGCATCTCCTGTGCACCTGCTGTCATGCTGTGGCTTCCAACAACAAGCAAATTAACATTCACTGAGTTCTCAAAGCAAGTTGCCATTTCCTTTGTGTTAAAGTTAACTTTCTCAATAGCTCTGAGATGTGTGTTATATTGATCCCATATTTCAGATATGGAAAATGAGACTCCGAGAAGTTAAATAAATAATCTAGAGTGACATGGTTAACAAAGTATCAAACTTGAGTGGTGTTCAAACCCAAGTCTGACTGACTCAAAGTCTCAAAATCTTATCCACTCATAAGCCTCCCTTCTAGAGTGTGTCAGCTGACTTGCCTCTCCAGTATGAGGGAAGATGGGAAGGCATGAGTCACCAAGACATCTGGGGTCCAGGGCAGATCTTACTAGGTGACAATCTGTCACTGTTGTCAGGAAAGCATCTACTACCCATTGCTTTGTGGAGACTGGGAGCCAAGAAGCAGCTGCCATCTACTTCACCAGTGGAACAAGTGGCCTTCCTAAGATGGCAGAACACTCCCACTCAAGCCTAGGAATAAAGGCCAAGATGGATGCTGGGTAAGAAGAGTCCTTTCTCTCTGGAAACTATGTGACTAGACCTTGAGATGTTTCTGAACTCAAATTCAATTCTCTTGAAATAAATAGGTTACCATGTGGCACTTCTGAGAAACAGAGTTGGGAAGGAGGGCAAGGGGGAACATGGCTTAGCAAGCTGGGTATCCAGTGACCCGTGGTAGAACATTTCTGTCATCGATAACAAGAGATCACAAAACCTCTTCAGTGCTTTGAGCAGTGTATCTATTAGCTTGAGTGCTTAGCACAAGGTTGATATGCATTTTTTCCCAAGACTGACCTGTAGCTTGTCCTTTGGAATGTTAGTAATTTTCTTTGATGCTGTCCACATTCCAAGAGGCTGTTTTTGTCAGTAGCAAATTACTTTTCAAATTCATTAAATAGGGATCTGTAATTGGATTAATAATATGAACTGAGATCTCAGAATTTCTGTATCTTGGATCTCATAATTTAGTCTTTTCTTTCACTCTACATCAACCTCATCAGTGGAGTCAGAAAATAGTGTGTTAAGATTGTCATGCAATGATAACAAGAGATCTTGATTTTTTCAGTTGATCCTGCTTGCCATGCTAATTTTATTAGAACTAGAAAATGCTTTAATGCAAAAGACCTCAAAAACTTAAATGTCCTATCTATGAGCCTATGGCATCAGAAAATTAAATTTCATAGAAATTATTTAATAGAAGAGCTACAGTAAGAAAAACAGTTTCAAAAGATGGAAAGATAAATAAATGTAGCTAATATATTAAATTCCCACTCACCCTCGAAAATTTGATTCCATTTGGCTATGACCTAATTTCTCTACAGAGCTGGCTGTGGGTGAAAGTAGCAATCATCTTTAGGACGGGACATATTCTATGGTAATTCCCAGCCACAAGGAAGTTCTTTCTATGCAGCTTAAATTATTTTTGCTTTCAGTTCAGTTCAGTTCAGTTGCTCAGTCGTGTCCAACTATTTGTGACCCCATGAATCGCAGCACACCAGGCCTCCCTGTCCATCACCAACTCCCAGAGTCTACTCAAACTCATGTCCATTGAGTCGGTGATGCCATCCAACCATCTCATCCTCTGTCATCCCCTTCTCCTCCTGCCCCCAATCCCTCCCATCATCAGAGTCTTTTCCAGTGAGTCAACCCTTCGCATGAAGTTGCCAAAGTATTGGAGTTTCAGCTTTAGCATAAATCCTTCCAAAGAACACCCAGGACTGATCTCCTTTAGAGTGGACTGGTTAGATCTCCTTGCAGTCCAAAGGACTCTCAAGAGTCTTCTCCAACACCACAGTTCAAAAGCATCAATTTTTCGGCGCTCAGCTTTCTTCGCAGTCCAACTCTCACATCCATACATGACCACTGGAAAAATCATAGCCTCGACTAGATGGACCTTTGTTGTCAAGTAATATCTCTGCTTTTGAATATGCTATCTAGGTTGGTCATAACTTTCCTTCCAAGGAGTAAGCATCTTTTAATTTCATGGCTGCAGTCACCATCTGCAGTGATTTTGGAGCCCAGAAAAATAAAGTCTGTTTCCACTGTTTCCCCATCTATTTCCCATGAAGTGATGGGACCAGATGCCATGATCTTAGTTTTCTGAACATTGAGCTTTAAGCCAACTTTTTCACTCTCCACTTTCACTTTCATCAAGAGGCTTTTGAGTTCCTCTTCACTTTCTGCCATAAGGGTGGTGTCATCTGCATATCTGAGGTTATTGATATTTCTCCCAGCAGTCTTCATTCCAGCTTGTGCTTCTTCCAGCCCAGTGTTTCTCATGATGTACTCTGCATATAAGTTAAATAAGCAGGGTGACAATATACAGCCTTGACATACTCCTTTTCCTATTTTGAACCAGTGTGTTGTTCCACGTACAGTTCTAACTGTTGCTTCCGGACCTGCATATAGGTTTCTCAAGAGGCAGGTCAGATGGTCTGGTATGCCCATCTCTTTCAGAATTTTCCACAGTTTATTGTGATCCACACAGTCAAAGGCTTTGGAATAGTCAATAAAGCAGAAATAGATGTTTTTCTGGAACTCTCTTGCTTTTTCAATGATCCAGTGGATGTTGGCAATTTGATATCTGGTTCCTCTGCCTTTTCTAAATCCAGCTTGAGCATCTGGAAGTTCATGGTTCATGTATTTTTGCTTTAAGACAAGCTTAATACTTTAAATTCTGGCCTAAAAAGAGAAAGGTTACAAGTGTCACTCTGCATGAGACCCTCAGTTGTGCTCAGGAAATTCATGATGCTCAAAAAAAAAAAAAAAGAGAACCAACCAAGGTCTATGCAGCCAAAGTTCAACTTGCAGGCAAGGCCACTTTTTAGAATATCCACTTAGGTGTCTTTTTTAAGTAAACATTTCCTAAGTGGTTATCACAGGCCACAAGCTGTACTCAGTACTGGAGTTAAAGTGGAAATGAGACCCAGTTAGCTGTTGAGTCATGGGAGCTGGAGTCACACCTTCTGAACAGGCACCTGCTCTTGAGATAGGACATGTGGATAGAACAACTCTCCTTCCCCCTGCTTGCTTATACCTTAATATACCTATACACATATGCAAACATTCAGGTACACACACTCCTCTGCACACATACCTACCTCTACCCACGTATACACATACTCATGCTCCATCCACACCCACATGCACTCATATATGTTTTTCCTCTGTGTTCTCAGAAAATGGACAGACCTGCAAGCCTCTGACATAATATGGCCTATATCAGACACAGCTTGGATAGTGAACATTTTGGGCTCACTTCTGGAACCCTGGACGTCAGGAGCATGCACATTTATCCATCTCTTGCCAAAGTTTGATCCAGTGATCATTCTAAAGGTAAGAGAAGATCCAGTTTGCACCGGATGGTCAGAGGGAGCCCATCTTGAAGTTTCTTTCAATTCATCTAATTTTTACTAAGCTTAGCCATGCGGATAGAAAGTGTTCAGTAAGCAAGATGGAAATGGTTCCTGCCCTCATGCAATTCATGGTCTGGGAAAGGAGACAGACACATACACAATTAAAAGGACTATATTCAGGAGACAAGCATCATGGGTCATTCCTTCATTTAACATTCCTTCATTTAATGGGCCCTTGCTCTGGTATCAAGTATCAGATAGATGACAGTGAACTGAGTGTAATACAGAGGAATGGACTACTAGAGATGATGCTGTCTTGTGCATGTGTGTGTATGTGTGTGTCTATAGTGTAACCATTTTAAGTGTGTAGCTTGAAAATGATTTACCTGCATTAGACCTTTTATTAATCGCTCATCTGCTATACAGAATTCCATAGAATGGGTGGCTTAAACAACAAACAATTATTTCCTCATTATCCTGGCAATCTGAGCTCAAGCTGCCGGTATAGTTGGGTTCTTGGTAAGAACTCTCTTCTGGGCTGCCTTCTTGCTATATCCTCATACAGTAAAGAGAGTGAGCCCTGGTATTCCTTCTTTATCTTATAAGGACAATAATCTCACAATGAGGGACCCGCCCTCATGACTGCATCTAAACCCAATTGTCTTCTGAAGGACTTACTTCTAAATACCATCACACTGGGGCTTAGGGCTTCAGTGTATGGATTGTGGGGGGACACAACATTCAGTCCACAACACATAGCCATGTAATCACCATCAGATCAAGATATAAAATGTTACTTGCATTGCAGAAACAGGCCATACCCCTCATGTCATTGTTCACACTCCATAGATTATTCATTGTTAACCTCTATCACCATAGATTTACTTTGCCTCTTCTTGAACGTCATGTAATCTTTTGTGTCAGGCTTCTTTCATTCAATATATTCTCTGTGAATACTGTCCATATTACTGCACATATTAGAAGTCTGTATAGTGTTCCATTCTGTGGGTCTATCACAGTTTCTCTTACCATCCTATTGTTGGTGGACATTAGGGTCATTTTCAGTCTGAGATTATCATCTATGAGGAATTTTGAAGAACAAATAAGAGTTCTTCCTGTGGAACTTGATGGAGTAACCATTAAATAAAATCTACAAACTGCAGGATCCTGGAGCAACAAAGCAATGGAAATAGGCTCATTTTGCTTGCAAAGGCACACCCAATTTGTACTTCATTTGTGATAGAGAGTGGGCAATTAACGCCCTGGGGCCTCCAGATCTCTGTAGCAGTTAATGACTCAGATTTCTGTTTGGCTGGCAGTAGAGATACCAGGAGCAAACTGAAGCATAGATGACATCTTCCAAGGGCAAGTTCTGCAGTCTCTCAAGAGATTCTCTTTATATGATTCTGTCATTTTCTGTTTTAAACAAATTCTTATTCTGTCTCCTTCCACAAAAAGATTTGAAGTGGCTTTTGTAAAGAGTCACAAATAGAAAAAAAGTATGGAACAAATGTAAAATTATAAAGCCTATTAGGGAAATATAGGCTGAAGATTTGGGTGAGTGAGTGGGAAGACTAAGGAAAGGAAGCAAATAAGTAGGTAATTGCAAATAAGTGGGTAAAGCAAATAAGTAGATAATTGCATGTTGAGCTTCCTGTAAGGCAAGGCAATAAGGGAAGTGAGATAATTTTCATCTCTTATACCAATATGTCAAAAGCACTCAGAGGAAATAATTACATGGTGTGTTAACATTAGTAATTTTTTTAGATGTTCTGTCTAAACCATTCTTTGTAGTAAATTCTGTACAAAGCAAAGCATGGAATGAAGGTGATATTATTGCTGTTGTTTAGTCTCTCCGTTGTGTCTAACTCTTTTCCAACCCCACGGACTCTAGCCTACCAGGGTCCTCTGTCCATGGGATTTCCCAGACAAGTATTCTGGAGTGGGTTGACACTTCCTTCTTCAGGGTATCTTCCAGACCCAGGGATCAAACCTGTGTCTCCTACATTGGCAGGTAGATTTTTTACCATTAAGCCACCAGGGAAGTCCATGAAGGTGGTATTACTAAAAAGTATAGGCTGCAAATGACAGTGCTGCTATTTGCTGATTGTGTGACTTCGGGCAAGTTGCTCAACCCTCTGTAAAATGGGGATGATAATACAAACTCCATCAGGTTATAGTGGGAATTAAATGAGAGAGCACAGAGCCTGGCAAGTACTCAGTAGTACCTTATTTTTTGTAGCACTTCTGTAAAGTCTTTTAACTTTTAAAAGCACTTTCTACCTGAATTATGTCCCAAAAATATTTTGGGGAAAATACGGTTGGGATTCAGTGCAGTTTAGTTGTTCAGTCGTGTCCGACTCTTTGCGACTACACTGACTGCAGCAAGCCAGGCTTCCCTGTCCGTTACCAACTCCCAGAGATTACTTAAACTCATGTCCATTGAGTCGGTGATGCCATCCAACCATCTCATCCTCTATCGTCCCCTTCTCCTCCTGCCCTCAATCTTTCCCAGCATCAGGGTATTTTCAAATGAGTCAGCTCTTCACATCAGGTGTCCAAAGTATTGGAGTTTCAGCTTTAGCATCAGTCCTTCCAATGAATACCCTGGACTGATCTCCTTTAGGATGGACTGGTTATACCTCCCTGCAGTTCAAGGAACTCTCAAGAGTCTTCTCCAACACCACAGTTCAAAAGCATCAATTCCTCACGCTCAGCTTTCTTTATTGTCCAACTCTCACATCCAAACATGACTACTGGAGAAACCATAGCTTTGACTAGATGGACCTTTGTTGACAAAGTAATGTCTCTGCTTTTTAATGTGCTGTCTAGGTTGGTCATAACTTTTCTTCCAAGGAGTAAGCATCTTTTAATTTCATGGCTGCAGTCACCATCTGCAGTGATTTTGGGGCCCAGAAAAATAAAGTCTGGGACTGTCTACTATTTTTCCATCTATTTGCCATGAAGTGATGGGACCAGATGCCATGATTTTACTTTTCTGAATGTTGAGCTTTAAGCCAACTTTTTCACTCTTATTTCACTTTCATCAAGAGGCTCTTTAATTCTTCACTTTCTGCCATAAGGGTGGTGTCATCTGCATATCTGAGGTTATTGATATTTCTCCCGGCAATCTTGATTCCACCTTGTGCTTCTTCCAGCCCAGGCTTTCTCATGATGTACTCTGCATATAAGCTAAATAAGCAGGGTGACAATATATAGCCTCGACGTACTCCTTTTCCTATTTGGAACCAGTCTGTTGTTCCATGTCCAGTTCTAACTGTTGCTTCCTGACCTGCATATAGGTTTCTCAAGAGGCAGGTCATGTGGTCTGGTATTCCCATCTGTTTCAGAATTTTCCACAGTTTATTGTGATCCACTCAGTCAAAGGCTTTGGCATAATCAGTAAAGCAGAAGTAGATCAATAAATCTACTTTGGCATAATCAATAAAGCAGAAGTTTCTGAACTCTCTTGCTTTTTTGACGATCCAGCGGATGTTAGCAATTTCATCTCTGGTTCCTCTGCCTTTTCTAAAACCACTTTGAGCATCTGGAAGTTCATGGTTCACATATTGTTGAAGCCTGGCTTGAAGAATTTTGAGCATTACTTTACTAGTGTGTGAGATGAATGAAATTGTGCAGTAGCTTGTGTATTCTTTGGCATTGCCTTTCTTTGGGATTAGTATGAAAACTGACTTTTTCAGTCCTGTGGCCACTGCTGAGTTTTCCAAATTTGCTGGCATATTGAGTGCAGCACTTTCACAGCATCATCTTTCAGGATTTGAAATAGCTCAACTGGTATTCCATTACATCCACTAGCTTTGTTAATAGTGATGCTTCCTAAGGCCCACTTGACTTCACATTCCAGGATATCTGGCTCCAGGTGAGTGATCACACCATCATGATTGTCTGGGTTTTGAAGACCTTTTTTGTACAGTTCTTCTGTGTATTCTTGCCACCTCTTCTTAATATCTTCTGCTTCTGTTAGGTCCATACCATTTCTGTCCTTTATTGATCCCATTTTTGCATGAAATGTTCCCTTGGTATCTCCAATTTTCTTGAAGAGATCTCTAGTCTTTCCCATTCTATTGTTTTCTTCTATTTCTTTGCACTGATCACTGAGGAAGGCTTTCTTATCTCTCCTTGCTGTTCTTTGGAACTCTGTATTCAAATGGGTATATCTTTCCTTTTCTTCTTTGCTTTTGGCTTCTTTTCTATTCACAGCTATTTGTAAGGCCTCCTCAGACAGCCATTTTGCTTTTTTTACATTTCTTTTTCCTGGGGATGGTCTTGATCCCTGTCTCTATACAATGTCACGAACCTCAGTCCATAGTTCATCAGGCACTCTGTCTATCACATCTAGTCACTTAAATCTATTTCTCACTTCCACTGTATAATGGATTTGATTTAGGCCATACCTGAATGGTCTAGTGGTTTTCCATACTTTCTTCATTTTAATTCTGAATTTGACAATAAGGAGTTCATAATCTGAGCCACAGTCAGCTCCCTGTCTTGTTTTTGCTGACTGTATAGAGCTTCTCCATCTTTGGCTGCAAAGAATATAATCAATCTGATTTCAGTGTTGACCATCTGGTGATGTCCATGTGTAGAGTCTTCTCTTGTGTTGTTGGAAAAGGGTGTTTGCTATGACCAGTGCGTTCTCTTGGCAGCACTCTATTAGCCTTTGCCTTGCTTCATTCTATACTCCAAAGCCAAATTTGCCTGTTACTCCAGGTGTTTCTTGACTTCCTACTTTTGCATTCCAGTCCCCTATAATGAAAAAGACATCTTTTGGGGTTGTTAATTCTGGACGGTCTTGTAGGTCTTCATAGAAATGTTCAATTTCAGCTTCTTCAGCATTACTGATCAGGGCATAGACATGGATTACTGTGATATTGAATGGTTTGCCTTGGAAACAAACAGAGATCATTAACCTATTGTAAAACTGGTCTAAGGAGGTTAAAGACTTAACCTCCACCTGTTAAGACCACACGGTTGGTTTGCAATAGCAGCTGATCTCCCATTGGTGACTGGAAGTTTATGTAATTCTAGAGGTGAGTTCATAGGGACAAGTCAGTCAATTGGCAGGAAGAAGCAGCCTGATTTGACCAAAAAGAAAAAAAAAACAAAACTGTCCTCGACGTTTTTCTGTAATAAAAACTGCAATCATTCATCTGTCATTTTTGGTTTGAAGGTTCATGAAAATTGGGCTCATTTGGCCTGAAGTAGACCCAGTAAAGAAGCCAAGGTTTAAGTCTACAGCTTCATAGCCCATACCCATAACCACTGTGCTACTGATTAAGTTCAACTCTCTTCTTCCAGGTTCTGTCCAGCTATCCAATTAACTACATGGTAGGCGCACCCATTGTTTACCGGATGTTGCTACTACAGGACCTTTCCAGGTGATGGGGATTTGGGGGTTAAAAGCCTCTGGTCTATTGGCCATACCTTGCCTCTGTGACATACACATGTGCTTATTTATGTGGCCCTCTGAGCATGCATAGCCCCCATAAAGTCAACCTCATTGTCAAAGCACCTAGAATCCAGCTCTAGGCTTAAGCAGAGTCTGGTTCAAGAGAGGCCCAGGAGAACACTGATTTCTCTTCTCTTCCTCAGTTACAAGTTCCCACATCTAAAGTGTTGCTTCAGTGGTGGGGAGACCCTCCTTCCAGACACTCTGGAAAAATGGAAGGCCCAAACGGGACTGGACATCCTAGAATTCTATGGCCAGACAGAAACGGTAGGAAACTTGCTCTAGGAAAGCATGGGCTGGTGAAACACGTGGGTTTCAAAGGCTCTTTGATAATAAAGATATGAGTTACCATTTATCATATACTTATTCAATAAATATAAATATTTATTAAGCACCTACTATGGGGGAGATATTGGCAATTCAGCAGAACTAAAACAGACAAAGATCCTGCTCTCATGGAGATTACATTCTAGCCGTCATGGGGGAGAAACATATAAACAAATAAATGACATGCCAGATGGTGAAAAGTTCTACAAAGACAAGTGAAGCAGATAAGGTGAAGATAGGTGGGATAATGGCCTAGTATTTCAGGTGGTGTCATCAGGAGAGTCCTCTGTAGTGGGGGAATGTTTTGCCAGAGATCTGAGTTTATTACATGTGTTGGGCACATGTCAAGCTGCTCAGATTGAAGTAAGGGATGGAGAAGAGAAACCACTAAGACCCCCCCCCCCCACAACCACCACCACCACCACTTCATCTGCTGAGATATCTTCTTGGAACTTTTGGGGTCCCTTGAAACTAAGATCATGGCATCTGGTCCCATCACTTCATGGGAAATAGATGGGGATACAGGGGAAACAGTGTCAGACTTTATTTTTCTGGGCTTCAAAATCACTGCAGAGGGTGACTGCAGCCATGAAATTAAAAGATGTTTACTCCTTGGAAGGAAAGCTATGACCAACCTAGATAGCATATTGAAGAGCAGAGACATTACTTTGCCAACAAAGGTCCATCTAGTCAAGGCTATGGTTTTTCCAGTAGTCATGTATGCATGTGAGAGTTGGACTGTGAAGAAAGCTGAGTGCCGAAGAATTGATGCTTTTGAACTGTGGTGTTGGAGAAGACTCCTGAGAGTCCCTTGGACTGCAAGAAGATCCAACCAGTCCATTCTAAAGATCAGTCCTGGGTGTTCTTTGGAAGGAATGATGCTAAAGCTGAAACTCCAGTACTTTGGCCACCTCATGTGAAGAGTTGACTCATTGGAAAAGACTCTGATGCTGGGAGGGATTGGGGGCAGGCGGAGAAGGGGACGACAGAGGATGAGATGGCTAGAGTCCATCACGACTCGATGGACGTGAGTCTGAGTGAACTCTGGGAGTTGGTGACGGACAGGGAAGCCTGGCGTGCTGCAATTCATGGGGTCGCAAAGAGCCAGACACGACTGAGCAACTGAACTGAACTGAACTGAGCACAATGTGGACTCATGTTATCAAAACAACCTGGGGAATACTCCCCCCAACTCTTTTCCCCAGCGTTCTTACTTTGACTCTCAGTACTTATTGCCTCCTCCTCTATACTCTTCTATCCACATCCTTTTATACTTAATTGGTCCCCTGACCCATTAGAGCTCCTGAGAGGGCTCATGGCAGCACTGTGATGTGGAAGAACATTGCAAGTGTGGGTGAGGACAATGGAATTACGGCTGGGCTTCTAGCCATTCACAGGAGACCATGTCTAGGGATGCTCCTTTGGACACCAAGATCTCCATAGGAGAATTCATCTCAGGATTCAAACAGCGCTCTCCTTCTTATGGGAGAGAATTTAATCCCACACTGTATTAAAGGACTTTTGGTATCCATAGTCCCTTATTAAAGTTTGGCCCCTCTAAAGCGATTGCAATGCTTTAATTATGAGTTGTTAGTTCCTCTTCCTTGGGGCAAGGTCAATCAGAAGCTTTTCAAATACTTTAGTGAAACCTCTAGGATGGAGGTTCCAGGAAAAGGGAACAAGCCAGGCAAAAAGGAGAGAGGGAGCTACCAAACATGAACCAACTACAGGACTGTGTCAGGACCTGCTCTGTTGAATCTTTTTTACCAATCTGTCTACTACTTTCCACAGGGACTCACTTGCAGAGTTTCCAAGACAATGAAAATCAAACCTGGGTACCTGGGAACTGCAATTCCCCATTATGATGTGCAGGTTTGTTAGGGGTATTAAGGAGTGAGGGTACATATATATATATATATTTTTTTTCAGCAATTTACTTATTACATTGTACAAAAATAATAAAGATATTAAAATAATATTTAAAAAGGAGGGTAGGAGGAGGGACAGATGGGGGAGAAAGGAAGTTATTCATATTCTAATCATCCAGGAAAAACCACTTTGAATAGGTGGAAAATTGGTTAGCTAGTTAATGGAAAATTGGTTAGCTAGTTAATTATATAAATATACACATTTTAAAACAAAAATGGGGTGAATTTTGACATACAATTCTGTAACTTAATTTTATCACTGTGTAATCTTGGGTGGCCATCTTTTCAGGTCAATTAATACCTATCTACAGCAGAATTTTTAATTACTACATAGCAATAGATAGTATGGTTCCACCACTCTTTATGCCTTTTGTTAGTTAATAGATGATTTCTAAAATTTTCACCAGTAAAATCAACACTACAATGAATATGCCATAGCTAAAATTTTGCTCCTATTCCTTATTATTTCTTTGGGCTAAATTCCAAGATATAGAACTTATCTATATGTGTCTATGTTTATATATATATATATATATATATATATATATATATATATAAGCATATGTATTTAAAGTATAACAATTTACATTCTAGTCAGTGTTATGTGTAATTACCTGATCCCTTATATCTATGATAATCATTTATGAAGACTGATTTTTAGTATATTAATTAATTCTCACATAATTTGGTGAAATAAGCTATTATTATCTCTGTTTCACAGATGAAGACACTGAGACATAGAACTTAGGTAACACAAAGTCAACTAATAAAGTATCAGAGTCATAATTTGAACTTTAATCTATCTGATGTCCAAGTCTGTGAGCCTCAAAAATAATAGGGTGCTATTATACTTCATGAATTCCTAAAACTACAAGTATCTTCCCAAGATCATCTGGTCCAGTCTCACTAAGGGGTTGCACCTAAACCATTTCAGACAAATGGATTAAAAATTTGGACTTAAAGCTCTTGGCTTCTCTTGGTTTCCAACTCTTTTCAGTCACCACTAGAGTAAGATGATCTTCTATTTGATCAGCTCTTTCATGTTGCCATTCAAGCTGTCTACTGTTACGCAGACCATTCTTCCAATCTGCTTCTTTCTGCAGGTAATAGATGACAAGGGCAATGTCCTGCCACCTGGCACAGAAGGAGATGTGGGCATTCGAGTCAAACCCATCAGACCTATAGGCATCTTTTCTGGCTATGTGGTGAGGAAAGCTTACTCATCCCCCTCTGTATCCTAGTGGAAATAGTGGGTTCTGAGAGGCATGAGGGGAGTTCCCACCTCCCAAGAAGCATTGGTAAGAAATAGGGACAAAGGGACAAAGGAAAAAAGTGTCTAGGAACGGGCACTTTGCCTTGCAAAAAGCCTGGTTATTCACTCCTGCTTTTCTTAGCCTATGGTTAAGATTCCAGTTGATTAATTGTCTTTCTCACAGTAACCCTTTTCCACTTCCAAGAGCTGTTTTACGACAGAAAGTTTATTGCCCCTGAATTATATAGAGCAGCATTCTTCCAAGGGCAGTACTGCCCCCTCTCTCAAGTACCATGCCGCTGCTCTATGCCACTGATCTCCTCTAGAGCCATGCAAGATGCTTTACACTAAGACTTCACCATAAGTTAAAAGCATTCCTATCTTCAGATCTTGGAATATTAAAAATAGGTGACCCTCAGATCCAACTGCCCCACTCTATGGGTGAGAATGGTGAAGTCAGAGTTTACAAGACTCATTCAAGTCCACCACAGTGAACAATGGGCTGGGACCTCTGACACCAAGATGATTAAAGAATAAAGTAAATAATCCAATAGTTACAGTTGCTGCCATTTATTGTAAGCTTACCACATGGTAAGCACTCTCCTAAAGCAGTTTATATGCTTTAAACTTGTTTAATCCTTTCAATTACCCCTTGAGTCCTTGGGCCCAAATTACTTGAGTTTAAAATCCTGCTCTACTAATTGCTGTGTGATCTTGGGCAAGTTACTGATCTCTCATACCTCCGTTTCCTCTCTCACACCTCAGTTTCCTCAGATTCCTCTTGCTTTTTCAGATCTTCAATACCCCTAACTTCCAAATGAAGGAGCTAGGGTATGAATTCCCTATGCCACCTTTTAACCCAGAGATGGAGCATCTACTCTAAAGCTCACACCCCTACCCTTGAACAAAATATAGAGATAGAGATCCTCTGACAAGGGGCAAACCTCAATCATTCTGCTTATAAACAGGCACTTCAGTTGAACAGAGGGGTTCAGCCATTACAGAAATATGCACATTGACCCAAGCCCCAGACAGCTTGCTGGTGTATCTCTAGAACTTTCATATCTAACAATCTGGACCCAAGAAAAATGTCTCATAAATCATGATGCCCTTGAACAGTGTCATGGGGTGGAGCAGGGGTTAGGCTGACCAGTAAAGGAAAGGTTGAATCCAATGGGGGAAAGGCCCGAGAGCATGGGCGAATGGATTCATTAATATTATCCATCAAACTGGACCCCAGAGGAGTAAGTGAGAGACTCTGGGTGGAATAAATAAAAGGGGAAGTGCCAATTCCACCTATTCAGGGAAGTTCTACCATGTGTAGTAATTCAAGTTGTAAAGTAAACAATCTGCACATCTGGTGATGGCAGGCCTAGGGCAGAGGATTTAGGCTTTGCAGGTATAATGACTTTCTTTCTGTGGTCACCAGGACAATCTTGAGAAGACAGAAGCCAACATCAGAGGGGATTTTTGGGTCCTGGGAGACCGGGCAATCAAGGATCAAGAAGGATATTTCCGATTCATGGGAAGAACAGATGATATCATTAACTCCAGTGGGTAAGCTTGGTTTCTGGGCAGGAAAAGGGTAATCCAGTTCTTTATTCTGTCTAATTCTAGACTTCTGAGCTGAGCTAGAGGTTGAGTGTCCAGTCTTCTCTGAAAGACAGGTTTTTCTACAGGTACCGGATTGGGCCCTCAGAAGTGGAGAACGCACTAATGGAGCACCCTGCTGTGGTTGAGACAGCTGTAGTAAGCAGCCCGGATCCCATTCGAGGAGAGGTGATGGGGGAACTGTGGCCTGGGGGGTGTACAGATGGTAGTTAAGAGTATGAACTCTGGGGCTAGACAGTCTGGGCCCAAACCTTAGTCCTGCTGCTTACTAGCTGTGTGTCCCTGGACAAGTTATTTAGCCTTTCTGTCTCAGTTTAACCATATGCAAGATGCAAAGCTGTTGTGAGGATTAAATGTGTTAATATTTGTAATGTGCTTGAAACAAAGTCTGACCTGTAATAAGTACTACACAAAGTCTGTCTTTTGGGGCTGCAGATATTCTATCCTGTTTGGCATTTGAATCAGAATCTATTCCCTGACTAGAACAGAGGAGGAATTTAAGCCAAGATAGAGTCTTTGAGGCATGTGGTTTTTAGTGAGAGGAAGAGAGGAAGAAAGGCCCCTGTAATGCCAAGGTTAATGAAATAAGCCCAGATGAAATCTAGAAGAGCTTGTGTATGTGAAGGAAAATTTAAGGTGGAAAGACGTGGGTTGATGTCCAGGGTGAAAATTGATAATATCATACACCTGGCAGGTGTGGGAAATATCATAGGCTCAAAACCCTGGGTGCCAAGCACTGAGCTAAGCCATACTGTATATGATTTCCTTTTATTTCCCATGAATTAAATATGGAAGTTGGATCTCTATTTTATAGGTTGGCAAACTAGCTTGGAGAGGTTAAACAAATCTTTTAGGTTTATTGTTCCCAGCCTTTATTTTCCTCTCTTCTAACTAACTTTTTCCCATCACACTCTATTGTCCCTGGGATATGAGGTAATCCTGGTCTCAATCTACAGTCCTACCTGCTCATCAATAAACAACTTGAGAGAAAGTTGGAATCTTGGCCATGATTGTCCCCAGGTCCTACTTTTCCCTAGCCCCAGATATCTGGAGGTGCAAATGAGGGGATATAAAGGTGGTGGCTGTGGTGGAAGTCTTGACACTGATTATCCCAGGGCATGACAATGCACTCTGATCTTTCTCTGGGCCCTCATCCTTGCTGCAGGTAGTGAAGGCATTTGTGGTCTTGGCCCCACACTTTCTGTCCCGTGACCCTGACGAGCTCACCAAGGAGCTGCAGCAGCATGTGAAGCTGGTGACAGCACCATACAAGTACCCGAGGAAGGTAAGGCCTCTGGATTCCCATGTCCTTCCCCCTTTACTCAGGGATGGAGATATGGTTTTTCTCTTGTAGTTCTCTTTTTCAGGGTGAGGACCAAGCCTTTACTCTAAAGTTCTGCCTGATTATGACCAAGAAAATCCAAAAGGACAATCCAGTAACTGCCTAGATGCCTGAAAATTGGCCTTTAATTCACTCTGAACTGAAACTCAGATTCTCCCATGGAAACAAGTTCTAGCCAATATCTGGCCCATATCCCCCCTCTTGGCATTGAGGTCTTGCTATATTATTCAAGATTCTCTCATTTGCAAGTGACAGAAATTCAATCTGAAGTGTATTGCTCACACAGTTGTAAAGTCCAAGGTTGGGGAAGCTTTGTTGTGGCTGATACCAAACATTCAGATGGTGTGGTCAGGGATGTCTTTTTTCATCCCTTAACTCTCCTTCTTTCTGTATTGGCTTCATTTCTTGAATTGTGCTCCCTGTGAGATAGTCCCCAGGAGCTCCAAAAAAAACAGTTTTAGCAGCTTAGATAATCTCAGTAAAAAAAAAAAAAAAATCATCTTTCCCCTCAAAGGCACCAGCAAAAGTCTTCAAGTTCATTCTCATTGGACCAGTTTAGGTTATGTACCCATGATTAAACCAATCTTTGTAACCAGAGGAACGGGCACTCTGATTTGCCAGTTCTGAGTTATGTAATCAGACCTGAGCAAGTACAAGAAGGATGGGAGAGAGGGCTGCCCTACACCCCTGACACGGACTCAGTGAGCTCACCACAATAAAAAGGAACTGCTCTTACCAGAAAAGGTAAATAACATAGAACAATAACAAATAACATAAAAACACTCTCCCTGTTTTCAGCTATTTTTACACTGGGGCAAGAAACTAAGGCTTGGAGATTGATGTAGAAATGGATATCCCAGGTTTTGGAGGTGGGTACAAGATAGAAGCTTGCTGGAGGAAATGAAAAACACATTTTTGTGTCTGGGGTAGACACACACACACACACACACTATACTTTTTAAGTGGTAAGCTTTACACATGTCAGATACTTAGGTAACCCAGATTTTTAATGATGCTTTGTCAACACAGGCTAATTATCATGGGTGGGTTTTCTGAGAGGCAAACTCTGGGAAGGAACTTAACATGCCGAGGTTTATTAGGGAGTGCTTTGGGATCAACACAAGGGGAAGGAAACAGAAGGGAAGAGAGAGGTGTTTGCTGTTGTTGTTCATTTGCTCAGCCATGTCCGACTCTTTATGATCCCATGGACTGCAGCACACCAGGCTTCCCTGTCCTTCACCATCTCCCAGAGTTTGCTCGAACTCATGTCCATCGAGTCAGTGATGCCATCCAACCACCTCATCCTCTGATATCCCCTTCTCCATTGCCTTCAATCTTTCCCAGAATCAGGGTCTTTTCCAATGAGTCCAATGAGTCTTCACATCAAGTGGGCAAAGTATTGGAACTTTAGCTTCAGCATCAATCCTTCCAATGGATATTCAGTATTTATTTCCTTTAGGATTGACTGGTTTGATCTCCTTGCTGTCCAAGGGACTCTCAAGAGTCTTCTCTAGCACCACGATTCAAAAGCCTCAATTTTTACTCACTCAGCCTTCTTTATGGTCCAACTCTCACATCCATACATGACTACTGGAAAAATCATAGCTTTGACTATATGGACCTTTGTCGGCAAAGTGATGTCTCTGCTTTTTAAGACACTGGCTAAGTTTGTTATAGCTTTTCTTCCAAGGAGCAAGTGTTTTTTTAATTTCATGGCTGCGGTCCCCACCTGCAGTGATTTTGGAGCCCAAGTAAATAAAGTCTCTTACTGTTTCCATTTTACCTCCATCTATTTGCCCTGAAGTGATGGGACCAGATACCATGATCTTTGCTTTTTGAATGTTGAGTTTTAAGCCAGCTTTTTCACTCTCCTCTTCCACCTTCATCAAGAGGCTCTTAGTTCCTCTTTGCTTTCTGCCATTATGGTGGTGTCATCTGCATATCTGAGATTATTGATATTTCTCCTGGCAATCTTGATTCCAGCTTGAGCTTCATCCAGCTCAGCATTTCACATGATGTACTTTGCATATAAGTGAAATAAACAGGGTGACAATACACAGCCTTGTCATACTCCTTTCCCAATTTTGAACCAGTCCATTGTTCCATGTCCAGTTCTAACTGTTGCTTCTTGACCCACATTCAGGTTTCTCAGGAGGCAGGTTGGGTGGTCTGGTATTCCTGTTTCTTTAAGGATTTTCGAGTTTGTTGTGATCTACACAGTCGAAGTCTTTAGTGTAGTTAATGAAGCAGAAGTAGATTTTTTCCAGAATTCTCTTGCTTTTTCTATGATCCAACAGATGTTGCCAATTTGACCTCTGGTTCTTCTGCCCTTACTAAACTTAACTTATACGTCTGGAACATCTCAGCTCACGTACTGCTGAAGCCTAGCTTGAAGGCTTTTGAGCATTACCCTCCTGGCATGAGAAATAAGAGCAATCATGTGATAGTTTGACCATTTCTTGGCATTGCCCTTCTTTGGGATTGAAATGAAAACTGATCTTTTCCAGTCCTGTGGCTACTGCTGAGGTGTTGATTTGCTGGAATATTGAGTGCAGCCTTTTCACAGCATCATCTTTTAAGATTTGAAATAGCTCGGCTAGAATTCCATCACCTCGACTAGCTTTGTTTGTACTAATGCTTCCTAAGGCCACTTGACTTCACACTCCAGGATTTCTGGCTCTAGGTGAGTGATCACACCATCATGGCTATCTGGGTCATGAAGATCTTTATTGTATAGTTCTTCTGTGTATTCTTGCCACCTCTTCTTAATATCTTCTGCTTCTGTTAGGTCCATATTGTTTCTGTCCTTTATTTTGTCAACCCTGGCAAGAAATGTTCCCTTGGCATCTCTGGTTTTCTTGAAGAGATCTCTACTTTTTCCCATTTTTTACCCCAGACTGTCCAGCAAAAATGGGTTTATTTGACAGCAGCAAAGATTGAAATTCAGAGTCTTGAACTATGGCAAGCCATGTGTAAGGAAAGGAGATCTCTTTTGAAGAGAAGAAAGGGAAGTTGGCAAGGCTATAGTAAACAGAGTATCTAGGGGAGAAACTGAAAGTTCAAAGTATAGTGTCTTTTCATTGGCTGAGTTGTGACAATCTGATAAGAAAGCTTTCCCAAGATATTTGGACCAGGTCTGGTAGAAGATTGTCACCAAATATTTGATGATGACATATCATTTCAAATGAGCCTCAGTTTCTATGAACTTGATAACATATGGATTTATTTATTTTTATAAATTTATTCATTTCAATTGGAGGCTAATTACTTTACAATATTGTAGTGGTTTTGCCATATGTTGCCATGAATCAGCCATGGGTGTACATGTGTTCCCCATCCTGAAACCCTCTCCCACCTCCCTCCCCATCCCATCCCTCTGGGTCATCCCAGTGCACCAGCCCCGAGCACCCTGTCCCATGCATTGAACCTGAACTGGCGATCCATTACACATATGATAATATACATGTTTCAATGCCATTCTCCCAAATCATCCCACCCTCTCCCTCTCTCACAGAGTTTAAAAGACTGTTCTATACATCTGTGTCTCTTTTGCTGTCTCACATATAGGGTTATTCTTACCATCTTTCTAAACTCCATATATATGTGTTAGTATACTGTATTGATGTTTTTCTTTCTGACTTACTTCACTCTGTATAATAGGCTCCAGTTTCATCTACCTCATTAGAACTGATTCAAATGTATTCTTTTTAATGGCTGAGTAATACTCCATTGTGTATATGTACCACAGCTTTCTTATCCATTGTCTGCTGATGGACATCTAGGTTGCTTCCATGTCCTGGCTATTATAAACAGTGCTGCGATGAGCATTGGGGTACATGTTCTCTTTCAATTCTGGTTTCCTCTGTGTGTATGTCCAGCAGTGGGATTGCTAGGTCGTATGACAGTTCCATTTCCAGTTTTTTAAGGAATCTCCACACTGTTCTCCATAGTGGCTGTACTAGTTTGCATTCCCACCAACAGTGTAAGAAGATCTCCACACCCTATCCAGCATTTATTGTTTGTATACTTTTAGATAGCAGCCATTCTGACTGGCATGAAATGGTACCTCACTGTGGTTTTGATTTGCATTTCTCTGATAATAAGTGAGGTTGAGCATCTTTTCATGTGTTGTTAGCCATCTGTATGTCTTCTTTGGAGAAATGTCTGTTTAGTTCTTTGGCCCATTTTTTGATTGGGTCGTTTATTTTTCTAGAATTGAGCTGCAGGAATTGCTTGTATATTTTTGAGATTAATTCTTTGTCAGTTGCTTCATTTGCTATTATTTTCTCCCATTCTGAAGTCTGTCTTTTCACCTGGCTTATAGTTTCCTTTGTTGTGCAAAAGCTTTTAAGTTTAATTAGGTCCCACTTGTTTATTTTTGCTTTTACTTCCAATATTCTGGGAGGTGGGTCAGAGAGGATCCTGCTGTGGTGTATGTCGGAGAGTGTTTTGCCTATGTTTTCCTCTAGGAGTTTTATAGTTTCTGGTCTTATGTTTATATCTTTAATCCATTTTGAGTTTATTTTTGTGTATGGTGTTAGAAAGTGTTTTAGTTTCATTCTTTTACAAGTGCTTGACCAGTTTTCCCAGCACCACTTGTTAAAGAGATAGTCTTTTCTCCATTGTATATTCTTGCCTCCTTTGTCGTAGATAAGGTGTCCATAGGTGCGTGGATTTATCTCTGGGCTTTCTACTTTGTTCCATTGATCTATATTTCTGTCTTTGTGCCAGTACCATACTGTCTTGATGATTGTAACTTTGTAGTAGAGCCTGAAGTCAGGCAGGTTGATTTCTCCAGTTCCATTCTTCTTTCTCAAGATTGCTTTGGCTATTCAAGGTTTTTTGTATTTCCATACAAATTTTGAAATTATTTTTCTAGTTCTGTGAAAAATACTGCTGGTAGCTTGATAGGGATTGTATTGAATCTATAGATTTCTTTGGGTAGTATACTCATTTTCATTATATTGATTCTTCCAATCCATGAACATGATATATTTCTCCATCTATTTGTGTCCTGTTTTCTTTCACCAGTGTTTTATAGTTTCTATATATAGGTCTTTTGTTTCTTTAGGTAGATATATTCCTAAGTATTTTATTCTTTTCATTGCAATGGTGAATGGGATTGTTTCCTTAACTTCTCTTTCTGTTTTCTCATTGTTAGTGTATAAATGGAAGGGATTTCTGTGTGTTAATTTTATATCCTGCAACTTTACTATATTCATTGATTAGCTCTAGTAATTTTCTGGTGGAGTCTTTAGGGTTTTCTATGTAGAGGATCATGTCATCTGCAAACAGTGAAAGTTTTACTTCTTCTTTTCCAATCTGGATTCCTTTTATTTCTTTTTCTGCTCTGATTGCTGTGGCCAAAACTTCCAAAACTATGTTGAATAGTAGTAGTGAGAGTGGGCACCCTTGTCTTATTCCTGGCTTTAGGGGAAATGCTTTCAATTTTTCACCATTGAGGATAATGTTTGCTGTGGTTTTGTCATATATAGCTTTTATTATGTTGAGGTAAGTTCCTTCTATTCCTGCTTTCCGGGTTGTTGTTGTTGTTGTTTTTTAATCATAAATGGATATTGAATTTTGTCAAAGGCTTTCTCTGCATCAATTGAGATAATCATATGGTTTTTATCTTTCAATTTGTTAGTGTGGTGTACTGTGTTGATTGATTTGTGGATATTGAAGAATCCTTGCATCCCTGGGATAAAGCCCACTTGGACATGATGTATGATCTTTTTAAAATGTTGTTGGATTCTGTTTGCTAGAATTTTGTTAAGGATTTTTGCATCTATGTTCATCAGTGATATTGGCCTGTAGTTTTCTATTTTTGTAGCATCTTTGTCTGGTTTTGGTATTAGGGTGATGGTGGCCTCATAGACTGAGTTTGGAAGTTTATCTTCCTCTGCAATTTCCTGGAAGAGTTTGAGTAGGATAGGTGTTAGCCCTTCTCTAAATTTTTGGTGGAATTCAGCTGTGAAGCTGTTTGGTCCTGGGCTTTTGTTTGCTGGAAGATTTCTGATTACAGTTTCAATTTCTGTGCTTGTGATGTGTCTGTTATGATTTTCTATTTCTTCTTCATTCAGTTTTGGAAAGTTGTACTTTTCTAAGAATTTGTCCATTTCTTCCAAGTTGTGCATTTTATTGGCATATAGTCGCTGATAGTAGTCTCTTATGATCCTATGCATTTCTGTGTTGTCTGTTGTGATCTCCCAATTTTCATTTCTAATTTTGTTGATTTCATTCTTCTCTGTTTCTTGATGAGTCTGGCTAATGGTTTGTCAATTTTATTTATCTTCTCAAGGAACCAGCTTTTAGCTTTGTTGATTTTTGCTATGGTCTCTTTTGTTTCTTTTGCATTTATTTCTGCCCTAATTTTAAGATTTCTTTCCTTCTACTAATCCAACCAGTCCATCCAAAAGGAAATCATTCTTGGGTGTTCATTGGAGGGACTGATGTTGAAGCTGAAACTCCAATACTTTGGCCACTTGATGCAGAGAGCTGACTCATTTTAAAAGACCCCGATGATGGGAAAGATTGAGGGCAGGAGGAGAAAGGGACGACAGAGGATGAGATGGTTGGATGGCATCACTGATACAATGGACATGGGTTTGGGTGGACTCTGGGAGTTGGTGATGGACAGGGATGCCTTGAGTATTGTGGTTCGTGAAGTTGCAAAGAGTTGGACACGACTGAGCGAATGAACTGAACTGAACTAACCCTGGGGTTCTTCATTTCTTCCTTTTCTAATTGCTTTAGGTGTAGAGTTAGGTTATTTATTTGACTTGTTTCTTGAGGTAAGCCTGTATTGCTATGAACCTTTCCTTTAGCGTCACTTTTACAGTGTCCCATAGGTTTTGGGTTGTTGTGTTTTCATTTTCATTCATTTCTATGCATATTTTGATTTCTTTTTTGATTTCTTCTGTGATTTGTTGGTTATTCAGCAGCTTGTTGTTCAGCCTCCACATGTTGAAATTTTTAATAGTTTTTCTCCTGTAATTGACATCTATTCTTACTGCACTGTGGTCAGAAAAGATGCTTGGAATGATTTCAATGTTTTTGAATTTACCAAGGCTAGATTTATGGCCCAGGATGTGATCTATCCTGGAAAAGGTTTCATGTGCACTTGAGAAAGAGGTGAAATTTATTGTTTTGGAGTGAAATGTCCTATGCTGCTGCTGCTGCTAAGTCACTTTAGTCGTGTCTGACTGTGTGACCACATAGGCAGCAGCCCACCAAGTTCCACCATCCCTGGGATTCTCCAAGCAAGAATACTGGACTGGGTTGCCATTTGCTTCTCCAATGCATGCTTGCACGCTAAGTCGCTTCAGTTGTGTCCAACTCTATGCGACCCTATGGACAGCAGCCTACCAGGCTCCTCTGTCCACAGGATTCTCTAGGCAAGAATACGGGAGTGGGTTGCTATTTCCTTCTCTGAAATGTCCTATAGATATCAGTTAGGTCTAACTGGTCTATTGTATCATTTAAAGTTTGTGTTTCCTTGTTAATTTTCTGTTTAGTTGATATATCCAAAGGTGTGAGTGGGGTATGAAAGTCTCCCACTATTATTGTGTTGTTGTTAATTTCCCCTTTCATACTTGTAAGCATTTGCCTTACATATCATGGTGCTCCTATGTTGGGTGTATATATATTTATAATTGTTATATCTTTTTCTTGGATTGATCCTTTGATCATTAGGTAGTGTCCTTCTTTGTCTCTTTTCACAGCCTTTATTTTAAAGTCTATTTTATCTGATATGAATATTGCTGCTCCTGCTTTTTTTTTGGTCTCTATTTGCGTGGAATATCTTTTTCCAGTCCTTCACTTTCAGTCTGTATGTGCCCTTTGTTTTGAGGTGGGTCTCTTGTAGGCAACATATGTAGGGGTCTTGTTTTTGTATCCATTCAGCCAGTCTTTGTCTTTTAGTTGGGGCATTCAACCCATTTACATTTAAGGTAATTACTGATAAGTATGATCCCGTTGCCGTTTGCTTTTTTGTTTTGGGTTTGAGTTTGTATACCCTTTCCTGTCTAGAGAAGATCCTTTAGCATTTGTTGGAGAGCTGGTTTGATGGTGTTGAATTCTCTCAGCTTTTGCTTGTCTGTAAAGCTTTTGATTTCTCCTTCATATTTGAATGAAATCCTTGATGGGTACAATAATCTGGGTTGTAGGTTTTTATCTTTCATCACTTTAAGTATGTCCTGCCATTCCCTTCTGTCCTGAAGAGATTCTATTGAAAGATCAGCTGTTATCCTTATGGGAATCCCTTTGTGTGTTATTTGTTGTTTTTCTCTTGCTGCTTTTAATATTTGTTATTTGTGTTTGATCTTTGTTAATTTAATTAATATGTGTTTTGGGGTGTTTTGCCTTGGGTTTATCCTGTTTGGGAGTCTCTGGGTTTCTTGGACTTGGGTGATTGTTTCCTTCCCCATTTGAGGGAAGTTTTCAACTATTATCTCCTCAAGTATTTTCTCATGGTCTTTCTTTGTGTCTTCTTCTTCTGGAGCCCCTATGATTTGAATGTTGAGGCATTTAACATTGTCCCAGAGGCCTCTGAGGTGATCCTCATTTCTTTTAATTCTTTTTTATTTTTTCCTCTCTGCTCATTTATTTCTACCATTCTATCTTCTACCTCACTTATCCTATCTGCCTCCGTTATTCTACTGTTGGTTCCCTCCAGAGTGTTTTTTATCTCATTTATTGCATTATTCATTATATATTGACTCTTTTTTATTCCTTCTAGGTCCTTGTTAAACATTTCTTGCATCTTCTCAATCCTTGTCTCCAGGCTATTTATCTGTAACTCCATTTTTGTTTTCAAGATTTTGGATCATTTTCACTACCATTATTCTGAATTCTTTTTCAGGTAGATTCCCTATCTCTTCCTCTTTTGTTTGGTTTGGTGGGCATTTATCCTGTTCCTTTACCTGCTGAGTATTTCTCTGCCTTTTCATCTTGTTTATATTGCTGTGTTTGGGGGTGGGGGGCTTTCCATATTCTGGCACTTTGTGGTTCCTCTTTATTGTGGAGGTTCCTCATTGTGGGTGGGGTTGAACAGGTGGCTTGTCAAGGTTTCCTGGTTAGGGAAGCTTGTGTCGGTGTTCTGGTGGGTGGAGCTGGATTTCTTCTCTCTGGAGTGCAATGAAGTGTCCAGTAGTGAGTTTTGACATGTCAGTGGGTTTGGTGTGACTTTGGGCAGCCTGTATATTGAAGCTCAGGTCTATGCTCCTGGGTTGCTGGAGAATTTGTGTGGTATGTCTTGCTCTGGAACTTGTTGGCTGTTGGGTAGTGCTTGGTTTCAGTGTAAGTATGGAGGCTTTTGGATGAGCTCTTATCAATTAATGTTCCCTGGAGTCAGAAGTTCTCTGGTGGTCTCAGGTTTTGAACTTAAGCCTCCTGCCTCTGGATTTCAGTCTTATTCTTACAGTAGCCTCAAGACTTCTCCATCTATACAGCACCGATGATAAAACATCTAGGTTAATGATGAAAAGTTTCTCCACAGTGAGGGACACTGGAGAGATTCAGAGTTACATGGAGAAGAGAAGAGGGAGAAGGGAGATAGAGGTGACCAGGAGGAGAAAAAGGGGGAATCAAAAGGAGAGAGACAGATCCAGCCAGTAATCAGTTCCCTAAGTGTTCTCCATATTCTGGAACACACAAAGAGATTCACAGAGTTAGGTAGAGAAGAGAAGGGGGAGGAAGGAGGTGGAGGCGACCCATGGAGAGAGCAATCAAGCCAGTAATCACACTCCCAAGTAAAAATTGGTACTGAAGACTGGGTTCTTAAAGGTACAAAATTGATAACAAATGCCAAAAGGCAAAGATTAAAAATCTGGAGTAGAGGTTAGACTCTCAAAAATACAATATTAAAAAAACAAAACAAAGTCACAAACATTATAAAATATATATATATATATATATATATATATATATATATATATATGAAGTTTTTTTTTTAAATTAGGGTCTTTTTTTTGCAAGGTAATGGTAGATTATAAAAATGAAAATTAAAGGAGTAATAGAGGACTTAAAAATTTAAAAAAATTTTTAATTTAAAAAATGACAGTAGCAAAAATATATATAGGAATTTCTCTGGAGCTGTTGTGGACATTGTGGGGTCAGTTCAGTTTCAGATAGTTCCTTGATCTGGCTTATACTTCTCAAGATTTATGCTGCTGCTGCTGCTGCTGCTGCTGCTGCTGCTGCTGCTGCTAAGTCACTTCAGTCATGTTCAACTCTGTGCAACCCCATAGATGGCAGCCCACCAGGCTCCTCCGTCCCTGGGATTCTCCAGGCAAGAACACCTGAGTGGGTTGCCATTTCCTTCTCCAATGCATGAAAATGAAAAGTGAAAGTGAAGACGCTCAGTCGTGTCCAACTCTTAGCAACCCCATGGACTGCAGCCTACCAGGCTCCTCCGTCCATGGGATTTTCCAGGCAAGAGTACTGGAGTGGGGTGCCATTGCCTTCTCCATCTCAAGGTCTATAGGCCCCTTCTAATGTAGTCAGTGCTAACTACAGGGTTTTAATCTGTTGCACCTGTCACTTCCAAAGTGGTTCCCTCTTTATTTTAGATTCTTCTATTTGCTGGTCTCTTCAGTGTTTAATTTCCACCCTGACACAAGGGGGTGAAGGTGGTCACTTATTTAGGCTCACTTTTTCAGTCACGCTGTGGGGAGGGAGGAACACTGCAAACAAATATCATTGGCGTGTGTGGGGAGTGCTTCCAGTGTTTCAGCTGCACTGTTGCCCCCACTCACAGCATGTGTGCTTTCCCAGTCTACACTGCTCAGGCTCCAGGTTGCTCTGCCAGAAACTGTCTGAGGCAGGCCCTGGGTTGTGTGCATTTCCCAGGTCTAAGCCACTCAGGTTCAGGTTCTCGAGTACTCCCCAAAGGCTTAGATTCAGTTGGGCCTGCGTTTTGTATCCTTCCCAGGTCCGAGCAGCTCAGGTGACCAGGTGCTTGCTGAGCACAGTCACCCCCAGGTGGGCAGTGAGTCTTATCACCTCCCCCATCCCAGCCGCTCTGTTTTCTGGGTGTACAATGGGCGTGCCTTCTCAGGTGTGCCGTGTGTCTCTTCTGGGGAGCTGATCTCTGGCTGTGACCCTCTGGGCAGATGTCAACCATTCAGAATCCCAAGAACTCTTGGTTAGCAATGGAGCCTGTTTGCAGTTTGGTAAAGTATGCCTCTCTGGGGTCGTGATTGCCCTTTTCCAGCTCTGGCTGCCCCACCACCACCCGCCTGCTTGTCTCCAGCAGGGATGGGCTGGTCCACAATCTGCTAGCTCTCCTCTGGTATTTGCTCAGTCCTTTGTTCTGTGAGCGGGCCTGGCAGTGCCTCAGGTTAGGGCTTTTCACAGGATAGTTCTCTCTCTCTTTTTTTATTTTTTTCTCTCTCTGGCTATCCCACAGTTTGAGTTGCTATCTCACGTTAGTTCCCTCAGATTGCCCTCAGGGCATTCCAGTCCGGTCCTCACCCTAAGCAATGCAGCCCTCGCCTCCCTGTTCAGCCCCCTCTTGCTGGTGGCAGCTGCAACTGCTGGAAGTTGCCGTTAGGCATGTAATCTGTGGGTTTAAATTATTTATTTATCTATTTTTCCTTCTGGTTATGTTGCCCTCTGAGATTCCAAGATTCCCCACCGAGCCACCATTAAGAGTGTTTCCTGGTGTTTGGAAACATCTCTTTTAAGACTCCTTTCCCTGGACGGATCTCCATCCCTACCCCTTCTGTCTCTCTTTTTATCTTTTATATGTTGTCCTACCTCCTTTTGATGACAATGGGCTGCCTTTCTGGGTGCCTGATGTCCTCTGCCAGCATTCAGAAGTTGTTTTGTGGAATTTGCTCAGCGTTCAAATGCTCTTTTGATGAATTTGTCAGGAAGAAAATGGTCTCCCCATCCTATTCCTCTGCCATCTCAGGACCGCCTCCCAACATATGAATTTAATAAACAGAAACCTCAATTAAAATAGAATTGAAGGACCAGAAAGGGAAGCTATTATGAGAGCTTTAGAGGCTCTGGTAGGACTGAGTTGTTATTTAGTTCAAATCAGAGCTATCACTATTTATCAAACCAATAATTCTTGAATTGTCTATCTTATTTTCCTTTTATGAGGCCAATTATTTGGCTTCTCTAGCAAGTTTTTCTAAATTATCGTTTGGGGAAATACTCTTTGGACCATGACAGCCATGTCATGGTGAAGGGGCTTATGTAACTCAATGAAGCTATGAGCCATGTGGGGACACCAAGATGGGCGGGTCATAATGAAGTGTTCTAACAAAACATGGCCCACTGGAAGAGGAAATGGCAACTCACTCCAATATTCTTGCCTGGAGAACCCCATGAACAGTATGAAAAGGCAGAAAGATATGACACCAGAAGATGAGCACCCCCCAGATTGGAAGGTGTCCAATGTGCTACTGGGGAAGAGCAGAGGGCAATTACTAGTAGCTCCAGTAAGAAAGAAATGACTGGTCCAAAAAAAAGAAATGATGCTCAGCTCTGGATGTGTCTGGTGGTGAAAGTTAAGTCTGATGCTTTAAAGGATAATATTGCATAAGAAACTGGAATGTTATGTCCATGAATCAAGGTAAATTGGATATGGTCAATCAGGAGTCAGTAAGATTGAACACTGACATTTTATGAATGAGTGAAATAAAATAGATGGGAATGAATGAATTTAAATCAGATGAACATTATATCTATCACTGTGGGCAAAAATCCCTTAGAAGAAATGGGGTAGCACTCATAGTCAACAGAAGAGCCTGAAATGCAGCACTTGGGTGCAGTCTCAAAAAACAACAGAATGATCTTCTTTCATTTCCAAAGCAAACCATTCAACGTCACATTAACCAAGTTTATGTCCCAACCTCTATGCCAAAGAAGCTGAAGTTGAACAGTTCTATAAATACCTACAACACCTTCTAGAAATGATACCAAAAAAGATGTCCTTTTCATCATAGGGTGTTGGAATGCAAAAGTAGGAAGTTGTGAGATACCTGGAGTAACAGCCAAGTATGGCCTTGGAGAACAAAATGAAGCAGGGAAAAGGTTAACAGGGTTTTAGCATGAAAACATGTTGGTCATGGAAAATACCAATTTCCAACACATGAGCCAAATCTGCACAAAGATATCACCTAATGGCCAATACTGAAATCAGATTAATAATATTCTTTGCATCCAAAAGTGGAGAAGCTCTATACAATAAAAAAAAAGACCTGAAGCTGACTGTGACTCAGATCATGAGCTCCTTATTGCAAAATTCAGGCTTAAATTGAAGAAAGTAGGGAACATTTAGGCCATTCAGGTGTGACCTAAATCAAATCCCTTATGATTCTAAGTGGAGGTGATGAATAGATTCGGGGGACTAGATCTCATACACAGAATGCCTGAAGAACTATGGACAGAGGCTTGTTACATTGTACAGGAGGCAGTGACCAAAAGCATCCCAAAGCAATTGAAATGCAGGAAGGCACAGTGGTTGTCTGAGGAGGCTTTACAAATAGCTGAGGAAAGAAGAGAAGTGAAAGGCAAGGGAGAAGGGAAAGACAAATGTAGATTGAATGCAGACTTTGGGAGAATAACAAGGAGAGATAAGAAAGCCTTCTTAAGTGAACAATGCAAAGAAACAGAGGAAAACAGAATGGGAAAGACCAGAGATCTCTTCAAGAAAATTGGAGAGATCAAGGGAACATTTCACGCAAGGATGTCCATGATAAAGGACAGAAATGGTAGGGACTTAACAGAAGCAGCAGAGGAGATTAAGAAAAGGTGACAAGAATACACAGAACTATACTAAAAAGGTCATAATGACCCAGATAACCACAATGGTGGTCACTCACCTAGAGCCAGTCACCCTCGAATGTGAAGTCGGGTGGGCCTTAGGAAGCATCACTACAAACAAAGCTAGTGGAGGTGATGGAACTTCAGCTGAACTATTTAAAATTCTAAAAGATGATGCTGCAAAAGTGCTGCACTCAATATGCCAACAAATTTGGAAAACTCAGCAGTGGCCACAGGACTGGAAAAGTTCAGTTTTCATTCCAGTCCCAAAGAAGCGCAATGCCAAAGAATGTTTAAACTACTGTACGATTGCTCTCATTTCACATCCTAGCAAGTTTATGCTCAAAAACCTTCAGACAAGGCTTCAACAGTACGTGAACCAAGAACTTTCAAATGTACAATCTGGGTTTAGAAAAAGCAGAAGAACCAGAGATTAAATTGACAACATTTGTTGGAACATGGAGAAAACAAGGGAGTTCCAGAAAAACACTACTTCTGCTTCATTGACTATGCTAAAGACTTTGTGTGGATCACAACAAACTGTGAAAAATTCTTAAAGAGATGGGAGTACCAGACCACCTCACCTGTCTCCTGAGAAACTTGTTTGCTAGTCAAGCAGAAACGGTTAGTACTGGACATGGAACAATAGACTGGTTCAAAACTGGGGAAGGAGTATGCCAAGGCTGTATATTGTCACCCAGCTTATTTAACTTATATGCAAAATACATCATGTGAAATCCTGGGCTGGATGAATCACAAGCTGGAATAAAGGTTGCTAGGAACAATAGCAACAAATTAAGATATGCAGAAGATACCCCTCTAATGGTGGAAAGGGAAGAGGAACTAAAGAGTCTCTTGAGGAGTGTGAAAAAGCTGGCTTAAAACTCAACAGTCAAAAAAGTAAGATCATGGCATCCAGTCCCATCACCTAATGGCAAATAGATAGGGGATAGTGGAAATAGTGACAGATTTAATTTTCTTAGGCTCCAAAATCACTGCAGACAGTGACTGCAGCCATGAAATTAAAAGATGATTGCTCCTTGGAAGAAAAATTGTGACAAACCTGTGCTGTGCTTAGTCACTCAGTTGTGTTCAACTCTTTGAGACCTCATGGACTGTAGCCTGCCAGGCTCCTCTGTCCACCAGGCAAGAATACTAGAATGGGTGGTTATGCCCTCCCCCAGGGGATCTTCCCAATCCAGAAATTGAACCAGGGTCTCCTTTATTGCAGGTGGATTCTTCACCAGCTGAGCCACCAGGGAAGCCCAAGAATACTGAAGTGGGTAGCCTATCCATTCTCCAGGGGAACTTCCAAACCCAGGAATTGAACCAAGGTCTCCTGTATTGCAGGCAAATTCTTTATCAGCTGAGCTACCCAGGAAGCCCATGACAAACCTAGATAGCATATTAATAAGCAGAGACATCACTTTACTGACAAAGGTCCATATAGTCCAAGCTATGGTTTTTCCCTTAGTCATGTATGGATGTGAGAGTTGGACCATAAAGAAGGCTATGTGTGTGCAAGTTGCTCAATCGTGTCTGACTCTTTGCAACCCCATGGACTATAACCAGTCAGGCTCCTCTGTGGAATTCTCCAGGCAAGAATACTGGAGTGGGTTACCTTTCTCTTCTCCAGAGGATCTTCTTAACCCAGGAATCAAACCCAGGTTTCCTGCATGACAGGAAGATTCTTTACCATCTGTGCCACAAGGGAAGCCCAAGGAAGGTTGCATGGTGAAGAACTGATGCTTTCAAATTGTGATTCTGGAGAAGACTTGAGACTCCCTTGGACTTCAAGGAGATCAAACCAGTCAATCCTAAATGATATCATTGGAGGGACTGAATGTTCATTGGAAGGACTGCTCCAGTACTTTGGCCATTTGACATGAAGAGCCAACTCATTGGAAAAGATCTTGATTCTGGAAAAGATTGAAGGCGAGAGGAGAAGGGGATGGCAGAGGATGAAATGGTTAGATAGCATCACCAACTCAAGGGACATGAATTTGTGCAAACTCTGGGAGATACTGCAGGACAGAGGAGCCTGGCATGCTGCAGTCCATGGGGTCACAAAAAGTTGGACAAGACTGTTAAACCACAACAGCAGAACATCTAGAGAACTTGATATCATCCACATCAGCCTTCAGGATTTGTGACAAATCCTAAGTAAAACCCTGCGTCATTATGGTCCAGGTAAATTGCTTTTATTCCCAGGTAAGGCAAAAGGTGTTGGCTGGCTTCATCAACTAGAATACTGAAGAATGGACTGCATAAATATTGAAGAAATATTGAAGAATTTGCTTCCAGTGGGAATGGATATTAGTAGTGATGAGGGTTAAGGACAATAAAGTATTGGGATAATGATTGTTTATTATTCAGAGGTCCTGGACAAGTCTCTGCCCTCCACTTTCAGGTTTTTCCACTGGTAAAATAGAAATATGCAAGGGTTGGTCCAAGTATATGGAGAAGGAAATGGCAACCCACTCTAGTGTTCTTGCCTGGAGAATCTCAGGGAATCCCCTGAGAATCCCAGGGGAGCCTGGTGGGCTGCCATCTATGGGGTGGTGCAGAGTCGGACACGACTGAAGTGACTTAGCAGCAGCAGCAGTCCAAGGATAATGTGACTTTGAACCTTTTAATCTTCTATTCAGACGTTATGTCTTGCAGACGTTATGTCTTCTTTACTTTTAGATATTGATTACTTCTGAGAAGAGGATTTGAAGGATCTATGAGAATCTTGATGGGAGGTGCACTGTGAATTTTGCCAATATCAGGTGGAGATCTTGCTCATTAGGAAGTTGGGAACCAATGCAACAGGGAGAGATGATCTGTGTTTCTAGAATTAGCTGTAGTACCATCAGACACAGAGCAAATAAATCATTCACATAGTTGGCTGCTTTGATGACTACTGTTAAATTCTAGAATTATTGGTTCCCTTTTTTGAGAAAGAAATTCTGACATGATAGTTTTCTAACAAGTATCAGCCTAATAAATGGGTAGGGGCAGAGGCACTAAGGGGAAAAGTGTATGTTATTTCTCAACCAGCCTGAACAAAAGGAAATGGATTCAGAGAGAATAATCTCTTGACATTCATTAGAGATCCCTTTTAATACTCCAAGACAGGGGACGCTTTATAGTAGTGTGATTGAGCACTGAGAGTATGGCTCCTGTGTCAGTTAGGGCTGGAAGTGTTAGTCGCTCAGTCATGTCCAACTCTTTGCAACCCCATGGATTTTAGCCTGCCAGGCTCCACTGTCTATGGAATTCTCCAGGCCAGAATACTGGAGTGAGTAGCAGCTCCCTTCTCCAGGGGATCTTCCCAACCCAGAGATCATTCAAGCTTTTCCCTATTAACAGTTTTCATCCAATACTGAGCTTGGCATTTAGTGATGAGCTGATATAAGTTGGAGAAACCAGATTAAGTTTGAGTGACTATATTAAATTACTCAGCGAATTTGTGAGGATCTTTGGTTATTTTGGGAAAATCTTTGACTATGGCTTATAGTTCTGCTTTAGTTCAAGGAATATAAAAAATTAAGGGTTTAGCTTCTGGATCCTCAGAAGGCTTAATTTTGAAGGAGCAGATATTGATTTATTCAGAGGAAAATAGGGTGGGAAGAATTTTAGGGGAAAAGGAAAGTTTGGTGAGAGAATTAGCAAGGAGGAACTGAGGATATGGAGAAGGTGTGGGAGGCATAGAAGGGAAAGAGGAAGATGGTGCTGTACGTGGGGCCAGAGGAGGAGGGACTGTGTTAGAGCAATAAGACAGTCCCAGAGACTGAGACAAAAAAGCCAAGGAAGAAGAGCCTTAGGCTTCAAAGGGGACTTTGTCTTTCTTTGTTTACTTGCTTCAGATAATTTTAAAATCAGATTTTGCCAAGAGGCAATTTGAGACTCCTGATAACATTTGAAAGTCTTAAAACACCAGTTGAAAGAGATGTTCCATTCAGTTTTGGAAATTTTAAAGCTGTATTTGTCCAATTTGGTTTAAAGAAAAATAAGTTTGGGGTTTTCAAAAGTTCCCCATAATAACCATTGATATTCTAAATTGTCTTTGATTAAGTCAATTTATATAGTTAGAAATTGGCATGAATGAAGACTGTGGTTTTCAAACATAAACTAGACCAGGGTCCTTGATGTGTGGGAGGGGCAAGGTGGAAATACTTAGATAACTGGGAATTCTATTGCCCAGAGGTTTTTCTCTAAGAAAGAATAATTTTCAAACAGTTGGAACAACCCAAGCAATCTTAATTGCCCGGAGGCCTAATGCCAGCCAGTTTTGAGGAACAGTTTGGTCCCTGAACTGAATTATCTGGTCCCAGAGGAGGTACATCAAAAGCAGCTCAGTGCAATTCCAATAGAACAATCTCTATTCCAAAAGGATTGGGTCAAAGGCTGAGTCTGCACAATTCTGATTAACTAACCCCTGTTCCCAAAGACCTAGGCTCAAGTCCAGTCAGTTCTAGGAGAAACAGTCCTGGTTTCAAAGAGAATCATGCCAAAGGTTAGCACGGTTCCAACTGGGACAGCCTGATTTTAGTATCAGGCTAAAGTTTCAATGCAGCACCCACACACAGAACAAGGCCTTAACTAGCAAGGATGAAACCTTTAAGTAGAACCTGAATAAAACCTGAGGAGCTTCAAAACACAAAGAGGGTAGAAGCTCAAACCTGAGAGAAAGACTTATCCTCAAACTCCAGGGCAGAATGTGGAGATGCACTGTTGCTGCTGCAGCTGCTAAGTCGCTTCAGTCGTGTCCGACTCTGTGTGACCCATAGACGGCAGCCCACCAGGCTCCCCCATCCCTGGGATTCTCCAGGCAAGAACACTGGAGTGGGTTGCCATTTCCTTCTCCAATGCATGAAAGTGAAAAATGAAAGTGAATTCGCTCAGTCGTGTCTGACTCGTAGCAACCCCATGAACTGCAGCCTACCAGGCTCCTCCATCTATGGGATTTTTCAGGCAAGAGTACTAGAGTGGGGTGCCATCGCCTTCTCCGCGAGATGCACTGTTATGTAGTCTTAATAAGGGCTTCAGCCAACCCCATGAGGAGTTCTGAAGCTAGGACAACTTTTCCCAGGGGAAGACAGGGAGAAGGGTCTCTATGCTCATGTAGGTTGGGTTTGGATACAGGCTGCCCTGGAAAGAGATAACTCTCCTTTACTGCTGCACTCCCCAAGGTGGTTTGGCAGTGGGGGAGTAAGTCTTTCATTCCGGCAAAGGGATCTGAGTAGCACATCAAAGAATCCACAACACAGAATTTCAACCTCAAACTGATAGTGAGGCATTACGCCGAGTCTCTGAAATCAGACTGTTCCATTCAAAATTCATCTCCATTACATTTCTGAACAATTACTCTGTGCCTCAAATTCCTTATCTGTAAAGTGGGCTAGTGGCGTTACACCTTCACAGTTGTTAATATGAGTTAACATTAATATTTGTAAGGCATAATGCATTTGGAAGAGTGACCAGCACATTAGTAAACATTTCATAAGTATTTTTAAAAGGAGACTAGAAATCCAATCATAATATAAATTTTGAATTGTAACAGTATCTTGGAGGATCAGGTGGGGTGGTACTATCCCACAGTATAACACTATATTATTCAATAGATATGTCTCCTTTTTCGAGTTTCACATCTAGAATGCCCTGGGCAGCAGATTTTTTCCACTTCTTCCCTCCTTCCAGTAACTATATCTTTCTGCTTCCTTCTTCATGATATGCAGAGTGGTTTTCCTCTTACCGTTAAACCCTGATCTCCCCTGAGACTTCGTTCTACCCCATCTACATCCAAGTGGCCAAACATTAAATATTTTAGGTCATACTGTCTTTATTGCAACTCTGCCCTGATACTATGAAAGCAGCCAGAGACGATTGTCAATGAATGGGTGGGGATGTGTTTAAACAAAACTTCATTTACAAAAACAGAGGAAGGTTGAATTTTGCCCAAAGACTATTGTTTGCCAGCTCCTGCTCTATTCCATTGTGATTTTAACAAACTCCTTCAACAAAGTCAGTCTTACTTTATGGAAGATTCCCATACCAGCTTCTATGATACTTTTTCTTTATCTGTATCCCTGCTGTTGGGGCTTCTCTGGTGGCTCAGTGGTAAAGAATCCACCCGCCAATGCAAGAGATGGGTTCATCCCTGGGTCAGAAAGAGCACGTGGAGAAGAAAACGGCAAGTGACTCCAGTATCCTTGCCTGGGAAATTCCATGGACAGAGGAGACTGGTGGGCTACAGTCCATGGGGTTGCAAAACAGTTAGACACAACTTAGAGACTAAACACCAATCCCTTTTGTTATTCTTTGCATTAAACCCAAGACCATTCAACTCCTAGACCAAAGCCCTGGCAAGCTGATCCATATAGTGGGAGGTCAGTTCAGTTCAGTTCAGTCTCTCAGTCGTGTCCAACCCTTTGAGACCCCATGAACTGCAGCACGCCAGGCTTCCTGTCCATCATCAGCTCCTGGAACTTGCTCAAACTCATGTCCATAGAGTTGGTGATGCCATCCAATGATCTCATCCTCTGTCATCCCCTTCTCCTCCAGCTTTCAATCTTTCCCAGAATCAGGGTCTTTTCCAGTGAGTCAGTTCTTCGCATCAGGTGGCCAAAGTGTTGGAGTTTCAGCTTCAGCACCAGTCCTTCCAATGAATATTCAGGGATGATCTATTTTAGGGTTGAATAGTTTGATCTTTTTGCAGTCCAAGGGACTCTCAAGAGTCTTCTCCAACACCACAGTTCAAAAGCATCAATTCTTCGTTGCTCAGTTTTCTTTATAGTCCAACTCTCACATCCATACATGACTACTGGAAAAACCATAGCTTTGACTAGATGGACCTTTGTTGGCAAAGTAATGTCTCTGCTTTTGAATATGCTGTATAGGTTGGTCATAACTTTTCTTCTAAGGATCAAGCACCTTTTAATTTCATGGCTGCAGTCACCATCTCCAGTGATTTTGGAGCCCAAGAAAATAAAGTCTCTCACAGTTTCCATTGTTTCCCCATCTATTTACCATGAAGGGATGGGATTGGATGCCATGATCTTTGTTTTTTGAATGTTGAGTTTTAAGCCAACTTTTTCACTCGCCTCTTTCACTTTCTTCAAGAGGCTCTTTAGTTCTTATTTTCTTTCTGCCATTATCGTGATGTCGCCTACATATCTAAGGTTATTGATATTTTTCCCGGCAATCCTGATTCCAGCTTTTTGTTCACCCAGCCTGGCATTTCTCATGATGTGCTCTGCATATAAGTTAAATAAGCAGGGTGACAATATACAGCCTTGATGTACTCCTTTTCCTATTTGGAACCAGTCTGTTGTTCCATGTCCGGGTCTACTGTTGCCTCCTGACCTGCATACAGATTTCTCAGGAGGCAAGTCAGGTGGTCTTGTATTCCTATCTCTTTCAGAATTTTCCACAGTTTATTGTAATCCACACAGTCAACGGCTTTGGCATAATCAATAAAGCAGAAGTAGATGTTTTTCTGGAACTCTCTTGCTTTTTTGATGATCCAACAGATGTTGGCAATTTGATCTCTGGCTCCTCTGCCTTTTCTAAATCCAGCTTGAACATCTGGAAGTTCACGGTTCATGTACTGTTGAAGCCTGGCTTGGAGAATTTTGAGCATTACTTTACTAGCCTGTAAGATGAGTGCAATTGTGCAGTAGCTTGAGCATTCTTTGGCATTGCCATTGGGATGAAAACTGACCTTTTCCAGTCCTGTGGCCACTGCTGAGTTTTTCAAATTTGCTGGCATATTGAGTGCAGCACCTTCACAGCATCATCTTTTAGGATTTGAAATAGCTCAACTGGTGTTCTATCACCTCCACTAGCTTTATTAATAGTGATGCTTCAAAGGCCCACTTGACTTCACATTCCAGGAGGTGAGTGATCATACAATCGTGATTATCTGGATTGCGAAGAACATTTTTGTACAGTCCTGTGTAGTCTTGCCACCTCTTCTTAATATCTTCTGCTTCTGTTAGCTCCATATCATTTCTGTCCTTTTTTGTGCCCATCTTTGCATGAAATATTCCCTTGGTATCTCTAATTTTCTTGAAGAGATCTCTCGACTTTCCCATTCTATTGTTTTCCTCTATTCTTTGCATTGATCACTGAGGAAGGCTTTCTTATCTCCTATCTCTTATCTTCATCTTATCTCATATGGCCTTATCTCTTATGTCTTTCCTTTTCTCCTTTGCCTTCTCTTCTATTCACAGCTATTTGTAAGCCCTCCTCAGACAACCATTTTGCTTTTTCAAGGACAGACAAATAGGAAATGATTGAGATGGAATTCAAAACCAGACCTTGTAACTCTTAGATATCTATCTATCTGTTCTACATTAATAGCCATACCTAATATTTTTGAGTGTTTACCCTGTTGGAGAGGAAGAAATTTTCCTCTACCTTTCTAGGTTCTTCCTGCTGGTCTAAGTATTAAATCAGTATGAGACAGATTAATAGGAGAAATCAAACACAAATTTAGTCATGTATTCTTGGGAGAGACTCAGGAAAACTCAATAACTCACCAAAACAGTCAGAACCCTCACCTTAAATACCACATTCAGCTGAAGACAAAACATGATGTTGGGAGTAGTGGTTTAGGGAACCTCAAAAGGGTGTTAGACAATTCTAATGGAAATGGAAAAGCAAATATTTGGTAAATAAATGTTTTCTGAGCTGTACAGATACAGTGGGTCACAGATGGACATTGATGTCTAGGCCCTGTTGAATCTTCCCCACACCCTAGACCATATTCTTTGCAGAGATATCTCAGGAACAAACTATTTAAACATTTTAAGCAGTTATGGGGTAAGGAACAAGAAAAGCATCCTGAGTCTTCTATTTCTTAAAAATAATAAGCCTAAATTAATCCTCACGCCCAAGAGGCACATTTTGAGCTGGCAAATTTTCTTCCCCTATAACCTCATGCAAGAATTTAGTCTATGTAATTGCACTTTTTTATCACAACAACTCAACAAAGTTGTTATCCTTCAGTCTGCTCAGTGGGAATACTGAGTCTCAGAAAAACTAAGTGACCTGACCAAAGCCAGGCACATGGTAAAGGAAAGGCTGGAGCCCAGAGAATCTGAGGTAAAAACTCAGATGGCTGTTTACTGTGTCGTGTTGCATTCATCATGCTGCATCTTCACTCTTCTAGAGAATGTCAGAGACCAGCTAACTAATCTTTATGTTTAATCTCTTGTCCTCATCCCAGAACATTTTCTGAAGATTTGTATCACACAAGGGGTTTCCCAAGGGACTTACCAGGATCTGTCCTCACTCACCTGGAGCCTTTGGCCTCAAGAGTTTCCTCTCACTCTATAGCAATTCCTCTGAAAAATCCAACCCATTGGGGTCACAAATAACCCACTTTGGACTGATCTTTTCTCAACAGATAGAGTTCGTCTTAGATCTGCCCAAGACCAACACAGGGAAAATTCAGCGGTCAAAGCTTCGAGACAAGGAGTGGAAAAAGTCTGAGCAGGTCGGGGTCTAGTGATACCTGCAAGGTGCTTTACCTTAGATCCTGCCCTTCTTCCCCTTTAAATCCATTTGAGTCATCTGCCTTCCTCTGGGGATATGAGATTCTTTATGACAAAACATGATCTGATTTTTGTCTTTCCTTGGTTATTATTTCAAAATCTTACCATGTTAGATATTGAAAAAAGAAAAAGAAAGGAGGAATGAGAAAGAGAGGAAAGGAAAGGAAACAGAAAAAACGGTGGGGAAAGAAGAAAGAGAAATTAAAATAGCAATAAAAAGAAATTGAGAAATAAGAAAAGGAGGGAGGGATCATAAGATGGAGGCCAGGAGGAAAGATGGAAATAATTAGAGGGAAGAAGAAAAAAAGAAAGAGGAGAAAGGAAGAAATGAAGGAAAGAAAGAAGGTGGGAAGGTAGAAAGGGGAAAAAAGAAAAGACAGAACTCAATAAAATATCAATAGTAAGAGAAAATGATAAAGAAAAATGATGGGAGACAGGAAGAAGGGGAGAAAGGAAGGAGAGAAGGAAATTTTTAGTTTTCTCCCACAAATAGATAGTGACAAGAATCATGAAGAAAACTGAATCTTATCTAGGAAACAAAAGGCTATAACACCCCATCACACCCCTAGAACAAAATCTCCATACAGAGAGGCTTGTGAGTGTGGTTGGAAAATTAGAATCACCCTCAAGTAACTTCAGATTTGGGGGAAATCATGACCAGAGGAGGGGAAACACCATTTATTGAGCATTTGCCACATGCAAAGCACTGTCCATGCAAGCCATTTCACAAATACTATTATGTCTTATCTCAACGTGGCATCTACAGATTTCAGATCATGGCTATGAGAATAGTGCAGGCACCTCAAAAGGGTGGCCCTTCTCCCATGGCTTTTGTTTCTATTTTTTTGTTATCTACTCTTCCTAGTATCAATAATAAAATAATTTTAAAGTTAAGACCCTAAGGGTTATCTTTGGGGAAAACAAAGATGTTTTGTTGAAGAATAAACCACAGAGTCAGTTCCTAAGACTTCTGGATCCCAGAACCAGGGATCCAGGAGAGGGGTAAGGACTATGAGGGCTTTACCTATAACTAAGAGATGGAAGGTGAATCTTCCTAGCAGATTAAAGTTTAAAGTGAGTTGAAGAAAAAAGCAAAGGGTCTCTGAGAGTCTATGACTCTTCTTCTTAAGAATGCTTAGTAATAATAACAACAGCTTTAATAAGAATATCAATTATTTATAAAGTACTTGCTAAGTGTCAGGCCCTATGGCAAGATACACATATATTAATCTCACTTTTCAATTCAAGTTCTATTATTTTTTCCCATTTTATGTGGAAAAAACCTAAGATTTGGAGAGATTCAGTGATATTCTGCAAAGTCAAGTAGCTGGTAAATGACAGCATCAGGTTCAAACACAGACCTGTCTGCTTACAATGTCTATGCATCCCTTTGCTTGCCTTCTTCTCTAACCCTTACTACTCTTAAAGTAATGTTTTAAATATTCCCTAGAGAGAGGGGGTAGCAGTGTAGGAAGATCTTGAGCTCACATCCTCCCAGGGACACACCAAATATATACCTACATATATAACAATTCCTCTTGAAGAATACTTCAGGACGGATTGAATAACTACTGCACATAGGCAGACCACATAGATATAGATAAGAGAGATGGAGACATGGCATACACGAGAATCCCACCCCTATCACAGCAATCTTCAGTAGGAAGCAATATTGCTGAAGGGTCCGAGTGCAAACTTATCCTCCCTGGGACACAGTGAAAATAGTTTAAAGGCTTCCTAGACCATACAAGAAGGAAACCCATTTGCTAACCCTAGTGAAAAGTCAAAGTGTTAATATCTCAATCATGTCTGACTCTTAGTGACCCCATGGAATGTAGCCCACCAGGCTCCTCTGTTCATGGAATTCTCCAGGCAAGAATACTGGAGTGGGTAGCCATTCCCTTCTCCAGGGGATCTTCCTGATCCAGGGATTGAACCTGAGTCTCCTTTATTGCAGGTGGATTCTTTACCATCTGAGCCACCAGCCAAAATGACAGGAAATAGCTGGAGCCCTCTCCAGGGTTAGAGGTGCTGATAAGCACCACTGCTCCTATGACTCCCTGTAACCCATGCTTGTTCCAGCTCCAGCCACTTGCCAAGGCAGCCTTGACCCAGGAACTATACCTAACCATGCTCTGCGGCAGCTCTAGTCACCTTACCAAGGTGCCCTTGGGTTTAGCATTCCCCAGTGACTTTTCTGACCTAGGTCAAATATAGCTCCAGCTGACTTGTGAAAGGGGCCAGGTGAAAGTAGTCTACACAAGAGATGTTCCCACATGAGGCCACTCCTTAAAGAAAAAGAGAGGTATGTCTTTTGATTAATTCACAGAAACAAAAGTCAAACAAAATGAGGAGACAGGAATATGTCCCAGATGAAAGAACAAAATAAAACCCTAGAAAAACTTAAATAAAACAGAGATGAGTTATTCACCTGATAAAGTGTTCAAAGAAATCATCATGAGGATGTTTACTGAACTTAGGAAAGATTGCAGAACCTCAGTGAGAACTTCAACAAAGACTTAGAAAATATAAGAAAGAACCAATCAGAAACAAAGAATACAATAACTGAAATTTAAAATATACTAAAGATCATCAATAGCAAAGTAGATAATACAAAAGAATGAATGAAAAATCAGGAAGATGGAATAGTAGAAATCCCTCAATTCGAACATGAAAAAGGAGAAATAAAATTTTTAAATGATGAGAGTTTAAGGGATCTCTGAGATAGCTTCAAGCATTCTAACATTTGTATTATAGGGGTCCCAGAAGAAGAGAAAGAGAAAGGGACAGAAAACTTATGTGAAGAGATAATGACTGAAAGTTTTCATAACCTGGGGAAGGAAATAGACATCCAGATACAGGAAGAGCAGAGTGTCCCAAACAAAATGAATCCAAAGAGATCCATAGCAAGACATATTAAAATGGCAAAAATCAAACATAAAGAGAGAATCTAAAAGGCAGTAAAAGAAAAACAACTAATCACATACAAGGAAACCTCATGACTATCAGTGGATTCTTCAGAAGAAACTTTATAGGCAAGATATATTTAAAGTACTGAAAGGGAAAAACTCAACCTAGCATACTCTATCTGGCAAGGTTGGCACTAAAAATTAAAGGAGAGATAAAGAGTTTTCCAGAGAAGCAAAAACTAAAGGAGTTTATTACCACTAAACTGGCCTTATAAAAGTGTTAAAAGGTTTTCTATAAACAGAAAAGAAAGATCACAACTAGAAATAAGAAAATATATAAAAGGAAAAAATTCGCTGGTAAAGGCAAATATATAGTAAAAGCAATGTATCAGCCACTTAAAAATCTAGTACGAAGTTTAAAAGACAAAAATGTGGTACAATCAACTATAACTACAGTAAGTAATTCAGGGATATACAAAATAAAAAGATATAAAATATGACATCAAAAACATAAAGTATGCGAGGGGGATAAAAATGTAGTGCTTTTAGAATGCTTTTGAGTTTAACCAACTGTCAGCTTAAAACAGAAGGTTAAATATGCAGGTTGATCCAGATGAATCTCATGGTAACCACAAACAAAAAAACCTACAATTGATATACAAAAATAAAGAGAAAGGAATCCAAACAGAAGACTAAAGGAATCCATCAAACCACAAGGAAGAGACCAAGAGAAGGAAACAGAAATTACTAAACAACTGAGAGACAATTAGCAAAATTGCAATAAGTACATATCTATCAATAATTACTTTAAATGTAAATAGACTAAATGCTCTAATCAAAAGACATAGAGTAGCTGGAAGGATATTAAAAACAAAACAAAAACAAAAGACAAGAGCCATGTATATACTGCCTATGAGAACCTCACCTCTCAGATATAAAGATACACATAGACTGAAAGTGAAGGTATGGAAAAAGATATTCTATGTATATGGAAAATAAAAGGAAACTTGGATAACAATACTCAGGTTAAGTGAAATAGACTTTAAAACAAGACTGTAATAGGAACAAGAAAGGACATTAATGATGATAAAGAGGTCAGTCCAACAAAAGGATGTAACCTTTATAAATCTTCATGCATCTAACATGGGAACACTGAGACATAATAAACAGACTTTTGGACTCAGTGGGACAAGGAGAGGGTGGGATGATTTGAGAGAATAGCACTGAAGCATATACACTTCCGTATGTAAAATAGATAGCCAGTGGGAGTTTGGTATATGACACAGGGTGCCCAAAACCGGTGCCCTGTGACAATCTAGAGGAATGAGGTGGGGGGAGGAAGGGGGAGGGACGTTCAGAAGGGAAGGGATGCATGTATGCCTAGGGCCAACTCATGTTGATGTATGGCAAAAACCATCACAATATTGTAACTAATAAATAAAAAAAATTAATAGCAATAAGGGAGAAACAGACAACAATGCAATAATAGTGGGGATTTTAATATCCAACATACATCAATGGGTAGATCATTCATACAGAAAATAAGTAAGTAAATACTGGTTTTAAATGACACATTAGACCTTGTTGTGTGTGTGTGTGTGTGTGTGTGTGTGTATACACACACACATATATTTATATAAAACATTCCTTCTAAAACCAGAAAAATACATATTCAAGTGCACATGGAACATTCTCAAGGACATGATAGACCACACACACACACACACACACACACTATTTTTAAGAAAATTGAAATCATATCAAGCATATTTGTTGGCTATAAATGTATGAAACTAGATATCAACTACAGAAAATATTGGGGGGAAAAAACATAACCATAATAAATGACATGCTTATAAACAATCAATGTGTTATTGAAGAGATCTAAATGAACCAAAAAAACCTGGAGATAAATGAAAATAGAAACAGTAAAAGAAGTTCATAGTGATACTGGACTTCTTCAAGAAATAAAAATGCTGAATAAGGAATGTAAATATACATTTGAAGGAATAGAAAAATAAGAAACAAAGACCAAAGTCAGTAGAAGGAAGGAATTAAGAAAGACTGCTGCTGCTGCTAAGTTGCTTCAGTCGTGTCCGACTCTGTGCGACCCCATAGACAGCAGCCCACCAGGCTCCTCTGTCCATGGGATTCTCTAGGCAAGAACACTGGAGTGGGTTGCCATTTCCTCCTCCAATGCATGAAAGTGAAAAGTCAAAGTGAAGTCGCTCAGTCGTGTCCAACTCCTAGCGACCCCATGGACTGCAGCCCACCAGGCTCCTCTGTCCATGGGATTCTCCAGGCAAGAACACTGGAGTGGGTTGCCATTTCCTCGTCCAATGCATGAAAGTGAAAAGTCAAAGTGAAGTCGCTCAGTCGTGTCCGACTCCTAGCGACCCCATGGACTGCAGCCCACCAGGCTCCTCCACCCATGGGATTTTCCAGGCAAGAGTACTGGAGTGGGGTGCCATTGCCTTCTCCTAAGAAAGATTAGAATAGTAATAAATGCAATAGAGACTAAAAACACAATAGAAATGGTCAATGAAACTACAAGTTGATTCTTGGAAAAGATAAACAAACTCAAAAAATCTTTAGCCAGACTTATTAAGAAAAAAAGAAAGAGAGCCCAAATAAATAATATTAGAAATGAAAGAGGAGGAATTACGTCAGTTGTACCACAGAAATACAAACCACAGAAATACAAAGGATCATAAAAGAATGCTAAAATAATCATATGCCAACAGATTAGACAGTCTAGAAGAAATGTATAAATTCCTAGAAACATTCAATTTTCCAAGATTAAATCATGATGAAATAGAAAAACTGATTAGGCTGATTATTAATAACAAAATTGAGTCAGCAATTTTATAAAAATCCAAAAACAAAAGTTCAGGTGTAGATGACATCAAGGGGAATTTTATAAGCTCTTTAAAGAAGGGTTAAAGCCTACCTTTCTCATATTATTACAAAAAATTGAAGAGGAAGGCATAATTCCAAGCTCATTTTATGAGGCCAACATTACCCTAAAACAAAAACCTCTCAAAGAGGATTTCGCCGGTGGCTCAGTGGTAAAGAATCCATCTGCCAATGCAGGAAACACAGGTTCAATCCCTGGTCTGGGAAGATGCCACATGCTGGAGCAACTAAGTCTGCATGCAACTGTACAACTATTGAACCTGTGCTCTAAGAGCCTGGGAGCTGCAACTACTGAACCACCATGCCACAACTACGGAAGCCTATGAGCATTGCAGCCCATGCTGTACAAGAGACACCATCGCAGCAAGAAACCCATGCACTGTAACTACGGGTAGCCCCCACTCTCGCCCCAACTAGAAAAAAAGCCCATGCAACAATGAAGCCCCAGCACAGCCAAAAAATAAACAAGTGAAATTCTTTTGAAATATACATATATATATATCAGAAAGAAAAAGAAAATTACAGGCCCAAATCCCTGATAAACAGAGACACAAAATCCTCAACAAAATATTAGTGGGCAGAATTCAACAGCCCATTATAAGGATCATATGCCACGATCAAGGGAGATTCATTCCTCAATGCAAAGGTAGTTTAACATGCATAAGTCCATCCATGTGATAAAACATGTTAATGAATTGAGAATAAAAATTATATAATTATCTCAAAAGATGTAAAAAAGGCATCCAGCAAAATTCAACATTCATTTATAATAAAAAATTTTTTCAGAAAATGGGTATAGAAATCTCAGGTTGGTTTATTTCTCTTCCTCAGTTCTTGCCTCATCACAATAAAAAATTGGAGTGATGGAATAAAGGGTTTAAAACAACGGACAAGATACAGCTCAGCTCAGCTCAACTCAGCTCAAGCAGACAGATCTTTTATTAGACTGATACCGCCAAGACATGGGAGCAAGCTGACCCCAAAGAAGTCCTCCCTCTCTCTCTTACCTTCCACGTTTATATATTTCCAGTCTCCTCCTTTTGGTTGTGTCCTGTGCAAAATAGGCCTTGTACCCACCACCAATCAATGAAAAAGAATGCAAATGGGCGTAGGCTCAAGGCTGATTGACAAGTTATATAACAGCTGCTGCTGCTGCTGCTGCTGCTAAGTTGCTTCAGTCGTTTCTGACTCTGTGCGACCCCATAGACAGCAGCCTACCAGGCTCCCCCGTCCCTGGGATTCTCCAGGCAAGAACACTGGAGTGGGTTGCCATTTCCTTCTCCAATGCATGAAAGTGAAAAGTGAAAATGAAGTTGCTCAGTCGTGACCCCATGGACTGCAGCCCACAAGGCTCCTCTGTCCATGGGATTTTCCAGGCAAGAGTACTGGAGTGGGGTGCCATTGCCTTCTCTGTATATAACAGCAGGCTGTGTTGTTTATGTCTTCCCATAATTCAGTCTGTTATAATCAGATCTAGAATATTTGTGAACCCCTAATGGGCTCCTGTGATTGTGGTTTTTCAGTCTGTCTATCCTCTGATAGCGGAGAAGGCGATGGCACCCCACTCCAGTACTCTTTCCTAGAAAATCCCATGGACCAAGGAGCCTGCTATGCTGCAGTCCAGGGGGTCGCGAAGAGTCGGACACGACTGAGCAACTTCACTTTCACTTTTCACTTTCATGCATTGGAGAAGGAAATGGCAACCCACTTCGGTGTTCTTGCCTGGAGAATCCCAGGGACAGGGGAGCCTGGTGGGCTGCTGTCTATGGGGTCGCACAGAGTCGGACATGACTGAAGCGACTTAGCAGCAGCAGCAGCATCCTCTGATGGAAAAGGATAAGAGGTTTATGGAAGCTTCCAGATGGGAGAGACTGACTGAGGGGAAAACTGGGTCTTGTTCTAATGGGTGGGGCTATGCTCAGTAAATCTCTAATTCAATTTTCTGTTGATGGGTGGGGCTGGTGTAGCCTACCAGGCTCCTGTGTCCATGGGATTTTCCAGGCAATAGTACTGGAGTGAATTGCTATTTCCTTCTCCAGGGGATCTTCCTGACCCAGGGATCTACCCAGGGTCTCCCGCATTGTAGACAGACGCTTTACCCTCTGAGCCACCAGGGAAGTCCTAATCCCTAAGAAAGGCAATGCCAAAGAATACTCAAACTACCACACAATTGCACACATCTCATAGGCTAGCAAAGTAATGCTCAAAATTCTCCAAGCCAGGCTTCAACAGTATGTGAATCGTGAACTTCCAGATGTTTGAGCTAGATTTAGAAAAGGCAGAGGAGCCAGAGATCAAATTGCCAACATCTGTTGGATCATCAAAAAAGCAAGAGAGTTCCAGAAAAACATCTGCTTTTGCTTTATTGACTATGCCAAAGCCTTTGACTGTGTGGATCTCAACAAACTGTGAAAAATTCTGAAAGACATGGGAATACCAGACCACCTGACCTGCCTCCTGAGAAATCTGTATGCAGGTCAGGAAGCAACAGATAGAACTGGACATGGAACAACAGACTGGTTTCAAATAAGGAAAGGAGTACTTAGGCTGTATATTGTCACCCTGCTTATTTAACTTATATGCAGAGTACATCATGAGAAATGCTGAGCTGGATGAAGCACAAACTGGAATCTAGATTGCCAGGAGAAATTATATCAATAATCTCAGATATGTAGGTGACACCACCCTTATGGCAGAAAGTGAAGAACTAAAGAGCCTCTTGATGAAAGTGAAAGAGGAGAGTGAAAAAGTTGGCTTAAAGCTCAACGTTCAGAAAACTAAGATTATGGCATCTGGTCCCATTACTTCATGGCAAATAGATGGGGAAACAGTGGAAACAATGACAGACTTTATTTTGGGGGGCTCCAAAATCACTGTGAATGGTGAATGCAGCCATGAAATTAAAAGGTCCTTGCTCCTTGGGAAAAAGATATGACCAACCTAGACAGCATCTTAAAAAGCAGAGACATTAAAATAAAGGTCCATCTAGTCAAAGCTATGGTTTTTCCAGTAGGCATGTATGGATATGAGAGTTGGATTGTAAAGAAAGCTGAGTGCTGAAAAACTGATGCCTTTGAACTGTGGTGTTGGAGAAGACTCTTGAGAGTCCCTCAGACAGCAAGGAGATCCAATCAGTCCACCCTAAAGGAAATCAGTCCTGAATATTCATTGGAAGGGCTGATACTAAAGTTGAAACTCCAATACTTTGGCCACCTGATGTGAAGAACTGACTCACTGGAAAAGACCCTGATGCTGGGAAAGATTGAAGGCGGGAGAAGGGGACAACAGGAGATGAGATGGTTGGATGGCATCACCGACTCAACGGACATGAGTTTGAGTAAACCGGGAGCTGGTGATGGATAAGGAGGCCTGGCATGCTGCAGTCCATGGGGTCACAGAGTCGGACACAGCTGAGGGACTGAACTGAACTGAACTGAAACGGGCTCCTAGATGCCTAAAGTTACTTGAAGAAGGCCCTGTGGTTATTTTGTATCCACTGTGTGCCAAGGGCACATGTGCAGGATTTGGAAAAGTCTCTGTGGTTATTTTGTAGCATATCTGTGATCTCTCCCAGGTGTGTCTGGAATGGGTTTTAGAGATCCGTTTGCATTCTTTTCAGCTAGGGTACCCTTCATTGCTCATGCCTAACTTCCTAACTAACAGAAGGAGCATACCTTAACATAATAAAGGCCATATGTGGTTCACAGCTATATAGGATGCAATGGTGAAAATCTGAAAGTGTTTCCTTTAAAGGAAAAGCTTAAGATCAGGAACAAGACAAACATACATATACCCACCATTTGTATTCAACATAGTATTGAAAGTCCTAGCTGCAACAATTAGGAAAATAAAAGGAATAAAAATATCCAAACTGGAAAGGGAGAAATAAAACTTAACCACTTGTGGATGATGAAACTGAATGTAGAAAACTTCAAAGATGCCATCAAAAAACTATTAGAACTAATAAATGAATTCAGTGGTTGCAACATACAAACAATACACCAAAATCTCTTGATTTTCTATACACTAATAACAAAGTCTCAGCCAAAAAAAAAGCAATCTTGCTTATAATTTCATGAATTTATATTATAATATAATATTATATATTTATAAATATAATAAATTCATTAAATTATATTAAATTTATTTAATAAATTTCATAAAGTAGGTGAAAGACCTGTTTTCTGAAAACTATTATGTTTTACAAAGAAATTAAAGATGTCTGAAAAAATAGAAAGATATGCTGTGCTCATTGATTGAAAGTATCATTGTTGTTAAAAAGTCTATGCTATCCAGAGCAATCAACAGATTCAATATAATCCTTACCAAAATACCAATGGCATTTTTCACAGATCTAGAATAAATAAGTTAAAATGTTTATGGAAACACAAAAGACCCCAACTAGCCAGAGCAATCTTGAGGAAAAAAAGTTGCTACAGACATTATACTCCAAGACTTGAAGTTTTATTGCAGAGCTACAGTAATCAAGACAGTATGATACTGGCACAAAAAGAGAGGTCAATGGAAGAGACATAGAGTCAAGAAATAAAGCCACCATCATGTGATCAATTAATTTATGACAAAGGAGGCAAGAATATACAATATAGGAAAAGACAATCTTCAATAAATGACATTGGGAAAGCTGGACTGAACAAAAGAATAAACTCAATAGCTTTCCTACACCGTAATAGAAAAATATACTCAAAATATATTGAAGTCTCAAATGTAAGATCAGAAACCATAAAAGTCTTAGAAGAAAACATAGGAAATAGCCTCTTTGACTTTGGCCTTAGCAATATTTTTAGCACCTGTCTCCTCAGGCAAGTGCAATAGAAGGAAAAACAAATAACTGGGACTACATCAAACTATAAAACTTCTGCACAGAAAAGGAAACCACCAGGAAAATTAGAAAGGTAATTTACTGAATGGGAGAAAATATTTGCAAATGATATATGCAGTAAAGGGTTAACAAACAAAATATATAAAGAATTCATAAAACTCAATATAAAAAAACTTTAAACCTGAATTTTAAATGGGATGAAGACTTTAATATACATCTTTTCAAAGAAGACTTAAAGATGTTCAACAGTCACATGAATAGGTACTCAGTATCACTAATCATGAGGGAAATGAAAATCAGTTCTCCAATGAAATATCACCTAACACCTGTCACAATGGCTATTTTCAAATAAACAAGAAACAGGCAAAAATGTGGAGAAAAGCGTACGTTCAGGAACTGCTGGTGGGAATGTAAATTGGTAGAGCCACTACAGAAAAGCAACATGGTGGTTCCCCAATGAGCCAAAAATAGAAAGACCATTGCTGTTGATATTGTTCAGTCTCTCAGTTATGTCTGACTCTTTGGGACCCCGTGGACTGAAGCCCGCTAGGTTTCCCTGTGCTTCACTGTCTCCCAGAGCTTGCTCAAACTCATGTCCATTGAGCTGGTGATGCCATCCAACCACCTCATCTGCTGTCATCCCCTTTTTCTCCTGCTTTAATCTTTTCCAGCTTCAGGGTTTTTTCTTATGAGTCAGCTCTATGAATCAGGTGGCCAAAGTACTGGAGCTTCAGCTTCAGCATCAGTGTTCCAATGCATATTCAGGACTGATTTCCTTTAGGATGGACTGATAGGATCTCCTTGCAGTCCAAGGGACTCTTAAAGTCTCCTCCAACACCACAGTTTGAAAGCATCAATTCTTTAGCGCTCAGACATCTTATGGTCCAACTCTCACATCCATACATGACTACTGGAAAAACCATAACTTTGACTAGATGGACCTTTGCCAACAAAGCAATGTCTCTGCTTTTTAAGATGCTATCTAGGTTGGTCATAGCTTTTTCCCCAAGGAGCAAGGACCTTTAATTTCATGGCAGCATCCAGCATTCACAGTGATTTTGGAGCCCAAGAAAATAAAGTTTATCACTGTTTCCATTGTTTGTTTTCCCGTCTGTTTGCCAGGAAGTGATGAGACAAGAGGCCACGACCTTCATTTTTTGAATGTTGAATTTTAAGCCAGCTTTTTAACTCTTCTCTTTCACCCCCATGAAGAAGCTCTTTAGTTCCTGTTCACTTTCTGCCATAAAGGTGGTATCATCTACATATCTGAGGTTATTGATATTTCTCCTGGCAATCTTGATTCTACCTTGTGATTCATCCAGCCTGGCATCCAACATTCGTTGGGTCATAGAAAAATCAGGGGAATTCCAGAAAAACATCTACTTCATTGACTATGCTAAGGCCTTTGTGTGAATCACAACAAACTGTAGAAAATTCTTAAAGAGATAGGAATACCAGACCATCTTACCTGTTTTTTGAGAAACCTGTATGCAGGTCAAGAAGCAACAGTTAGAACTGGCTGTAGAACAAATGACTTGTTCAAAATTGGGAAAGGAGTACATCAAGGCTGTATATTGTCACCCTACTTATTTAACTTATATGCATAGTACATCATGCAAAATGCTGGGCTTGGTGAATCACAAGCTAGAATCAAGATTGCCAGGAGAATGACCATGCAACCTAACAATTCCACTTCTGGGTATTTATCTGAAGAAAACAACACTGATTCAAGAAGACGGATACAAAAATCCTCAACAAAATTCTAGCAAACATAATCCAACAACATATTAAAAAGATTATACAGCATGATCAAGTGAGCTTTATTCCAGGGATGCAAGGATTCCTCAATATTTGCAAATCAGTCCATGTGATACACCATAGTAACAAATTGAAAGATAAAAACCATATGATTATTTCAATAGATGCAGAGAAAGCCATTGACAAATTTCAACACCCATTTATGACAATAATTCCAGAAAGTGGGCATAGAAGTAACATGCCTCAACATAATAAAAATCATTTACAACAAACCCACACAAACATTATCCTCAATGGTGAAAAATTGAAAACATTTCCTCTAAAATCAAAAACAAGACAAGGATGCCCACTCCTATCACTACTATTCAACATAGTTTTGGAAGTCCTAGCCACAGCAATCAGAGAAAAAAAAGAAATAAAAGGAATCCAGATTGGAAAAGAAGAAGTAACACTCTCACTGCAGATGGCATGATCCTTTATATAGAAAACCCTAAAGATGCCACCAGAAAATTGCTGGAACTAATCAATGAATATTCATCAATCAATAAATATAGTAAAGTTGCAGGATATAAAAATTAATACACAGAAATTCCTTGCATTCTTATACATCAACAATAAAAAATCAGAAAGCAAGATTAAAGAAACAATCCCATTCACCATGGCAATGAAAAGAATAAAATACTTAGGAATAAATTTGCCTAAAGAAACTAAAGAACTGTATACAGAAAACTATAAAACACTGATGAAAGAAATCAAATATGACACAAATAGATAGAGAAACGATGGAGAACACAAATATTATGTTCTTGGATTGGAAGAATCAATATAGTGAAAATGAGTATACTAGCCAAAGCAATCTATAGAGTCAATGCAATCCCTTCCAAACAACAAACGGTATTTTTCACACAATTAGAACAAATAATTTCACAATTTGTATGGAAACATAAAAGACCCCAAATAGCCAAAGCAATCTTGAGAAAGAAGAATGGAACTGGAGGAATCAACCTTCCTGATTTCCGACTATACTACAAAGCCACAATCATCAAGAGTATAGTGCTGCTACAAAGACAGAAATATAGATCAGTGGAACAAAACAGAATGTTCACAGATAAATCCATGCACCTATGGACACCTTATCTTTGATAAAGGAAGTAAAAATATACAATGGAGAAAAGATAGTGTCTTCAACAAGTGGTGCTGGGAAAACTGGTCAACTAGATGTAAAAGAATGAAATCAGAACATTTTCTAACACCATACACAAAAATAAACTCAAAATGGATTAAAGACCTACACGTAAGACCAGAAACTATAAAACTCTTAGAGGAAAACACAGGCAGAACAATCGTTGACATAAATCACAGCAAGATCCTCTATGACCCAACTCCCAGAGGATTGGAAATAAAAACAAAAATAAACATATGGGGCCTAATTAAACATAAAAGCTTTTGCACAATGAAGGAAACTAGAAGCAAGGTGAAAACACAGCTCTCAGAATGGAAAAAAAAATAATACCAAATGAAACAACGGACAAAGACTTAATCTCCAAAATATACAAACAGCTCATACAACTCAATATCAGAAAACAAACCCAATCAAAAAGTGGGTAAAAGACCTAAACAGACGTTTCTCCAAAGAAGATATACAGATGGCTAATAAACTCAAAAACATTCTTAACACCACTCATTACTAGGGAAATGCAAATCAAAACCATGATGAGGTATCATCTCACACCAGCCAGAATGGCCAGCATCAAAAAGCCTACAAACAATAAATGCTGGAGAGGTTATGGAGAAAAGGGAACCCTGTTTTACACTGTTGGTTGGAATGCAAACTTGTACAGCCACTACCGAGAAGTACTCTTGCCCGGCAAATCCCATGGATGGAGGAGCCTGGTGGGCTGCAGTCCATGGGGTCGCTAGGAGTCAGACACGACTGAGCGACTTCACTTTCACTTTTCACTTTCATGCATTGAAGAAGGAAATGGCAACCCACTCCATTGTTCTTGCCTGGAGAATCCCAGGGATGGGGGAGCCTGGTGGGCTGCCGTCTATGGGGTCGCACAGAGTCGGACACGACTGAAGCGACTTAGCAGCAGCAGCAGCATGGAGAACAGTGTGGTGATTCCTTAAGAAACTGGGAATAGAACTGCCATATGACCCAGCAACTCCAGTGTTGGGCATACACCCAGAAGAAACCAGAATTGAAAGACACATGTACCCCAATGTTCATTGCAGCTATTTACAATAGCTAGGACATGGAAGCAACCTAGATGTCCACCAGCAGATGAATAGACAAGGATGTTGACACAATGGAATATTACTCAGCTATAAAAAGGAACATATTTGAGTCAGTTCTAATAAGGTGGATGAACCTGGAGCCTCTTTTATAGACTGAAGTAAGTCAGAAAGAGAAAGACAAATACTGTATATTAACTCCATATATATGGAATTTAGAAAGATGGTACTGATGATACTACATACAGGGCAGCAAAGGAGACACAGATGTAAAGAACAGACTTTTGGACTCATCAGGAGAATACAAGTGTGGGATGATTTGAGAGAATAGCATTGAAACATGTGCATTACCACATATAAAATAGATGACCAGTGTAAATTCAATGCATGAAATAGGGCACCCAAAGCCCATGCTCTGGGACAACCCAGAGGGATAGGGTCTGGAGGGAGGTGGAAAGGGGGTTCAGGATGCAAAGGACACATGTATACCTGTGACTGACTCATGTTGATGTATGGCAAAAACCATCACAATATTGTTAAATAATTATCTTCCAATTGAAGTGCATTAATTAATTTTTAAAAAGATATCCGTTTAGTTCAATTCAGTCGCTCAGTCATGTCTGACTCTTTGCAACCCCATGAAGTGCAGCACGCCAGGCTTCCCTGTCATCACCAACTCCTGGAGTTCACTCAAACTCATGTCCATCGAGTCGGTGATGCCATCCAGCCATCTCATCCTCTATCGTCCCTTTCTCCTCCAGCCCCCAATCCCTCCCAGCATCAGTCTTTTCCAATGAGGCAACTCTTCACATGAGGTGGCCAAAGTATTGGAATTTGAGCTTTAGCATCAGTCCTTCCAAAGAACACCCAGGACTGATCTCCTTTAGAATAGACTGGTTCCATCTCCTTGCAGTCCAAGGGACTCTCAAGAGTCTTCTCCAACACCACAGTTCAAAAGCATCAATTCTTCGGTGCTCAGCTTTCTTCACAGTCCAACTCTCACATCCATACATGATCACTGGAAAAACCATAGCCTTGACTAGATGGACCTTTGTTGGCAAAGTAATGTCTCTGCTTTTGAATATGTTATCTAGGTTGGTCATAACTTTCCTTCCAAGGAGTAAGCCTCTTTTAATTTCATGGCTGCAATCACCATCTGCAGTGGAGCCAAAAAAAAAAAAGAAACTGTTATTATATATAAATAATGGAACACTGTTTCCACTGTTTCCCCATCTATTTCCCATGAAGTGATGGGACCGGATGCCATGATCTTCGTTTTTTGAATGTTGAGCTTTAAGCCAACTTTATCACGCTCCTCTTTCACTTTCATCAAGAGGTTATTGAGTTCCTCTTCACTTTCTGCCATAAGGGTGGTGTCATCCACATATCTGAGGTTATTGATATTTCCCCCAGCAATCTTGATTCCAGTTTGTGCTTCTTCCAGCCCAGGGTTTCTCATGATGTACTCTGCATAGAAGTTAAATAAGCAGGGTGACAATATACAGCCTTAATGTACTCCTTTTCCTACTTGGAACCAGTCTGTTGTACCATGTCCAGTTCTAACTGTTGCTTCCTGACCTGCATATAGGTTTCTCAATAGGCAGGTCAGGTGGTCTGGTATTCCCATCTCTTTCAGAATTTTCCACAGTTTATTGTGATCCACACAGTCAAAGGCTTTGGCATAGTCAATAAAGCAGAAATCGATGTTTTTCTGGAACTCTCTTGCTTTTTCCATGATCCAGAGGATATTGGCAATTTGATCTCTGGTTCCTCTGCCTTTTCTAAAACCAGCTTGAACATCTGGAATTTTATGGTTCATGTATTGCTGAAGCCTGGCTTGGAGAATTTTGAGCATTATTTACTAGCGTGTGAGATGAGTGCAATTGTGCGGTAGTTTGAGCATTCTTTGGCATTGCCTTTCTTTGGGATTGGAATGAAAACTGACCTTTTCCAGTCCTGTGGCCACTGCTGAGTTTTCCAAATTTGCTGGCATATTGAGTGCAGCACTTTCACAGCATCATCTTCCAGGATTTGAAAAACTCCACTGGAATTCCATCACCTCCACTAGCTTTGTTCATAGTGATGCTTTCTAAGGCCCACTTGACTTTACATCCCAGGATGTCTGGCTATAGTTGAGTGATCACACTATCGTGATTATCTGGGTCATGAAGATCTTTTTTGTACAGTTCTTCTGTGTATTCTTGCCACCTCTTCTTAATATCTTCTGCTTCTGTTAGGTCCATATCATTTCTGTCCTTTATCGAGCCCATCTTTGCATGAAATCTCCCCTTGGTATCTCTAATTTTCTTGAAGAGATCTCTAGTCTTTCCCATTCTGTTGTTTTCCTCTATTTCTTTGCATTGATCGCTGAGGAAGGCTTTCTTTTCTCTCCTTGCTATTTTTTGGAACTCTGCATTCAGATGCTTATATCTTTCCTTTTCTCCTTTGCTTTTTGCTTCTCTTCTTTTCACAGCTATTTGTAAGGCCTCCCCAGACAGCCATTTTGCTTTTTTGCATTTCTTTTCCATGGGGATGGTCTCGATCCCTGTCTCCTGTACAATGTCATGAACCCCTGTCCATAGTTCATCAGGCACTCTATCTATCAGATCTAGTCCATTAAATCTATTTTTCACTTCCACTGTATAATCATAAGGGATTTGATTTCAGTCATACCTGAATGGTCTAGTGGTTTCCCTACTTTCTTCAATTTAAGTCTGGACTTGGCAATAAGGAGCTCATGATCTGAGCCACAGTCAGCTCCCATTCTTGTTTTTGCTGACTGTATAGAGCTTCTCCATCTTTGGCTGCAAAGAATATAATCAATCTGATTTCGGTGTTGACCATCTGGTGATGTCCATGTGTAGAGTCTTCTTTTGTGTTGTTGGAAGAGGGTATTTGCTATGACCAGTGCATTTTCTTGCCAAAACTCAATTAGCCTTTGCCCTGCTTCATTCCGTATTCCAAGGCCAAATTTGCCTGTTACCCCAGGTGTTTCTTGACTTCCTACTTTTGCATTCCAGTCCCCTATAATGAAAAAGACATCTTTTTTGGGTGTTAGTTCTAAAAGGTCTTGTAGGTCTTCATAGAACCGTTCAACTTCATCTTCTTCAGCATTACTGGTTGGGGCATAGACTTGGACTACTGTGACATTGAATGGTTTGCCTTGGAAACGAACAGAGATCATTCTGTCGTTTTTGAGATTGCATCCAAGTACTGCATTTTGGACTCTTTTGTTGACCATGATGGCTACTCCATTTCTTCTGCCCACAGTAGTAGATATAACGGTCATCTGAGTTAAATTCACCCATTCCAGTGCATTTTAGTTCGCTGATTCCTAGAATGTCGACGTTCACTCTTGCCGTCTCCTGTTTGACCACTTCCAATTTGCCTTGATTCGTGGACCTAACATTCCAGGTTCCTATGCAATATAGCTCTTTACAGCATCAGTCCTTGCTTCTGTCACCAATCACATCCACAACTGCATATTGTTTTTGCTTTGGATCCATCCCTTCATTCTTTTTGGAGGTATTTCTCCACTGATCTCAAGTAGCATATTGGGCACCTACTGACCTGGGGAGTTCCTCTTTCAGTATCCTATCATTTTGCCTTTTCATACTGTTCATGGGGTTCTCAAGTCAAGAACACTGAAGTGGTTTGCCACTCCCTTCTCCAGGGAACCACATTCTGTCAGACCTCTCCACCATGACCCACCCGTCTTGGGTGGCCCCACATGGCATGGCTTAGTTTCATTGAGTTAGACAAGTCTGTGGTCCATGTGATTAGACTGACTCATTTTCTGTGATTATGGTTTGTATGTCTGCCCTCTGATGCCTCTCACAACACCTACCGTCTTACTTGGGTTTCTCTTACCTTGGACGTGGAGTATCTCTTCACGGCTGCTCCAGCAAAGCGTAGCCACTGCTCGTTACCTTGGACGAGGGGTATCTCTTTGCAGCTGCCCCTCCTGACCTTGAACATGGAGTAGCTCCTCTCAGCCCTCCTGCACTTGCGCAGCCACCGCTCCTTGGATATATGTACTCCCTATGTTCTTTGCAGCATTATTTACAATAGCCAAGATATGGAAGCAACCTAAATATCCACTGATAGATGAATAGATAAAGTGGATGTGGTGTGTATATATATATATACATATATATACACAATGGAATATTACTTGCCATAAAAAGCACAAAAGCATGCCATTTGTGGCAACATGGATGGATCTAGAGGGTATTATGCTAAGTGAAATAAATCAGAGAAAAACAGACTCCCCATGATCTCACTTATATGTGGAAACTAGAAAACAAAACAAATGAACAAACAAAGTAAAGCAGAAACAGACTCATACATACAAAGAAAATGATGGCTGCCAGAGGGGATGGGGATTGGTGGGGGATGAATAAAACAGGTCAAGAGAATTATAGGTACAAACTTCCAGGTATAAAATAAATAAGTCACAAGGATGTAATGTACATATAGGAAACAGAGTCAATATATTGTAACAGTGTGGTACGTTGATGATGTTAACTGGTCTTATTCCATTTATCATTTTATAATGTATAAAAATATCAATTCACTGTTGTACACCTGAAACTAATATAATATTATATTTTAATTACAACTCAGTAATAAAACATTCACCAGAATGTGAATATACTGTGACTTACTCCTTTCCTAGAGTGCCCCAAAATTCACCAGTTTTATGTTTGCCCTAATAGAGAAACACAACCTGCTAATCAAGTGTCAGAATGATCAATCTACCGGATTTAAAATTTTTGAAAGCTAAATGATATTCCCTTTTGCTCTTGCTAATCAAAGAGCAAAAGGGAATATCATTTAGCTTTCAAAAATTTTAAATCCGGTAGATTGATCATTCTGACACTTTCGCTGTTCTTTATCCTATTGTGAGAATGATTTTGATCATATCTCCTTACTCAGTGCATGTCCCATGCTTCTCCAGGCTCTGGAATAAGTGATGTTGAGATCTCATACTTTTAGGGAAAATCTACGACTTACCCAAAGTACAGAATCTGCCTCTCTTCCTTCCACATCATCTTCTTCTCCATTTGGCTTGTATATAGAAATCGCAATATTAAGCCAGTACTTTCAGATTGGCTCACTGTAACTACAAGCATATCTCATTTTATTGTTTCACTTCACTGTGCTTCACAGATATTATGGTTTTTAAAATTGAGGGGATTGGGCAACTCTGAATTGTCAGATGATGGTTAGCTGTTTTAGCAATAAAGTATTTTTAAACTGGATCTTCCCTGGTGGCATAGTGGTAAAGAATCCACCTGTCAATGCAGGAGACACAAAAGATGCGGGTTTGATCCCTGAGTTGGGATGATCCCCTGGAGGAGGAAATAGTAATCCACTCTAGTACTCTTGCCTGGAAAATTCCATGAGCAGAAGAGCCTAGTGGGCAACAGTCCATGGGGTTGCAAACAGTTGGACACAACTGAGCACACACATACCCACACACACATTTTTATAAATTATGTACTTTTTAAAGACATATTGATACTGCACACAATAGCTTACAGTGTATTATAAATGTAACTTTTATATGGACTTGGAAACCAAGAAAAAGTTGTGTGACTCACTTTATCACAATATTTACTTTATTGCAGCAGTCTGGAACTGAACTTGCAATATCTTCAAGATGTGCCTGCACAAGGACATCACTGTCTCTTGTTTTGTTCAAGATGAGATAAAAATACACTACCTCATCCTTCATGTCTTTGTCTAGTCAAAGTCCTTAGATGCCCCAGTAACCCTCAGAACCAAGAAGTAATGACTGTCAAGTCCCTGTTACCCAGTACAGCTTGTGCATAATTTTCCTGGACAATCATTAGCCTTAGAGAATACACAGAGTATTTTTGTGTATGTGTTGATGGCATAAGTTGCCCCCAGATTGTGGCAATTATCTGTTCTGTGGATAGAAGAAAGAACTTACCTGAAAAAGGACAGGGTCACATCACTTAAATTCAATATTATTTCAACATCAGGTTCAGGTTGCAAAATATCAGAAGGGATGGTCATTATATCACATGATAAAAAGTTTGGACTTTATCTTGCCAGTAATGAACTCAGTCAGCAATTTATTTCTAAATGATTACCTTGGTAGCTGAATGGTAAGTGTATCAAAGGAGAATTTGAGACATGCTTAGGAAAAAAGTTCCTTCTTCACAGAACTTGGTAACTTAGTGACTAAATAAGGCAGATCAGGTTAAGGGTAAGGGAGCACAGAAGGATGATGTCTAAGCTTTTGATTAAGTAAACTGGGGTAGGTGATTGTAAGGTTTTCTGAGAGGAATGGTTTGAAGGTGGGGACACAGAATTCAGTTGTGGTCATATTAATTTATCCATGCTATCTATGAAATACGGGGGTTACGACATATTTTAGTAATCAGCTGGATATGTAAATTTGAACTAGAGGGAAGTAAGCATTTTTAATGTGTTTAGGAAATTATTGAGAGACAGTGAGACAGAGAGAGAATAAATGGAATGAGAAGAGCTATTAGCTGTGGATGAGTCCTTGGAGAACAATAATATATTAAGAGAAGAAAAGGGAGAGAATCCTATGATCAATATTGAGAAAGAAGACTCAGAAAAGGTAGGATATGATAACAAAAGTTAGAAGAGAGTAATGCAAGAACTGATTAGCATTAGTGTTTAATTTTAACTATCTTTAACTAAATCTTTGGGCTTCCCAGGCGGCTCAGTGGTAAAAAATCAGCCTGCAATGCAGGAGACATGAGTTTGATCTCTGGGTCAGAAAGATGCCCTAGAGAAAATGTCAACGCACTGCAGTATTCTTGCCAGGACAATCCCATGGCCAGAGGAGCCTAGCAACCCCATGGGGACACCGATTCAGACACGATTTCACAACTAAACAGCAACTAAATCTTCAGTCCACCAAAAGAACCAGTCTGCCTACAGAAGAAGAGAGAGAGGGAAGAAGAGAGCAGAGAAAGGGCACTTGCTCAGAAGAGCAAAACTATTTTCTGAATCTAACATCTAGCTTTTTGATGAAGTCATGATTTTTTTCAGTCATTCTTCTCTACCCACTCATGAGTACTCTTCTACTGTCCATGTCCCTCCAGGGCCCAGGTACTCTGAAAGCAAGAGGGTCCTGAGAGAAGAGAAATAGGCAAGTAAGTAAGAGGGTAAGTGGCAGACCCTGAGGCTGTGAACTGGATCTAGAGCCTGGCCCACAATTGATTTGGGAGGTCCAGATAGCCCAGAAAAAGCCCCACAAAAGCAATGAGAGAATGTGATATCTGAAACCTGTAATGCAGAAAGAACCTTACAGAGAACTAGGCTGATAGAATTTCTGCCATATTTTGATGCTGTTAATACTATCTCCCCACATGGTTCCCAGGACTACTGAGTCAGGAGACGCTTACAGAGAAGAGAACTCAAACCAGTTCTTAAATGCCCTAGACCAGAAGTGACTTTTGTCACTTCCACTTGGAGTTCATTGTCCTAAAGTGGAATTCAATCACCTCACCCTAACTACAGAGGAAACTTGAGAAGGACAGATGTGCACATGGAATCTTTTGAGAATTCTACTGTTTCTGCCACTCACCCATTGTTAGGATGAGAAAATTGAGGTACAAAGGGATTAATAAACCCATTCAGTGTCCCAGAGCTGGTAACTGGTAAAAGCTAGATGCAAACTGAAACTGCCTGGCCCCAGAACCTGTCTATTTGACCACAACACTAGTGTTATAGTTTCACAAGGGAGATGTACTGAGATCCAGAGATTGCCTTGTGCACTGATCCTCCTGTCCCCATTCTATCCTCAAAAGTGACTGCCTCTTCTGCTTGAGTAATAGGGTATTTTTTATTTCATAATATTTAGCTTACTATGTCCAGAGTTATTTCCTCCTCTCCATAAAATAAGAGTTAATCCTGAGCAAGGATTCATCATCAATGCATCGGCCAGGAAGAGCAAGACCCACCTCACAGAAGCCAGGCTTTCCCCTCAGGCCTATCAGGGTGTTCTAGCTGTCTCTGGCAGTCTTTGGCGGTGGCTTTGAGCAGAGGTTTTCCCCCCCTGGTTCAATGGAGGTTGGGAGGGAAAAAGTGCTGGGAAATTTGGGCCAGGATATTAGACATCCCTTGTTCCCTAATGACACCGCAAAATGGCTCTAGAGGAAAACTAACAGAACAAGACACTACCTGTGACAATCCATGCTTATCTAGTGCAACATCAGTATCAACCCACGGTCTACATCCCTGGACCAGGCACTCTACACACTTTACATTGTGCAAAACTTTTGAAGATTTCGTGGGATAAATCTTACTGACAACCCCTGACTCCTCTACCTTTGAGAGGTTAGAGATAAAGTGCTGCCATGGACCATCTTATAAGTGGCTGTGCCAGGATTTAAGCTCAAGACTTTGGGGTTCCAAAGACCTTACATCTTGCTAGCACACTAAGCTATTTCTGTCAGAGTCCTAAGTTCATAAGAGCAGCCAACATTGATTATGCCAAGCACTGTGCTATGTACATTTCATGAATTATTTCACCTAATACTAATAATGACAACCACAAAGAGAAACCATAGGAGAGAGGGGTCACAGTTAGCACTCCCATTTCATAGATAAGGAAACCGAAGTGTAGGAAAAGGATGTCCAAAAAGGTAAGAGAAAGGGTAAGAGGCAGACCCAACCCTTAAGCCAATCTCTCCGCCTCCAAGCACAGGCTTTCTTAAAATGTATTTATCTTTTATTGGAGGATAATTGCTTTACAATGTTGTCGTGGTTTCTGCCATACATCAATGCAAATCAATCACAATTATATCATATATATATATGATATATATATATGATATCTATATCTATATCTATATATATATATATAAGGGATATATATATATCCCTTCCATCTTGAGCCTTACTCCTCCTGCCCCTAACCAAGCACAGGTTTAACTACTAGGTAATGCTGCCACCTGGCTCTCACTTAAATAAGAACACTGGGGACATAAGACTGGGAAAGGGGAGCAGGTTATCCACAGAGAACTTGTGAAAGTGCTCCATTTGGCTTTATTTGTTCATTCAAACCACAAGGCAGGCCCACAATAATTGGAAATTACATTATATAGTTTGTTTTTCTAACTGGCTTTCTCTCCATGAGGGCTTATGATTGCTTTCTGCCCTGTCACACTTGAGAATCTCCTCCCCCCATTTCATTCCTGCCAACTTCTCCACCCCAGCTGTAGTCAGGAACCAATTTCTGTTGTCTAAACACAGAGAGAACTGAACTTCTAATCAGAAGAGAACTGAACTTGCAACGTCCCCATCCAAGACATAACCAAGCGTTTCCTAGACAGTACCAGGTAAGGGACCGCTTCTTTGCGTGTATGTATCTGTGTGTGTTTGTCTGCCATGGGGCAGTGAAGTATATATAGAGCCCTGAACGTGAAATCTAAAGCCCCAGTTTCAATTCTAGCAATGCCACTTACAGACCTGGGGCAAGTCTCTTCTCTGACACTTCATTTCCTTTGTTTCAAAGTGAGGATGGTGAAACTGAGAGAAAGGGATCAGAGGGAATACGTGGTATGCCCAGCACCATGACTGGTGTACTGGTGATTGATTTAATGTCAGATATCTGAATGTGGTAGGCAGTGGGAGGAGGGTGCCAACAGGAGTAAAAAAGACCTAGAAGTTAAAACATTGAGAAAAAAGCTCCATTATGTGAAAGTTTGTTCAAATCACTTAAGGTGAATGCCTTTTATTAACAACATATTTTCTATATATCTAACTTGGTAGGGATTGGCTTCAGTATTTTCTGGGAGTTAGAAGACACCTCAACACTTATTAAGCCCTTATTCTGTATCAGACACAGCACTGAGAAATTGATTATATTGATTATCTCACTAATCCTTACGAAAGCATAGTGAGTATTTTTACTCACTGTACACAGTATTATTACTATGCCCTCCAAGTCTGGAGACATAAACGATGGCCGAGATCATGCACCTGGTACCAAGTGGAGCCAAACCTGGCTCTGTAATGCTGGGATCCTCTGTAATGCACTAAAAATGTTGCCTCATAAAACAAATAGCTTTTTCAGTCCAAATGCTTGTGAAATCAAAGTTCTGTTGTAAGAACTCATCAAGGCACTCTGAACAAGTCATATGAGGTTAAATTTCATTTTAACTGAATTACCTCTTTAAAGACCTCATTTTAACTGGATTACCTCTTTTAAGATTCTGTCTTATATATAGTCACACGCTGAGGCACTGAGTGTTAGGACTTGAACACATAAATTTTGAGGGGGCACAATTCAGCCCATATTAAAGAGTTAATTTCCCCATTATTTCTCTTTCTGTTGTCTTGGTTTTAGCCACTTATTAAGGGGTTTTATGGATTGTCCTTGAGTATTTTAAGGACATGATCCTGTGGTCATGTAAATACCTGTGTATAAAACTAGCAACTGAGTCTGGTGTTCTTGCTCCAGTGGGTTCATGCATGTGAAGAGAGGTATGTGTTGGAAAAAAATGGAAGGAAGAGCAGGATTTTAGAACTATCTCTGCTACTAAATTTGCCTTGCAACTTCACGGAAATCCATATCTGTCTTGGAATCTGGCCCTATGGCAAAGATTTTAAGCTCAGTTCAGTTCAGTCACTCAGTCGTGTCCGACTCTTTGCGACCCCATGAATCGCAGCACGCCAGGCCTCCCTGTCCATCACCAACTCCCGGAGTTCACCCAAACTCATGTCCATCGAGTCAGTGATGCCATCCAGCCATCTCATCCTCTGTTGTCCCCTTTTCCTCCTGCCCCCAATCTCTCCCAGCATCAGAGTCTTTTCCAATGATCAACTCTTCGCATGAGGTAGCCAAAGTATTGAAGTTTCAGCTTTAGCATCAGTCCTTCCAAAGAACACCCAGGACTGATCTCCTTTAGAATGGACTGGCTGAATCTCCTTGCAGTCCAAGGGACTCTCAAGTGTCTTCTCCAACACCACAGTTCAAAAGCATCAATTCTTAACAGTCCAACTCTCACATCCATACATGACCACTGAAAAAACCATAGCCTTGACTAGATGGACCTTTGTTGCAAAGTAATGTCTCTGCTTTTTAATATGCTATCTAGGTTGGTCATAACTGTCCTTCCAAGGAGTAAGTGTCTTTTAATTTCATGGCTGCAATCACCATCTGCAGTGATTTTGGAGCCCCAAAAAATAAAGTCTAGAGTGTCAACAAATACTAGATAGGTAGAATCAGTGGAGAAGCAGATAGCTGTGGCAAAATAAAGAGTGATGGAAACTATGTTGAATTGAAGAAGGTTTCATTTAAATGAAGCAGGCAATTTTCAGGCTTCCCAGGTGGCTCAGTGGGTAGAATCCACCTACAATGCAGGCAACACAGAAGATCCCCTGGAGGAGGGTATGACAATGCACTCCAGTATTATTGCCTGAAGAATCCCACAGACAGTGGAGCCTGGCAGGCTACAGTGCATAGGGTCTCAAAGAGTTGGATATGACTGAAATGACTTAGCATGCACACAGACAATTTTCAGCTCCTGCCAGTTGGTGCCAGGTTGAAATAAAAGTTTTCCAGGCCTTCTAAGTTTTCAAGAGAAATCTTCAATTCATGTTTTAAGGGAAATCTCTCTGTGTTTACATATTGGCAATTCAAATTATTTTTCTCCAAAGGGTGAGAGTCAAACATCTGGGTCAGTTGACATCTTTGGGTCTTTCTTCGCTTAAGTGTTCTGTAGAACAAAAGACAGTGTTGTTTAAAAAAGAAGGGAAAAAAAAGAGTGTTATTGAGGCAGTACAAGTGTGGAGTAGAAAAGAATTTCTAGATACAGAGTACTGCACTCAGGAGTGAGTTTATTAAGGACAAAGATAAAGTGGGCACTGTGAGCACAGTGGGCCAACAACTCCTAACAGACTAGGGAGAGTCAACAGTTTCTGTGGGTTAGTAGCCAATTTTTATGCCTCAAAACAAAACCAAAAAATTCCTGCTGGAAGGTTGGTATAGATGATTGGTTAGGGCACTATAAAGTGAACACTGGGGTGGGTATTTTTGCCTAATATAAGTCAAGAAGCCCGCTGGTGATGATCCAGGGGGCTTTGGCAATGTTACAAAGGGGCTCAGTCAGCTTTGGAGATGACCTTGGTTCTGGGCTCCACTTCTGTGGCCTTGGTACGCAGCCTCACACTTGTGGCCTGGGGACAGGACTCAACATTCCCTGCTCTTCTTATCAGTAAGACAAGCCTTCAGCCCTGTAACACTCTGCTCATGTCTAAGTAGCTGCCATCCAACTCTCAGGTTATAAGGACACAGGTCATTGGGAAAGAGATGGAGACCATCTCTGGCTTCTTCCTGCTGGACAGGGGCTTCATGGGGTCCCAGCGAGATAAGAGTCCATGGAATGACAAAGCAGCTTGTTCCAGGGTAGTCCATGTGCCAACCAGCTGATATCCTTGTAGCATCATCTGGAGATTTATTTGTATTCTAGAAGAAACAAACTTTATAAGAAAATTAGAGACATATGTCCCAAAGATTAATAGAAATAGAAAGGCTGCCAAGGGGCCTAAAAGAGGGGATAGTCAGGAACACCAGGACAAGACGTCGGCCTGGGATGTTAGGGTTTCTCTAGGATGAGGAGATGCAAGAATTGGGGTTCATGAACGTATTTTCTTGAAAATGTCTATCTGAAAGCCTGTCCCGCCAGTTTTTCCCAGAGTATAGAATGCCTTATTTTTAATTTCTGCCCTGAACTCCTTTCAGAGGGTGGTGAAGCTCAGCAGCTCCAGTGGCTCCTGATTTAATCTTTGTAGAGGCAGATGGCAAGTGCCAGTTTCCAGTCAGCAGGGCCCTACATGGCTGTAAATTTGATCCTTGGTTTGGGGGCCTTTTAAGATTATTTCATCCCACAGTGATAGGAATGCTCATTCCCAGGTCTAGTGAAGATTTTTCTAATAGGTCACTTAATATGCTATTGTTGGACTTGACCATGAAAATAGTAAAAGATCTGGCCAATACCTGCCTTACTAGTAGTCTCTTATAGTCCAGGAAAACGTTCCCTCTTGTTGATTTTTCCCATATCTAGAGCTACATTATTATAATCATTGATCTCATATGAAACTATATATCATTTTGTTAGAGACTCAGTCACACATTTGAAATGTAAGAGATGACAATTTTGTGTAAGAGACAGCAATTTTCTGAAACAGGCAGTATAGCAAACAATATAGGTAGCAGTAATAGTAAGTTTACAAGTAAAAATTTAAGAACTTTTATCAGATGCAGTCCAGTATATCCCAGGTTGTCTGATTTAGTGTGTTAAATGACTATGGCCTGGTGTTAATCTCCTGGTTGTAGATCATGGAGCATCTGATCTTTACCCAAAGATTGATTATAAATTTAGGCTTCAGAAGCAAACTTAAAACATCTTTCTATTAATTCAATTAAATCTTGTAGCAGAATAACATCTTGTAGCAAGGGACTAACTGGGAAGTGAGTCTTAGTAAATATAGACCTTAATTAACAAAACTAGTACTGAAACATTTACTGAAACATAATTTTTTGAAGTTACCCCCATTTTTATTAAACACAGCCAAGACTAATTAATTTTTAAAATAAATTTGGTCCATTGACTATAGATGCCATAGGCCTGTCATTTTGCTACAGTGGATTGTTTTCTCTTTTGGAGGTCCCCAAAATACTTTGAGATTTCTGTACATTCAAGAGACAGTCTTTTTATTTATCTAGTTTTAATTTATAGCCTACCTAGTAAGGCTGTTCAGAACCCAAGTGTCTCCAATTTCTGGAGCGACAAGGCAGAGAGAAAAGAAAAATGTTTTAATTTTACCCACAAGTATAAATTACCAAATTATTTTGAACCATAAGTAGCTTGAGGAGAAGAGCGTCTTTATATCTGAAAACAAAGATTAGAAGCCAAGTAATATGTCAGACAAAAAGTCATGAAACTTATAATTATATTTATTTATTTAAACCTATGTAATTAATTTCTGTTCTTCTGTCCTTTCCTGATGATTGAGGATGATAGTGACAGCGATAGTTTTAAGACGTCTGTGAAGCTTTTATTCAGACTTGCATGATTTGTTCAGTGAAGTGGATGCCTTGATCACTGGAGATTGTAAAACATATACCTTAGTGGAAGACACATTTTAAACATTTTTTTTTTTCTCCATTGTGAGAACATCAACTTTGCAGCCAGGAAGGGCTTTACCCCATTAAATGAAAAAAATAAGGTTTATCAAGAGCCAGGAAATTTCAAGCAGCCATTTTGGACTCCCCATGACTCTGACTATTTGACTTACAGCCATTGTTTATCCATTTTAAATTCCCTGATTTAGGAGCAGATGAGGGGTTAATTTTTGTAGAAGCAGAATGAGCTTTGTCTATGTGTGCCATAACCTTCAGAGATCATTGTGAAGTAATATTTATTTTATCACAGTAACAATGTTTTAAAAAATAATAAAGGCAAAGACCTTCACACAGTCCATTATCAAAAGCAGCATTCCAAGAAAAGTTTGTCTTTTACCAAGGACAGAAAGCCAAATTCCAGTTTGGTACCAGCTTATATTCACTGTGAAACAAAATTTATTCATTTAGCTAAAGTAATAATAAAAGATTTCAAAGGCAATTTAATGTCTTAAGAAACTTGTACCATGTACAAAACTCTCTTCTTGGGGTCCATGTCCCAAAAATATTTTTTTCACTTTCATTTCCATCATTTTATTTGCCCATTCAGAGAACCTGTAAGTCAAAATGTATAAGTTTGCCACCTATAAATCAAACTTATTTCCTTTTCCCTTAATAAAATGTAATTCCATTCCTTATAGTTTTTTTTTATTAAAAACACACATCCTACTTTCCTTCAGCAACCATAAACTGTCCTTTATAACAGCATTCTATAGATTGGAAAACATAAATCACCCAAAGCTCTTATCTTATTTGCATTTTCTTAAAAGTTTCTTTACAGTGTGTTCTTAAGATGTTGTTGTTGTTCAGTTGCTCAGTCATGTCTGACTCTTTGCAACCCCATTGACTGCAGCACACCAGGCCTCCCTGTCCTTCACCATCTCCTGGAGTTTGCCCAAGTTCATGTTCATTGAATCAGTGATGTTGTTCTTAAGATATGCCTATGTTAATTAGGTTAACAAATATTAATACCAGTTAATAGTGAACTTTTTCCTGGTTCATGTGAACCATTTCTCTTTTATTTAGAGCTGTTTGATTTGTAAGTGCTTACTTTTCTTCAGTCCAATTGAATTAGAGCTCATTTACAAATTAACCTTAGCAATATTACCCAAAGACAGAGACACACACTGAGACATACATATATATCCAAACAGACACAGATCTCACAGTTTTCTGCTTAAGATTTAAAATGTCTCTTTGCCTCTTTTTTCCTTGGCTTGAAGTTCTACTAGTTAACAAGGCTGATGTCTCAGGCAGAGCAGGCTTTGTATCTCAAGGACATGGTAGGAGTTAACTTCAGAATTTTTCCTAGGCATATTTTTGCTTCTCTCAGGATTGGCGCTCCAAAAAGAAACATGTTTCAACAAGCCAGTTTTGTCTAATTGCATGTGCAAAAAGAACAGATCTTGATATTTCAAAAAGATTTCATTTTAACCCGTTTTATCCAGAATCTAAAGAATATCATGGCCATCTTGTGTCAAAAATGTCATCCTCCTTTTTGTAGTAATAATTTCAGAGCTAAAATATAGATCAAATAGTGCTCAAATTGGTTCTGATGACAGAAGCAAACTGACTGATAAAATATCATCCTAGTAGGGATTGTTCCTTTGGGGAGATGGGGTCTTTGTTTGGTCAGAAGAATATGAAGGAGTAAAGGAATTTGAAGGAATGGGGGAAATTTCTTCCCTCCCCCTGCCACCCCCTGCAAGAGACAGGAGGAGTTAGAAGGGGATTCTTTACAATTTTTGGAGTTTTTTTTCCTTTTCAGGTTTATGATTATGGGAGAAAGTCATGGGGTAGGACATCTGATGGAGGGAGAGACATAGGAGGACAGGGGATAAGGTGACAACAGAAAGGTATATGTAGCATGAGTCCCTTAGATCCAAACTCTGACTGAGTGCCATGCTGCTGCTGCTGCTGCTAAGTCGCTTCAGTCGTGTCCGACTCTGTGCGACCCCATAGACGGCAGCCCACCAGGCTCCCCCGTCCCTGGGATTCTCCAGGCAAGAACACTGGAGTGGGTTGCCATTTCCTTCTCCAATGCAGGAAAGTGAAAAGTGAAAGTGAAGTCGCTCAGTCGTGTCTGACTCTTCGCGACCCCATGGACTGCAGCCTACCAGGCTCCTCCGTCCATGGGATTTTCCAGGCAAGAGGACTGGGACTGAGTGCCATAGAGAACAATAAAAGAGATCATGTAATTTACTGTGCCATTAACAGGCCATTTTTCTTGGTTCCCCAATATGTAGGTTGGCATTAGGTAATTGGGTGGGGCACTATAGGGTGAGCACTAGGGTACACATTTTTGGCTAATATGGGTCAGGAAGCCTAATGGTGATGATCACGGGGGCTTTTGGAAACATTACAAACGGGCTCAGTTTGCTTCTGAGGTGACCTTAATTCTGGGCTCTGCCTCTGTGGTACCTGTTGCTTCTTGCACCTGTGGCCTGGGGACAGGACTCAACAAGTATTGTTGACTGACAGACACCAAAAAGGAAGGGGACATACTTTAGTTCACATTGCCCAAGGATCCACACTGACAAACTCTTCAAGATGAAGCTTTCATATATCTATCCTCTTGTTGACTTAAAAAATTGTCACAACCTAAAAGCTGAGTGTTATGTTTCATTTGGTGGAAAATTTTAGCACTTCAGCCCAGAAGACAGCATCTCAAGTGACCCTGAGGGAACTGCTCCTGGAATCAAAGTCTTAAATTTTCCCACCAAATAAAACATAACTGTTGACTTTTAGGTTGTGAATATTTTTTTATGTTGACAGTTATGGTGACTGCAAAGAAGGGACCCTGACCAAATTCTTCTTCTCCACCTGAACCCTGTGAGTATCCAGAGCCTTGGTAGCAGCAGAGGCCCGTTGTGCCCAACCACTTTCTTGAGGAGTCCAGACAAATTTGAATGAGTGTCTCCTGGTTCTAGGATATCCTGTTTATTGGTTGATGATCCTAAGTTTTATTCAGTGGGAGAAGACGTTATCCTTGAAACTTGGTTTTAAGAAGAGGTACCTGGGTTGCTCAGTCTAGATATTGAGTGGGTTATCCTCAGTCAAAAGACTGGGAAGATTTTACTCAGTTTAGGTGCTTAGTGGGTTATCTTCGGTGTAGAATGCACTGGGGAGATTTTGTTTGAGAAGGTTATCCTCAGTGTAAAAGGTACTGGGAAGACTCAATTTGGATACTGAGTGGTTGGCTATCCTCAGTTAGAGACTGAGAGGAAGACTTAGCTTAAACATTGAGTAAGGTGGGACGGAGTTATTAGGGGGAAGATGGACCTGTCATTTTTCCTTTTATTGGCTACCTTAATAAAGTTTTTTGAAATAAAACTGAAATCTTATGAGTGCTTCTGAGCTCCGAAGAAGGACTCTCTCCTCCTGGCTGGCAACGTCTTTCTCAGGGGACTGAGAAACCTGCAGAAGTGGTAGAGGAGAGACCTCATACAGCCCACCTTATCCCTATAGGGAAATCTAGTCATGTAATTAACAAACTGCCCAACCAAGGATGCACATAAGAATTGGCCATTCTGTGACCTGAGCAACTGTGCAAGTCTTACAGTCCAATGGGAGACCGGAGACATGTAAGATGGGGCTGAAACAACTCTGGGGCAAAATCAGAGAAGTGGCACTCCCAAGAAGCATATGCTGGCCCAGCACACAGTCATCATCGCAATTTTATCTCAACAAACTGACTTCAATATGGAAAATAAAAGTTTCAAAATAAAAGAAAAGGAACAACAGATTGCCAGCCTCCAGCTAACATCCCAGCTGGGTAAATGTACATACAAAAATTATAAGTATTTACTTAAGTGGAAATTGAAGGGAAATCTCACCCTAAAAATTGAAGAGGCTCTTTCATTGCTTACACAGTTAAGTTACATTAAGGTTAAAAGCTAGCTTAGTAAATATATCTTTTCAGACTGTAAACAAAGGCCTTCAGGAGGAAACTTGGGTTTTGAGATGTAAATGTTCTACCTGTTCTTCCTAGGACATTCTGTGTTGGTGTGTTTTGTTTGTTCATGTTTTTAAAAACTTGGTCTGTTAGGTAGTTAGAATAGGAAAAAGGAGTCCAAGATGGTGGTGGCTAAAAGACAAAGAAAGGAAAAAATCCACAAAAATGGAACAAAAGAAAATCTGAGGACCAGAGTGAGAACCTCAGGTGAAACCAACAGCCCTCCTGGCTAGCCCAACTTACACAGGGCACGTTCAGGGGGAGGAGAAAAAACATATAAAAAGAGGAGCCAAAATTGAGCCTCTCTTCTTTTGGGTCTGCCTACCCTCATGCCTCAAGGATGTATTTTCCTTTGCTTGCCAAATAAAACTGAGCTTTAACTGAGCTGTGACACTGGTCCACAGTTTCAAATCTTTGCTGTGGTGAGATGGAACTGAAGAAATTACACTCCCCTGACATGGCCTTTGCTATTTTTCTGGTTTCTCTGGTGGCTCAGACAGTAAAGAATCTGCCTGAAATGCAGGAGACCAGGTTCAGTCCCTGGGTGAGAAAGATCCCCTGGAGAAGGAAATGGCTACCCTCTCCAGTATTCTTGCCTGGGGAATTCCATGGACAGAGAAGCCTGGTGGGCTACAGTCCATGGAATTGCAAAGAATTGGACATGACTGATCGAGTAACACAATACAGTACTGTTTTTGAGAGTAAATTCTCCAAATTTGGGCTTCCCTGATACCTCACTTGGTAAAGAATCCACCTGCAGTGCAGAAGACTCCATTCAATTCCTTGGTTGGGAAGATCCCCTGGAAAAGGGATAGGCTATCCACTCCAGTATTCTTGGGCTTCCCTTGTGGCTCAGCTGGTAAAGAATCTGCCTGCAGTGCAGGAGACCTGGGTTCAATCCCTAGGTTGGGAAGATCCCCTGGAGAAGTGAAAAGCTACCCATTCCAGTATTCTGGCCTCTAGAATTCCATGGACTGTATAATCCATGGGGTTTCAAAGAGTCAACTGAACAACTTTCACTTTCTCCAAATTTAGGTTACATCCTCCCCACTCTCTTATGGGGAAGGCTCTTGCATATCTAGGGTTTGAATCACTATTAATTTACCAGCTGAGCCACAATGGAGCCCCAAATAGGGGAACTAGACAACAAGTGAAATTGAAAGTCACTGAGTCATGTCTGACTCTTTGTGACCCCATGGACCCATGGAATTCTCCAGGCCAGAATACTGGAGTGGGTAGCCTTTCCCTTCTCCAGGGGATTGTCCCAATCCAGGGATCAAACCCAGGTCTCCTGCATTACAGGCAGATTCACAGGCAGATTTGGGCTTTCCTACTATCTCAGTTTATAAGGAATCTGCCTGCAATGCAGGAGAGTTTGGTTAGATTCCTGGGTCAGGAAGATCCCCTGGAGAATGAATTGTCAACCCACCCCAGTTTCTGGCCTGGAGAATCACATGGACAGAAAAGCCTGCTAGGCTACAGCCCATGGGGTCACAAGAGTTGGACATGACTGAGAGACTAAACCACCACCATTGATTTATATTTTATTGATACAATGAAACTTTAAAATAAATGTAAATAAGATAAGAGCTTTGAGGTAAACTCTTTTCTATTTTAGAAAAATCTATTTAAAATAATCTTTCCAGATATTTGGTAACTTAAAATTCTAAAGTTGGGCTAATTTAAGTTAAATGATAAAAGTTTATTGAATAACTAGATACTTTCATTAATGAGATACTGAGATATAAATTACTAAAGAAAAAAACTAAAAGTATTTAGGAATATTAATGAAAATGCTTGATGTCACTCCAAGATGTTTTCTATAAGAAAACAAGTGCTTTTAGAAATTATCACTGCTGTTTATGCTCAACAATCTATAGAATGCCAATGTAAAAAACAGTTCATAATTACTTACTTCTTATCTTTTACTAAAAATTAAGGTTTTAAGAGTTGAAATTTCTAATTTAAATATGCAGTTAAAGCTATTAGAAATAATACAGTAACATTTTAGTATACAGTAGGACATAAAATGTGTGTTTTCAGTAAAGAAGGTATGAGGAATAAAATTGCATTTTATTGAGAAAAAAGAAAGAATGAGCTTGTTGATTTTATTTGTATAAGAAATGAGACTAGATACAGAAAGTGATGAGAAACTGTGAAAAGCAAACCTGAGGAGGAAAAAGTTTTATGCATAGTCAAGGTTCACTAAATTTAGATTGACGTTAACTAAATGGATTTGGCTAAGTAAGCTAATAAGAAACTGGAATTTGGTTTCTCTTTTACTTTGGTTAAGTAAATAAGCATTGTTTCAGTGACCAATGATCCTGTTGTGTTTTAAATCTTTGTTCACATTTCTAACAAACATCTCAAATATCAAAATCTAACTAAAGCTCTTTAGCTTCCTGCTGACTCTGGGATGCTTTGAAGAAAAATCTCTGGGACATCTCAGAGAAGAATGTTAAACTAAGTTTATTTGGCATTCAGAAGATTTGGCAAGTGATTGAAGGTTAACTTTACCTTGCTTCCTTTAATTAACAATAGTCTTCTGATGTTCAGTCTATCTATCCTTTGTTGCAAAACTTTAACCTGGTCCCTCCTCTCACTTCCTTGGAGCAATTCTCTCAGAGTCATTGAGATGCTGTCTCCTGGGATTGAAGTCCTAAAAATTCCCACTGAATAAAACATAACTATCAACTTTTAGTTTGTGACTATTTTTTAAGTCAATACTCTTCTCTGTAGGCAGTAGCAGGGTTCTGAAGGCAGCACCAAAATTAATTGGGGCTAGGTTATTACACGGAGAAGGCACTGGCAACCCACTCCAGTACTCTTGCCTGGAAACTCCCATGGACGGTGGAGCCTGGTGGGCTACAGTCCATGGGGTCGCTAAGAGTCGGACACGACTGAGCGACTTCACTTTCACCTTTCACTTTCATGCATTGGAGAAGGAAATGGCAACCCACTCAAGTCTAAACAGATTGAAAATGGAGTCATGTTTTATTGATTTCTTTCATGAGTCTATCATCAAACAGTATTATCTTGTTGCTGTAACTGAGGGGGAGAGGGCGTAATTATTTGCAGGGATAAACTGCTTAAACCTCAAAGCTATTTGTGAAGTGGCTTTCTGCTCATATAACAGAAGTTCTTGCTTAAGCCAATTTCCACCATCAAACTTCGAAAAGTATCCTAGTAAATGAGCATTTTATCCCCATGTCAGAAGCATTTGTTGGATCTGGAGTGGCAAAAAATTTTTATTTCATAGGTCAAATGATGGATTGATAATAGGTACCTGAATGCTGTCCTGGGGAAGACCTTGAGGCCAGATCCCTGTTTAGTAGGGAGAGTGCTGTGATATTAGCCTCTTCTATCTGAGTGTGGTGGTGCATATTTGTCAGTATTCTTATAATATCAAGTAAGAGAAATGCAATCTCAGACAGGAAAAATTGTTGGTACATAGAATTCAGGACAGGATATTAACAAGAGAGGGATAGAGATGTAGACATGCCTCAGGAGCAATAGTTATGAACCAGAGACTTGCATGCCTCCAAGATTCTCTCTACCCCTTATTTCCATGTCCCTGAAAATTTACAAATTTTCTTCTCTTATGCAGAGCAGTTATCTCCACATTACAGGAATTATAGCCACTGACAATTTCCAAAGTGTATATTTTCATGGCTTCCACTAAGGCTTTGGTAACACACACACACACACAATTTTGGAGAGGGATTATGATCAGCCCAGTTTGTATTTAAATATATATATATATATATATATATCATGGGAAATGATGGACCAATCAAATTTGGATGCGATGGGATCATCTAAAACTATGACAGTTTTCATGAGAACCACATATTTGGGCTCAGTAGGAAGAGATGTTTCCAGAGCAAGGATAGCATGACATACAGGACTTTGAAAATACTGTTTCTACCAAAAAAACCGTGGCCACATGGCTGGCTTCCATCCCTGGAGTTTAAAAAAGAAGGAGAAGACCCTCAGGAATATGTGCCTACCTCATCTAGTAGCTATAGCCCCTCCTCATAATTTTTGCCTTGTGATTCTTCATTTGGAAAGAGAAATTCCCAGCTAAGTCAGTTTAGCTATGCCTTCAAATTTCAGTGAGCTATTAGTTGTGCCCTCCAAATTCCAGTGAACTGAAACAAAGCTATTACTCTAGTAATTAGCCAGCAATGTGCCTTTATTTAGTGGAATGAATTTCTGCTCCAATGACCAACATATTAGCCATCTATTCTCAAGACAGGTAGTGACCTGAGAATTCTGTGTCTGTTTCCTGAGGACTGCTCCACTATGCAAAGGCTGATGAAGTTTCGGGTCCTCTGGGGCATCCACATGTCCTTCCCTGGCTTCCACCATGCCCCTCAGCACCTGCGCTGCCGATCTTTATCAGGAGCTGGAACCCTAAGATGGAATGACTATGACAGACCTGAGGAATTTAACTTTGCAAGTGATGTACTGGACCACTGGACTCAAATGGAGAAGGTAAGGAGGCCTCTGTGTTGTGTGTGAGAACAGGATTCACCTCCTTCTCCTAATAGGAAGAGGGGCACAGAACTAAAAGGGCTTCTGACTAAGTCTACAATTTTCATGGGAAAAGCTTATGTTTGGGGGTTCAGTTCTCAGCCTGGACACTTCCTCTATTCTCTAAGCCCCAGTGGCTTTATCTGTGAAAGGGGGATAATCTCATTTAAGAAACAAGATAGCAGGTGAAAGTATCTGGTACTCAGTCAGGTAATCATGACCAAGTGTCAAGTTCTAATCACAGGTCAGCAAGTTGATGTTGGTCTGAATTCTCATCTTCAACTAATGAGACTGTGAGTCTAACTAGAATTCATCTCATAAAGCAGGGGCTTGACTTTAGGTTACACCCAGAGGGAGGGTGTAACCTTGATTGTGTACATGAACATCTGACACATGTGACTAAATCATGTCATCCTATGAGGATGGCAGGTATAGCTGGAGTCCTCCCTATCAACTACCTACTTGAACGTGGCTTTGGGGTGTATCCAGAGAAACCCATCCCAGTGGTATCTGCAAAAAAAATGCACATTATTGGTTTCTCTTTTCCCAAGAGAGGCACAGTGGTGACACTAGGAGTTGGGTAGACAATGGGGGGTGTTTCAGCTCAAAGTTCCTGCTGGCATTTTCCACATTGTGAAAGCCCACTCAACACTGTATTTGTTCAGAAGAAAGAATTTACCTGATATGGAGTCAAAGAGTTGATGTATTTTTAATTTACCATGAGCATACATTCATACTGAAAGGTTAAGGCTGCAAAGGTTAAGGCTACTGTGAGTGATGCCAAGATTCGTGATCTCCAGAGGACAGGATTTCGATCCAGGGCTGGAGATGAGGCTTGATCACTCAGAACTTTCTGTGTAGCAAAGTTTTATTAAAGTATAAAAGAGAGAAAGCTTCTGGCATCGACATCAGAAGCGGGCAGAAAAGATACCCCCTTGCTAGACATTATGTACCTGTTAGCAAGCTGCTAATCTGATAAAAGAAATGCCTCAAGACAGAGAGTTATGGTTACTGAGAGAGTTACTGAGATAGTTAAGGCCCCTCTCCCATAACATGCATTTTGAGATAGAATGGCAAAAGGGGAGTCATCTCCAGCCATAAAACAATTGACATGAATCTTGAAGAAAGGGAGATTTCCAAGCAAATACATAGTTTCATTAACATAGCTTAAAAAAACCATTTCCATAAGAAAAATGCATTTGTTTGCTGAGCCATTAGCAGCTCAAGGTTACCTTCAGACAGAGCCAAGTGTCCTCATGACAACACAGGATTAGAAGAGGAAAAAAGTCTGCCACTTACAGTTTATTTCCTCCTGTTGCTTGGGGAGCTCTGGCCTTCCTACCTGACTGTTAACCCTCTCAATATGTTAGTATTCAGAACTTATATGCCTTTTATGAGGACTTTTATCCTGCCTCCATCTTTTTCCTTTTTCTGAATTTCCAAAAAACTCCAAGGAAAATAGAGCCCTCACTTGTGGAGAGCCCTTTTTACTTATGTGCTATGCCAAGCACTTTGTGTTTATTATTCTGATAAAATGGACACTTTAATCATCCCCATTTTTGAGATGAGGAAACTGAGGCTACAATTGTTCAAAAACCTACAGAATTTGCTCATCTAATAAGTGGAGGAGCAGGATTTGTGTTCAGACTGTTTGATTCTATAAGCCACTCTTTAACCTGGTCTCATGAGATGATGATGTCAAAACATCTCTGCTTTCCCTTCTTTGTCTTTTAGCCACCGCCATTCTGAACTCCTTTTTTCTATTCTAACTACCTAACGTTCCCCCCTCAAGAGATGGGAGGCCCAATTCTTTGGGAATAGGGGCTTTGAGGTCTTTCTGGCTACTTCTTACTGAACTGGGACGGTGAGGGGCATTGGGCCTCCCCCTCTTGCTAGTCTCAGGCCTCAGAGTCCTTATAGTGGTGTCCATCTAAGGGTGAGTGTTATTTTCTGTGGTCACCTGTAATTTTATATATCCTTGCTTGAACTGGCACTGCACTTTGTAGTTTGTTGACCTGGGCAGAGACAAAACGGGTTAGACAATTGATAATATATGGAGCAATCATAAGCAGCATCAATATGGAATAACAAGGACTAGTAGGGGCATTAGCCAACTCCAAATTCCCTTCGCCAGGATAGCTCAAGTCCCTCCTTTTTCAGGGATCAGAAGATCTATCTCCTGTCTGTTTTGGAGTACAGCCCCTGCCAAGCTGTGTTGGCTCTTTAGAGCTGTCCTGAGAAATATCCACAGAAACTAGATTTGGGGGGTGTTCATTGGAATGGCACTCATTTGTTGTTCTGAATAGGTATCTGAGATCTCCTAGGGGCCCACGGGTGTACTGAGTGTCTTCCTCTGTTTTCTTCCACAGCCTGACTCATGAGTACTGAATCCAGGAGTCATGTCCTGGTACCTTGACCGGTGTGAGGGTAGAAAGTATTAACAGGGTAGGGGCCCTCCCACATGGGCTGGAGTTGAGCCTTTGGGGGCCCATCTTTCTAGATTTTAATTAGGGCTTGAGTCCCTAGAGCATATAGTGGTGACCCCTTAGAATCTTTTGGGTACTGGTTCACACCCCACAAGCGTATATCCTGTTGGAATTGCCCAATGGCCATGGTATGAAACTGGAGGGTCTGAGACTCTGGGTCTAGGAAGAGATCATTGACATAAACAAAAGGTCTCCCATCAATTCAGTTCAGTCGCTCAGTCATGTCCGACTCTTTGCAACCCCATGAATTTGCTCAGTCGTGTCCGACTCTTTGCGACCCCATGAATCATAGCATGCCAGGCCTCCCTGTCCATCACCAACTCCCGGAGTTCACTCAAACTTTCGTCCATCGAGTCGGTGATGCCATCCAGCCATCTCATCCTCTGTCGTCCCCTTTTCCTCCTGCCCCCAATCCCTCCCAGCATCAGAGTCTTTTCCAATGAGTCAACTCTTTGCATGAGGTGGCCAAAGTATTGGAGTTTCAGCTTCAGCATCAGTCCTTCCAATGAACACTCAGGACTGATCTCCTTTAGAATGGACTGGTTGGATCTCCTTGCAGTCCAAGGGACTCTCAGGAGTCTTCTCCAACACCACAATTCAAAAGCATCAATTCTTCAGTGCTCAGTTTTCTTCACAGTCCAACTCTCACATCATATAGCATCTCATAAGGACTAAGACCAACCTGTTCCTTAGGGGCAATACAGGTGCAGAGGAGAGCTATTGGTAAAGCCTCCTTCCATCCAAGAGAGGTCTCCTGGGTTATCTGTTTTATCCCTGATTTTAAGAATTGGGTGGCTCTTTATACTTTTCCTGAAGACTGAAACCTCCAAGCAGAATGGAGATAATAAGTAATGCCCAATGCTTTAGAGACCCCTAAGGTGCTTTTGAACTGTGGTGTTGGAGAAGACTCTTGAGAGTCCCTTGGACTGCAAGAAGATCCAACCAGTCCATCCTAAAGGAGATCAGTCCTGAGTGTTCATTGGAAGGACTGATGCTGAAGCTGAAACTCCAGTACTTTGGCCACCTCATGCAAAGAGTTGACTCATTGGAAAAGACCCTGATGCTGGGAGCGATTGGGGGCAGGAGGAGAAGGGGATGATGGAGGATGAGATGGCTGGATGGCATCACTGACTCGATGGACATGAGTTTGCATGAACTCCAGGAGTTGGTGATGGACAGGGAGGCCTGGCATGCTGTGATTCATGGCGTCGCAAAGAGTTGGACATGACTGAGCGACTGAACTGAACTGAACTGAGTGACCTTAGAAGTAAATGATGTCCCATCATCACTTTGTAATGACCTGAGCAGACCAAATCTTGGAAGATTTCATGCAGCAGTTTTTTTTGTTTGTTTTGTTTTTACCACCTCCTCAGCCTTCTTGGTCCAGGCGGGAAAGCCTTCAATCCATCCTGTGAATGTATCTATCGTGACTAATAGGTATTTATACCCTTGAGAAACTGGCATCTGGGTGAAGTCCATCTGCCAGTCCTCTCCTGGGTAAGTCCCACATCGTTGGACAGGCTGGGCCAGCTGGGGTCTTTGAGCTCCTTGTGAAGTGAAGTTGCTCAGTCGTGTCCGACTCTTTGTGACCCCATGGACTGTAGCCTATCAGGGTCCTCTGTCCACAGGATTCTCCAGGCAAGAATACTGGAGTGGGTTGCCATTTCCTTCTCCAGGGGATCTTCCCAACCCAGGGATCGAACCCAGGTCTCCTGCATTGCAGACGGGCACTTTATCGTCTGAGCCACCAGGAGCTCCTTGAGGGTTGTTTAAATGGCAAGTGGGACAAGAGGAGACCACTTGCCTTATAGTCATTTGGAGGTCTGTTCCTCTGAAAGCCCTTTCTAGTAATCTTTGGAGGGCCTTTTCCCCTAAATGAGTGGTGGCATGTAAGGCATTAACCAACTTCCACTGGAGTTTCCCAGGCAGAAAAAGGAGTCCCTCCTTTTGGAACCACCCCATATGATCTTGAAAGCCCTCATTCTTAGCTTTAAGAGTCTCACCTTCAGTATATGAAGGAGTTTCTGGCAAATTAGTCTGTAGAACTAAGGTGGCAACCCCTATTAGGTCATTGTTCTGTAACGCTGCTCTCTTAGCTGCCTGATCAGCTGCTTGGTTCCCTCGTGCCATTTCTGTGCTCCCTTTTTGGTGTCCTTAACAGTGGGAGACAGAAACCTCAGTGGGCAGATGGACTGCCTCCAAGAGTCTAAGGATTTGATCACCATATTTCACTGGGGACCCTCGGGTGGTGAAATGGCCCCTTTCTTTCCAAATAGCAGCATGTGCATGTAGCACCAGAAAGGCAGACTTGGAGTCAGTGTAAATGGCTACCCTCTTTCCTTTTCCCAGCTCTAAAGCTTGAGTCAGGGCTATGAGCTCAGCTAATTGGGCTGAAGTACCTGGTGGCAAAGGCTTAGCCGCTATGGTCTCAAAATTGGAGACTACTGCATATTCAGCTCTTCTTTTTCCATCCAAGACAAAGCTGCTTCCATCAGTGTACCGGATTTCCTCAAGATTGGTCAGAGGATCTTCCAACAATCCTTCTCGGGGTTTTGTCCAGTGGCCCAAGGTTTCTAGGCAAGAATGAAAGGGGAGAGAGCCCTCGGGGGTAGGCAGGAGAGTGGCTGGATTAAGAATCTCACAAGGGGATATAAGTGAGGCCTGGATTTTCCATCAGCACTACTTGATACCTGAGGATTCTTTGATCAGACATCCACAAATGGCCTCTCCCATTTAGGAGTTGTTTCACTTGGTGGCTGGTAAAAAATTAGTTTGCACCCAAAAGAAAGTTTTAAAGCATCTTCTATCAGGATTGCAATAGCTGTAAGATTTCTAAGGCAGGGAGGCCAGCCTCAGGTAGTTGGGTTTAGCGTCTTGGATAAGTGAGCTACAGGCTGGGGCTCAGATCCCAACCTTTGAGTTAACACTCCCAAGGCTATTCTCTCTTTTTCGTGGGCATAAAGTTGGAATGCTCTTTCTGGGTCTGGCAACATCAAGGCGGGTGCTTGAGTTAAGGCTTGTTTCAGTGTAGCCTCTGCCTTCTTTTGAGGAGTTCCCCACATCAGTGGGATTGAATCATCCTGTCCCTTTAAGCTTTCGTATAAGGGCTGGGCAATTAGACCATATGTTGGGTGTCCAGATTCTACAATACCCAGTTAGCCCCAGGAAAGCTCTCAATTGTTTTTGAGTCGTGGGGGAGGGCAACTGGAGGATTCCTTGTACCAGATCAGAGGACAGCCTCCTGGACCCATGTGTAATCTGAACTCCCAGGTAAGTGATCTTTGTCTCGATCATCTGTGCCTTAGCATGGGAGACTTTATATCCCCTCTCTGCCAAAAAGCTTAGAACCTGAATTGCACGTTGTTGGGCATTTTTTTCATCTGGAGAGCAGATTAGTAGGTCATCTACATATCGAGAAGGAAATGACAGAGGATGAGCTGCTTAGGTGGCATCACCGACTCAATGGACATGGGTTTGGGTAGACTCCAGCAGTTGGTGATGGACAGGGAGGCCTGGCGTGCTGCAATTCATGGGGTCTCAAAGAGTCGGACACGACTGAGTGACTGAACTGAACTGAACTGAACTACATATTGTACTATTTTCCCATTAGATTCCAGGTCCAGATCTAGGAGATCCCAGCTAAGGGCCTGTCCAAATAGGTGGGGGCTATCTCTGAACCCCTGAGGTAATACTGTCCAAGTCATCTGTTGGTGTCTTTCTTCTGCGGCCTCCCACTCAAAGACAAAAAGATATTGGGATTCTTTAGCCAGTGGTGCAAAAGAATGCATCTTTGAGATCCAAGACTGTAAACCACTTGGCACTGGGTGGGATTTTCCCCCAAGATTACATAGGGATTGGGTACTGTGGGATGTAGGGGGACTACAGCTTCACTTATGATCCATCCAGAGATCATGAACCATTCACCAGATTCCATCCTTTTTCCTCACTGAGAGGATTGGGGCATTACACGGTGAATTGGTGGGAACCAATAGCCCACAAGCAAGGAATTTATTTATTAAAGTAGTCCCTCCCAAGCCTCTCTTCTGAGGGGATATTGTTTCCGGTTAGGAAACCGAGTGGCATCTCAGAGGACAATGATGACCAGTTCAGCTTAGTGGGCTCTTCCAGGAGTCCCCTGGTCCCGCACCTGGGGTTTAATTTTGACCTCCCAGAGTTTTTAGTCCCTCTCTATTGGAGAGGGTGTAATGGGTTCTTCAGTAGTAACCAGAAGCTGTAGGGCTCTAGGGGCTGAAAAGCCTCCCATCACAAAGGTGGTCCCCAGTTTAGTGAGTATATCTCTTCCCAGTAAGGAAGTAGGATACTTGGGGACCACCAGAAACTGGTGGGAAAATAGTTGTCGATCCCAGCAACAAAGAAGCACTTGGGTGAATCTTTTAGTAGTTGTTTTTCCTGTAGCACCCAAAATGGTACAGGTTTGGGAGAAGAAGGCTCCAGAGTAGGTGATCAAGACAGAGTAGGTAGCCCCCGTGTCAACCAAAAAATTCTCGGACCTACCTGCCACATCCAGTTGCACCCTTGGCTCCAGACCCATGACGGTTATGTGCGACAGGCTGGCTGGCTGGAGAGGGCTGCTTCAGTCCTGTTGAACCATCATGAGGGAAGGCTTGGCTCTTGACCTTGAGGCTCTTGGGTCCCAAGGGCAGAGTGCTGCCCGATGTCCCAGCTGATGGCATTTATAGCAAGCCATTTTAGGAGACTTGTCATGGTTTGGACACTCTTTGGCTCAATGTCCCGCCTGTCTACAAATTAGGCATTTGCTCGTGCCTTGTCCTTCAAGGACTCGGGGTTTGCCATACGGCTTCCCTGGAAGGCGGCCAGCATCTGGGCATGCCTTGTCTCTTTCCTTTTCTCCCTTTCCTGGGCCTTGGCCTCCTTCTCCTGTTCTCTGTTACAAAAGGTATTGGGGGCTTTTGTAACAAGCAATCTCATCAAAAGAAGAAGCAGGGTCCTGCTGCTGTAGTTGTTGTAACTTTATTCTGATATCTGATGCATATTGGGACAAGAATTTGTCCTTTAAAACCACCTGTCCCTCCTAAGAGTCTAAGTCCAGATTGGTAAAATTTTGGAGGGCCTATTTTGGACTTTTCAGAAAGGCAGTGGGGTTCTCACTGGGCTCCTGAGTTACTGCTGAGACTGGGCACAGTTCCACAAGTAATAAGCTTCTTTCTATTTCCATGGGTGGACTTCCTTAGGGGTGAGTCTTTCTGAAGCTTATCCTACCCAGTACTGTTGCAACCTAAGAGTCAGGCGCCCCGGGTCAGGGTGCAGATCCCCAGGCAGGCTGAGGCATGAGAGCCTCCTGGAGATTGAATCTCTGGACAGGTTGAGGTAGGTCAGCCCAATTCCCAAGAATTGGGTCCCTGGGCAAGTCGAGGCGTGACAACCTTCTGGGACCCCTGGACTGGCAGATCCCTGAGCAGGTTGAGGCGTGACAAACTTTCGAGGACCAGATCCCTAGGCAGGTCAAGGCAGGTCAAGGCAGTCCATGAATGGAGTTGGGCGTCCCCAAGGTCTCCAGCATGATCAGTGCTGGATAGGATTAAGGAGTTGTAATTTTAACTCATTGCCAGTTTGGTCACTGCAGATGGGAACAGATATCAAGATGTAAAGCAATCCAAGCCTGTGCCCTGAGACTGGGAACCTGGTGAAGTGGACATAAGCCTTATCCTCTTACTGCTCTAAAGGATTGTAAGTCACTGATTTCCTCCCCTAGTTCTCCATAAGAGCAGGTTAGGGTGACTCCAATGGTAAACATTTCATTGTCCTAGGCCCACTTTAGGTAATAACAGAAGCAATGACAAAGGAGTGGGTTATCTGGCCCTGTTAGGGGCATTAAAGTGTTTTTTTTTTTTTTTCTCTAATTTTATTTTATTTTTAAACTTTACATAATTGTATTAGTTTTGCCAAATATCAAAATGAATCCGCCACAGGTATACATGTGCTCCCCATCCCGAACCCTCCTCCCTCCTCCCTCCCCATACCATCCCTCTGGGCCGTCCCAGTGTTTTAATAATAGGCTGGATGGAGCAATGTTGCCTACAAGGGGGCAGGGTCCTGGTTGTAGGAGTTAGTAAGTGTCTCAAGAACAAATTGGTAAGAGACAATAGATCAGATGTTCTATAAAAGTGAAGACGAGATTTGACTCTGGGGTATGTTTGTAACCTTCAGAGAAGGGTGCTAAGGGTTTTGGCCCAAGCAGCCTGCAGGGCCAACTCCTAAAGGGGCAAATATTATCCCCAGAAACCAATTGCCTTTGAAGGGATGCCAACTGATGGACTTCTAGCAGACACTGTGTGCCTGTTGCCTGCCCTAGTGGGTTCACTGAGAGATACTGATGCTGCACATGTTGTAGGAAACATGGAAGATGAAGGCCTGACTATCTAAAGGGATTGGATACTACACAGTATTTCCCTCCCAAGGGTCAGCTGTTTTCTGATTGTCCCTCCAGAAGATTGTAGAGGCAACATTGGGGGCCTGGATGGGGCTCAGGAAAAGAGCGTGAAACAGGAGGGAAGGGGGCAGGGCACAACTTTTGAAAGAATGACACAGCACAAAGCCTTAACATAAACTGATTAAAATCAGTTGACAAGAGGACAAGTCAGATTCAAGGAAACATTAATCTCTGATCTGTAAGCTAAGTGACACACCCAGATGTGACAGGACTGCTCCAAGGCACTGTCAAAAAGACAGAGGAGTAGGTGGTTCTCCAGTGGTTGAAATGATCCTCCCACTCCTTAGCATATGAATTCACCACCCTACTTGCAAAACCTAGCCAGACCACATTCCATGGCCTAAGTCCATGGCCTAAGCCCTTGCCCTCTGCAGAGTGTACTTCTCTCTGAATCCTAGCAAATCCACATCTTACCTATCACTGTGTCTCACACTGAATTTTTGCAATGAGACATCAGAGCCTGAACTTCAGTAGGTCCTGAAGCTAGGCATCATGGGTTTTGGCTGGGCTCAAGTCCCAGGAGAGGGGAGCTGAAGGACAGTAGGAAAAAGCAGTGGGCAAAACGTGCCAAGGAATCCCCTTCATAGCCTGCCAGAAAATCTGCTAAATACCTGACCTGTGCTCAGAGTTTTCATTGGCCTGGTCCTTGGCACAAAGATTAAGGACAGAAGAACCCCCACCAATTTGGGCAACAGCAAGAGTTGGACTGTGAAGAAGGCTGAGCACCGAAGAATTGATGCTTTTGAACTGTGGTGTTGGAGAAGACTCTTGAGAGTCCCTTGGACTGCAAGGAGATCCAACCAGTCCATTCTAGAGGAGATCAGCCCTAGGTGTTCTTTGGAAGGAATGATGCTGAAGCTGAAACTCCAGTACTTTGGCCACCTCATGAGAAGAGTTGACTCATTGGAAAAGACTCTGATGCTGGGAGGGATTGGGGGCAGGAGGAGAAGGGGACGACAGAGGATGAGATGGCTGGATGGCATTACTGACTCAATGGATGTGAGTTTGAGTGAACTCCGGGAGATGGTGATGGACAAGGAGGCCTGGTGTGCTGCGATTCATGGGGTCACAAAGAGTCGGACACGACTGAGCGACTGAACTGAACTGAACTCAACTGGGGCTCAGCAGATAGTGCCTTTGGGACATACCGAGGACTAACCTCTCCAGAGTCCCTCAGTTGTGCCCACTGCCACTCGCCTGTTTGTCGGGTGTTTGAGGAAACAAGAAACGAGAGATTGTAAAGGAATTAAAATTTCATCAGGCATATGTCCCTCCAGCCATAAGAGAGAGGACCTCCTAACTAAACCGGAGGTCTTCTCGAACCTGAGACTGAGCCGCGTGAGCTTTCTGCTGAGTTAGTTTTTCACTGTCCCAGTTTCCAGCACGATGGGCTTCTTGTCACTTCCCCTGCGCTGGGTTTTCTTCGTGTTCTGCTTCCACCGTGGGAGCTTTTGCTGAGTCGGACTCCTGCTGTGCTTGGCCTCCTCCTTGCGGGGGCCATGCTGAGGTTGTTTCAGCCAAGTTAAATCGGAGTCAAGGCAACATAAATGTGTGGGGAGCATGTAATTTCCTCAGTTCTGTCTCATCACAACAAAAATTTGAAGCGACGGATATTAAAGCCCTCAGCACGTCACAGCTCTTGGACAGGTCACGTTACAGCTCTCAGCTCTTGGACAGATCGTATTATAGCTCTTGGACAGATCAATGTTACAGCTCCGTGTAACAGTTCAGTTTTATTTAGAAAATATAAGGAAAATACATCTTCAAGGTGTGAGGGCATGCCGAACCAAAAGATGCGAAGAGAGAGAGAGAGGGAGAAAGAGAGACAGAGAGGGCGTGCAAGCATGGGAGAGAGACCCCCTGCCTTTTGACTCCTCTTTTTATGTTTTCTCCTCCCCTCCCAGGTCTGCCCTATGTAAACTGGGCTAGCCAGGACTGCTTTTTGTTCTACCTGGCGTCCTCACTCTTGTCCTTGGGCCTTCCTTTGTTCTATTTTTGTGGGCTTTTCCCTTCCTTGTCTTTTAGCCACCACCATTCTGGACTCCTTTTTCCTATTCTAACTACCTAACACTTAGTTAACATCAATCTAAACTTCATTAATTCTTGACTATGTGTAAAGCTTTTTTCTCAGGGCTCTCTTCATAATCTCTCATCCCTTTTTGTATCCAGCTTGTCTCTCCTTTTTCATCCAAGTAAAATTAACCAGCTCAATTTTTCTTTTTCCTCACTAAATTGTAATTCCAGTTTTCATATCTTCTTTATTGAAAACTTATCTTTCCTACTGTATTCTGAAAAGTTACAGTATTATTTCTAATAGCCTTAATTTCAAATATAAATTAGAATGCTGAACTCTTAAAACCTTAATGCACTGTCTTTACATTGGCATTTTATAAATTAGTGAGCTTAAACATCAGTAATAATTTTTGAAACATTTCTTTTTTATAGAAAACATCTTAGGTAATACCATTTTCATTAATATTTTCAAACACCTTTAATTTTTCTATCTAGTAATTGTCTCAGTATTTTTTAAATAAACTTTCATCACATGGCTTAAAATTGGCACAGCTTTAGAATCTTGTTACCAAACAACTGGAAAGATCATTTTAAGTAAATATTTCTAAAATATGATTACTTTAAAACTTTTATCTATAAGTTTTTAATCTCATTTACATTTACCTTGAATCTTCATCATGTCCAGTTATTTTCTTGCAAGAGATTAGTAATGTATTTATTAAACCTAGGTAACATAGAGTATTATACTTAATTTTGATGACTCCTGGTGATTTAGTTGCTAAGTTGTGTCCAACTCTTGTGACCCCTGTCAGGCTCCTATGTCCATGGAATTCTCCAGGCAAAAATACTGGAATGGGTTGCAGATTCTTTACTGACTGAGCTACAAGGGAAGCCCATGACATCAATATTAATTTAGATCCACAAACTTAAACATTAATATCACGTATCAGGTTAACAGTGAATATTTTCCAGTTTACCTGAACCTGAAAGTCATCTTGGCCAGTTTTCTTTAAATGTAGTGATTTTTATTAAAATTAATAAGAGTTCTTTATAAATTCAGATACCTTTTAGAAGTAGAGATATCTCATACATATAATGTGTATATAAACATAAGCAAATTGGAGATCTCATTGCTTTGTTGCAGGAAGGGGTATACATTCTAGGGCCGGAAACTGGGCTCTTGTCTAACACCCGGAAATGAATTGTCCAAGGAGACACATGTGCTGACAAAGCAAGAGATTTTATTGGGAAAGGGCACCCGAGTGGAGAGCAGTAGGGTAAGGGAACCCAGGAGAACAGCTCTGTCACATGGCTTGCAGTCTCGGGTTTTATGGTGATGGGATTAGTTTCTGGGTAATATTTAGCCAATCATTCTGACTTAGAGTCCTTCCTGGTGGTACATGCCTTGTTTAGCCAAGATGGATGCCAGAGAGAAGGATTCTGGGAGGTGGTCAGACAAGTGGTGTCTCCTTTTGACCTTTTCCAAACTTTTCCAGTTGGTGGAGGGTTATTAGTTCTGTGTTCCTTACTAGGACCTCCTGTCATAAAACAACTCATGCAAATGGTTACTATAGTGCCTGGCTAGGGTGGGTGGTTTCGATCAGTGTGCTTCCCCTAACAGCTTTACTAAAAGCTTAAATATGAACCCGAGAACCCATTTTGATTCCTGGGTCTGCAAGATCTGCTGGAGAAGGGAGAGGCTACCCACTGCAGTATTCTTGGGCTTCCTTCATGGCTCAGCTGGTAAAGAGTCCACGTGCAATGCAGGAGTCCTGGGTTCTATCCCTGGGTTGGGAAGATCCCCTGGAGAAAGGAAGGGCTACCCACTCCATTATTCAGGCCTGGAGAATTCCCTGGACTGCATAGTCCATGGAGTCGCAGAGTCGGACACGACTGAGCAACTTTCACTCACTAGCTATGAACCAGGAAGTACAATATTGATGTAAAGTCGCTAGTTAACAAACAGTTGGAATACCATAAAGTTGCTTGTTCAGATGATTATGGCTTACTGTCTGTAAATTTTGGCTGAGGGAACATTCTCAGCAGTTTTGATTTAAAACTGCCACTTTTCCCCCCCTCTTTTTAGGTTTCCCAGGTCTTGCCTATTTAATTGGGCTTAGTCTCAGCTCCTAAAGGCCTGTATTCATATTCTGGTTTAGACATTTGTGAGACAAAGGCAATTGCTCAGTTTTTCAAAAAACAGTTTTGTCACCTAAAGTTATTAAAATCAGTGCAAGATTTTTAATCAAACTGAAATTTAATTTACAAAGTTCTATGTTTTGTAACTTTAGAGTTTTAATCTATCATGTCTTCAAAGATTTGTACAATGCATTTAGCAAAGACCTTTCTGAGTCTATAAATTAAACCAAAACAAAATCACTATTTTTAAAATTAATCTTTGTATGTTAGTTCCCCGTTTACTTACTTTGTATGACTCAGGTAACTAACTATTGGTTTCCTCAGTACATTTAGTTAATATTTCCTTAGTGGCAATCTATATGCCTTGTTTATCCCACAGTATAAATAAATAAGAATTGTAACCACCTTAAAGAAAACCCATTTTAAAATATCAATTGATATCAGTCAGTTCAGTTCAGTTCAGTCACTCAGTCGTGTCCGACTCTTTGCGACCCCATGAATCACAGCATGCCAGGCCTCCCTGTCTACCGGGGTCCTGCCCCGGTTGGATCCAGGGATTCCCTAAGGATGACGGCATTGGCGATTAGAATAGCAAAGGCTGAGAGATTTTAGAGGCTCATTAATAACTGGTTTATGAGAGAAATCAATATAACCTGTAACACCAGGTTTGCTCTGACCACGGAGGCCACAGGCACCCTCTCAAATCGCTGAAGGTGCCCCACCTTAGGCACCTTCTCAAGTGGGTCTTAGAAGCCCAGGCCAGTAAGTGGTCCCAGAGGACCCCTGTGCTCCAATTATTTTGGCCTGAAATAAGAGTAGAGAAGAAAAGGAGAGAAAGGAAAACAAGAAAGAACGACACGGGGAGACCAAGCTTTGAGCAAGGCCCATAGCTTTATTTTCAAAGGGAGCTTATATACCTTAAGTTGTGCATAGAGGATAATAAGGGGTGTGAAATCATGCAAAGTCAGCAGTCTTTGATCCTTATCGAGACCAGGCTTTCTTTTCTGCAAACTTATCGTATACAAATGGTTTCGGTGATTTACATCATCTTCTGGCCAGAAGGCCTGTTAACATTTTATGACTCTGATAAAGGTTTGTCAACCGTAAGACTTATTTTCTCTAAGAGTAATTATTTTAAATTTTGGTGCCATCCTCTGAAGGTGTTAGATAAAGTTGCATTCCTATAGGGCAAAGGTGCAGTGGGCTTACAACAAAGAAAGAATTTATTACCTTAAGGGTCTAAAGTTGTTAACACCAAGGCCACTACGTATTTTTTTATATACCAACTAAATTAATACACTTCCAAGGATACAGTACAGGGGATGTGGAAACTTGGCAGGAAGCATTGGCTCAACAATGAAATCTTCTACTAGTTCTATTCTGACAATTTCTAACTCTCCAAGAGGCTCTATACTATTTGAACATCTTAAGCTTCTCATGCCTCTGTAAACAATTGTGTGCGAAGCTGTAGGAGTCGGGGTAAACCTGTCAGGCAAGTTAGAGAGCCATCTGAGGGGTTTGGATTGAAACACTCCTATTATGCCCAGGAGGCTTATTAACTAGAGCTTTAAGTTGATTTCCTTCAGAGAAAGGTGGTCGGGGATAGCCCCCTGTTAATGTCAGAGGAGTTGGTGAAAGTCGTAAAATAGTAAAACAGACAGATTCTGGTTTTGGGGTAGATGCCTGAGCATCTGGGGTAGATACCTCGAGCCCTGACTCACCTTTGCATATCAGGCCTCTCTGCATGACCTTTGTCATTGCTGGGAACTCCCGTGCTGGCTCCCAGCACCTGTCCATCACCAACTCCCAGAGTTCCCTCAGACTCAGGTCCATCAAGTCAGTGATCCAGCCATCTCATCCTCTGTCGTCCCCTTCTCCTCCTGCCCCCAATCCCTCCCAGCATCTACCTTTATCTAAATTCCACCAATGTGCATACCTTGAACTTTAGTTTTCCTAAGGATCCAATCAACAAGCTTTGATCTTTGGAAGAGTTGTAAGGTATAGTTCGGGCCGAGGCAGAAAAGAAGGAGAGACTACCTCAACAGAAGTAGGTTACCTTTATTTAGGCAAGGAGGGGCGACAGTCAGCCTAATGACCAGGCTGAGTGCAAGAGGATCAGGGAGGCTTCATATTTAAAGGGAGGTTTGTGGAAGCGATAAGGGATAAGTCAGGTGGGATGTTTGGGGTATTCTTTAGTTGAGATGGCATTTGTAGTTGGGCAGGGGGTGATAAGGCTTCTGGGCAGGGAGTGATAAGTCCCAGATAGATACAACCACCTGGAGCATCAGGGCGGGACCTAAAGTTCGGTTTTGTTTTCTCGGAAGTTAGATCGCAAGGGCCTTTGAGACTGTTGTTTTCTTTTCTAGGCCCAAAGACTCCTTCAAGAGTTTAGAAAGCTTTTTCTTTTTGTTCCCTGTTTGTTTTACCTACTTTTATATAAAAAGCTCTGAGATCCCCAGATCTGAGTAGAATTGAGGAAGTCAGGCCCTTTGACCTAACTGTCCAAATATAACTGTTGGTTAGTTATCCAAGGTTAAATTTTTCTAATCCTTAAATATATAACTTTGAACTTTAAACCTAACAGACTTGTTTGGCTTTTAACGTTGGGGATCAGTAAGAGGTCCCTCTTGGCTCAATTAGGTAATGTAGTAATATCAAATCTTGTTTAATCACATTAATGTCTATTTTATTTATCCCATTTTAAACAACCATCCAAAGAATTTTTTTTATTCATTTGAAGTAACTGCTTAAAATTTTTTTTACCTCATTTAAATAATAGTTAGATATTTTTCAAGTTTTTTGTTGATATTCTTCAGTTCAGTTCAGTCGCTCAGTCATGCCTGATTCTTTGTGACTCCATGGGCTGCAGCATGATAGGCTTCTATGTCCATTACCAACATCCAGAACTTGCTCAAACTCATGTCTATCGAGTGGGTGATGCCATCCAACCATCTCATCCTCTGTCATTCCCTTCTCCTCCTGCCTTCAGTCTTTCCCAGAATCAGGGTCTTTTCTAAGGAGTCAGTTCTTTGCATCAGGTAGCCAAAGTATTGGAGCTTCAGCTTCAGCATCAGTCCTTCCAATGAATATTCAGGGCTTACTTCCTTTGACTGATTTCCGGACTGACTTCCTTTGAGAAGACTCTCAAGAGTCTTCTCCAATACCACAGTTCAAAAGCACCAATTCTTTGGCAAAACTTGACTCAATTTTCAACACATTTTATTTATAAAAATGTTGTTAGAAATCCAACATTTTAATGTAATTTTTTTTAGCCTGAGTCAGGCAACATAGGTCCAGTAATGGAATATAGTCACATTCAGACCATTTATAACTCCTAACTATCCTTGGAAATTAAACCTTGTATTACTATCTTTCTCTAGGGTCCTAGGATATTACATTCCAATTGATTGCTGGAGCAGCATCCCAAGTCTATTCATGAGAGGTCACATTCATGTCCAAAATCATGTATTCAGATAGAAAAGTAAACAACATACGCCTCTCCATCATTCCTATTTTGATAGTATGACTCTCCACATCATGTCTCAGGATAGATGAAAACAACATCTACGACATTGACTTTTGTTTGTTTGGGCAAAATCATGACAGGAGCAAATTCTTCCTACTAACTCCTGATGCAAAAACATGACTGAGCGACTAAACACATTGCTCAATAAATATATTCAAATATCTATTAACCACAAAGCTTAAGAAAGCAACAGCCAAATGTCATTGCCACATAATGTCTGGCTCTTTGTCCTATAATATCTCCCCAAATTAATTAAGTGTTGAAGAAATTTCTAAATTTCTTAATATACCATGGTCATGTTTGCCTACTTTTGTTTTGTTTTGTTTTATTTTGTTTTTTTTGAGCCAATAGGTCCATGTTTTCTGGCTCTTGAATGTAATTCTGTGTGCAAGCCCCCATACAGCAAGGGAAGAAAACTCTTTTTTAGAAAGGAAAAGGATTTATAGGGTTATAGCAAAAAAGAGTCCATGGCTTCAGCTGAGTCCTTGTGTAGAAATAAGAGGCTTTCTTTTCCCTTTTGGACTCTCTTATCATTGTAGCATGTGAGAGTTCCCCTGTCTCTTCTCCTACCTGTGTGTATGCTAACTCACTTCAGTCATGCCCGACTCTTTGTGACCCTGTGGACTGTAGCTCACCAGGCTCCTCTGTCCAGAGATTCTCCAGGCAAGAATACTGGAGTGGGTTGCCATGCCCTCCTGCAGGGGTATCTTCTTGACCCAGGGATGGAAACTGCATCTCATGTCTCCTACATTGGCAGGTGGGTTCTTTACCACTAATGCCACCTGGGAAACCCAAAAGCTGGTTTCTTAACTCTATTTAATTGAAGTTCTGTTCATTTTTTTTTAAACAATACAAAGCCTTCATTCCTATATGGCAGCAATCATAGAACTAATGGTTACTGCCTCCTTGGGAGACACATGGCTCTCCAGGTTGCCCCAGAGGAATCTGGCAGACTTATCTCATTTGTAATTTGTTTAGTTTCTATAGGTTCTGTGTTTACAACTTCTGGGATAAAAACATGATTGTCTCAGTTTATCTAAATACTACTGGTGTAATACATATTATTTCCAAATTAAACAATGCAAAAAGTTTAACTTCCAGAACTTTAATCTTCTTTTATAAATTTGTTTAAAGTCTGTATATCAATCAATTAGTTAATGCATGTGAAATTGATACTCCATGACTGTGTCTCCTAGTTTGACATATCACATCACATATTGATCATTTGATGAGTCTGTAAGGGGCATACTCATTGCATACTTATTGTCAACAACAATTTACAAAAGCATAACATGGCACTTATGATTTTAAATTATACTTAAACCACCTTCTTTGTTTATTAAATTACAATCAATCTGATATGTAACAATATTTAAAATAAATAGTTTGCCATAATCTACCTACAGAAAATTTAATTGCTGTGAAATTTTAAAAAATAAATTGTTTTATATAAATAAATAGTCTAATCTTATATTTAGATATTATATTGAAGTATAGATGACTTACAATACTATATTAGTTTCAGCTGTACAACATAGGTGATTTAACATTTTCATATATTAAAAATGATCTCCATGATAAAACTAGTTACAACCTGTCACAATACATAGCTATTACAATGTTATTGACTATATTCTCTATGCTGCACATTTCATCCCTGTGACTCATTTATCTTATAGCTAGAAGTTTGTGCCTCTTAATCCCCTTAAAGTATTTCATTCGCCACCCCCCTACTGGCAACTATCAGTTTGTTTTCTTTATCATTGAGTTTTTTTATGTTTGTTATTTTGGGGCCATTTACTTGTTTTTTTAAGATTTCACAAGTAAGAGAAACCATATGGTATTTACTTTCTCTGACTACCGTAAGATACCCTAGATATCTATTTGTCAAAATGTCAAGATTTCATTATTTTTTATAGGTGAGTAATATTCCATGTGTGAGAGAGAGAGAGTGTGTGTGTGTGTGCGTGTGTATCCCAGAATAACAGGCAAGTTTGGCCTTGTAGTACAAAATGAAGCTAGGCAAAGTTTAAGAGAATTTTGTCAAGAAAACATGCTACAATCTAGCAAGCACCATTTTCAAAACAACCCAGGAGACTATTCTACACGTGGACATCACCAGATGGCCAATACAAAAAATCAGAATGATTATGTTCTTTGCATCCAAAGATGGAGAAACTATACAGTCAGTAAAAACAAGACCTGGAGCTGATTGTGGCACAGACCATGGCTCTTTATTTCAAAATCCAGTCTTAAATTGAAAAGAGTATTGAAAACCATTAGGCCATTCAGGAATGACCTAAGTCAAATCCCTTAGGATTACACAGTGGTGGTGATGAATAGAATCAAGGGATTAGATATGGTAGACAGAGGGCTTGAAGAGCTATGGATGGAGGTTTGCAACATTGTATAGAGGCACTGACAAAACCATCCCAAAGAAAAAGAAATGCAAGAAAGCAAAGTGGTTGTCTAGTGGTAGTCAGGAAGCAACAGTTAGAACTGGACATGGAACAACAGACTGGTTCCAAATAGGAAAAGGAGTACATCAAGGCTATATATTGTCACCCTGCTTATTTAACTTCTATGCAGAGTACATCATGAGAAACGCTGGGCTGGAAGAAGCACAAACTGGAATCAAGATTGCTGGGAGAAATATCAATAACCTCAGATATGCATTTGACACCACTCTTATGGCAGAAAGTGAAGAGGAACTCAAAAGCCTCTTGATGAAAGTGAAAGAGGAGAGTGAAAAAGTTGGCTTAAAGCTCAACATTCAGAAAATGAAGATCATGGCATCCGGTCCCATCACTTCATGGGAAATAGATGGGGAAACAGTGGAAACAGTGTCAGACTTTATTTTGGGGGGCTCCAAAATCACTGCAGATGGTGACTGGAGCCATGAAATTAAAAGACGCTTACTCCTTGGAAGGAAAGTTATGACGAACCTAGATAGCATATTGAAAAGCAAAGACATTACTTTGCCAACAAAGGTCCATCTAGTCAAGGCTATGGTTTTTCCTGTGGTCATGTAGGGATGTGAGAGTTGGACTGAAGAAAACTTAGCGCCGAAGAATTGATGCTTTTGAACTGTGGTGTTGGAGAAGACTCTTGTGAGTCCCTTGGACTTCAAGGAGATCCAACCAGTCCATTCTAAAGAAGATCAGCCCTGGGATTTCTTTGGAAGGAATGATGCTAAAGCTGAAACTCCAGTACTTTGGCCACCTCATGTGCAGAGTTGACTCATTGGAAAAGACTCTGATGCTGGGAGGGATTGGGGGCAGGAGGAAAAGGGGATGACAGAGGATGAGATGCCTGGATGGCATCACCAACTCGATGGACGTGAGTTTGAGTGAGCTCCGGGAGTTGGTGATGGACAGGGAGGCCTGGCGTGCTACGATTCATGGGGTCACAAAGAGTCGAACACGACTGAGTGACTGAACTGAACTGAACTGAAGGAAGCTTTACAAGTAGCTGAGAAGAGAAATGACAGGCAAAGGAGAAAGGAAAAGATATACCCAACTAAAAGTAGAGTTCCAGAGAATAACATGGAGAGATAAGAAGGTCTTCTTAGGTGAACAATGCCAAGAATTGAAGGAAAATAATAGAATGGGAAAGACTAAAGATCTCTCTCTTCAAGAAAATTGGAGATATGAAGGAAACACTTCATGCAAAGATAGACATGATAAAGGAGAGAAACAGTATGGACCTAACAGAAGCATAAAAGATTAAGAAGAGGTGGCAAAAATACACAGAAGAACTATATAAAAAAGATCTTAATGACCTGGATAACCATGATGGTGTGGTCACTCAACTAGAGCCAGATATCCTGGAGTGTAAAGTCAACTATGCTTTAGGAAGCATTACTTTGAACAAAGCTAGTGGAGGTGACGGAATTTCAACTGCACTATTTCAAATCCTAAATGATGATGCTGTTAAAGAGCTGCATTCAATATATCAGCACATTTGAAAACTCAGCAATGGCCACAGGACTGGAAAAGATCAGTTTTCACTCCAAGCCCAAAGAAAGGCAATGCCAATAAATGTTTAGACTACCATATGCTTGTGCTCATTTCACATGCTAGCAAGTTTATGCTCAAAAGCCTTCAAGCTAGGCTTCAGCAGTACGTGAACTGAGAACTTCCAGACATATAGCTAGGTTTAGAAAAGGCAGAGGAACCAGAGATCAAATTGCCAACATTCATTGGATCATGAAGTTCAATGATGGGCTTCCCTGGTGGCTTAGATGGTAAAGAACTCCCCTGCAATGCAGAAGACCTGGGTTCGATCCCTGAGTTGGAAATATATCCTGGAGAAGGGAACAGCTACCTACTCCAGTATTCTTGCCTGGAGAATTCCATGACAGAGAAGCTTGGCTAGCTATAGTTTGTGGGGTTGCAAAGTGTCGGACATGACTGAGTGACTTTCACTTCACTAATTGGATCATGGGAAAAATCAAGGGAATTCCAGAAAAATATCTACTTCTGCTTTATTGACTATGCTAAAGCCTTTCACTATGTAGATCACAGCAAACTGTGGAAAATTCTTAAAGAGATCGGAGTACTAGACTACCTGACCTGTCTCCTGAGAAACCTGTATGCAGTACAAGAAGCAGCAGTTAGAACTGGGCATGGAACAACTGACTGGTTCAAATTTGGGAAAGTAGTAAGACCCCCTGCTTATATTGGCACCCTGCTTATCTAACTAACTTCTATGCAGAATACATCATGTGAAATGCTGGGCTGAATGTATTACAAGCTGGAATTAAGATTGCTGGGAGAAATATTAATAACCTCAGATATGAAGATGATACCATTCTAATGACAAAAGTGAAGAGGAACTAAAGAACCTCTTGATGAGAGTCAAAGAGGAGAGTGAGAAAGCTAGCTTGAAATTCAACATTAAACAACTAAGGTTATGGCATCTGGTCCCATCACTTAATGCCAAATAGAAGGGGAAAAAATGGAAGTGGTAACAGATTTTACTTTCTTGAACTACAATATCACTGTGGACAGTGACTGCAGCCATGAAATGAAAAGACGCTTGCTCCTTGGAAGAACAGTTACGGCAAACCTAGACAGCATATTAAAAAGCAGAGACATGACTGTGCCAACAAAGTACACATAGTCAAATCTATGATATTTCCAGGAGTCATGTATGAATGTGAGGGTTGGATTGTAAAGAAGGCTGAGTACCAAATAACTGGTGCTTGTGAATTGTGGTGCTGGTGAAGACTCTTGAGAGTCTCTTGGACTGCAAGGAGATCAAGCCAGTCAGTTTTAAAGGAAATCAACCCTGAATATTCATTGAAAGGACTGATGCTGAAGCTGAAGTTCCAATACTTTGGCTACCTGATGCACTCATGGAAAAAGACCCTGATTCTGGGAAAAATTGAAAGCAAAAGGAGAAGGCAGTGTCAGAGGATGAGATGATGTGATAGCATCACCAACTCAGTGGACATAAATTTGAGCAAACTCTGGGAGATAGGGGAGGACAGAAAAGCCTGGCATGTCCATAGGGTCTCAAAGAATTGGACATGACTTAGTGACTAGATAACAACTGTATCTATCTATCTATTTCTATATCATCTATATATCTATATCTACACATGCACATGAGCTAAGTTGCTTGAGTCATGTCTGACTATTTGTGACCCTATGGACCATAGCCCACCAAGTTCCTCTGTCCATGGGCATCTCCAGGCCAGAATACTGGAAAGGGTAGCTGTTCCCTTCTCCAGAGAATCTTCCTGAGCCAGGAATTGAACCCAGGACAATATATATATATGTATTTCTCCATTCATCTCTGGATGGACTTCTGGGTGATTCCTTTATTTTGACTATTGTTAATAGTGTTGTAATGTACATATCTTTTCAAATTAGTGTTTTTTTCTTCAGATAACACTCAGAAATATAACTGCTAGATAGTACAGTAGTTCTATTTAACTTTTTGAGAAACTTCCATACTGTTTTCCATAGTGATTGCACAAATTTACATTCCCATCAAAAGTGCATGAGGGTCCCTTTTTCTCCACATCCTTGCCAACACTTGTTATTTGTTGTTTTCTGGTAATATCCATTCTGACAGGTGTGAGTTGATATTTCATTGTGCTTTTGATGTTTGTTCATTTCCTAGATGATTAATGATGTGGAGCATCTTTTTATGTATCTATTGATCATCTGTATGTTTTCTTTAAAAATGTCTATTCAAGTCATTTGCCCATTTTTAATTATTTTATTTTTGTTGTTGAGTTGTATAAGCCCTTTGTATATTTTAAATATCAATCTTTTCAGATTTATCTTTGGCAAATGTATTTCCCACTCAATAGGGTTTTGTTAAAGGTTTCTTTCAATGTGCAACAGGTTTTTATTTTGATATAATCCCATTTATTTACTTTTTCTTTTGTTGCCCTGGGCATAAGGATATTTAAATAAATATTACTCAGATCAGTGTCATAGCATACTGTTCTGTGTTTTCTTCTAGGACTTTTCTGGTTTCAGGCCTTATATTTAAATCTTCAGTTCAGTTCAGTTCAGTCACTCAGTCGTGTCCGACTCTCTGTGACCCCATGAATTGCAGCACGCCAGTCCTCCCCGTCCATCACCAACTCCCGGAGTTCACCCAGACTCACATCCATCGAATCGGTGATGCCATCCAGCCATCTCATCCTCTGTCGTCCCCTTTTCCTCCAGCCCCTAATCCCTCCCAGCATCAGAGTCTTTTCCAATGAGTCAACTCTGCACATGAGGTGGCCAAAGTACTGGAGTTTCAGCTTTAGCATCATTCCTTCCAAAGAAATCCCAGGGCTGATCTCCTTCAGAATGGACTGGTTGGATCTCCTTGCAGTCCAAGGAACTCTCAAGAGTCTTCTCCAACACCACAGTTCAAAAGCATCAATTCTTTGGCGCTCAGCTTTCTTCACAGTCCAACTTTCACATCCATACATGACCACAGGAAAAACCATAGCCTTGACTAGACGGGCCTTTGTTGGCAAAGTCATGTCTCTGCTTTTGAATATGCTATCTAGGTTGGTCATAAGTTTCCTTCCAAGGAGTAAACGTCTTTTAATTTCATGGCTGCAGTCACCATCTGCAGTGATTTTGGAGCCCCAAAAAATAAAGTCTGACACTGTTTCCCCTGTTTCCCCATCTATTTCCCATGAAGTGATGGGACCGGATGCCATGATCCTCATTTTCTGAATGTTGAGCTTTAAGCCAACTTTTTCACTCTACACTTTCACTTTCAAGTCTTAGTTCCATGCTATTTATTTTTGTATATTGCATGAGAAATTGCTCTAGTTTGATTCTGTTGCACATAACAGTCCTATTTTTTCAAACAATGTATTGAACAGATTGTCTTTTCTGCATTCCATAGTTTTGTCTCTTTTGCTGTGGATTAATTGACCATGTAAGTGTGGTTTTGTTTCTGGACTCTATCCTATTCCTTTGATCTGTTTTTGTGCCAATGTCATATTGTTTTGACTACGATGGCTTTGTAGTATGCTTTTAAATCATAGGAGTATGATACAGCTTTGTTCTTTTTTTTTTCAAGAGTGTTTTGGCTATCTAGAAAATTTTATAATTTTTTTTTAAGTTCTGATGTTTTCATAAGAATTGCATTAAATTATGGATTTTGGGGGGAATCTGGTCATTTTAACAATGTTAATTCTTCCAATCCATGTTCACAGTATCTTTCTATTTGTTTTTGTTGTCATCAATTTCTTTCATCAATATGCCACAGTTTTCAAGATACAAGTCTTTTACCTCTTTGGTTAGATTCATTCTAGAGGTCTTCTTCTTTTTGATGCAGTTGTAAATAGGATTGTTTTCTTAATTTGTCTTTCTGAGAGTATGTTATTAGTGTATAGAAATGCAACAGGACCCATAGAGTTCAAAGTTGTGTTGCTGAAGGGTCTACTGTATTTGCTTCATGAATTATACACTTTTATGTTGGGTGCATTGGAGAAGGCAAAGGCACCCCACTCCAGTACTCTTGCCTGGAAAATCCCATGGCGGAGGAGCCTGGAAAGCTGCAGTCCATGGGGTCGCTGAGGGTCGGACATGACTGAGCGACTTCACTTTCACTTTTCACTTTCCTGCATTGGAGAAGGAAATGGCAACCCACTCCAGTGTTCTTGCCTGGAGAATCCCAGGGATGGGAGAGCCTGGTGGAGCCTGGTGTGCGTCTATGGGGTCGCACAGAGTCGAACACGACTGAAGTGACTTAGCAGCATGTTGGGTGCATATATGTTTATCTTCTTGTTGGACAAATTCCTTCATCATTATGAAATGATGTCCCTTCTTTGTCTCTTGCTACACACTTTGTTTTAAAGTCTATTTTGCCTGATATGTGTATGGTTATCTCAGATTTTTTTTTCACTTGCATTTATATAGAAAGCATTTTTCCATCCCCTCACTTTCAGTCTGTGTGTGACTTTAAACCTGATATGAGTCTTCTTGTAGGCAGGATATAATCAGTCTTGTGTTTTTGTTTTTGCTTTTTTTAAATCCATTTAGCTACTCTATGCCAGTTGATTGGAATATTAATCCATTTATATTTAAAGTAAGTTTTGCTAGGTATGTACTTATTGACATTCTGTTGTTTTCTGCTTGTGTTTGTAATGCCTTTTTTGTTCTATTTTTTTTTTTCTCTCTTCCCTTATGATTTGATGTGTTATGTTTGAATTTCTTTCTCTTTTCTGTATGTGTACCTATTGCAGGTTTTTGGCTTGTGGTTATCAATATATATAAAGTTGATGATCCCTTAAAGTGAGATGCTTTCTAATCATCCTGCATTTTTACTGTTCCCCCCATGTTTGTTGTTTTTTATGACACATTTTACATATTTCTTTTACATATCTCTTAACTACTTATTGTGGATATAGATGATTTTATTGTTTTGCCTTTTAACCTTCTGCCTAGCTTTACAAATGGTTTCTGCTCTTGGTGAAGTGACCTAATGTAGGAAACCTCCTATGGACTCGGCAGCACACTCCCCTCTGGTCACTAGAGTTATATGTTCTGTGGTTATCCCCTCTGTGGGCCATGTGGGCTCTTCCGTTAGGGCATAGTAAACTACTGTGGGTATGCTGGTAGGCAAGGTTGGCCCCTAGACTTGTTGGCTGACATTGCCTGTAACATGTAGTGGTTACCAACTGGTAGGCAAAGCAGGTTCCTGGTGTTGTTAGCCGTGTGACCTAGTATGCTCCAGGGCTGATCTCGGCACACTGGTGGGTCAACCTGGATCCTGGGATAGCTTCAGGTGCCCAACAGGGGTACCAGGAGCTGGTGTTGGCCTACTGTTGACTGTGGTCATCTTTAGATTTAATTTAACCCTGGAATTCCTCATTATGCTTTATATTCCAGATTTTTTTTAATTTATTCACTCAATACATTTGCTTTACACCAGATGCTCTTCTAAGTGCTTTGATAAAGAATTTAAGCTATCACTAATTTTTGTTGTTTTATTGAGATAGGATTGAAATATAATAATCACTGTTTTCTTAAAAAAAAAACAGCAGTTTTTCAAGTCAAAATCTTAACACACTAATATGCATAGCAAAATATTTTGACGTAAAATCTGGTATTTTTATTGTAAGAAAGCTTTTGGTAATGTATTTAACTTTTAAAATAGATGTGAGGTTATAAATATTAATATTAATGTCTTATAAGTATTGTAATAATGTACACTTTTTATTCCTAGTTATTTTTAATATTTTTATGGTCTTTTTTTCCTTGACAAGTCTTCCTAAGAATCTACCAAATTTATTAATCTTTTCAAAACCAGTTTTTGTTTTACTGGTATTCTGTATTGTGTATTTCCTTTCCATTTCATTGATAATTACACTTGTCTTTATTATTTCTTTTCATGTACATTCCCTTGATTTAATTTTATAATCCTTTTTTTAATTTTTTAGCTTATTGAGTTGGAAGATTATGTCCTTACCTTTCAGTCTTCCTCTTTTCCTATATATACATTAAAAATATAAATTTCTCACTAAGCACACTCTTTTGGGGTACATTATACAAATTTGATATGGCATATTTCATTACCATTAGGTCAAACTATTTTTATTTGCCTTTTTATTGGCTAGTTTCCTGATAGTTGAGATGAGCTACTCCTCTTGGTAATGATTTCTAGCTTAATTCCATTGTGGTCAAACCACATACTCAAACTTTTGAAATTTCTGGTTGTTAGTAAACATTCCAAAGGCAATGGAAGAAAATGTAAAGTATATCATTGTTGGGGAAATGTATTATCTATATGAATTAGGGTTCAAATTCTATGAAATCTATCATATTCTATAATTAATTTATAGAAATTCTACTTTTATTTTATTCTAATTAAAACTGAGGCAAGTCTTTTTATTTTCAGTAAACTCATGTGTTTTAACATTCAGAAAGAATCATATCATTCGTCAATCACATGAGTAATTAGTCTACCTTTCCTATTTTCCTATTCAAATTATATTCTAGTTAGAGATTAACAAGGAGTAAGTTTTTATTTATTTAAATCAACTCTTTTAAATCTATTATTTACCTATAATATAATTCAAACATTTAAAATGAGATTTTAATAAGTTTTAGAACATTTCTATCACTACCATTTCCTTTTGTCCTTTTCTAATCAGTATCCACCCCCCCTACCTGGAGCTCCAGGTAGCCACTGATTTGCACTCACTACCATTATAGTTCTCTTTCTTAGGATGTCATAGAAATGGAATAAATTGGATGTACTCTTTTGTGTCTGGTTTCTTTTACTCCATGTGTTTTTCAGATTCATCTATATCGCTTTGTGTATTTCTTCTTCATTAATTTTTATTGCTGAGTTAGTAGGTTTTTAAAAAATCTATTTCTCAATTTCCCTTAGCTTCAAATCTCACTGCATAAAGATTTAAATCTCATATAAAGTTTAAAGGCTGTGTTTTATCTTCTTGATAACATGTAAATCTTAATATCATATTATCAGATTAATTCTGAGCACAAAACCCCACAACTGTTTAATCAAGATCTTCAAGTTACTAGAATTCAGTCTGAATTTCTGTCCGAATTAAAACAACTATTGTTTTCACTTTGATAACCCAGAACTTCTATTATTTTATAAAATCTTACAGAAATGTTACATACTCTGTTCCCATTATACAGAGAATGCACAACTATATTTGCTAACATTCCTTAACCCAATGGACAAGAGTGGTATTTTTTTTTTTAGCACCGATTTTTCCATATATATGTGTGTGTGTGTGTGTGTATATACACACACACATATAAATTTATATAGGTATGTGTGTGTGCATGTATGTATATATGCATGTATGTATATACGTATGTATGTATATATGCATGTATGTATATATGTATGTATGTATATAAATCTTATATCAGGTGAGCCACACTCTATTGTTCCAAGTATATGAGGCAAAACTGATACGATCAGGTTTGCACTTTTGTGCGAAGAACTGCTGGAAGACTATACATCAAGCAATTTTCAGTGTTGACATTCAGGGACTGAAATTGTGATAAGGAATTTAAAGAAATTTTTCTGTTAGTAAAATTGTGTGTTGCCTGAACTTTTACTCCAAACATGTTTTCTTTGGGGAATTTAAAAAAATTTTAAAAATCATTTTACTTACGTACAATTAAAGATTTGACTTAAACAAGAAAATGAAAATTATCCATAAACACTTAAAACCATTCATTTACATGTGCAGATGGATGTCTTGTACACCATTGTATCATGTTGGCTTAAGAACAGTGCCCAAGAAACAGTGAGAACTTAGCAGATATATAGTAAATGAATGAATTAATGGATGGATACTATTATAGAACTTTAGACTCAATGTAAATATGATTTTACTTTTCTACATTGATATTGTATGATTTTTACTGCAGAAACATTCTGAAAGCATTTTTGTTTGGTTTTATCATATCCCATTACATAGAAATAACAATTTTATCAACAGTATTCAAAATAACAATTTTGTCAACAGTATTCAGTTGAATTCTGTTTTTTTTTATCTAGTTTACCAACCTAGATCTTTTGACTAGGGCATTTCATTCATTACATTTAAAATAATTATAGGTAAAGATGACTTAGTTGATTTTTTGTAGTGATATGTTTTGATTTTCATTTCCTTTTGTGTATATTCCATAGATAATTTATTTATGGTTACCATAGGGATTGTATATAACATTCTAAATTATAACAATTTATTCTAAACTAATAGCAACTTAACTTCATTCACATCCAAAACCCTACTCTTTTCCAGTTCCCTTACACCTTCCCATATTATGTTACTGATTTCACAAAAGACGTCTTTACATATTGTGCACCCATTAACATAGTTTATAATTATTTTTTATGCTTTTGTGTTTTACATACGGTGAAAGAATAAAAAGTGAAGCTATGAACCAAAATTATAACAATACTTCTTTTATATTTGTCTGTATATCTATCTCTATTAAATAATTTTATATTTTTGTATTTAGGTTACTCTCTAAAGTTCTTTCATCTCAACTTAAACTCCTCTTAGCATTTCTTTTTTTTTTTTTAATTGCATCCAGCGGCAAGGGCAGGCGGCAGAAGCCACCAGGTGGGCTCCGCACCCCAGGCACGCCACCTGAGGCACATGGCTGGGGGAGCGGGGGACCCCGCGGCGGCAGCGAGAGCGTTGGGGAACCCGAAGTGCCGGGCTCCACCAGCGGGAGGCGCAACCCGGGGTGCTCGGCTCCGCGCACCACTGCGGAAGCTCAGCGTGCTGCTCCCTCCTCCGCCGGGATCCTCTTAGCATTTCTTATAGGGAAAGTTTAGGGGTAATGAAGTTTAGGGTTGGTTGGATGGCCTCACCAATTCAGTGGACATGAACTTGGGCAAAACTCTAGGAGATAGTGAAGGACAGGGAGGCCTGGCACCCTGCAGTCCATGGGGTCACAAAGAGTTGGACATAACTTAGCGACTAAACAACAACAACAAATTTTATTGAGTACATACTATGTGCCAGGCACTTTTCCTTCTAAAATAATTAATTTAAACTTTACTATATTCTGGGTAGTATTATTCTACCCTTTCCACAGAAGAGAAAACTGAGGCACAGAGAGTAACCTACTGTCCATGTGGAACAAAGGCAGACACATGGGAGAATAAAATTTTAAGTCTTCAATAAGTGACATGAAGGTTATTCATGGTTTTATGTGATTTAAGAGGAGAGGGTTACAGTAGACCAGGAGTTGGCTGGATCACACGTCCCCCCAACTTCTCCTGGCTCTACAAATGTTTTAACATGGGATCTCAGACATTGAGCTACACTCACAGGACTTTGACTATGGTAGTGGATTGACCAAATTGGTGTCCCTTTCCTTTGAAGCAGGAACTAACATGTGGTATATGATCTTAACCAGGAGGGCAAGAGAAGTCCAAACCCAGCCCTGTGGTGGGTGAACGATCAAGGGGATGAAGTGAAGTGGAGCTTCAGAGAGATGACAGACTTAACCTGTCGCACAGCCAACGTCCTGACACAGACCTGCGGCCTTCAGACGGGAGACCGTCTAGCGTTGATTTTGCCTCGAGTGCCTGAGTGGTGGCTTGTGTGTGTGGGCTGCATCCGAACAGGTCAGTGACCCAAAGAGACCTTAGGACAGGCCTAGAGCTAATTGGTCCTGAAATATTAGGTGCTTCCTCTTCCCCTAACTTTTTTCTTCTTAATAGTCTTTCCTTCTGTCAAATTCCTTTAAATACTAGTTTACTCCTCATTCACTCTTTCCCTTATACTCACACCTTATCAAGCACAGTGTCGTAATTCTGCCTTCTTCCCTCTCTCTCTCTCTCTCTCTCACACACACACACACACACACACACACACTTTATCTTACACAGTCTCAGACATTCTTACTTCCTTATAAGATTCATCAGTTATTAACATTTTGCCATATTGGATCCCCTCTCTCCAAGGGAGTCATTAAAGAATCAGTTGCAGACACTGTGACACCCATAAACACCAGATAAACACTGAAATATGTATCTGCTAAGATTCGAGACATTTCTTTCACATAACCGCACAAGAAGTCTCACTCTGATTCAATATAGTTACCTGATGTACATCCAGAGTCAAAATTCCTCAATTATCCCAATAATGTCCTTTATAGGATTATTTTTGTGCTTAAATCAAAAACCCAGGGTTTTTCCTGGCAGTCCAATGGTTAAGATCCCATGCTTCCAATGCAGGGGTCATGGCTTCAAGGAACCAAGATCCCATGTGCCACACCGCACAGCCAACTGTTTTTTTTTTTTTTAAACAACTGTACAAAATCCAAATGAGGATCATGTGTTGCATTTAGTTGTTGTCTCACCACAGCCTTCTTTAATATAGAATGTTTCTCTACATACTATATTGTCTGTGTGACAATGCAATGACAGTTTGAAGTGCCTAAGCCAGATGTGTTACAGAATATCCCTCAAAATTTGTATTTCTGTTTCCTTCTTTATGATTATATTCAGGATGAACATTCTTTGCACAAGTACTAGAAGGACTTGTGTCTTTCTTGGTGTACCACATTGGGGATATATACAGTTGGTTTGTCCTAACATCAATGACATTGTTTTATCACTTTAGAAAGGTAGCATCCACCTTTGTAAAGGTGCATTTTCCCTTTGTAGTTAGTAAGTAATCTGTCATGTAATATTATGGGACTTTGTGAATATCCTTTCCCCAACTGTCTTTCAGTTTATGATTTGAAAATTCATTGATGAGTCTTGACTGAATTAAATATTTTAATGGTAGTTTTATATTAGGTATTTCTATTTATATCATACCCTTTACACTTATTAGCCAGCACTCTTGTGTAGAGATTTTCCTTTCCCTTTAATGCTTGTCTATGCATTGACCTATATAATTAGTATGAGATTCATGGATTCTTTTTTGAATCAACTTCAGTTCTGTCATGCATATTCATACAGTATGTCATGTTCTTGTTCATATATTCTCTCTCTTATCTCCTCGCAAATAGTTGTTTAATCCATCAAGATCAAGAATTAACAGCAATGGCTGAGTGCATATGGAGATGCCATGCCATCTGTATCATTAAGAGATGTTCCATGATTTATATCTGATCCTGTTCACACTGTCCACACTGTTCCTTGAACCTAGGGTAGGCAAGGCACAAGCTAAGGCTGGAAGGAGACTGGAGGAGCCATAGGAACTGCAGCCACGTTTATTCTCTCCTGGCTGACGCAGCAGCCATAGCATAACCTAACACAACACAACCTCTCTCCTGCCTGGCACAGCAGCTGTAGCAGCAGACACACTTATTTTCTCTCCTCTCATGGCTGACCCAGCTGGACACAGCTGTGATCCAGCAGTAAAGCTGCTGCTTTTTAGGTGGAGTTCCTATCTGCACATAGCACTGAATCCCTGACCAAACGGGTGCCTCGTGATGCACATGTGCCATGCTATGAGTGATCTCAGCTGCTACACAGTCATTATTTACAAAACGTGGGGCAAGAGAGCCTGAACACACCATCTTGGATAATTTGGTCTCTCCCCACCCATGAGAAATCCAAGACACATGAGAAATCCAAGACATGAGTTGAGACCTCTGGGATAAAAAGAATTAAAGAAGAATAGAAGTAAAGGATGAAAATTCTAAGAGGCATAGTACATGAAAATACTTAAGAGTCAGGAGTAGCCTAGATGAAGAATGGTCATTTTGAAATAGAGAATAGAGTTGTGTGACAGAAAGGTGAAGCGTGAGCAGTGCTCACTCCAATGTCAGGATGACGCCAAGAGGGTCTTCCTGGAGAGAGGGCACAGGTGTTAGCAAAGAGAAGAACTGTGAAGGAGAAAAAGTCAGTGCTCTGTGGAACATAAACAGGCTAGTAATACGGAAGGTGAGTAATAGGAAAACTCAGAAAAGTGCGCCTGATGGAAAAATTAGAATCCAATAGAAGCACACAAAAGTTGAATTAATTGTTGGTGATGGGAGAAGGAAGGTAGGAAAGTTGAAAGGACAGTGTGGGTAACTTAGGGTATGAGGAACGAAGGAAACAGAAGAAATTCAAGGTGACACAAGAGATGTTCAGAGAAGAAAGTGAGAGGAGAAAAAATGGGGGCAGAGATGCAGCATCAGGGACACTGTCCTACTTGTGTCTTTCCCAGATCCCATGGGTAGTTGTGTCAAGAAGGACTCTACTGGCTAGATCCATCTACAGTAGAAAAGTTTAGGATAGGCTTTTCAAATTTTTAATGTGCATAGAAACCACTTGGAGATCTTGTTAAAATGCAGATTCTGAGTCAGTAAGTTTGGGGTGGGGTGTCAGATTCTGTGCCCTAGGTAGTACTGATGCTCTGGACCATACTTTGCATAACAGAGGCCAGCGGATTTCTATGCAGATAAACCAGGCCTGAAGCCCAGGGTTGTGAAGCTGTGAAAGCGAAACAAAAACAAGCAGTTTCCTTCCCATACCTAGGGATCATCTTCATGCCAGGGACCACCCAGATGAAGGCCAAGGACATTCTCTACCGACTACAAGTGTCTGGAGCCAAAGCCATCGTGACCACAGATACCCTTGCCCCAGAGGTGGAGTCTGTGGCACCTGAGTGTCCTTCTCTGAAAACCAAGCTCCTGGTGTCTGACCACAGCCGTGAAGGGTGGCTGGACTTCCGATCACTGGTTAAGTAAGTTTCTGTTCTGACGAATGTACTTTCTGAGGAATGGCAGAAGGCCATTCACTTCCAAGTGCTGGTAGAAAATTAGCCAGTGGGAGGAAACTCACCAGGTTTGAGCTTCTCTCCCCAGCTATGTCACTGATTTGCTAAGCAGCCCTCAGTTCATTTACCTCTCTTAGCTGCAAGTGTTTTTATCTATAAAATGGGGAAATTTAGCTTCTATGCCTCTCTCACTAATATATATATACTAATAATATATACCCTTGTGCAAAAGAGATACATAGAGTCAGAGGGTTATTGTGTTTCATTTTCCTTATAGGTGGAGAATCTGAAATATTTTTATATAAAAATTAACATTTACAGGAGTTGAATGAAAAGTTAAGATGAATTTTTAAGGTGAAACTTGAGACAGTGAAGAATGAGGCTGTGGCTGACAGGCAGCTTTGGGAGCAAACACTTTCCATCTCTTAGGGTAGGTGGCAATAGGGACAGCTTGAGGGAAAAGTTAGGGTAGTGTTGGAGGTAACAAAGACTCCCTCAAAACTGATTCTGCAAGCCTTCAGGCATTTTTCATATCACACACAAATCATGCTGGATTTGTTTTCTTAAAGTAACTCCACAGTTTTTAAAGCTGTTTACTTAAACCACAAAAGGCAAATATACTAGTGAAATATACTACACATCTTATGCTAGATTATAAAGAAAATTAAATGAAAATAGCTTAAACAAAGAATATTCATTTGAACTCCCTTAAATTGCCCAAAGTCAGTATGGTATCATTTCTCCACGAGAGCCAGTGCTTCCCCCAGCACTGGGATTACTTGCAGTCTCTCTGATTGAATACTTACAAGGAAACTTTCATTTACCATCATAATAGGCTCAAGAAAGAGACTCTGAGTCTAGGAGAAGCTCCCACATATCAAAGCAGTGATATGTGGGATATGAAGGAACCTGGTAGCTCAGCTGGTAAAGAATTCACCTGCAATGCAGGAGACCCCAGTTTGATTCCTGGGTCAGAAAGATCCCCTGGAGGAGGACATGGCAACCCACTCCAGTATTCTTGCCTGGAGAATCCCCATGGACAGAGGAGCCTGGCTGGCTACAGTCCATGGGGTTGTAAAGAGTCGGACATTACTGGGCAACTAAGCACACAGCACAGATTCTGCCTACCCTAAACCTAGCCCTAACCCCAACCACCTCAAACTCATGCCAGGTCATATATATATGTTGCTGCTGCTGCTAAGTCGCTTCAGTCGTGTCCGACTCTGTGCGACCCCATAGACGGCAGCCCACTAGGCTCCTCTGTCCCTGGGATTCTCCAGGCAAGAATACTGGAGTGGGTTGCCATTTCCTTCTCCAATGCATGAAAGTGAAGAGTGAAAGTGAAATCACTCAGTTGTGTCCGACTCTTAGCGACCCCATGGGCTTCAGCCTACCAGGCTCCTCCGTCCATGGGATTTTCCAGGCAAGAGTACTGGAGTGGGGTGCCATTGTCTTCTCCCATATATATATGTGTATATATATATATCACTTCCATTCTCCCTAGCTTTTTCTTCCCCACCCCTCAACACCAAGTTTATGAGGTTAAATTCCTATAAAGGTAGTCTGTGGGGCTTTTCAGGTGGCTCAGTAGTAAAGAAATCACCTGCGAAGTAGGAGATGTAGGAGACGTGGATTAGATTCCTAGGTCAGGAAGATCACTTGGAGAAAGAAATGGCAACTGACTTCAATATTCTTGCCTGGGAAATCCCATGGACAGAGGAGCCTGGAGGACTGTAGTCCATGGGGTCACAAAGAGTTAGACACGACTGAGCATGCATGGGACTCAGCAACTAAACAACAACAAAGCTAGTCTGTGTAAAAAACAAGGTTAGCAATGTGACTAAAAGCACAGTGTATGCATCAGACTGAGTTTGAACCCTGGCTCTGCAACTTGCTGGCTATACGTCTTTAGGTAAGTTACCTAATCATTCTGAGCCTCCATTTCCTCATCTGCAAAAGGTGCATAAAAGCATTACTTACCTCTTAGGGTTGCTCTGAATAGTGAATGAATTCTTACTTGTAAATCATATAGAGCCTTGTCCAGAATCATAGGAAATACTATTTCGGTGTTTGTTAAATTAAGAAATAATCCATCATATTTTCCCCATTTTTTAAAATGCAGAAATGTCAGGTCACCTATCTGAGCCTCCCATAAACTTTCTTTGATGCCTAATACTGGGAGTTACAAACCCTATTTTTCTAACTCAAAGCCTCATGTTGTTTCTTTTGCTTCCCCAGAGAATGAAATAGTAAGAAACATGACTTCTGTCCTTTGTACTGAATTCCTTTGCAGATCAGCCTCCCCAGATCACATCTGTATTAAGTCAAAGACCCTGGACCCAATGGCCATCTTCTTCACCAGTGGGACCACGGGCTTCCCCAAGATGGCAAAGCACAGCCACGGATTCGCTTTACGATCCTATTTCCCAGCATGGTAGGAAAGAGGGCACCAACTTAGAAGCTGGGCCACAGATACGGGGTGGAGTGTGCATCTGTATGTGCTGGGAAAGGAACTCTAGGTGGAATTGACCCCGTCCTGTTTATTCTTTTTGCTGTCTTTGGTTCACACCCCTGAAGGTGTGAGTATAGGCTAGGTATGAGTGTTTGCTGACAGACACCTCTGAATATCAAAAGAGGAACCTTTGGGTCCTACCTAAGCACCTTCAGAGGAGATGTAAAGGAGTGAGTGGAAACAGAAGGCATTCTGAAAACCACACAAATGACAAGCCTCTGTGTCCCTGTCAGTGGCTCCAGGGTTTGGTGGGAAAGATAAAATGCTCCAGCAGTGTGACCTTAAGTGGCAGATCCTCTCCCTCCTCAACTGTGGACAAACTGGGCATGAAGCCCAATCATGAGCTCTTAGGGAAAATAATATCTGAAACTAAGCCACACTAAGCCACTTCCCTATCAGGGAACAAACACAGAGCTGAAGCTGGGATAACTATTTAGTCAATGTTAAACCAAACTCTTCTCCCTCTTCTTCCCTTCTTCCAACTAATAATATTCAAACCAAACAATGTTATATATATTTTCTAACTTTTTAACCAAACCAGGGGAGGAGAAGGCTTTTTGGAGACAGCTGATATCTGGACTAATGATAAACACTGAGTAGCAAAACCCTGAGGAATGAGGGTGTAAAGAAGGGGAGGATAGTAGTCACAATAGTATCTGAGGCCAACTGTATTTTGGAGACAGCAGGAAATTGTTGCAGCTGAAGATGTCTGATGTCTTCTGGTGCCTGTCAGACACAGGCTGGATTCTGGCTGCCTTGGGGTCCCTGCTTGAACCATGGACAGCGGGGTCTACAGTCTTTGCTCATCATCTGCCTCAGTTTGACCCTAAGGTCATTATAGAGGTAAGAAGATTAACCTTTCAACATCAACAAACTCCCAAAAGAAAGTCATTTCAAGCTCAAAAGTTTGACCCAACTGAGAAATATTTTATTTAGCAAAGAAGTCTTTTAACACAACCCTGGCTCTGGGTTTCCTAAAGTGTGAAGCACTAAATCAGTCATTGTATCAGAATTACATCAAGATGTAACCTTGAAGAAAACACACATTCCAAACCTTTCCCTAGACCTATGGATCAGACTTTGTGGACTTGGGAACCAGAATATAATTTCTGAGAAATGAAAGCAAGCTCAGGTCTCATGGACCCTCGCTCTACCAGGGCCAGGTAGCTGGAGTGTGAATGTGTGTGTGTGTGTGTGTGTGTGTGTGTGTGTGTGTATACTCAGTTTAATGATGTATTTAGAAACAGAGGCCTTGGAATGTGGCAGATCTAGTTACTTATCCCATGTTTGACATTTATTAGTGGCACTCTGAGCTTCAGTTTCCTTATCTGTAAAGTGGGAGTTTTAGTGGTTGCTGCCTCCAAAATTGTTGGGAATATTAATGAGATTATGTGTGCTTAGCCCTGAAAGTAGCACATAGAAAATACTCAATAAATGGTAGCAGTTGCTGTTAAGTATACCTTATGACAGTAATCAAGGTCACCTGCATGAACACCTTCACTGTATTTCTCCTCACCTGAAAATTGTGTCTCCACTCACTCCCCTGCTTTATATGTCAGAGGCAGACATGCCTCTTCACCTCTCAAAGTCCAGCTCCCACTTGACACCTGCTGCCTGTCTTGTTCTTTTCCCTGCCCTCTGTTTGGAGCCGCTCTCTATTAATCTTAAACTCTCTAAACCTTTTCTCATGTATTTTCAATCTTTCGCTTTTCATTGATGCTACTCCTCAGTCAATAAACGTATTCAAAGTTCCTCATCCTAAAAATATCTTCCCTTCACCTTGGTACACATTGGACCAACCCTGTCTTTCCTTCCTTAATGTCAAATTGTTCCATGGAACATTCTCCACTTGCGACAGCCACAGCCTCTTTACCCCGCTTACTCCTGAACATTGCACTCTTCCAAGACTCTGCCCTCAGCTTTCCCTCCCTTCCAAGTAATTTCCTTCACTTCAGTTTCTCCAGCAGACGCTTCTACTGAGGTGGCTCTCGAAATTACCTCGTCTTTTCTCTCCCACATAATTTCGCCACATCTTTCTGCTGGTTGGTTAGGTCTATCTGATCATCCCTTCAGCAGCTGAAACTGTACCTTCCATTTCTCCTTCCCTGATCCTATATCAATATCTGCCTCTCCTTCATTATTTTCTGCCTTCATTCTACCAGTCTCTGAGGCATAAAGCTGCACAAATGACCTGAATCCCCCACCAGGTCCAATTCTCCTTTCCCTACAAGGGGTGTCCCTAAAGTCTCAGTGTATTTTAGACTTGAATTATTTCAAAGTATTAATTCTACAAATTTACTCCAAACTGCATTTGAAAGTTTGTTTACTATATTTTATACTTGTTACTTTCATGAATGTTTAATAATAAGCTTTTGAATTTACTTATTAATAGTTTCAATCTCTCTTATTGAAGATGGGAGATCGTGACTAAAATGAAAGATATGAAATTAAAATATTACTATTCATATTAACAAAACAAAACTTTCCCTCCATCAATTCTCTGACCAACACCTCAACTTAGGCTTTCTTTTGTTCCCCCAATAGTACCTGACACGTGCCATGTATGAAATTCATGCTCAATTTATATATTGAAAGAATTAACAAATGAATAAATGGGCTCCCCTAGAGGAAAGATCAGAATTAAAATGCTAATAACAGATCTGTATTTTAAACCTTAATTGTGAAAATAAAGTTTCTTTTCTCCTCACTTTTTAGACATTTTTCAAATATCCAATTACCCAATGCCTTGCTGCACCTTCTGTATATCGAATGATTTTGCAGCAGAATTACACCAGGTAAGGTAGAAGTGGCTGTGGCTGGTAACAAGAATATCTGGGTACCATTTTAAGTAATCTGATACACTGAAGTCTGTTTTCAACTATGGTTCTTTGCGGATACTCTGTGTGTGTGTGTGTGTGTATGGTAAGTGTTGGTGGTGATAATTAGCAGCCAGTCTACCCAAATGAAACATTCAGTGAACCTTCATCGTTTTGTTTCTTTTTCTTTTTTAAGCACTTTTGTTGTGAAATAAACATACAGAAAAATACATAAGATACACATTTACAGAGTAATGAGTTGTTGGAAACAAAACATCTATGTAACTACTCACTTAAGTCACAAAAAGAGAACATTGCCAGCACCCCAAAGCCCTTCTCATGCCTCCCCATCTCCCCAAAAGGAATCTACTATCTTGGCTTTCATGGTGTTCATTTCCTTATTTTTCCCTTAGTTTACCTCCTAAGGAAATATCCCCGAAAAATTGTTCTATTCTACCCGCTTTTGAACTTCATGTAATTATACATTATTCTGTAGTATCTGGCCTAGTTTTTCACTGTTATGTTTCTAAGATGTGTCTGCATTGTTACCTGATAGTGGAGTCAATTTTCATTACTATAAAATATCATATTTTATAAAAGTACCACATTTTTAATGAATTCTATTAATGGACATTTGGATATGTTTCATTTGGGACTATTGATTAATGCTACATCGAATTCTTGCACATGTATAGTGATGCATAAACACACATTTCTGTAGAACTTCTCTGGGAAAGGAATTGTTAGGTCACACTGACATCGCACGCTACTTCTTTGTTTTCCAAAGTATTGAACCAATGTATGCTCCCACTGGGAGGGTAGGAGAAGTCCTATTGTTCCATATCTTCGGTAGTATTAGTTATTGTCAAAGTTTTAAATTTTGCCAACTTAATGTGTTTGTATTCTCTGGTTTTGTTTTTGCATTTCCACATGTTTGTGGATTATTTTTTAACTAACTTGAAATCTGTTCTTTGAACCTTATGGTCACTTATATAACTCTTATATAACTTACATAACTCTGAAAGTGAAATGGCTACTTCAAAATCAGAGCTAATGTTTTAGACTTAAGAGTTAAAATATTAAGGAGTTCAGTTTATTAAGACAACTGAAATACAGCTTGATTTTACTCATGAACCCTCAATCTAGTTGAAATATGTTTCCAACTTTACTTCAAATCTTATATTTCAGTCTCTTCTTGCGACAACCCCGAGATGGTGACCAAACCTAGTTAAAGTTCAACCAGGGCTTAACTATTGACTCCACTGGACACTCTGCCCATTTTATGTATTTCAGATAAAGCTCAATAAGAATGAGAAACATGCGCTCAATGAAACCAGTCATCCTGTCCTTTACTACTGGCTCTGTTTGTACCAAGAGAGAGTGATAAGGGAGTCTGCCACCTCCCTCATTCCTAGAAGTTGTCCCAGCTCAGCACTATGCCAACTGGTACTAAGACCTCAATCCCATTTACCCACTTCCTTCAGGGAATCCATCGTTTTGTGATAGTTTCTGTGTCATTTATGGACATTTTCATGGAGAAATCGAGGAGAGGAGTTACACACACAACGTACCTGGAAAACTACTGCGAACGTTCACAGCAGACATTTCTGTTCAGTCCAGAATCCTTCAGGGCTGCTGCCTGTGATCCTTTTCTTTTCTTACAGAAAGCTCACTCTTCCTGATGTCCTGAGCAATTCATTTCCAACCCCTAATTTGTGTTCTCCAGCCAGAGAATAAACAAAAGCTCTTCAATTCATATAAGTCCACTGAAGGCAGTATAGTTTTATTATCATCCTAGCATACCCTTGGGGTCTTATCCCTCAGTCCTTATGGTTTATAAAATATCCCTTTAGCTACACATAATGTTTAGAATGAGTTCTAAGCACACTCCCCACCCCCATTAGATCAACATCCAAATTCAATCCTGATCTCTGTGATTTAACCCATTAGACTCACCACAACCACCACTTACCTTCTTCTAGAGGAGTTAACAGGGACCAAATGGAAATGAGTACCTTCCACTTGGATCTGACCATTAGTAAATGCCCAGAAGGCAAGTAAGAAAGTGAAGAAGTAGAAGGATGAATGATCCAGATGACAGTGCTCTTAACATCCCGGGCCTAAAGTAGAGCACCCAAGCCTAATCTGAGCCTCTGTTGACACTTTGCCTTCTGCTCAGTCTTAGGTTCCCCACTCTGGAACACTGCTGTACTGGTGGGGAAGCCCTGCTGCCCGAGGAGCAAGAACAGTGGAAAAGACAGACAGGTGTTCTGCTCTACCAGGCCTATGGACAGTCAGAAGCGGTAGGTGAAATGTCCCTTCTGGACCAGTCAAGATGTGCTTATCCACTGACCTCACGAGATAAGTTGCATCATGCTGAGGATGTGCAAAGGCACCAATGTGTGCACAGCATTGCTCAAAGCCAGTGGGAGGCTTCAGAGCTCTTAGCTAATTTATCCCAAACAAATTGACAGAAAAGACAATTCACAGCTCATCCATTTGTCAAAAGACCAACGTGCTGAAAACTACTAGACAAAGACTTATAAAAGGGTCTAAGGGCATGGTGCCACTGTACCTGTGATAATTGGTGTAAGGGAGCCCAGGAAGGGCAGTGGGACAGATGGCATTCTCCAGAAACATGCAGGCCACCACCACAGAGCCTGTCCACTTCACCATCCCTTCCTAGGCAGCAACTAGAGGAGCAGGCAAGAACTGGTACTAGAAGTTCACTAGTTCATTTCTGCCTGTTTAGAGAACATACAGCTTGGATTGTGAGACACTAGCACGGGGAGAGACTTCTATATACACCCCCATATACACACAATGTAATCCCCAAAAGGATCACTAACCAGTCAGGTAGGCAGGGTCTTCATAGTATCATGCGTGTCTTAACCTCAAGGACTTTATCCATGATAGTGTGAGCAGGTACCTTTCTTCCAACACTTTCTCAATCCATTTTCCATGCTGGACCAAGCAGTTTTCCCCTACCTCCCTATCATCCCTTTAGGTGACAGAGGGATGACTGTCGTCTCAGGACCTGTAGCAAAATAGATGTTCTAGACCCAATTCACTTGTCTGACATTATTCTCCAAAACAAAAATTAAAGAATCAGTTTTGGGGTCTGCTTCCAGGTCCAAGAAATGTTAAGACTCTAGGTATGTCCTTGCTGGTTTACAGTTTATATTCGGACAAGGAGAATGAGGTTAGAACTACACACCACACTCATGACACTTGATCCTTTTTCTCAATGACTCATAACAGAAAACTCCAATACCTAGATGGTGCTTTATTTCACCAAACATTTTCACACCTGTCCACGCATCTGTGCAACATTTTCTACATGCCTATAGTGTGAGCAGTGACAGCAGAGGAGAAAATGCTTCCTCTTCCAGGAGCTCAGACCCCAGTCCAGATCTCAGCCTTCCAGTTACAGGTTTCAAGACTGTAGGCAAATTACTGAGTCTTGCTGAGTTGAGCTTTCCCATCTCTGAAATGGAAATGCAATGCCAATCTTGCCAGGTTGTGATAAGGTAAATGGAAGAAACTATACACATTTCTGGGCACAGTGCTGAACTCTTACTGCATTTATGGTTTTCATTGTTGGTTTTTAGGTAGATATTGTGTTTAGATGCTGGAGGTGCAAGGATGGGTGGGACATCTCTATTCTCTGAATGCTCATTATCTACTGAGGGAAACAGACTAACAAAAACAAACATAATGCCCCACTGGCAACAATGGAAGTGTGGGGGAAAATACTACAGAAAGAAAATCTTCCAACTTACTTTTCTTGGGACCTGAATGATAGTTAGAAGTAGTTGTTTACTGAATACTTGATGTATGCCTGGCTCACACTCAAAAGCACTCAAAGTGATAAATGTTATAGTTATCCTCTTTTGACAGAGAGGACATCAAGGGGGATTAATTGGTATGTGGCTAGTAAAGGGTGGAGTCAAGATTCAACCTGTGGTCTATCTGGATATAAAGCTCTTAACTCTAGGAAGAATGATATTTTGAAAGTGAAAGTGAAGTCGCTCAGTCGTGTCCACCTCTTTGCGACCCCGTGGACTGTAGCCCACCAGGCTCCTCTGTCCGTGGGATTCTCCAGGCAAGAATACTGGAGTGGGTTGCCATTTCCTTCTCCAGGAGATCTTCCTGACCCAGGGGTCGAACCCAGATTTCCTGCATTGCAGGCAGACGCTTTAACCTCTAAGCCACCAGGGAAGCCCAAATAATATTTTAGAGAACCGTTAAGAAGGAAAAAGCTTCATCAGGAAGACCAAAGGAGTAGGGCAGTGCAAAGGGGACAACATGAACTATGTGAATAATTTCAACACAACTCTGAAAAGTAGTTGAGGCAGCTCCAAGTAAGTGTTTATTAAATGGGTTCATGGCCTTCCTCTGGGACACTGACACATGTCCAGTATAAAGTGTGAACTCCACACCCTACATTATATGCCCCCAGCCTGGAGCTGACTCCTCTGCTTCTTCTTGGCCTCTCCCACTGGAATCAGACCCAGCATCAGGCTCAGTCCCAGTTCATGTCAGATGCAGTGAATGCCTGCTGACTAGAATTGGGTCAATGCCTTCCAGCTTCCCCACAAGGGCTCTTTGCACAGCATTAAATGACATTTGTGAGCATGGATGCTGTGTTTGATTCTTGAAGCTTTGTGATCAGCCTAGACTCTTGGCCAACTCCAGTTCTCTTCTTTTGTAAACAGGGAATAAGCTGTGGCACTCTCCGGGGGATGAAGATCAAGCCAGGTTCCATGGGGAAGGCCATCCCACCCTTTGACATTCAGGTTTGATGGGAAAGATATTGGCAGAGAGCAGTTAGTGTTTGGCTAAGATTAGACCATTGTGTGGCAGGAGATGACAGAACCAGCCATGCCTCCCAGTTGTCCTTTCTACTCTCTGCCTACATTTCCTCTAATTTCCTGGGGAAGTTTCTGTTGAGAAATGTCCTGGGCATGAGTGCAATGTTCTGGGCATGAGTGCAGCTTTCCGGGATGTCCAGAGGCCTCGCTCACCTAGCCTGGAGAAAGAGTACTCACTGTAGCGCTGGAGGCTCTCTCCACTGCTGGTGCTTTTAGTCTTTCCTGATCCATATTTTCTAGCTTGAAGACACATTTGGGATGTGTATATATCTATGAAACAAATAGATTCACCCATGACTTGGATTTCTCCATTTGCTGGCTTCAAAGACTTCTGACAGTTTTATTATTTTCTGAGAGGGCTCCTGTATCACAACCCCTTTCCGCAGTTACCCCTACTGTGTCACATGAATAGGCCAGGCAATATTTGAGTGGGGCAGGAATGTTGGGGATCCTTGCAGGGTGGGATTCACAGATCTCTTGCTCCAGATCATTGATGACAAGGGCAATATCCAGCCTCCCAACACGGAAGGAAACATTGGCATCAGGATCAAGCCCACCAGGCCCATAGGCCTCTTCATGTACTATGAGGTAAGAACACACCATCTGCTTCCAAACAGCTCCAAGAATCCTCACAGGGAGTTGTGTAGGTGATAACAGACTAAACTCAACTCTGCATTCTGAAACGTCTTCCATCTTCCTTTATTCACGCCAGGTCAATGAAATCTGTTCTAATTAATCTCAAAGCCCTTATTCTCACATCCCTTTCTACATAACCCATCTGACACTTACAGGATGACTAATGGAGTAGAAAACAGCTTAACTTCAGAACCAACAGACTTGAAGTCCAACTATCTTTTATGGTTAAGAATGTTGGCTTTGAATGGGTTCAAATCATACCAACATACCACCAACAGGATGGACACAAATCTATTAAATCTTGCTGAGCCTCCAGGGGTGTCTTTATCCCCTATTTCAGAGGAAAAAACTGCATATTGAAAAATTGACATGTTTTCCCTAAGACAAAATAAAGGGCAGGATTAGAGTTCAAGGTGATGTGTTTTAGGCCCCAAACTCTAAATGAGAAATTCAGAGATTAGAGAAATCTACAATAAAGGAATCTACAATAAACATAAAGAAACCTGCTATAACTCTTCATCAGACAAACTCTGGCTAGCAGTGGCCACCGAAAGGAAATTCTTAGCTTCCAAGATTGACTGTGGAAGTGTAGACAAGCCCTGAAACTGATCTCAGACTCCATCTCCTTTCTGTAAAGTCACAGCCACTGGTGTCATTGTTGTCCTCACACTATGGCCTGAAGTGGGAAGGGAATCCTGGTTCTCTCATGGTCCTATGCTGAGAAGCAAATATGCAAGTCTTAGCCTTATTCTCAGTAGCACAATTTAAAGGTTGGATAAAAGAGAAATACAGAGTAACAGGCATACAGATCATCAGTCCTTAATCCTGTTTACAAGTTAGAATGATTTGAGGAAATATTTTTTAAATGGTAGGATCCAACCACAGAGATTCTTGTTAAATTGAACTGGGGTGGTCAAGAGAAATTACTTTAAAAAAATTGTACATGACGTATTTTATTTTGCAAAAATGTCTTCACATATGGCCACATCAATTTCTCCCATTTCACATGTTCTCATGGCAAAGAGACATCACTGTTCCATTAAGATTTGTTGATTTATATTCTGTTCTTTCATTTCCTTTTTCTTGAAGTAAAATATATACATACATGTAACATAAAGTTTACTCTTTTCACTATTCTTGAGCATACAATTCAGTAGCACTGAGTAAAATTTAGAATATTGAACAACCATCACCCCTATGCATCTGCAGAAAAATTTCACCATTCCCAGAAGAAATTCTGTTCCCACTGAACTGTAGCTCTCTACTCCCCTTCCACGTGCTTGTTCTATCCATTATTGAAAGTAATATATTGAACTCTTCCATTTTTATTATAGAACTGCGTATGTCTCCCTTGAATTCTGTCAATGTTTACTTTATATTATTCTGATTTCTCCCTTTATATAATTCTGATTTCTCCCTGTCAGTGTTTGCATCAAATATTTGGTACTAGGCTGTCAAATGCATATTTGCTTCTAAACATTATATAGTCTTGGTGAGTTAACCCTTTTTTCAATATATAATATCCTTTTCTTATCACTTGTAACACATTTAACTTCAGGTTTACTTTGTTTACTATCTGATAGCTATCTCAGCTCTCTTTTGGCTCCTAATTGAAGGGAATATCTTTTTCCACACATGTGAGTGCAGATAAAAAATCTGAGTAAGATTTGTGGATGGTATCAATATCAGTGTCCTAGTTGTGATATTGAACATTATTTTTGCAAGATGTTACTATGGGGAGAAACCATGTAAAGGTAGGTAAGATCGCTCTTATTATTTCATATGAAAGTGAAAGTGTTAGTTGCTTAGTCATGTCCAACTCTTTGGGACCCCATGGACTGTAGCCCGCCAGGCTCCTCTGTCCATGGAATTCTTCAGGCAGGAATACTGGAGCTGGTTGCCATTTCCTTCTCCAGAGAATCTTCCCAACCCAGGGATTGAACCTGGGTCTCCTACATTGCAGGCAGATTCTTTACCATCTGAGCCACTAGGGAAGCCCATATTATTTCTTATTCTGTGCTTAGTCATTTAGTTGTGTCCCACTCTTTGTGACCTCATGGACTGTAGGCTGCCAGGCTCCTCTGCCCGTGGGGATTCTCCAGGCAAGAATACTGGAGTTGGTTGCCATTTCCTCCTCCAGGGGATATTCCCAACCCAGGGATCGAACCCACCTTTCTCACTTCACAGGTGGATTCTTTACCATCTGGACCACCAGAGAAGTCCAATTATTTCTCATAACTGCATGCAAATATACAATTATCTTAAAAGTTTAATTAAAACACCATTTTCACAGTCTTTGTGTGAGGCTCAAATAGGTAATCTTTTGAGAAGAAAATTCATTCAGCAAACATTTATTGACATCTCCCATCTGTCCAGGCACTGTGTGAATGCTGAGCTTATAAGAGTGAATAAAATAAATGGAATTATACTCTGGTAGAAATTTTATTCTACTGGAGTACCACACAAAACTGAGTTGTTATTTTTTTTAATGCTCTTAAAATTTGCTTAGTATTGTTCACTATTTTACCAGTAGCATGCATTGAGTGCTTGCATGCAATGAAAATAGAGAGATATAAAAACTGCCCAAGTCAGGTAGAGCAGGATTTGAAGCCAGTATCTGAACCCTGTGTTGAGGCTCATCATCTCTAAACTCATTGCTTTCAACAAAGGAGTGCTGTTCTCTTTGCAGAATAACCCAGAGAAAACAGCTGAAGTGGAATGTGGGGACTTTTATAACACTGGGGACAGAGCAACTATTGACGAAGAGGGCTACTTCTGGTTCCTTGGGAGGAGTGACGATGTCATCAATGCATCCGGGTAGGTGTAGCTGACCCTGAGCCAGAAGGTATCACTCTCATATGCCTCGTGGGATCTAGCTTGCCCAGATCCTTCGTGCACTGGTGGTGGACTCTCAGCCTAGTTCTGAACCATGGTAAGTCATCATGCAATTTAAAGGGACTGGGAAGGAAAACTTTACTTTGGTCCCTCTTTGCTGAGGGAGCTTATTCTGTGTGCTCCTCTGATGAAGCACACACCACAAAAAAACATAACAACAACAATAATAAAATTCACCTTTATGGAATATGTATTATGTGACAGCGCTCTGTGCAGTGTCTTATACAATCCACTTCTCAATGCTAGAAGGCAGCTGTGACTATGCCCATTCTATTTTTTTTTTTTTTTTTAATTTTAGGGGAGGAGGCCCACACTGTGCAGCATGAGGGATCTTATTTCCCTGAGTGGGAATTGAACCTGTGCCCTTGGCAGTGGAAGCACAGAGTCCTAACCACTGAACCACCAGGGAATTCCCTTGATTATGCTCATTTTACTTGAGGAAACTGAATCAGTGACCAGTGGAGAAAAACTTGCCTGAAGTTTCCAAGACAGTAGAGGGTACAGCCCAGATTTAAACTAAAATGGTCTGATTCCAATTCTGTTGTCCCTAAGTCTTAAATAATTTATAAAGGAAATAAAATGACACATTACATAGTTTAGGAACAGGATGTAAAATTTCAACAAATGTTGAAGATAAAGAGTTTTTATGCCAGAGGAAGCTGCTTGACTTCAGGAATCCACATTTCAGTCCTCTTACACAGCCTTTGCACAGGCCTCTGGCTCCCTGTGACAGTTCCCCTCTGTGCCAGGGGAAGATGTATCTCTCCAAAAGGTGAGACCTGAGGGCCTGGGTCACCCTAGCCCTAGAATTTGCTCAAAAGGAACCATTGGTCCTGCAGATACCGCGTTGGGCCAGCAGAAGTAGAGAATGCCCTGGCAGAGCACCCAGCGGTGGCTGAGTCTGCTGTGGTGAGCAGCCCGGACCCGGTTCGAGGCGAGGTGAGGAGGAAGACATGGGGTCATCGTGGCTGGGTGTGGGACTGGGGAGACATGTCCATGCATGGTCCAGGCCCATACCTACCCAGCCTTGGGTGGAGGGAGGGCAGTGTACATGTGCACTTAACACTATGTGGACATCAGGGGGCACTGTGGCCTCATCTGTGACTGAAATGCTGATTGGGAATGCGGCTGCTGATGCCATCTAGGAGTTAATGAACCCTTTCTATGCACCAGTTTATTTATCCCTCACAGAGCACAATGAATTAATGACTCTTTTCATACCTTTTTACAGAGAAGGAAACAGAGGCATGAAGAGGTTAAATAACTTGTCTGGATTACGCAGCTAATGAGTGGTAGAGTCAAAAGGGAAATTGAGGACTCTGGGTCCAGAGGATACATTCATTGATTCAGCAAGTGTTCATTGAACACCTTCTGTGTACAATCCCTGTGAAATTAAATGAAGACATAAGTAATAATATGAAACTAGTAGATTACCAACATTTATTAAGTGCCAAGTTTTAACAATTATTAAATGTCCATAGAACTCTACCTACCTAGTGAAAATGGTGATAACAATGAGAGGAATGCAGATAAATTTAAACTAGCTTCATGTTTTATATGCATTATCTCATGGAATCTTTACATAAACCTGATGAAGAATGAACCTCTTTTCTCCCCATTTCACAGGAAAGGAAATTGAGATTGAGAAGTTAAGTGACTTTTCCAGGGCAAAAAGTGGAAATCACAAGTATTCAGATTTCTAAAAGCTCAACTGTCCGTTTGTTTTTCCATTAATGTAATGAGCATTTACCCTTTGTTTTATTTTTGGCCACGCAGTGTGGTATAGTAAGTGGGATCTTAGTTCCCTGACCAGGGATGGAGCACTGCCCTCTGCTGCAGAGGAGAGTCTTAACCCCTGGAAGTGCCAAGCATTTACTTTTTGAACTGAGTCTCCACGCTGGTTCTTTACTGCAGGTAGTGAAGGCATTTATTGTCCTGAACCCGGAATTCTCGAGCCGTGACCCAGGCGAGCTCACCAAGGAGCTGCAGCAGCATGTCAAGTCAGTGACAGCCCCATACAAGTACCCGAGGAAGGTGAGCGAGAGCAGCTGGGTGGGGTCTGGTCCCTTTGAGCGCTTCTGGGGATTCCACTGCCTCGGTCTCATAGGATGTTGTGTAGCTGGGGTGAAGCAGAAGCACCCAAGAGAATTAAAAGTTTTGCCTACAGAAGAAGCTTTTCAGTTTATGGGTGTTGGGGAGCCCACTTAATTGGATAGAACCTCTATCCTGTGTCAGAAACTCATCCATTGCTGGCTTGTCAACCTAAAGAAAAAATACTAGACAATTGTCCAAAGATATCCACGTAAATTATTTATAATCTTTCAAAATTTGAAAAAGACATCCAAATCAGCAACTTCCAAACTTTTGAAAAACATTATTTGTAGTGAAATATACATTTTATATTGCCATCCAGTATACATATATGTACATAACAAAGAAAAATTAGCAAAACGATATTTATCCTAACAACATGTAATACATTCTGATACTTTTTATTCAACTTCATTTGTTTTAAATACCATGAACAACATACAAAAAATGTTCAACAATAGATAAAGGATTAAATTATTCAAGAAATTTAATATTATTCTGCAACTTAAAATGTGATTTTTATTTTTAACATAAAAATATCATGACAATATAGTATTGAGATAAAAATGCAGGCTATGAAAGAATATATATAATACTATACTATTTGTTGGAGAAGGCAATGGCAACCCACTCCAGTACTCTTACCTGGAAAATCCCATGGATGGAGGAGCCTGGTAGGCTGCAGTCCATGGGGTCACGAAGAGTCAGACATGACTGAACAACTTCAGTTTCACTTTTCACTTTCATGCATTGGAGAAGGAAACGGCAACCCACTCCAGTGTTCTTGCCCAGAGAATGCCAGGGAAGGGGGAACCTGGTGGGCTGCCGTCTATGGGTTCGCACAGAGTTGGACACGACTGAAGCGACTTAGCAGCAGCAGCAGTTAAGAAGGGTTAGATGTTACTGTGGGTAACAAACAGCCCCGAATTTGTAGTGGATTGTAACAAGGAAGAGGTCTTTCTTGCTCATGCCACTTGTCCACCATGGCTTTCCTGGGGCCTTTGTTCCACATCTTCTCATCTTGGGACCAGGATAAAGGAGCAACTGCTTTGTAGGTACCCGCCAGAGTACTAGAAGAGATGCACAGAGAAGGTGGCCTGTCTCAATGATTCCCAGCTTTTTTATTAGAGGTGGCATACTTCACTCCTACTCATATGTCATTGGCCAAAGTACATCAAAGGGCTGCATCCAACTTCAGAGGGTAGGAGAAGAATCTGACAAAAATGGTGGAACCAGACTGTCCCACGGTGTCCACCTGTCTGGGGGTCTGTGAAGGGGCAAAGAAGGAGAGCTGCTGGGAGTTGATTGAAAATGATGGGGGTCAGGGGAACTCAACTGGAATGGGTTTGCTTTACCTTCATCCAGGTGGAGTTTGTCTCAGAGCTGCCCAAAACCATCACTGGCAAGATAAAGAGAAGTGAGCTTCGGAAGAAGGAGTTTGGTCAGAAGTAGTTGGCAATAACTTCTGAAGTCATCCTGTGATCTTGGCCAAATTCCTAACTGCCTCAGTTTCCTCACGATGGTGAGATGAGGAGAGGAATGTTGAGAGCGGTGACCTGAAAGAGAACCAGGAAGGCTAACATTCCAGCATTTTGGCACTTTTAAATTAATATCAGTCACTATCCTTTCTTCAAGTTCCCTGTTCCTCTCAGATTTCCCAGGTGAGCACTCAGAGAGGAAATAAAATATTTGAGTTAACATCAACAGTGACTCTGTTGTGTGTTTATTTTGAGAAATCTTGTGCTAAATGCTCAGTTCAGTTCAGTCACTCACTCATGTCCCACTCTATGCGACCCATGGACTGCAGCATGCCAGGCTCCCCTGTCCAACACCAACTCCCTGAGCTTGCTCAAACTCATGTCCATTAAGTCAGTGATGCCATCCAATCATTTCATCCTCTGTCATCCCCTTCTTCTCCTGCCTTCAATCTTTCCCAGCATCAGGGTCTTTTTCAATGAGTCAGTTCTTTGCATCAGGTGGCTTCAGCCTCAGCATCAGTCCTTCCAATGAGTATTCAGGACTGATTTCCTTTTGGATTGACTGGTTTGATCTCCTTGCAGTCCAAGGGACTCACAAGAGTCTTCTCTAACACCACAGCTAAGTGCTGGCCCTCTGTAATTCCCAGAATCCCCATCAAAGATTGCCCCAGGGCCTGATTCTCCCTCCTGGTTCCAGAGACTCTGGATGACCCCTCACACTCATTCAATGACCAGGAGCTGAAGGTCTAGGAGGACAATCTGTGGGGCCCCAGGGATCTGGCTTGCCTCTGCCCAACTAAAGAGTGAGGCAGGAGGCAGGGCATTTGTGGTGTCTAAGGAATGGAGTAGAGGGGAGGGCAGCCCAGCTTGGTGGCTACACTTCTCATCTGCCACCATCCAGTGGATCTGCTGCCTCTCCCCTGACTAATAATGCTGATGTTGGTGCTTGCAGATTGAGCTGGGGTCAGCACAGGTGAGTGAGAGTCCTACCCTCTGGGGACCCAGGAGTCCTGCAGGACTCCACCAGCTCTTCCAAGGGACCCAGGAGCTTTGTTCCCCAGCCTCTTCCCAGGGGCCAAAAATCCTCCCCAGACACCCCTCCTTATTATGCCATCCAGGGCCCTCTGATCCCCTTGGCCTGTGATTCTGTGAACTAATCCTTCACTCCATTCATCCATGCAGACTGAGACGGAACCACCAAGAGGCTGGAAGGAGTGGAGGCAGTTCAGTTCAGTCGCTCAGTCATGTCCAACTCTTTGCAACCCCATGGACTACAGCACGCTAGGCTTCCCTGTCCATCACCAACTCCCAGAGCTTGCTCATACTCATGTCCATCAGGTTGGTGGACCATCTCATTCTCTGTCATCCCCTTCTCCTCCCGCCTTCAATCTTTCCCAGTCAGGGTCTTTTCTAATGAGTCAGCTCTTCGCATCAGATGGCCAAAGTATTGGAGTATCAGCTTCAGGACTGATTTCCTTTAGGGTTGACTGGTTTGGTCTCCTTGCAGTCCAAAGGACTCTCAAGAGTTCTCTAACACCACAGTTCAAAAGCATCAATTCTTCACATACAGCTTTCTTTATAGTCCAACTCTCATATCCATACATGACTCCTGGAAAAACCATAGCTTTGACAACACAGACCTTTGTCGGCAAAGTGATGTCTCTGCTTTTTAATACGCTGTGTGGGTTGGCCATAGCTTTTCTTTCAAGGAGCAAGCGGGAGGCAGAAGGAGTGGAGGCAGAAGAGGTTGAATCTGGGAGTGAGAAAAGCACACACCGTCACCCTTCTCACCCATTCCTGGGGGTCACCGATAGGCAGATCCCCTCTGCAGCTGCCCTCGGGTGTACAGATATACAGACTCATAAGGAAATACACAGACACCACAGACATGGAGACACTAGGCACAGAATCCCCCCAGCCTCCCCTGGGGACTCAGGTGGTGGGCTCATGTATGGCTCACATGCAGACCAACAAAGGCAATGACACTCTGAGGGGAACACACACACACACACACACAGGTGCACACACTCAGGGCCACGGGAAACAATCGCATAGGACAGACCCACACATATTTTATGGAGGCACAAAACAAACATGCCGGCAGCTGCTGCTGCTGCTGCTAAGTCGCATCAGTCGTGTCCAACTCTGTGTGACCCCATAGACGGCAGCCCACCAGGCTCCCCCGTCCCTGGGATTCTCCAGGCAAGAACACTGGAGTGGGTTGCCATTTCCTTCCCCAATGCATGAAAGTGAAAAGTGAAAGTGAAGTCGCTCAGTCATGTCCGACTCTTAGGGACCCCATGGACCGCAGCCTACCAGATTCCTCCATCCATGGGATTTTCCAGGCAAGAGTACTGGAGTGGGGTGCCATTGCCTTCTCCGACATGCAGGCAGAGACAGATGCAAATACAGAACACAGACACATGCAAATAGATACAAAGAAGAAGACAGACAGATACAAAAAGGAACATCCAAAGGAACAGCAACTTCACATACAACACACTCCCATACATATAAAATACAAACACAACTCCAAGGATATATATGCCCTGAGACACATACACACATATCTAATATGTAAGGCCTGAGTCACAGACACACACAGATTTACACAACCAATGTACACTCAATTCGTGACAAAAATGCAAACACACAAGTGCATAGAGAGAAAAACAGAAAGACACTCAATAATAGTTGTGCAATGGAAAATTCAGTCACAATCGATATACTCACAGACGTAGAAACTCAGACATACAGGTCCATCCATGCAGACTTGTATAACCACAGTCACACTCATGCTGGAATCCATCTTTGTTAAAAGATGTGTGGGCACATTGAGGAGAACCCTGAATCAGGCCAAATATGGGCAAAAAGCACAACAAAGCAATATGACTGGCTAGAGGGAACGTGGAGAACTGCCCCCATGTAGCAATTTAAGCCACCTCAAAAACGTGACTCTAGCTTTCCACATGTACTTTTCTTCTAATAAGCTGTAGCTGCTTCACTATCTTCTGTAGTTGCTTAATTTTTTCTACAAAGAAGACAAGGGCCGAACTCCTTTTTCAAGCCCAATAGCCCTCATAGTCTAGTGGTTAAGATTCAGTGCTTTCACAGCCACAGCCTGGGTTTGATTCCCGGTCAAGAAACTAAGATCCCACTTTAGGCCACTGCACTCTGGAGATCAGCATGATCTGCCCCATCCAAACTGTCGTGGAAGGAAAGGTTTCGGCTACAAGCCATGAACAATGCTAGGATTCTTGGCCTCCAGAGGCGAGGAATTCGATCCGGGGTCAGTGACGAGGCTTGATCACGCAGAGCTTTTGTGTAATAAAGTTTTATTAAAGCATGAAAGAGATAGAGAAAGCTTCTGACATAGACCTCCGAAGGGGGCAGAAAGAGTGCCGCCTTGCTAGTTTGTAGCAAGAAGTTATTTATCTATCAGTTCAGTTTAGTTCAGTGGCTCAGTTGTGTCCAACTCTTTGTGACCCCCATGAACCACAGCACGCCAGGCCTCCCTGTCCATCATCAACTGCCAGTCTACACAAACCCATGTCCATTGAGACAGTGATACCATCCAACCACATAATCCTCTGTCATCCCCTTCTCCACCTGTCCTCAATCTTTTCCAGCGTCAGGGTCTTTTCAACTGAGTCAATTCTTCGCATCAGGGGGCCAAAGTTTTGGAGTTTCAGCTTCAACATCAGTCCTTCCAATGAACACCCAGGACTGATATCCTTTAGGATGGACTGGTTGGATCTCCTTGCTGTCCAAGGGACTCTCAAGAGTCTTCTCCAACACCACAGTTCAAAAACATCAATTCTGCTGTGCTCAGCTTTCTTTATTGTTCAACTCTCATATCCGTACATGACTACTGGAAAAACAATAGCCTTGACTAGATGGACTTTTGTGGACAAAGTAATATCTCTGCTTTTTAATATGTTGTCTAGGTTGGTCATAATTTTCCTTCCAAGGAGTAAGTGTCTTTTAATTTCATGGCTGCAATCACCATCTGCAGTGATTTTGGAGCCCAGAAAAATAAAGTCAGCCACTGTTTCCACTGTTCCCCCATCTATTTGCCATGAAGTGATGGGACCAGATGCCATGATCTTCGTTTTCTGAATGTTGAGCTTTAAGCCAGCTTTTTCACTCTCCTCTTGCACTTTCTTCAAGAGGCTCTTTAGATCCTCTTCACTTTCTGCCATAAGGGTGGTGTCATCTGCATGTCTGAGGTTATTGATATTTCTCCCGGCAATCTTGATTCCTGCTTGTGCTTCTTCCAGCCCAGCGTTTCTCATGATGTACTCTGCATAGAAGTTAAATAAGTAGGTTGACAATATACAGCCTTGACATACTCCTTTTCCTATTTGGAACCAGTCTGTTGTTCCATGTCCAGTTCTAACTGTTGCTTCCTGACCTTCATACAGGTTTCTCAAGAGGCAGGTCAGGTAGTCTGGTATTTCCATCTCTTTCAGAATTTTCCACAGTTTATTGATGCTAATTTGAGAAAGGAATTGCCTCAAAACTGAGAAAGTGTCACCAGGCCCCTCACCCACATGTCTTTTCAGATAGCATTGGCACAACGTGAGTCATCCTGGGCCATAAAGCAATTGACATGAATCTTGAATAAAGGCAGATTTCCAAGCAAATACATAGTTCATTAATATAGCTTAAGAAAAATATTTCCATAAGAAAAACACATTGGTTAGCTCAAGGTTTGAGAAATGTTAAGTTCAGGTAGAACCAGATGTCATCATGGCAGCACAGAATTTTAAAAGAAACTTTCTAATGATGTATAGAGAAGGGGAAAAAAAAAGTCTGGTGCTTGTAGTTTCTTTCCTCCTGCCACTTAAGAGAGAGATTAAAAAAAAAGTCTGGCACTTGGGGACCCCTAGCCTTCCTGCCTGTTACCGTCTCAGAAGTAGGTGTTTTCCTAGCTTCAAATGCTGTGCTAGGCTTCTGTCCCATGGCAAGGTCTTTCAGAGGGCTGTGCCTACGTCCTGAGATGCCAAAGAGTGGCCAGCATAGGGTGGCTCTGGGAACAGGACATACTCTGGGGACAACGTGCACTTGAAGTGGGGGTGTTGTATGGGGTTTAACAGATCCCAAGGTCAAGAGAGGGAAAGAAGGGAGTTTCCCCAGAACCTCTGCTATGTGTCAGAGTGGGCTGTGCTCTTCTACAAAAACACAATAACAGTAAAGACATCATCAAGACTATTGTATAATAATATTATGATCACCACAGCAATGGCTGACCATCAGCCCAAGGTGGAAGAGTCAGGTTTGACCATGGCTACCTGGTTTGCTTCATCTTCAGAGCAAGGCTGACCCTGAGCAAAATCGGACTACAGGTAAAGCTTTTTTCTGGCCCCTTCTTTCTCTGGAGACTCCAGCCTCAGCTTCCTCCTCTCTCAACATTCCCTCCTAGACCTAAGTCCCCTCTGAGCCTTTTCTCAGCCTGGGTAAAGCACATCTCCCTGACCACTCTGACTCTGATTTTGTATCTGTGCAATGAGGCTACAGATGGTATGGACCATAAAAAGATGCCTGCAAAGTGCAGTGCTTAGCACAGGCTAGTAACAGGGGAGACCTATAAAGGCTTCACACCTCCTAAGGTGTCAAGTTGCCCTTGGGGAGACGATGATGCTAACGTGCACAGGTGCTCAACACATCGCCCCCCCTTTATCTTATGACAGTTTTTGGATGCAGGAGGGGACACTCCCATTTTAGGAAAGGAAACCCACCCAGGGTCCCGCTACAGGGAAGCAGCACAGCTGGGTCTCAAGCCCTAGGCTCCTGGCCCTGTCTCCAGGGGCCATGGAGCGCTCTCCTGGATGAGAGGCTGAATGGGCTTTGGAGATGCTTCCTCAGCTGCACAAATGGTCTCAGTTTCCAGGCCCCTTAACTCTGTTCACTTCTTTCTATCGTCCTTGCTTGAGCTACAACTAGGGTGAATCCTCAGTCCCTTATAGGCCTCCCATTCCCTTCTGGCCTAGTCTGAGTTCCACCCCCTTCTGTGCCTAGTCTGCCTTTTTATAACTAGATAGCCCAACTGTGGAGCTTAGGAGGCAGGCTAATGCATCTAAAGAAGATTAAACATTATTGTTTTGTGATCTCTGTTTTTTGTTTTGCTTTTCTTTATCCTTTCTTTGTATTTATATTAAAATGCATTGATTTTCCATTATAACATTAATAGAATGCTTCCTGTTTACAATAAATTTCCATAATAAAAAAAGCTATAGATTTAAAGCAACGATTTTAAAGCTGCCATGGGCCTGAAGGAACTGGGATAACACTGCGGAAAAGTATCTTTAGGAAGTTTACCTCAGGGCATGGCCCAGAATAGATGATCACCAGTAGGGTTTGTCTAACCACCTGGGTCCTTTGGCCCCTGCCCACCTACTTGGCTCTCCCCACCCAGCACTCCTGGTATTGCCAAGCTGTTCGGGTGTTGTCCTCAGATCCCCCCAGAAGAGACACTGATGAACTTAAAGTGGATTTTTTTCCCGTGTTTATGTTCATAACCTAAAGCCCATGCTAACAGGGGATGTATCTACCCCTGTTTCAGGTATTAAAATGTCTAAATTATTTAGGGATGATTTTCAGACCATACCCTCTTGTCAAACAAAGTGGAATACACAGGCCAGAAGGAAACAAGATTTTATTACTATATTATCATGACCATGTAGTTCAGTTCAACTGTAGCATCTTTCCCTTTGGAATTGCTTTTTACCCATATTTTATTTGTAAGGGTATTTCTGAATTCCCAAACATGAGAAATACTAGTTAGCTTTCATTCTCGACCCTTCTAGAACAATTGCATTACCAAAAACATGCTCTGTGTGATTTTGCTCCTCTGAAATACATTTAAATTTGCTTTGTGGCCAAAATAAATAGTGTTAGTTTTTGTAAATATGCTATATGTGCCTAAAACTAATGCTTCCTTTATAGTTGTTATATGATACTGATGGATATATGGGTACAGTTGTATGATTAAAGTGTTTGGTTGCTAAGTCGTATCCAACTCTTACGCAACCCCATGGACTGTAGCCCACCAGGCTCCTCTGTGCATGGGATTTCCCAAGCGGGAATACTGGAGTGGGTTGCCATTTCCTCCTCTAGGAGATCCTCCCAACTCAGGGATGGAACCTATGTCTCCTGCATTGACAGGCAGATTCTTTACCACTGAGCCACCAGGGAAACCATCATGATTAAAATGACTGACTTAATAGAAGTTCTTAATAGATCTTCTACACCTTACAGATGTCCTGTGTGCACATTGTATGACTTTTTGAAGGAGGGGTGTGAAAACCTCCCAGTCTGCTTGTATATTTGATCATTCTTGTATTTCCGTCATTAACTGATTTATACAGTTTTTAGCACTGCCCATGGGGGTTCTCAAAGGAAATCCAGAAATGGGGGACAGGGAACCTGGATTCAAGAGGACAAGAAATCATAAGGTCGGAAAAGGTTCCAGAGGACCAGGGTGTAATGGCGCTTGAGGAGTCAGCAGAAAGGGGAGGGGCATTCTAAAACTGGGGTCGCGAGGGATGTCACTATGACGAATCAGAGGCTAAGGCAAGTGATTGGCTGAGAGAAAGTAGAAAGCATCTGTGTTGCTATGGCATCGTCCAAACAGGAGAAAACTAGGAGGAAGACGGAGCCCCGTTCGTCCCCTCCAACTGCTCCTGCGATTCCACTTTAGCTGTTTTTTGTTGCCTCCTGACCTGCTGACCTGCTGACCTGCTGGCCTACTGAGATGTCGGAACACTCCTTCCTCCCTTGTAGGACTTGGTTGACCCCCTGGTACTTTTTCCGGAGCCCCTTCTAATCCTCCCAGGAGACCACACCCCCTTCCTGCCACACCACCACCCCCCCATCCCTTCCCCAGCTCCAAATCCAACCACTCTTCTCCCCTCCCCACCCTACTTCTTAGCTGGCAACCTCGGAGCCCCTGGGAGGAGCAGCGTATGGGGATGGAGACACTGCTCTTCTGTCTCTTCCTACTCAGGTCTCCACTTTTCCCAAACATGCATGTAAGTAAACACGAAACACCAGTGGTTTCTTCCTTTTTATTGGGCTCTGTCATACTGAACTTAAATAACTGCATGTTTCTTGGTGTCCTCAAGGGGAACTCAGTCCTTCCTGAAGACCAAGGTCCTCAGGGCAGGTTTCTTGGCCAGCCTGAACCAGCTCTTGCCGCAGCTGTTCTCATCATTGTCCTGGCCCTGTCGCTACTGCCAGAATCAAAACACAGCAGGCTTGACAGGATGAAACCTGAAATAGTAACTTTATTTGGTCAAAGAAGGAAGTGGAAATGTACTAAAAGCTGTTGAGTCGTATGTCAAAAATGAATGAATTGTATGATACATGAATTAGGTCTCAATAGTGTTATTTTTTTTTTTTTAAGTAAGGAACTCTTATTTATTAGAAGTCCTGGGCTCAAAATTAGACTGGCTCCTGGAAAGCTTGTCAAGATCCCTCTTCAAGCTACACAAGTTCAGGGTCCTCCCCTGTGGAGTGTGTTTTCCTGTAAGCACACCCTTCATATTTGTGAAGATTGGCAGTCCTGCGAACTGTGGTGTTTAAGCTCTGGGTTGGTACTGGTCTGCTAAAGAGTGACATGCCATTTGTGCTCTGGGCTTTCTGGTTTGTTGACTTTTATCAACTTCTGAGGCATCCCTTTCATTGTGTTTTTGAATATTGCCTTCAGGGACTCTGTCCAGCCAGATTGATGGGAGCCCTGAGAGCCCAGTCAGTATGGCTACACCCTGCTGGGATGTTTGTAACAGGGAACTCCTTAGGAGTGACATAACCTGGAGGTGAATGAGTCATTGCCCTTTCTTTAATGAAGTGTCTATGTACAGAGTGCTGATTTACCCAAAACAGAAAGGTCCTTCAAGTCCTTAGAATTGTTCAAATATAAAGAAATGCTAGGTTCACCATACTATGAAAGTTTTCATCCCCATAAAAATGTTCTTCCACACACAGGAAAGTAAGATAAAAACTGAGAACACCCCAAAGAGATAAATTGATTTGTTCTCTTTGGCATGCACCAGATGTTGAAGGATCTGCAAAGGCCCAGTACCTGGGACAACCTTTGCATTGAGATAGAGTCATGCGACATGAATACCTCCACCTGTTTCTTTTGAGCCTACAAAGGAAGAAATGTCTAGATAATCTTTGTTGGAATTTTTTTTTTCCCTCAAAGGGATTGAGACTGTATTCTCATAGATTAGTGAAGTTCTCTTTTCCCTATCTCATCTTTGGGCACTCAGATAAAGCAACTTGTCTTGCATTTGCCACCTCCACTCTTGCTCATGGCCACTGACTCTGAGAACCTCAGTTTATTGACCCCACTGGATCAATTCCAGGTAGGAGTCAGCTATTGGTGTCAGCATTTAGGCAGTTGCCATACAGAACAAGAGTGCCCGCGCCTGATGTTTTACCAGTTACTGACCAGATGGTGTTGGTTTTTTGTGCATTCGATCTGTGTGTTTAACCTTTGTGCTAAGAGCCCCTTTTATCTCTCACAGCGTCTACTCAAAGACAGTGTATGATTCCCAACAGCACACATTTTACTGACCTCAGTTGTGAGGGTTGATGATGAAAATGCTGTTCATTTCAGAAGCTACTTTCTAGAGTAGAGGGATTTTATTTTTACAAAACTGAAACTTGGTATGTAGATTAGTATGAATCACATTGAGTTTATTTCCTCCTAAAATACTTACATCACTAGATTTTATAAGAAAATATGCTTTCTTCTTGTTTTTATTATTCAGAAACTTTGATTTTTTTATAATTTAATTTTCATGGTTGCTATTAATTGTTTAGGTGCAATGCTATGAAAAATGTAAGTGACTTCTTTTTATTGACTGTTTGGAATTGTATTTTTAGCTAAATTCAATTCTTATCATTTTAATCATAATATATGAAATGATTCTATTGTATAAATCATTATGTACTTCAGAAGTCTGACATTATGTGCTCTGGTTCAGAATCAAAGTGCACATGAAAAAAAAACCTCAATGTCTTTAGAAACTTGGGCTAAATGGAAATTTTTAATTAATTTTGGTTGAAAAAATAATCAGTTTTATTATAACAAGCTGCCGATCTTTCTCACTTATTTCAATATCTATAAATATTTCTCTGTTATTCTCATTTATATCTTTAACATACATTTTTCTTGTTATTTTCCCCATCCTTCTATACATTTTGGAGTTATTTTAGGAAACGTTCAGTAGGAGTTTTTCCAGGTACTTCATGAAGATACAGCAGAAGGCATAGGTTTCCCATCCACTCTGTTTGCATTCACTTATTTTTCAATTTTAAGATGTCTTCTACATTCATAGGTTAATGTCTGCTGACTGTTTTTAAAATACTTGCAATGTATTTGTTAGCAAAATAAAATCTCTAACAGTTTGTGTATCGGACTTTTTTTCTACAGCTGAAGTGTGGTATAATTTATCTATGATAGCAAGCACCTCTTTAATGAGTACAGTCTGTTGATATTTGACATGTGTGTGCAGCAATGAAACCATTACTACATTAAGATTGTAAACACAACACTCCCAAAAGTTTCCTCCTGCTCCTTTAGAATCCTTCTGTCCCCTGTCTCCTCCATGAGGATATATAAGAGGGATGTAGGTACCTCCTGGAGATTGGTTTATGTTTTCTAAAGTTGATTCTTTGTGATGGATATACTGCGATTGTCTTCAAGTTTCCTCATCATCTCAAATATTATTTCAGCTGGTCCACATTCTGCTTGACCATTTCCATCTTGGGCCTGAGGCTTATGAAGTCCTTTGCAGGCTTACAACGATTACTGCCTCCTTGGGAATTTCTGAGTTTGTCATTTTCTTCTGGAGGACTATCCTTGCTGTGAGTATTACTAAAGTACCTTATAGATGTACTTTTAATCATCCATGATGGGAATGTTTATAGTCACAGACATTTTATTTGCATTCAGTTCTACAAATTTCCCTCCAAGCAGTGCTTTCACTGCATCACACAAATTTTAATGTATTTATTTTCAGTTAGATTGACATATTTTCAAATTTCTGTTGAGATGTCCTCCTTGACCCATGTTTTCTTTAGAAGTATGTTGTTTAATTTCCATTTTTCATGTGATTTTCCAGTTATCTTTCTATTACTGATTTCTTACAGATCCATTGTGGTCTGAGAATATCCTTTCTATGCCATTACTTTCAATTTGTCAAGTGTTTTATGGCTCTGAATTATGGTCCTAGTGAATGCTCTGTATGAGTTTGAGAAGAATGTGTATTCTGCTGTCACTGGTTGAAGTCTTCTATAGATGTCGTTAGACACAGCTGGTTGATAATGTTGTTCAGTTCAAGTGTATTCTTATTAGATTTTTATATTTTGGATCTGTCAATGACTGATAAAATGTTTTGATTTCTGACTATAATAATGAGTTCATCTATTTATCCTAGAAATTCTGTCAATTTTTGACACTATTATTAATACATACATATGAAGAATTGTTATGTCTTCTTGCAGAATTGACCTCTTTACCATTAAAGTAATACCCTTCATTATCTCTCACAATTTTCTTTATTCCATAGTGTGCTTTGAAGGCTAATTTCAGTGTTTACGGAAGTCTGGGTTGATGATTCTTTCCTTTTAACACTTTTAATATATTTCGTTCCACTTTCTTCTTGATTACATGGTTCCTGAATAGAAGTCTGATGTATTTCTATCTTTGTCCTCTCTGGGTAAGGTGTTATTATTACTCCAATGCCCTCCACACCTGGCTTCTACGTAAGTTTTTCTTTCTCTTATATGTTATATAAATATATAAACAACATCTAAATATATATGTATGTATTCATTCCCACTTGGAAATCTGTGAGCATCCTGTATCTGTGGCTCGGTGATTATCATTATTATCATTATTTTAGAATTTCTTGGTCATTATTGCTTCAAAAGTTTTTTTGCTTTTTCTACTGGTATTGCTATTATGTTTAGGTTAGATCCTTTGTAATTGTCCCACTGTCTTGAGTAATTTGTGCTTTATTATTATTTTCTTTGCATCTGTTTAAGTTTCTACTGACGTTTCTTTAAGTTCATTGATTCTTTCTCAGCTATGTTGAGTTTGTTAATAACCCATCAAACGTGTTCCCCATTTCTGTTAGTGTTCTTGATTCCTCCGTTTTCCTTTGGATCCTTTTTCCTCATCTACTCTTGCATATTGTCCACTTTTTACCATTGGATCCATTACCATGTTAATCACATAATCATGCAGATTTTATCCTCTAAGGTTTTAAATCCCCAGAGATAATGATCTGATTGTCTCTTCCATATTAAGTGTGATTCAAATATTTGCACTTTGAATTCAAACTGTGTGATTTCTTCTTTTAGTATGCCTTGTAAGGATTTGTTGTTAGCTCCATATTTTGCCCTGTTGTGGTGGAACTGAGGTATTATATATAGGCCTTTAATGTAAGATTTTATATTACCAAGCTAGAGGGTAGGCTGAGTTTAACATAGATGAGACAGGAAGGAGAGAGAGAGAGCATTGGAATTGGGCATTTCCCTTTGCCGATGTCACCTCGTCTTTGGGCCAAACCCCATTTAGACTCTAGTAAAGTTGTTTCTCTTGAGGGCTTGGCTTCCTTTACTGAAGTATAGTTGATGTACACTATCATGTAAGTTTCGGAGAAGGCAATGGCAACCCACTCCAGTACTCTTGCCTGGAAAATCCCATGGGCGGAGGAGCCTGGTAGGCTGCAGTCCATGGGGTCGCTGAGAGTCGGACACGACTGAGCGACTTCACTTTCACTTTTCACTTTCATGCATTGGAGAAGGAAATGGCAACCCACTCCAGTGTTCTTGCCTGGAGAATCCCAGGGACGGGGGAGCCTGGTGGGCTGCCGCCTATGGGGTCGCACAGAGTCGGACACGACTGAAGCGACTTAGCAGTAGCAGCAGCAGCAGCAAGTGTTCAGAATAGTGATTGACAATTTTTAAATGGTATACTCCTCCATTTATAAGTATTATTAAAATTATTAGAAAAGATCTTTAGTCAGTGCTTTTTATGTTTCTCCCCTGGCCGCAGTGTACATCCTCCCTGATGAAATTACTGTGTGCACACCACAAGGAGTGGGGAGTTCTATTTCACATCTTGGAGAACTGAGCATTTACATAATCATGCAGATTTCATCCTCTAAGGGAAATATTTCCATATGGATTTCTTGAAATGTATTTTGATTTTTCTAGAATAATGCAATCCTCTTTCATTTTGTTGCTCAAATAGTTCCAGCTTTGGACATTGGGATCGCTTTCAGGTGGTTCCCGTGTTCCATGAGAAATGCCATTGGTATTTTGATAAGGGATTGCATTGATTATATAGATTGCCTTGCATAGTATGGTCATTTTAACAATATCAATTCTTCCAATCCATGGACACAGTGTACCTTTCTATGTCTTTGATTTCTTTCATCAGCCTCATAGGTTTCTGAGAATGGGGTTTTTTTAAACTCATAGGTTTCTGAACACAGATTTTTTTTTTTAATGCAAGTGTAAATGAGATTGTTTCCTTAATTTCTTTTTTTTATAGTTGATTGTTATTATATAGAAAACCAACAGATTTTTGTATATTAATTTTTCATGCTTCAAATTTACAAAATTTATTAATGAACTCGTTGTTTTTGTGTGGCATCTTTAGGATTTTCTGTATACTGTATCATGTTATCTGCAAATAGTGACAGTTTTACTTCTTCCTTTCCAATTTGGATTGCTTTTTACTTTTTCTTCTCTCATTGCTGTTGCTGATTTCCAAAACTTTGTTGAATAAAAGTGAAGAGTAGATGACCTTGTCTTGTTCCTGATCTTAGAAGAAATTCTTTCAGTGTTTCACTATTGAATATGATGTTAGCTGTGGGTTTGTCATGGATGGACTTTATTATGCTGAGGTAGTTATGTATATGTATGTATGTGTGTGTGTGTGTGTATATATATATATATATATATATATATATATATAAAAAATATGTGCTGAATTTTTCTCCATCTATTGATGTGATCATAGGGATTTCATTCTTCAATTTGTGAATATGTTGTATTACATTGATTGATTTGTGGATATTGAACCATCCTTGCATCCCTGAAATCAGTCCCATATCTCAGAGTATGATCCTTTTAATATACTGCTGGATTTGGTTTGTGAATATGTTGTTGAGGATTTTTGCATGTTTGTTCTTCAGTAATACTGGCCTATAATTTCCTTTTTTGTTTGATATTTTGTCCATTTAAAAATAGAAAAGAATACAGTGTTTATTTTTAAATGACTATTTTTCCCTCTCTCATGTCAACAGCATGTGGAGATTTCCCCCCAATATTTACATATCTTTTAGGATTCCCAAAGATAAAACTGGTGAAACATAGGGTATCCCCTAACACTGGGCAATCTGGCATTATTAAATTTCATGCCCTTGGCCACACAGAGCCCCCAGAACTTCATCCATTAGAGTATAGATTTCTCTCCCATGATGTTCTGTTCTGTAGAGAATTCTGACCTTGGGCCTCTGCTCCAGTAAATGATGATTACCTGTATCTGCAGGTCAGTTTCTCTAATTCTCTAGCAAGAATTTGCCTTGTGGCTTCAGTTCTCTGAGTGATCTACAAAGAGTTTTGGTGTTTTTCCAGTCTTTTGGCTTTTGTCTGGTTTGTGGATGAGTGACAATTTCCAAGTTCCTTACAAGTTGGACCAGAATCCAGGAGTCCAACTCTCCTCTTTATTTCCTTTTAGAGTATAAACTCTAACAGAAATTAGCTTTGAAATGAAAATGCTTTGCAAAATACTCTAATCTTTTTATTAAAGAACTCAGTGAGCCAAAGAACTATATTCTCAGTGGAAAAATGACCATCTGTAAAACGTTTTCTTCATGATGAAAACATAAATATCAAGTATTTGGTGACCCCATCCTTCTTTTCACATGCCCCTGCCTGGGGATTAGGTGACAAAGGACAGTAAAGCTGTCCTGTGCAGTGTGTAAAGTTAATGATATTCTAATATCTTGGCAAGTCTTGGGGCTAGCCTCAGAAAGCTTTCAGCCTCAATCTGAATATTGCTTATGATTTTGAATGAGGAAATATGTTTTAAGGTGAAGAAAATGTATCTTTGCATAATATTAAGATGAAGCTCTGCCTGGATTTTCTTGAGCTAAAATTCCTCAGGTTATAACTCATATCTGGGAAGCACATTTCTCCTTTCTTGAAATGTTATTGTCCTTTCTTTTGTTGCTTGTGCTCTTCCTCTAGCCATCTCCCACTTTCTTTCCCATAGATTACCCTCTATTTTCATTGGTCTGGAAAATTCAAACCATGATATGTTTCAGTGTATATCAATTCGTCAAGCAGCCAACTCCCTGAAAGATTTCAGAAAAGCTTCTAGTGAGTTAAGAGGCATATCTCAGCAGAAAGATTTTGCCTTTTCCTTTTGGAAGCTTTTAAATAATCCTAGGTTCTGAACTGCAATGTACATATTGCATTTAAGAAAATAACAATGCTTTAGTATATGTATAACATTGTGTTATTAAAAATAAAAGATTATCAAAACAAAATACATTGCATTATCAAAATTAAATAGATAGGTGCTCATTTAGTAGAATATAAAAGATCTTTTATCCATTCTTTTTTTTTTTAAATTTGGGCGGCGGCCCTCTCCGTCAGCTCCCAGAGCGCCCAGAGGAACCGGATATCCGGCGTTTTACCCTTTTATCCATTCTTATCTTCCCTGGTGGTTCAGAGGTTAAAGCATCTGCCTCCAATGTCAGAGACGTGGGTTCAGTCCCTGGGTCGGGAAGATCCCCTGGAGAAGGAAATGGTAACCCACTCCAGTATTCTTGCCTGGAGAATCCCATGGATGGAGAAGCCTGGTGGGATACAGTCCACGGGGTCGCAAAGAGTCGGACACGACTGAGTGACTTCACTCACTTACTCACTGAAAAAGACCTTTTGGTCAAAAATAAGTTATTTACCATTGTGTTCCTTATCAGAAATTGTGTAGGAAGTAGCCCGACTTAAATAGTAAATTCTTTTTTGTTGTTATTTTTAATCATATGAATCATTATCACTATCAAAATGATTATTATAATTTTGGGGATTATTATTTTGATATTTTATCAGGAACTATTGGCTGTTGCTGTTCAGTCACTCAGTCCTGTCCAACTCTTTGCAACCCCATGGACTGCAGCACACCAGGCTTCCCTGTCGTTCACCATCTCCCGGTTCTTGCTCAAACTCACGTCCATTGAGTGAGTGATGCCATCCAACCATCTTGTACTCTGTCACCCCCTTCTCCTCCAGCCTTCAATCTTTCCTAACATCAGGGTCTTTTCTAATGAGTTGACTCTTTGCATCAAGTGGCCAAATTACTGGAGCTATAGATTGTTAAAATAATATGTTTTGATATCAAATTTAATTTTGTTTCTTCCTTCCCTAGGTCAAGCCCCCAATATTTCAAGGTAAGAGTTTAAGCTTTAGACTCCTTTGTGATATTTTCTCAGTACTGGTGTTTGATGTTAGTTTTAATTCAGCTAGAAGTAAATACAGTGACTTTTTGTATTTGTCTAATTGACTTGTTTTTTTAAGTATAATTTTTATTTTTAGTTTTTAATTAGAGGATATTACTTTATATTGTGATGGTTACTCTTGAAAAATTTCCTCCTCCTGGGTTGAAGTCTAATGCTATTGTAGAGGGAATTGCCATCCATTGAGATTTAAAAAAAAAAGAATGAGGAAAAGATCACAAGAGTGGGGAGTGGGGAGAATAGGATGAATTTAATTTTGCATATAAATGGTTAGGAAGCAAGGGATGATGAGACTGAAGTTTGGAATGAGTACCTGTCATGACCCAGTTTTTGGTGAAAGGTGAAGATGATAAAACCATAGTGAAGAAGCTTCAAGTTTAAGGAAGAATGCAGATATTGCCAGGCATTGTGTGTCACAACAAAGGATGAAGCCAGGGGTTATGAGTCTGAAGTGGAGGAAAACATTCATGCCACTGGAGAATGAGTGGAAATGAACATGATGCAAAATAGGGATAATGAATTCTGTATGTGCTTTATAGATAGTGATGATTATGTGGGCTCTCAACAGATATTGAGAGCAGGGTGGCTGCTGGCACTTGGTAGGCCCTCAAATGTTGGTGTTCATCACAATGAATGCAGCAATGGTGGCAGTAATAAGTGATCTCGGCATCTGAGCTTTCACCTTGGGCAAACAGAAGATAAGTTTGCACTGTGTGATCCGATGAGGGAATTAAATGTCTGTTGGAGGAGTCTGGAATTGCAGGCTGTATTCTTGAGCTTGATACATGTGAAAGTGAAAGTGTTAGTCACTCAGTCATGTCCAACTCTTAGCAACCCCATGGACTCTAACCCCCCAGGCTTCTCTGTCCATAGGATTTTCCAGGCAAGAATACTGGAGTGGCTTGCCATTCCCTTCTCCAGGGAATCTTCCCAACCCAGGGATGGAACCTGGCTCTCCTGCATTGCAAGCAGATTCTTTACCGTCTGAGCCACCAGGGGCTTCATACATGTGTATACACCTGTGATTGGGTGCTTTATGCATTCTGTCTTCCCGAAAATTGATGTTAACATTATCTCCATCTTGGGAGGAAAATGCTATTTTTAAGGGACTATGTCCTCTAGCACCAAGTTAGTGAAGCCCACATTGTATGCAAGTGTGTTCAATTCCAAAGAGAAAGGCAATCTACAGGGCATCAGGAAGACATCGGAAGCCTTTCAAGAGCCTATCAGTCAACATTTCGAACTTGCCTTCTGTGGAACTGCACATAGGGCCTGGATGTGAGTTGAAGCTGGATGAAATAAGGAGTTTCTTTTTCTTATAGCAACATATATATTCACCTTAGTAATTGGAGGCAAGAATTTTAAGTTGACAGGATGTTTGCTTTTTTCTATACTCATCTTTGGTGACGACACAGCTAGCTGAAGTGACTGAATTTTCTGAGAATGGTACTTATAGATAGAGGAGAATTTAGAAGTCGATTTAATGTTTTTATTCATCTTTGAAAGTGTTTTACATAGGAATCTCATTGAAATAATGTTTCTTAGGTTTCAAATTCTGCTAGCTAAAATTTGCTTGTTTTAGACATGATAGTAAAGAGAAAAGTTATATAAAGAGAAAAGAAAAAGATAATGTATGTCTGCTGCTTACACTGAGATAATTCAATTTTAACTGAGTTTTTCTACTAAATCTTAGAAATTGTTTTATCTCTCTTTAGTTAATTTGAAACAGATATCAGAGAAAATCAGTAATTTTGTGAAGGACAACAGACAACTTGCAGAAAATATAGCCAATATGGAACAGAAGGTATCATTTTGTTATTTTTTTATTTTTGTTATTTTGTTTATTTTGTTATTTATTTTGTTATTTTTCATGATTTTACCTTCAGCTTCTTCCCCCTCTGAGAGTTCAGTTATTTTTCTTTGTTTTCTTTTATCCTACCATCCTATTTCTCATGTTCCATAAACAGTCCAGGTTCATAGCAAGCTCCATAGATGTAAAGCACTGTTTTCTGTATTTGTAGAAGGACTCACAATCAAAAGATAGGTTTGGCTGGCACAGTAATCCATATTTGTAACTCTGATTTCCTTTTGCACATATTTGCATAGATCAATGACTCAAAGAAACGTCTTTAAGAAACTAGGAGACAAAATAAGATGCTCTCTCATGAAGCACTAAAATTTAAGGTAAAAATCCCGTCTCTACCTGGGATTACATTCTGAAAACAGAAGAGTAATGAGTAATTATTACTGATTCAATTTGTTTTGTTAAAGGATAACATCAAAACAATTGAGATAACATCAAAACAATTGTTTTGAATAACATTCAAAACGACTGAATCTCTGAATGACCTCCTCCAAAGTTCTCGTGCTAGGTTGCAATCTGTGAGGGGTCAGAATGTCAAGACACCAAACTTCGTAAGAATTTGGCTGCTAAATTTATCACAGTTAGACTTTTGAGGCTTTCTGTGCATTGGGTGAGTTGAGGGCTCCATCTCCTCTTACTATTCACCACCATAGATTGTGCGTGTTTGGGAGCTGAACCTCCTTCTGAACAATGATCTGGAATATCACATACTCATATCCCCATGACTTTTCCAGTTTCAGAGACGAGGAAGTTTTTTTTTTAATTTTCTGAGTTTTCTCACTATTTGGCACTGCCTTCACATAGACAATCCCAGGAAATAGATGAGAGGTGAAGGAAAATATCTAGCCAAGTTGTATGAGCCCTACCCTTCTTTCTGCTGAACAAAGAATTTTCAATGTGAATTTGGGAAAGTTTTCTTTCTTTTCCATCAAGAACACCCACTGATGAGCTGTTTGACATGGACAATTTTCCACCCTTGTCATCCAGTCATCTCTGTTGTTATTCAGTGAGCAAGATATTTTATGAAGCTATGAAATACTTGTGCCTTCATGGCTTTCTTTGTTCTGCATTTCTTTATGGGCTTGACATTTTTCCTGGGCCCACCCTGGATCTACTATCACATGAAACTTAGGGATCACCCTGGGATATGCTTGTTTGATATTACCACTTTTCAGCATATCACTGAGTGTGTCCATTCAGTGATATACAGTCCATCTCAGTACATTTCTTGTTTCTATCCTATGTAGATACTGGAAAAAGAAAATTCTACAGAGGACATGAAAGATGCTATTTTAGCGAACACCTCAGGAATTTCAGAGGTAAACTACCTATATTTGCTGCAGGATTTCCATTGTATAAGTTAGCTTTTACAAAGAAAAGATTTTCACGTCTTAGAAGATTAAAATGATATTTGCTTGGAATTGTTTTTTTGGGAATTAAGTCATTGATGAGAATGTTTTGCTTCAGTGTGAAAGTGCCTTTAATGAAGCTTGTGTCAGTGAAGTGGAAGTGAAACCTGAAGAACTGCATGAACAGAATGTTCAGCTCAACACCGAGAAGAATCAGGTAACAAGTTTTACTCCCACAGACTGTTTAATTCAGAAAACTGAAAAATCGATACTTCCTTTTCAATTATTTTAAATTCTATATTGGAATATAGTTGACTTAAAATGTTGTATTAGTTCCAGATGTACAGCAAAATGATTTGGTTATACATATACATGTATCCTTTTTTCAGATTTTTTCCCATATAGGTTATTAGAGAACATTGAGTAGATTTCCTGGTGCTATGCAGTAGATCCTTGCTCATTATCTATTTGAAATATAGTAGTGTGTATATATTTAATCTTAAATTCCTAATTAATCCCCCTACCATTCTTCTTTGGTAACCATAAGTTTGTTTTCTATGTCTGTGAATCTGTTTCTGGCTTATAAATAAGTTTATATGTATCATTCTTTTACATTCTACATATAAGTGATATATATATTTGTCTTTCTCTAACTTACCACATTTAGTATGATAATCTCTAGGTCCATTCATGTTGCTGCAAATGGCGTGTTTTCGAAAAGTTTTTACTTTCATTTTAAATTCAATGGATTCAAACAAAATAAACCACTCATTACACACAAATAAAGTTTTGATTCTGTATAGAAGATTAGTTTACCTAATTTCAATATAGTCATTAAAAGATAGTAAATAGAATCAACAGAGAAAAGTAATAGCAGATACATCACCAAATTGGACTGACCTACATCCAGACTTGAACGGCATTGGAAAGTCCTTTGTTAATATCAATTTGAAGTGTGAGTGTGCATGTTAAGCTGCTTCAGTCATGTCCGACTCTTTGAGATTCCATGGACTGTAGCCCACCAGGCTCCTCTGTCCAAAGGATTCTCAACCCGGGGATAGAACCCACATGTCTTCATCTCCCCTTGTGATTCAGCTGGTAAAGAATCTGCCTGCAGTGTGGGAGACCTGGCTGTAAAGGTTTGATCCCTGGGTTGGGAAGATCCCTTGGAGAAGGGAAAGGCTACCCACTCCAGCATTCTGGCCTGGAGAATTCCATGGACTGGATAGTCCATGGGGTCACAAAGAGTCAGACACGACTGAGCAACTTTCACTCATTTACTGTTGGCAGGTGGGTTCTTTACCACTAGCGCCATCTGGGAAGCCCTACAATCTGAAGTCCCCACTGGGAAATGATCCTGGGAGGTGCTCCACCCCAAGAGTGAGACTTCAAATTGCAGTCTGGGGGGCTCCAGCTTATAATCCCAGGCAGCAAAACAATAACATCATCAGTTTGTATGCAAAAAGACAGCTCTGGTTTAACTTTTACAATGCTGTTTGTTTCTCCTTGTGAGTTGTAGGATTTCACTAGACCCTGTCAGTTCAATTCAGTTCAGTCACTCAGTCGTGTCAGATTCTTTGCGACCCCATGGACTGCAGCATGCCAGGCCTCCCTGTCCATCACCAACTCCCGGAGCTTGCTCAAACTCATGTCCATTGAGTCGGTGATGCCATCCAACCATCTCATCCTCTCTTGTCCCCTTCTCCTCATTCCTTCAATCTTTCCCAGCATCAGTGTCTTTTCTAATGAGTCAGTTCTTCACAACAGGTGGCCAGAGTATTGGAGCATCAGCTTCAACATCAGTCCTTCCAGTTAATTTTCAGGACTGATTTCCTTTAGGATTGACTGGTTTGATTTCCTTGCAGTCCAAGGAACTCTCAAGAGTCTTCTCCAACACCACAGTTCAAAGCATCAATTCTTCCGCACTCAGCTTTCTTTATTGTCCAACTCTCACATCCATATATGACTACTGGAAAAACCATAACTTTGACTAGACAGACCTTTGTTGGCAAAATAATGTCTCTGCTTTTTAATATGCTTTCTAGATTTATTGTAGCTTTTCTTCCAAGGAGCAATCGTCTTTTAATTTCATGACTGCAGTCACCATCTGCAGTGATTCTGGAGACCAAGAAAATAAATTCCGTCACTGTTTCCATTATTTCCCCATATGGTTGCCAAAAAGTGATGGCACTGGATGTGTGATCTTTGATTTCTGAATGCTGAGTTTTAAGCCAGCTTTTTCACTTTCTTCTTTCACTTTCATCAAAAGGCTGTTTAGTTCCTCTTTGCTCTCTCCTCAGGTCTTCAAAAAATACCATTAATAATTTGAACAATTTGCATTGATTCTTGGGTGATATGGTCATTTTGACAATATTGATTCTTCCAATATGAAAACATGGTATAACTTTCCATTTGTTTCTGTCATCTTTGATTTCTTTCATCAGCATCTTACAGTTTTTGAAATTCAATTGTTTTGTCTCCTTCAGTTCAGTCAATTCAGTCGCTCAGTCATGGCCAACTCTTTTCGACCCCATGAATTGCAGCACACCAGGCCTCCCTGTCTATCACCAACTCCCAGAATTCACCCAAACTCATGTCCATCGAGTCGGTGATGCCATCCAGCCATCTCATCCTCTGTCGTCCCCTTCTCATCCTGCCCCCAATCCCTCCCAGCATCAGATTCTTTTCCAATGAGTCAACTCTTCTCATGAGGTGGCCAAAGTACTGGAGTTTCAGTTTTAGCATCAGTTCTTCCAAAGAACACCCAGGACTGATCTCCTTTAGAATGGACTGGCTGAATCTCCTTGCAGTCCAAGGGACTCTCAAGAGTCTTCTCCAACACCACAGTTCAAAAGCATCAATTCTTTGGCACTCAGCCTTCTTCACAGTCCAACTTTCACATCATACATGACCACTGGAAAAACCATAGCCTTGACTAGACAGACCTTTGTTGGCAAAGACACGTCTCTGCTTTTCAATATGCTATCTAGGTTGGTCATAACTTTCCTTCCAAGGAGTAAGCGTCTTTTAATTTCATGCCCTCAGTCACCATCTGCAGTGATTTTGGAGCCCCAAAAAATAAAGTCTAGCACCGTTTCCACTGTTTCCCCATCTACTTCCCATGAAGTGATGGGACCAGATGCCATGATCTTCGTTTTCTGAATGTTGAGCTCTAAGCCAACTTTTTCACTCTCCTCTTGCACTTTCATCAAGAGGCTTTTGAGTTCCTCTTCACTTTCTGCCATAAGGGTGGTGTCATCTACATATCTGAGGTTATTGATATTTCTCCCGGCAATCTTGATTCCAGCTTGTGCTTCTTCCAGCCCAGCGTTTCTCATGATGTACTTTATATAGAAGTTAAACAAGCAGGGTGACAATATACAGCCTTGACATACTCCTTTTCCTATTTGGAACCAGTCTGTTTTTCCATGTCCAGTTCTAACTGTTGCTTCCTGAGCTGCATATAGGTTTCTCAAGAGGCAGGTCAGGTGGTCTGGTATTCCCAACTCTTTCAGAATTTTCCACAGTTTATTGTGATCCACACAGTCAAAGGCTTTGGCATAGTCAGTAAAGCAGAAATAGATGTTTTTCTGGAACTCTCTTGCCTTTTCAGTGATCCAGCAGATGTTTGCAATTTGATCTCTGGTTCCTCTGCCTTTCCTAAATCCAGCTTGAACATCTGGAAGTTCACGGTTCACGTATTGCTGAAGCCTGGCTTGGAGAATTTTGAGCGTTACTTTACTAGCATGTGAGATGAGTGAAATTGTGTGGTACTTTGAGCATTCTTTGGCATTGCTATGTTAAAGCTGGTTTGGTGGTTAGGGCTAGGGTTAGCATTAGTTAGTTTGATTAATATGTGTCTCTGTGTATTCCTCCTTGAGTTTACCCTCTGTGCTACTCCCTGAACTTCCTGAATGTGGCTGACTGTTTGCTTTCCCATGTTAGGAAAGTTTTCAGCTATTATCTGTTCAAGTATTTTCTCAGGCTCTTTCTCTCTCTGTTCTCTCTCTCCCCCATAATGCAAATGTTGGTACATTTAGTGTTGTCCCAGAGGTCTCTTAGACTGTGTTCATTTCTTTTCTTTTTTGCCCTTTTAATCTGTTTCATGGCAGTAATTTCCAACATTCTGTCTTCCAGCTGCTTACTTGTACTCTACTGCATCATTTATTCTGCTATTGATTCCTTCTACTGTATTTTTCATTTCAGTTATTGTATCCTCCAGCACTGTTTTCTGTTTTTTGTTTCTTTTAGCTCTTTGTTAAACATTTCTTGTATCTTCTAGGTCTGTGCTTCCATTATTTTTCTGAGATCTTAGATCATGTTTACTATCATTACTCTGAATTCTTTTTTGGGTAGATTGCCCACTTCCACTTCACTTAGTTGTTCATCTGTGGTTTTAACTTATTCCTTTGGAACATATACTTCTGCTGTCTCATTTTGTCATCTGACGTTTTGTGTTTGTGGTCTTTTTTCCATAGGGTGCAGGCTTGTACTTCCTCTTGCTTCTTCTTGCAGGAATCTGCCTTCTGCTGGGTGAGGTTGGTCTAGAGGTTTGTGCAGGCCTCATGGTGGAAGCGCCTTGTGCCAATCCACTGGTGGGTGGAGCTGGGTCTTGTTCCTTTGGCATGCAGTGCCAAGGTAAGGAGTATGTTTAGAGATAGCTCTGGGCTCAGAAAGGTTTTAGGCAGCCTGCCTGTTGATGACTGGGGCTGTGTTCCTATCCTGCTGGTTGTTTGGCCTGAGGCATCCCAACACTGGAGCCTACAGTGTCTTGAGTGGGGCCAGGTCTGGGTAACAAAAGGGCAGCCTCCAAGAGAGCTGATGTCAGTGAGTATTTCACAGTACTTCTATCACCAATGTCCCTGTCCCCATAGTGAGCCACCGCTGCCTCTACCTCCTGGAGCCCCCTCCAAGACCAGCAGGTAGGTCTGGCCCAGGCTCCTATGAAGTCATTGCTTCTTCCCTGGGTCCTGTTGCTCATGAGACCTTGATTGCACCTTCCAAGTGTGGAGTGTCTCTTTCCCCTAGTCCTGTGGCATTTCTGTGATCAAGCCTCACTGACATTCTAAGCCAAATGCTCCAGGGGTTCCTCATCCCAGTGACAGATCCTCAGGCTGGGGAAACTGACATGGGTCTCAGAACTGTCACTGCTATGGGAAAACATCTGTGATATAATTATTTTCCAGATTGAGGGTCACCCACCCCAGTGGCTCAGCTGGTAAAGAATCCGCCTGCCAGTGCAGGAGACACAAGAGATGCAGGTTCAATCCCTGGGTCAGGAAGATCCCCTGGAGAAGGAAACAGCAACCCACTCCTGTCTTCTTGCCTGGAAAATTCCATGGACAGAGGGGCTTGGTGGGCTACCATCCATGGAGTTGCAAAGAGTCGGACATGAATGAGCATGCATGCAGGCAGGCAGGCATCCGGCGGGTATGGGACTTGGTTATTTTGCAGTTGCAGCCTTGATCCTGTCTTCTTGTGGCTTCTTCTTTGTCTTTGAATGTAGATTTCCTTTTTTTTTTTTTTTTGCTAGGTTCCAGGCATTTTTGTCTATGGTTATTCAGCAATTAGTTTTGATTCTGATGTTTTTGTGAGAGGAGGTGACATCAAGGTCCTTGTCCTCTGCCATCTTACTTCCATACCTTCCTTACCAATTTTTGATTATGCTGTAATGCACATAAATCAAATGAACCATGTTAACCCTTTTAAGTGCACAACCCTCCTGTGTTAAGTATACTCATATTGTTGTGGATCATTACTTCTTGAGTGTTTTGTTTTTTTTTTTCATGTCTGTTTAAAGTTACAAGATGCCAGTGCTGAACTTGAGAATTTAGAGCTGAGAGCCTTGAGGAACAAAAACTGCCAACTTGTAGGTACGTTGTTTGTTGGGAGGAAGGCCCCACATAATGGAAATAAGTTTGCTGGGGGAAGGCGCAGAATTCTTCTTGCCTTCAGGGTTCTTCCTCACTTTTATCCCCACCCCAAACAACTTCTCACCCAAAGAAAATGGCTTCCTTACAGAAGATAAAAAGAACCTGAAAGACATCTGTGATACACTGAGGTCTGTGAAAGCAGAGAAGGAAGTGGAATTAAAAATGCTGAAGAGAAAGGAAGCCTTCCTTGTTGAATTCTATGAACAAAGAAAAATGGCTGCAGAAGAGTAAGATGTTCATATGTTCCAAATACTGTTGTATAAATGAATGTGTCAACCAATGTAGATAATCGTATTTCTTTTAGAATAGGTTCCAGGGTATTTTTGCCAAATTCATCCAACACATTCATCCTACCTTGATTTCCATAATCCACATTTTTCTTTCTGTTCTAAGTGATCATCACACATTCTTTCTTATAGTTTTTTTAGGTAGTAGAGGCATTGTCCCAGTATCAATTAAATTAATACCTGGATCCCCTCTGGTTCCATTTACACTGTCCTTTAAGTTTCAGTCCCAGCACATTGTCTGGTTCTCCCAACCCTCTGTCAAGTCACACTTTATTCTGCACTCAATAGCTTACCATACAACCACTACATTACAGCCAGTCTAAGGCATTTGCTTAAAGATTGCCTGGGAGACCAGACAGAAATACAGGTACGTTTTTCTCCTTAGTGTTTTTATCCTTGTTTCTAGAATTTTTGAATTTTGCATATGATCCCATAGAAAAATATCAGATTGAAACCATTTGAACTGGAACCATGAACAAACTAATCTGATAAAAAACAGCAATGGCTTTGTTAAGCCATTGACCTTCACTGTTCTCAATATCAATGACTCAGTCTTGTGAAAGTAGGTTAATACCCTGGAGCTATGAGTTTTCCATCTGAAATCTGTCTCCTAGAGATGACACCCTGATTGTGTGACGGTCCACATCATTTTAACACAGCACTAAGATTTGCTTTTTCTTCTTGGATCTTTTTTTTGGGGGGGGAGGATTTTTTTTATTTTTTCCTTAGAAAAAGAGGTAGGGATTCCACTCCTGAACCATAGAAATTCTGGATAGTTATTGGAGAGTGTTAATGAAGCCATATCATGGAAGACTCTCTTTGGCTGATTGTCTGCATCCATACACAGCCTGGATGAAGAATCAGGGCTCCCCATGGAGGCATAAAACTAATTATGATCCCCTGCTTCATCATAATGTGTTTACTTGGGATGAGTTGGTCAGGCATCATTTTCCACATTGACACAAATTGAGTCTTTACCATCTCAAATGCAAGACTGACCCTGGGAGGGCACCAAGTAGGTTATTTATGAGACTTTATGATGAATGAATAGGAGTAAAGAACTGTAAAGAGAAAACTTAGACTGCAGAGAGACTTGCTAGCAGGTCAAAGTTTGGTTTTACTTTAATCCTCCATGGGGGACTTCAGTTCATTCATCGGATTGTGTTGTCAATCTACACACAGATGGGGTGGTGGCGAGGAACATTTGAAGCTAGACCTTCAGAATTCTAGGAGATAAGGAAGTCCGAATTTCACACTGGCTACTGGGCAATGTATATATCTTTTTCCATCTTAGGAAACTGAAAAAGAAACAATGTGAGTGGATGGAAAAGGAGAATCAGCTGTCAGCTGCAGAGGGAAATTTGAAATTAGTTTCAGCAGAAGCACACAATTACAAGTAAGGTTAAATACTAAATACCAGTGGTTCATGAAATTACTTTTGAGTTTTTGATTTTAACTTTTGTACAATGTTTGGCACCAATTAGCCCAAAAGTTCAGAAGAAATATACATAGAGAATGTATGGGAAAAGATAAGTATTACAAAGAACAAACCATTTAAGTCACTAAAAATATACTGATCCCCAAAGCTGGCCAGACTGTATGGAAATTTAGTTGAAGTTACTTGAGAATGCACCTTGTTTTAGGAAGAACTGCGTCCACTAATACAGTAGTGTCACTAAGGGACCTAGTTTTGGCAACCCTGGAAATTATGGTAAGAATATAAGTAAAAAGAGAATCAAAGCTTTATGATCAGTCACTCATCACACAGTAATGAGAGAAATTTTGGAAATGTATGGGAATGATATCAACTCAGAAGCCTGTAGGCATTATCTAAAATAATAAATAAGCGAAGGATGTTAATGGTAGATTTGTTCTTACTGACACTTTCTAATCATGTGAAAAGTGCTTTATATGTATTCCTAAATTATATTTGGAGATAGAGATGAGGATAACGGGAACTTGGGCAAGTATTAAAATCATGCTCAGTGTTAAGCTTTATGTGATGAAAGCAATTGTATTATAACTCACAGGCAACAGATTGAACAAATGCAAGAAGAACTGCAGCAGGAGGAGGTCAGCTTCAGACACCAGGTGACCCGCCTCCACCCAAGTTACTGAGCACCTCAGGCGCTGAAGAGGGGTCCTTAGATTCCCAATCCTGGGGAGTTTATTCATGTGTTGCCTTTTTCAGATTTCTCTTCTTGAGAAGAAGGCTCAGGACAACTGGGTAATTCTTTTTTTTCTTTCTCTCCTTCGTGTTGTCATTCCCACAACTGAACTTGGGTGTGCTTTTCCTCCCACAGATCAAGGGTCGGATTTTGGAGAGAGAGATGGCAGAGCAGAGCAAGGAAGCCGCCTACTTGAGACACAAGTATGGGATTTCCTGTACAGTTTTTAAGGGTGTCTTTGAGGTATTAGGGCTAAGACATTAGTGTCTAGTCAAGGACTGGTGTTAGAATTCTCACTGAAGTCCATTCTTTTTCTATATTCAAGACTGGCAATAATTGAAAAACAGGGGCTGCAAGAGAAATACGGGATGCCGAAACCCAGGTGCTGGGAAGACCTGAGACATAGAAACTCCCAGGGAGAGGTAGGGAGCACATTGTGAAGTGCAACAACTTAACACCTGTTGCAAAACCGCACCATGTCATTCTTTCTCCTGTGAATGATGATCGTGTTGCCTGGGAACAATAACCAGTGCTTACTGAAGACAAGAAGTTGTCTCAAGGAGTGACAGAAGATGTTTTCCTCAGATTCCTCAGTCAGAATGACTTTCTCAGCCTGTGCCCTGTGATTGGTGGAGCTAAGGCCCCACCACTTACTGGGGACCTTCCCCATCCCCTTAGCCCCCAACCTTGGTTCCTCTAACTAAAGAGAGAGCCTGGAGGGCAAGTGGGTCCAAGCTTGCTTCCCCACCTTGAAAATATAGGAGAGAATTTATTCTTTTTATTAGCAAAATAGGCATTCATTTACTGTTTTTGGATGTTCCTTTATTCTATTTGTTTTATTATTTTACAATGGGTTAGGTAGTCCACTCAATTTCCATTAAATTTCTATGTAATTTTGCTCCTCTAACATCATCGCCATGACCTGACACTTTCACTGATGAATCTCCACAGCTTTCCTTTTCTCATTACTATAAAATTAGTCTATTTCCCTTTATGAATATTTATATAATACCTGGTCACATATAGAAGACAACTTATACAGAGACAGGAAAATTGAAAAATCCCCCTGTGGCCCAAAAAAAGAACTCCTGTTCTTCATGGTGAGGGTTTGTTGATATTCTGCCTATCCAAGGATATTCTCATTTCAGTTTCTAATCTGAGATTAAATTGGGATTTCCTCAACCGTTTTGGGAAACGGTTGCTTCAATGTTGATTTCCAGCTAGTTGAGACCATCCACAGTTGGTTGATTAGTTTTGAAAATACATGAATTCTGGCCCTGTGGTCTTCCTCAAAAGTCAGGGTCTTGCTCGCCTCCTGGGGATCACTTGAGGCGTGGGGGAAACCCTTGACCTCTGGTAATGGACCTGAGAGTGGGAAAGAGTATAAGGTGGTGGAAGAAGGTATGTAGGATTGTTTTTCTTTCTCAGAATCTGTACAAATTTGAATAAACCTCCAATCACTTCTCCTTTATCAGATACAGGACCTGGCATGGCTCCCATGAGAAACAGCAATTCTTTCCCTACTAAGGATGTACAAAGGGCCATGTAAATGCTGTGGTCATTTATGGTTGCAACTATTTCTGGAAACTTCTTTTTATACAACACCCTTTCTTCATCTCTAGATTGTGTGGTTGATTGTGCTATATCTACCATGTCATTTTTACTTGGGAAAGCAAACTCCTCCCCAGGAATCTACAGGCTTCTCTGTTTTCAGCTAGTCACATTTGGTATCACTCCCAGAACCGGCATAAGCATGGGTTGACAGTGGTCTGTCATGAGGTCAGGGGCACTGGCAGCAGCATTCCTAAGAAGCATGGCATGTTGGCATAAGTCCTCCTAGAGGAGGTTGCCATTAGGCTTACCACAGAGACTATAGCCCTTCCTTAGAGACTACAGACCATAGGACTGGGCCGCCTCAGGCCAAACCATAGACGGAGAGAGCACAACCCCACCCATCAGCAGAAAATTAGTTAAAGATTTACTAGCATGGCCCTGCCAACCAGAGCAAGATTCCGTTTTCCCCACAGAGAGTCCTGCCCATCAGGAAGCTTGCACAAGTCTCTTATCCACAACCATCAGAGAGCAGACAGAATGAAAACCACAGTCACAGAAAACTAACCAAAATGATCAAATAGATCACAGCCTTGCGTAACTCAGTGAAACTATGAACCATGCTGTGGAGGCCCATCCAAGACCGATGGGTCATAGTGGAGTTCTGACAAAACATGGTCCACTGGAGAAGGCAATGGCAAACCACTTCAGCACTCTTGCCTTGGGAAACCCATAAACAGTATAAAAAGGCAAAAATATGTGACAGTGAAAGATGAACCCCCCGGGCAGGTAGTTGCCCAATATGCTACTGGAGAAGAGTGGAGAAATAGCTCCAGAAGGAATGAAGAGGCTGAGCCAAAGCAGAGACAACACCCAGATGGGCATGTGAAAACTGGATGAAACTCACCCAGTCTGGTGGTGAAAGGCCAAACTAGAGATAAGGAGCACAACCCTACCCATCAGCAGAAAATTGGATTAAAGATTTACTGAGCGTGGCCCAGTGGGCCCTGGAATCACTGCAGATGGTGAATGCAGCCGTGAAATTAAAATGCCTGCTCCTTGGAAGAAAAGACAAATCTAAACAGAGTATTAAAAAGCAGAGATATTACTTTGCCAAGAAGGGCCCATATAGTCAAAGTATTATTTTTCTAGTAGTCATGTACTAGATATGAAAGTTGGACATAAAGGAGGCTGATTGTCAAAGAATTGATGCTTTTGAACTGTGGTGCTAAGAGAAGATTTTGAGAGTCCCTTGGACAGGAGAAATCAAACCAGTCAATCCTAAAGGAACTCAACCCTGAGTATTCATTGGAAGGACTGAGGCTGAAGATGAAGCTCCAGTACTTTGGCCACCTGATGTGAAGAGTCAACTCATTGGAAAAGACCCTGATGGTGGGAAAGATTGAGGGTGGGAGGGGAAGGGGGTGACAGAGGATGGGATGGTTGGATGGCAATATTGACTCAATAGACATGAGTTTGAGCAAATTCTGGGGGGTAGTGTAGGACAGGGAAGCATGGCGTGCTGCAGTCCATGGTGTCCTAAGGTGTCAGACACAACTGAATGACTCAACAACAACCAGAACCATAAGTGCTTAGAGGCTGAGGCCTGCCCAACTTTCTACTGTGTGTTCCTGAGGCCTGCCCACTGTGTGTTCCTGGAAATAATGTGAGGAGGATGACAGATAGCTCCATACTTAAGTCTCCTGGCACAGTTGACTCCCTCCTGATCTCCTGTATTTGGGAATGTTACTAGATTACTGAAACGTGATATTACTATTATTTTGTACCTTTGTGTGTTCTGTGAAAATTTAATGTGCTTCACTTCAGTTCAGTCGCTCAGTCGTGTCCGACTCTTTACAACCACATGAATCACAGCACTCCAGGCCTCCCTGTCCATCACCAATTCCCGGAGTTTACCCAAACCCATGTCCATCAAGTCGATGATGCCATCCAGCCATCTCATCCTCTGTCATCCCCTTCTCCTCCTGCCCGCAATCCTTCCCAGCATTAGGGTCTTTTCCAATGAGTCAACTCTTCGCATGAGGTGGCCAAAGTACTGGAATTTCAGCTTCAACATCAGTCCTTCCAATGAACACCCAGGACTGATCTCCTTTAGGATGGACTGGTTGGATCTCCTTGCAGTCCAAGGAACTCTCAAGAGTCTTCTCCAACACCACAGTTCAAAAGCATCAATTCTTCAGCACTCAGCTTTCTTCACCGTCCAGCTTTCACATCCATACATGACCACTGGAAAAACCATAGCCTTGACTAGATGGACCTTTGTTGGCAAAGTAATGTCCCTGCTGTTTAATATGCTGTCTAGGTTGGTCATAACTTGCTTGGGTAATATAAATTTCGTAATTCATTGCTACCCCATCTCTGTTGGAAAATATACTAAACAGAATCATTCTAGTGACAACTAGATTTAAAAATCTCAATTTTCAGAAATATTATATTTTTAGTGGAACATGTACACTAAACAGAGTAGTGAAGGTCAATAATAACCTGCTGGGGTGATTTCCAACAAGTCCTTACATTGTGTGCATGTGAGCAGGTTGTATTGTGCCCTTTAAGCTGTTACAGCTGACACCTCTCTCATCTTACATCACAGGATTTATATACCTGAAATCAAAACACATTTGACTTAGTTCTGTTATTTAGAGTGCTCAACTCTTTTTTTTCCATAGTACGCATTTCCCATAGGGTAGTTAAAGTTCAGAATTTCCTGTGTATTAAGATAAATGAAACTGGGCCTGTCTGTTTATCGGTTTAGGATTCCCTGAAATCTTAAAACAGATGCACGGCTCCCCTGCAGGACTCCAGTAATCCCCATCTCCCTAGACATCTTTGTGCCCATGGGCAGCGCGTCCAAGGAGATTAGGTCTCCTTTGTCATTAAGGAAACACAGAGGATGTGGGCGTGATCTTGCAGGCAGAGCTTTTCCTAGGAGTAGCTATGATTCCATGTGCAGAGAATGGGCTTTTCATTTCCTTTCATTCCCTCTCTTTTTAGTGTACAAAGAACAAGTTTCTTTGGTGGTAGTGAAGGAGTGGTGGAGGGTTCTTCTGCACATGGAGGCCTTCCTGTCAGGAATATGCTACTTTAGACCTTTGGTATTTCCTCTGTTAATCCTCTGAGCTAGGACCCTTGACGTTATACATTTACAGATGCAGGCATTAGCATGTGTTAACAGTGTTTTATACCCTTTTAACCAGTGCTGTGGGCAGGACCTAGAAAGATGTGTGGAGTTCTCTGGCATTAGGCTGCTCTCTTGGAACCTGGAAGAGAGGAGGGTACGAGGTGCTGGGACCTGCTTCATTGGGTTTCAGCTTTTGTTGATATTGGGGCTTTTGTCTGTCATATCAGCATATTTTAAACTTGTGTTCTACAGGTCAGTATGGATGCAAGAGGGCGCTTGCCTTTCCCATGACCACCCTGCATGCCCTACCCCATGGGCTGCCCTTTATCACCACTCAAGGGCTGTGGGCCTCTTCCACCTCCTCCACCCTGGCTTCCTCTGGGACCCCACCCAATGCCTCCACATCTTTAAGATGGTAAGATGATCTGAAGAGTATGCTAATTTGTGAAGCATGTTCATTTATTTTTCTTTTGAGTTTTTAGTGGCAATGCAGATATGTATACTGATGGCTTTGTAATGCAAAGACAAACCTGACTGAGGTCATTGTAACATTTATGCCTCAAGTTTCTTAGGACATGCATATGATGGACTGGTCTTCACATGTACTGATGGGCTGGTCACCCAAACTGAGCTGGGCATCAGGTGTTCCTTGCAGAGAAGAAAAGAGGCTTTTTAGAGAATGAGAGAAATACCAGTTTTGCAGATTCGCCTCATACAGAAACCACTTGTTGGGTTCTGTGAAACGTAAGACACATGCCTAATTTCAAGAATTAAAATATCCCCTGAGAGAAACAGAAGAGAGAGATAAATGATACATAAGTGACCCAGAACTTGTGATCATCGTAACAGAAGCACCAGTTCAAGGCCCTAGAGTGCAAAAGAGGAATCTGTGAGTCACACAGGAATACATAGGATGTTTTAGAAGAAAAAGTAAAAAGTGAGGTGCTGTCACTTAGATGGAACTGGAAGGCCGTTCCCAGCAGGGCAAACAGTTTGGGCAGGAACTCTGAAGGCAGTAAGATGTGCACACGGGGCCGCTGTGTGCTGAAATGACACAGTGCTGGCGATGCATTATCCCCTTTAGATGCCATTGTTGCCGTAAAGCCCTTAGATAATGTCTCATTCGGATTATTGTTTTCACTGCATTTCTGAAAGTTCTGGTTATGGGTGAAAGAAGGCTCTGGATAAACAGGGGTGTTTAACTTGGTTCTTTCAGAATATTTTGTGGGGCTGAAGTTTGGTTTTTTTTTTTTGTTTTTTTTTGGTCCAATGATTTGAAAATGCAGTCAGGATCTAGATGAGCTGAATAGCTGCCTTGGCCTTCAACATAAGGCAGGTTCTTCCCAGGGAATTCAAGGTTGATCCAGGGCCACTCCTGCAGGACCCCTGTCACCACATCCTTGCATCCTCTAGTCTCCACCCCTGACTGTCAGCTTTGCATCTCCCGCATTTTCCTCACAGTATATTGTACATGATTCTTTGCTTGTATACCTGTTGTTCAGTCCCTAATACTCAGTGGGACCTAGACAGAGTGTGAGCTTTTTATCATTAAAACAGGGATAATATTGATTTCTGATGTCATCGTGAGAAAGATGAGATCAAGTACATATAGAATTTTGCAGACTGGCTGAGACGTGTTTGTCGCTCACTGCTCTTGTAGTTTAAAAGAAAATGTCTACACACAGAATCATCAAAGATATTCTGGAAAATACATTAAATTAACCTAAGGATATACGCCCTGAGGCCTAGAGCTTAGTAATCTGTGCTTTAAAAGACAAGGCAAAGACACTCTTTCCCCTGTAAAAATTCATGTCCTACTAGTTAAAAAAGAAAGTAAGAGAGTGTGTACATTCAGAGATCTGATAAGAATTGTTTTCATTATGTATAGAGTCATAGATGCAGCCACACAGTAAAGTGTTCATCAGAGATCACAGATGTGTTAGAGAAGGCAAAATGCGTGTAGGGAAAATTCAGATTACATTGAAATAAATCAGAATGTCTTTCCCTTATAGGAGAACCAGTTTAAATTTGAAGAGGATTTTGAGCCATGACAAGCAGATTATGGTAATTGTATATTTAAAGAAGGTGTCAGATCTACATTCTGGCCCGAATGTTTCCCTGCCCCTTCCACTACTGTCTCTCCCATTGTCAGCCCTAATAAACCTTCCACAGTTCTATCTCTGTGTCAGTGTCTGCTTCCTGGAGGACCAAGAGTCACACCCATTGTGTACACAGGGTGTGATTCATTGACACCCAGGTCACAGACAGGCAGGACCTACAGCAATGGGGCAGAAGCAGGGGCATCCGTGGATGTGGTGTTGAGTGCAAGGGGGCCCAATAGATCCTTCCAGGGTGCTGGACACATCCTATGTCTGGACCTAGGGATGGTTGTGTTTATTCAGTCTATAAATACTCACTGAGTGCACGGATCCTGTCAGACAAAGGGGTCTCTGGTCATCAGAGAGACAGGCTTCTGTCCCCACGAAGTGGCCATTTCTTATTGTGAAGAATGGAGGAGGTGCCAGGAGTGGCTGAGGGAGTCCAATGCGGGGGTCCTGCACTAATCCAGGCCTAGTACTCTTCTTCCCCCACCTTCCAGCTGTCCCTAATAGCACAAATCCAGGTGGCTCTGAGTGGGGTGGGTAATGCAAAAGTTTCCTTAGTAAGTCCCATGAGCTCCCTTAAGCCTCCCACAATCTCTTTATTGACAAATGTGCAGTGATGGTTGAGACCCCCATCAGTGTCTAGAAGAAGGTGTTGGGTAGAAATATCTATCTCCCTTCAAGTCCCCCAATCCAACCCATCCTGCCCCAGTAGCCCTTGGAGCCTGCAGGGTCCCCCCTCCTTCCAGGTGGCAGAGGCACCAAAGTCCTCCAGCAGCTCTGGGGTCAAGGCTGGGCCACCAGCAGGTCCAAAGTGTGACTGGGCTGCCCAGGAATAGCTGGGAGCCCCAGGGCAGCAGATAATATCAGTATGAGCAGTCTCTAAAACAGATTCTCACCCACTATGAGCAGAACCTGGGCCAAATCTTGCCAATGAGGGTAGGAGGACTGGGAGAACTGGTGCCCTGTGGGCCTTGATAGTGATGGACTGGAGCAGCATGCCTGAGGGCCTGCAGAGAGAGACAGAGGAAGGGAGAAGCAGGGAGAGAAACAGTGATTGAGAGAGAGGGGTAAGAGTCAAGTCCCAGAGAGTGACAGAAAGTGACAGAGGGGAACAACTGTACAGAGAAGCAGAGATGAGAGGAAGCAAAAAGGAAGGAGTGGGCCAGTCCAGTGTATGTGGTGGGGAATGATGGGCCAGAGTTGAAGCCACTCTGTGAAAAGACCCAGAGTGGAGGAGGCAGAAAAGGCAAGATTCCTAGGCATCACAGTTCCTGGAGCTCTGATGCTGCATCCTTCCTGAAGCTGAGCTTCCTAGGGATCATCACACTTGGAAAGATTTGTACCTTCCATTTTGTTTGGGATTGCTGGTTCCAAAGGATTAGTTTTCAGGAGTAGAATTTCCTTTTAGCAATAAATCCTAGAGTCTAGCTTGTGGGGAGTTGACCCTGACTCCTCATATACCTAGTCATGCGGCATTTCCCACCGCACCAGCTGGGCCTTCATTGTTCAAAACCTGACTTCAGGCAATGTGCTGGTCCCACTATCCATAGCCTGGAACTAGCAAAGATGGAATTGAATCCCTTCTGAGGTTATCAGGCTTCAGAGATACTGGGTCTCTTACTGTCAACCGGCTTCCCTGGTGGCTCAGGTGGTAAAGCATCTGCCCGCAATGCAGCAGACCTGGGTTCAATCCCTGGGTCAGGAAGATCCCCTGGAGAAGGAAATGGCAACCCACTGCAGTATTCTTGCCTGGAAAATTCCATGGACAGAGGAGCCTGGTGGGCTACACAGTTCATAGGGTCGCTAAGGGTCAGACACCACTGTGTGACTTCACTTTCACTTTACTGTCAGTCAACCGGAATTCCTTCCAACCCTAAGGAGCTGGGACCACCAATAAATTACTGAGTAGTATCAGATAAAATGTACTGTGGATTCACACTGAGCAGTATAATGTGCAAATTGACCAAATTATTTAAGTGCAGAGTTGTATTTACATAACACTCTCAATAACCCATTTTGTAGATGAGGAGACACAGAGGGGATGTGAATTTCCCAAGATCTCATGGGAGGTGGGTACTATAACTTTGCCTTGAGCCAAGGTCTACCTTGGAGAAGGATTATACCTTTTACAGTCCCCCTCCTGTGACCTCTCCCTGAGGTTTTGAGGAAGATGGTGACTCTATATTGGGAAATTTCTCTTCCAAAGACATTAAGTCATGCATCACTCAGGACAGACATGGTTATAGTGTGTTCACTTGTGATTCAGATTCTCAATGGCTTCCCGCAGGAAGGTTTAGTTCTCTCACAAACTGCATATTCACAGAAGGTCAACTGTGTTTCTGTTCCACATCATCATCTTGGTGAAATTTAGGTTAATAGTTGAATGTCCCTTTGGAACATAAACATTCCTGTGAAGTTTCAAGGAAGACTTGATAAGGCACCATTGTCTCAGGAAATTGGCTCCCTACTAGTGTTAAGTCATGTATCATCATAAATAATAGGAAAACCCCTCAATCCAATATGCATATGACCAATATTTAAAATATAAGTAATTTTATGAAATATAAAGCACTGCATTGGTTTATTCCATGACAAATAAGACATAACACTTACAATGAATTGCTGTTTCGAATGGGAAAGTGGTGAAAAAAGCAGTGTCATTTCTGCAGAGATGCAGGTACTTCAACTCTCTAGAACAAGCTGAGTAAGTTTACAATGCTTTTCTCCATTACCAGTCCCTCATCACATACACCCATCCTGAAATGATCATCTACTTCTGATGATGAAAAAGCTAAAAACCTGTGCACACATTACCAAGCAACATATCAAATACACAGATCACAAGATACACACAGACACTGTCAATATAGTCACCTTAAGAGACACCTGGCAGTGCAGGTGTGGGTGTCGATTATGATCTGACACCTCGGCATCTACACAGAACGTCAGGTTGAGAGAAGGAGGCATGGGGTAGAAGGATAAAGTGGAGACGAGGTACAGTCAGTCATATACGTGCATGTCAATCACCCAGCCACAAACCACCCTGTGTATCTGTGATCTTTTTCCTTAGTGACTAGCATAACAGAATGTTTGATGCACAATCAAAAATACAATCCTGTGCAAAGTGCAAGAACTATGATCAATACAAGAAAAATTTAAAAAAAAAGACATATAGGTTAACACATTGGAGTTAGATGAAAAGGAATTCAAACAAACACTATATAAAGATTTTAAAATGAAATTCATAGAAATAAATAATTTTCATATAGAATACCAATTTATTAAAAATCAATTGAACATTTGAGAGCAGATATCCTAAATTATATTTGAGCTGAAGAACTCAGAAGAGAACTTCGGTAGGTTGGACTCCTAGAAGGTTTAATTTTTAAGCTTTAATACAGTTAGTAGAAAATATCCCAAACAAACAAAAAACCTAGAAAAATATTGGGATAAAAAAGAAGAAGCTATCTAAATAATTGGGAAATCATGAACTTATTTATTTATATGCTGCTACAAATCTCCATTTCCTTATCTGTACAACACATATATGCATTGCTTCCTCTGTGGTTTTCCCAGGGTTTACCCTGTATCTGTTCAAAGTGCTCTGAATGAGCATGTAGTCTGAACTGGGACCCTCTCGATTGGTTGGTTGGGGATTTTGAATAATGCAAATGTCTCGGGTATTTTGGGGAATCTGTATCCTCATGACTCTGTCCTCCCTCCCTGAGCTTTGCCTGCTTTCTGCTCTGCCAATCCCAAGAACAGACCTGAGAAAGAAATGTGGTGTTGTGGCCTTTGGCAATGCAACCACATATGATAGGGATTTCCCCTTTTCCCTGATAACTCAGTTGGTAAAGAATCCGCCTGCAATGTACGAGACACCGGTTGGTCCAATTCCTGGGTCTGGAAGACCCGCTGGAGAAAGGATAGGCTACCCACTACAGTATTCTTGAGCTTCTCTTGTGGCTCTGGTAAAGAATCTGCCTACAATGCAGGAGACCCAGGTTCGATCCCTGAGTTGGGAAGATCCCCTGGAGAAGGGAAAGGTTACCTACTCCAGTATTCTGGCCTGGAGAATTCCATGGATTGTATACTCCATGGGGTTGAAAAGAGTCTAACACGACTGAGTGACTTTCACTTTTCGCTTCACTTGCACTGAAGTGAGTACATCTTCATTCCTGGAAGATGAAGCATTTTCTGCCTCTTTTCCATCTTCCGGGCCTAAATCTTCTTGCCCAAACCAGGTCATGTCCATGACTCTAATCTCCAGTTTTGCTCTGCCTAGATCACAGTGATTCTTCCTGTAGTTAAAATCTCAGTAAGGAATTACATCCTATCCAACATATACTCAAGGCTTCCCTGGTGGCTCAGACAGTAAAGCGTCTCGCTGCAATGTGAGAGACCAGGGTTCGATCCCTGGGTTGGGAAGATCCTCTGGAAAAGGAAATGGCAACTCACTCCAGTACCTTTGCCTGGAAAATCCCATGGACAGAAGAGCCTGGTATGCTACAGTCCATGGGGTCGCAAAGAGTCGGACACGACTGAGCGACTTCACTCACTCACTCATTAATGTTTAAGATTGTTGACGTAATAATGTAAATACCTTGAGTCATCAACATATTAAATATAATATTGCTGCAAAAAGGGGGACCCCTTCCAGGGCCCGAAAGTGGGCTTTTGTCTAACACTCGGAAATGAATCATCCAAGGAGACACATGTGCTGACAAAGCAAGAGATTTTACTGGGAAAGGGCACCAGGGCAGAGAGAAGCAGGGTAAGGGAACCCAGGAGAATTGCTTTGCCACGTGGCTCACAGTCTCTGGTTTATGGTGATAGAATCAGTCTCTGCGTTGTCTTTAGCCAATCATTCTGACTGAGTCCTTCCTGGTGGTGTATGCCTTGTTCAGCCAAGATGGATGCCAGAGAGAAGGATTCTGGGAGATGGTTGGACACGTGGTGTCACTTTTTGACCTTTCCTGAACTCTCCTGGTTGGGGGTGGCTTATTAGTTCCCTGTTCCTTTCCAGGACCTCCTGTCATAAAACAACTCATGCAAATGGTTACTATAGTGCCTGGACCGGGTGGGCAGTTTCAGTCAGTGTGTTTCTTCTAAAAATATTAAGTAAAATACTTCCATTGTGCCTAAGTTTAACATAAATAAAGTATTGTATCTGTTACAAATTTGTCAGCCCCCCAAACAATTACCTCAATGTGGAAAAAACTTTTAAACCTTTAAGGAAACCAAGATATGTTTTTTTGTCATGGTCTGTGCATGGGTTGAAATAGAATATCCAAAAATGAGACAGAATGAGAAGGAAATAAAGTTTATTATTTGTTACAACAGTGTGCCAGCTCAAGGGAGAACTGACATTGAACAAGGGGTCCCTAGTCCACCTTTATACCCAGGGTCACTGCAGATGGTGACTGCAGCCATGAAATTAAAAGATGTTTACTCCTTGGAAGAAAAGTTATAACCAGCCTCTACAGCATATTAAAAAGCAGAGACATTACTTTGCCAACAAAGGTCCATCTAGTCAAGGCTTGCTTTTTCCAGTAGTCATGTATGGATGTGAGAGCTGGACTATAAAGAAAGCTGAGTGCCAAAGAACTGATGCTTTTGAACTGTGGTGTTGAAGAAGACTCTTGAGAGTCCCTTGGACTGCAAGGAGATTCAACCAGTCCATCCTAAAGGAAATCCATCCTGACTGTTCATTGGAAGGACTTCGGCTGAAGCTAAAACTCCAATATTTTGGCCACCTGCTGCAAAGAAGTGACTCATTTGAAAAGACCTTGATGCTGGGAAAGATTGAAGGCAGGAGGAGAAGGGGACGGTAGAGGATGAGATGGTTGGATGGCATCACCGACTCAATGAACATGAGTTTGAGTAAATTCCAGGAGTTGGTGATGGACAGGAAGGCCTGGCATGCAGCAGTCCTTGCAGTCGCAAAGAGTTGGAGATGACTGAGCACTGAACTGAACTGAATACCCAGGGTGCAAGGAGTGGGATAGGGGTCTTGTGGGTCATTTGCTGATTGGATGAGGCACGTATACTGGGTGGAGGAAGAGTAAGGCAAATACCTTCTCCGTGTGAGGCAGGTTAAATGCTCAGGATGACCTAAAATCCCTTAATAGTTACAACATAGGGGAGGGAAGGATGATAATGATTTTTCCATTCCCGCATTACAAGACCCTCCTTGGTTTTATCTGCTCTTTCATACTTTAGTCACTGCCGAGGCCCAGCCCTGGCTGATCCAGGGTATTCGAAGGGGAGACAGCTTCGGCGAGTTCACTGGATACAATAGCTTATAGCTTTATTTAAATATTAATTAGAGATATAAAGAGTAATAGAATGAGGATAGCTCAGTAGGAAAATTCAGCGGAGAAAAGAGGCTGAGTAGCTTGGTTTACGCGGAAAATCAATATAACCTATGACATCAGGTTAGCTCTGACCCCGGAGGCCACAGGTGCCCTCTTGAATAGCGGAAGGTGCTCTACCTTAGACACCTTCTCGAGTGGGTCTTAGAAGCCCAGGCAAATAAATGGTCGCAGAGGACCTCCATGCTCCAGATGGAGACTCAGCTGGAAGGTGAAAAGAAAGAATGACATGGGGAGACCAAGCTTTGGTGAGAAAGGCCTGTAGCTTTATTTTCAACAGAGGCTTTTATACCATATGTTGTACATAGAGGATAATAGGGGACGTGAAACCATGCAAAGTCAGCAGTCTTTGATCCTTATCAAAACCAGGGTTTCTTTCCTGCAAATTTATTTTATACAAATGGTTTAGGTGATTTACATCATCTTCTGGCCAGAAGGCCTATTAACATTTTATGACTCTTGACAAAGGTTTATCAACCGTAAGACTTATTTTCTTTGAGAGTAATTATTTTAAGGTTTGGCGCCATCCTCCGAAGGTGTTAGATAAAGTTGCATTCCTATAGGGCAGAGGTGCAGTGGGCTTACAACAAAGAAAAGAATTTATTACCTTAAGGGTCTAAAGTTGCTAACTCCAAGGCCACTACTTATTTTTTCTACTTACCAACTATATTAATTAATACACATTCAAGGATACAATACAGGGGATGTGGAAACTTGGCAGCAAGCATTGGCTCATCAATGAAATCTTTTACTAGTTTTATTCTGACAGTTTCTAACTCTCTGAGAGGCTCTAAGCTATTTGAATATCTTAAGCTTCCTGTGCCTCTAGAGACTGAGATACTGTAAACAATCGTATGCATAGCTGTAGGAGTCCCGGTAAACTTGTCAGGCGAGTTAGCTATCTGAGGGGTTTGGATTTAAACACTCCTAATGCCCAGGAACTTTATTAACCAGAGCTGTAAGTTAACTCTTTATCAGAGAGAGTGAGATGGTGGTGGGGGACAGCCCCCAGTAAAGTCAGAGGTCAGAGCACAAAGCAGTAAAGTAGGCAGACTCTGGTTTTTGGGGGTAAATGCTTGAGAATATCCAGGGGGACTCCTGAGGCTCGATCCCGCCTTTGCGTATGTCGAGCCTCCTTCCTCATGACCTTTGCCACGGGTGGAGGTCCTCACGCCGGCTCCCCGCAAGTCACCACATTTTTCAGTAGACAATATGAGAAAAAAAAATACTGAAAACAGTTATACATGATCAGGATTTCCTAAGACTGAATTAAATTTTGTTGGGTAAATGACTTATGGGAGTGACCTAAGACTTGGATTTGGTTTTTTTACTTTCTGTTTAGAAAAAAAGTTTTCTTGGGAAACATTTTTGATAAAAGATACATTTTAAATAATCTGAATTTGCCTTTAAATATTTTATTGTCACTTTGTTTTGTTTTGTTTTGTTTTTTAATTTAAATTTATTTATTTTAATTGGAGGCTAATTACTTTACAATATTGTATTGGTTCTGCCACACATCAACATGAATCCACCACGGGTGTACACGTGTTCCCCATCCTGAACCCCCCTCCCACCTCCCTCCCCATACCATCGCTCCAAGTCATCCCAGTGCACCAGCCCCAAGCATCCTGTACTGGAACCTGGACTGGGATTCGTTTCTTATATGATATTATACGTTTCAATGCCATTCCCCCAAATCATCCCACCCTCTTCCTCTCCCACAGAGTCCAAAAGACTGTTCTATACATCTGAGTCTCTTTTGCTGTATCCCATACAGGGTTATCATTACCATCTTTCTAAATTCCATATATATGTGTTAGCATACTATACTGGTGTTTTCCTTTCTGACTTACTTCACTCTGTATAATAGGCTCCAGTTTCATCCACCTCATTAGAACTGATTCAAATGTATTCTTTTTAATGGCTGAGTAATACTCCATTGTGTACCACAGCTTTCTTATCCATTCATCTGCTGATGGACATCTAGGTTGCTTCCATGTCCTGGCTATTATAAACAGTGCTGTGATGAACACTGGGGTACATGTATCTCTTTCAATTCTGGTTTCCTTGGTGTGTATGCCCAGTAGTGGGATTGCTGGGTCATAAGGCAGTTCTATTTCCAATTTTTTAAGGAATATCCACACTGTTCTCCATAGTGGCTGTACTAGTTTGCATTCCCACCAACAGTGTAAGAGTGTTCCCTTTTCTCCACACCCTCTCCAGCACTTATTGCTAGTAGACTTTTGGATAGCAGCCATTCTGATTGGCATGAAATGGTACCTCATGGTGGTTTTGATTTGCATTTCTCTGATAATGAGTGATGTTGAGCATCTTTTCATGTGTTTGTTATCCATTTGTATGTCTTCTTTGGAGAAATGTCTGTTTAGTTCTTTGGCCCATTTTTTGATTGGGTCATTTATTTTTCTGGAATGGAGCTGCAGGAGTTGCTTGTATATTTTTGATATTAGTTGTTTATCAGTTGCTTCATTTGCTATTATTTTCTCCCATTCTGAAGGCTGTCTTTTCACCTTGCTTATAGTTTCCTTTGTTGTGCAGAAGCTTTTAATTTTAATTAGGTCCCATTTGTTTATTTTTGCTTTTATTTCCAATATGCTGGGAGGTGGGTCATAGAGAGTCCTGCTGTGATTTATGTTGGAGAGTCTTTTGCCTATGTTCTCCTCTATGAGGTTTATAGTTTCTGGTCTTATGTTTAGATCTTTAATCCATTTTTAGTTTATTTTTGTGTATAGTGTTAGAAAGTGTTATAGTTTCATTCTTTTACAGGTGGTTGACCAGTTTTCCCAGCACCACTTGTTAAAGAGATTGTCTTTTCTCCATTGTATATTTTTGCCTCCTTTGTCAAAGATAAGGTGTCCATAGGTGTGTGGATTTATCTCTGGGCTTTCTATTTTGTTCCATTGATCTATATTTCTGTCTTTGTGCCAGTACCATACTGTCTTGATGACTGAGGCTTTGTAGTAGAGCCTGAAGTCAGGCAATTGATTCCTCCAGTTCCATTCTTCTTTCTCAAGATTGCCTTAGCTATTCGGGGTTTTTTGTATTTCCATACAAATTGTGAAATTATTTGTTCTAGCTCTGTGAAAAATACAGTTGGTAGCTTGATAGGGATTGTATTGAATCTATAGATTGCTTTGGGTAGTATACTCATTTTCACTATATTGATTCTTCCGATTCATGAACATGGTATACTTCTCCATCTATTAGTGTCCTCTTTGATTTCTTTCACCAGTGTTTTATAGTTTTCTAAAGAAAGGCAATTCCAAAGAATGCTCAAACTACCGCACAATTGCACTCATCTCACATGCTAGTAAAGTAATGCTCAAAATTCTCCAAGCCAGGCTTTAGCAATATGTGGACCGTGAACTTCCTGATGTTCAAGCTGGTTTTAGAAAAGGCAGAGGAACCAGAGATCAAATTGCAAACATCTGCTGGATCATAGAAAAAGCAAGAGAGTTCCAGAAAAACATCTATTTCTGCTTTATTGACTATGCCAAAGCCTTTGACTCTGTGGATCACAATAAACTGTGGAAAATTCTGAAAGAGATGGGAATACCAGACCACCTGACCTGCCTCTTGGGAAATTTGTAGGCAGGTCAGGAAGCAATAGTTAGAACTGGACATGGAACAACAGACTGGTTCCAAATAGGAAAAGGAGTTCGTCAAGGCTGTATATTGTCACCCTGTTTATTTAACTTATATGCAGAGTACATCATAAGAAACGCTGGACTGGAAGAAACACAAACTGGAATCAAGATTGCTGGGAGAAATATCAATAACCTCAGATATGCAGATGACACCACCCTTATGGCGGAAAGTGAAGAGGAACTCAAAAGCCTCTTGATGAAAGTGGAAGTGGAGAGTGAAAAAGTTGGCTTAAAGCTCAACATTCAGAAAATGAAGATCATGGCATCTGGTCCCACCACTTCATGGGAAATAGATGGGGAAACAGTAGAAACAGTGTCAGACTTTATTTTGGGGGGCTCCAAAATCACTGCAAATGGTGACTGCAGCCATGAAATTAAAAGACGCTTACTCCTTGGAAGGACAGTTATGACCAACCTAGATAGCATATTCAAAAGCAGAGACATTACTTTGCCAACAAAGGTTCGTCTAGTCAAGGCTATGGTTTTTCCTGTGGCCATGTATGGATGTGAGAGTTGGACTGTGAAGAAGGCTGAGCACTGAAGAATTGATGCTTTTGAACTGTGGTGTTGGAGAAGACTCTTGAGAGTCCCTTGGACTGCAAGGAGATCCAACCAGTCCATTCTGAAGGAGATCAGCCCTGGGATTTCTTTGGAAGGAATGATGCTAAAGCTGAAACTCCAGTACTTTGGCCACCTCATGCAAAGAGTTGACTCATTGGAAAAGACTCTGATGCTGAGAGCGATTGGGGGCAGGAGGAGAAGGGGACGACAGAGGATGAGATGGCTAGATGGCATCACTGACTCGATGGACGTGAGTCTGAGTGAACTCCGGGAGTTGGTGATGGACAGGGAGGCCTGGCGTGCTGTGATTCATGGGGTCGCAAAGAGTCGGACACGACTGAGCGACTGATCTGATCTGGTCTGATCTGATATATAGGTCTTTAGTTTCTTTAGGTAGATATATTCCTAAGTATTTTATTTTTTTCGTTGCAATGGTAATGGAATTGTTTCCATAATTTCTCTTTCTATTTCCTCATTATTAGTGTATAGGAATGCAAGGGATTTCTGTGTGTTGATTTTATATCCTGCAACTTTACTATATTAATTGATTAACTCTAGTAATTTTCTGGTGGCATCTTTAGGGTTTTCTATGTAGACCATCATGTCATCTGAAAACAGTGAGAGATTTACTTCTTCTTTTCCCATTTGGATTCCTTTTATTTCTTTTTTTGCTCTGATTGCTGTGGCCAAAACTTCCAAAACTGTGTTGAATAGTAGTGGTGAAAGTGGGCACCCTTGTCTTGTTCCAGACTTTAGGGGAAATGCTTTCAATTTTTCACCATTGAGGATAATGTTTGCTGTGGGTTTATCATATATAGCTTTTATTATGTTGAGGTATCTATGGGGTCACACAGAGTCGGACATGACTGAAGCAACTTAGCAGCAGCAGCAGCAGCATTTTGAAGTATGTTCCTTCTATTCCTGCTTTCTGGAGAGTTTTTATCATAAATGATGTTGAATTTTGTCAAAGGCTTTCTCTGCATCTATTGAGATAATCATATGGCTTTTATTTTTCAATTTGTTAATGTGGTATATTACATTGATTGATTTGTGGATATTGAAGAATCCTTGCATCCCAGGGATAAAGCCCACTTGGTCATGGTGTATGATTTTTTAATGTGTTGTTGAATTCTGATTGCTAAAATTTTGTTAAGGATTTTTGCATCTATGTTCATCAGTGATATTGGCCTGTAGTTTTCTTTTATTGTGGCATCTTTGTCAAGTTTTGGTATTAGGGTGATGGTGGCCTCATAGAATGAGTTTGGAAGTTTACCTTCCTCTGCAATTTTCTGGAAGAGTTTGAGTAGAATAGGTGTTAGCTCTTCTCTAAATTTTTGGTAGAATTCAGCTGTGAAGCCGTCTGGACCTGGGCTTTTGTTTGCTGGAAGATTTCTGATTACAGTTTCAATTTCCGTGCTTGTGATGGATCTGTTAAGATTTTCTATTTCTTCCTGGTTCAGTTTTGGAAAGTTGTACTTTTCTAAGAATTTGTCCATTTCTTCCAAGTTGTCCATTTTATTGGCATATAATTGCTGATAGTAGTCTCTTATGATCCTTTGTATTTCTGTTTTGTCTGTTGTGATCTCTCCATTTTCATTTCTAATTTTATTGATTTGATTTTTCTCTCTTTGTTTCTTAATGAGTCTGGCTAATGGCTTGTCAATTTTATTTATCCTTTCAAAGAACCAGCTTTTGGCTTTGTTGATTTTTGCTGTGGTCTCTTTTGTTTCTTTTGCATTTATTTCTTCCCTAGTTTTTAAGATTCCTTTCCTTCTACTCACCCTGGGGTTCTTCATTTCTTCCTTTTCTTATTGCTTTAGGTGTAGAGTTAGGTTATTTATTTGAATTTTTTCTTGTTTCTTGAGGTATGCCTGTATTGCTATGAACTTTCTCCTTAGCACTGCTTTTACAGTATCCCACAGGTTTTGGGTTGTTGTGTTTTCATTTTCGTTCATTTCTATGCATATTTTGATTTCTTTTTTGATTTCTTCTGTGATTTGTTGGTTATTCAGCAGCGTGTTGTTCAGTCTCCATATGTTGCAATTTTTAATAGTTTTTCTCCTGTAATTGAGATCTAATCTTACTGCATTGTGGTCAGAAAAGATGCTTGGAACGATTTCAATTTTTTTTTAATTTACCAAGGCTAGATTTATGGCCCAAGATGTGATCTACCCTGGAGAAGGTTCCATGCACACTTGAGAAAAAGGTGAAATTCATTGTTTTGGGGTGAAATGTCCTATAGATATCATTTAGGTCTAATTGGTCTATTGTATCATTTAAAGTTTGTGTTTTCTTGTTAATTTTCTGTTTAGTTGATCTATCCATAGGTGTGAGTGGGGTATTAAAGTCTCCCACTATTATTGTTATTGTTAATTTCCCCTTTCATACTTGTTAGCATTTGTCTTACATATTGTGGTGCTCCTATGTTGGATGCATATATATTTATAATTGTTATATCTTCTTCTTGGATTGATCCTTTAATCATTATGTAGCGTCCTTTCTCTCTTTTCACAGCCTTTGTTTTAAAGTGTTTAAATATGATTTAGAAAATCATATTTTATCTGATGTGAGTATTGCTACTCCTGCTTTCTTTTGGTCTCTATTTGCATGGAATATCTTTTTCCAGCCCTTCACTTTCAGTCTGTATGTGTCCCCTGTTTTGAGGTGGGTCTCTTGTAGACAACATATATAGGGGTCTTGGTTTTGTATCCATTCAGCCAGTCTTTGTCTTTTGGTTGGGGCATTCAACCCATTTATGTTTAAGGTAATTATTGATAAGTATGATCCTGTTGCCATTTACCTTATAGTTTTGAGTTCGAGTTTATACACTCTTTTTGTGTTTCCTGTCTAGAGAAGATCCTTTAGCATTTGTTGGAGAGCTGGTTTGGTGGTGCTGAATTCTCTCAGCTTTTGCTTGTCTGTAAAACTTTTGATTTCTCCTTCATATTTGAATGAGATCCTTTCTGGGTACAGTAATCTGGGTTGTAGGTTATTTTCTTTTATCACTTTAAGTATATCCTGCCATTCCCTCCTGGCCTGAAGAGTTTCTATTGAAAGACCAGCTGTTATCCTTATGGGAATCCCCTTGTGTGTTATTTGTTGTTTTTCCCTTGCTGCTTTTAATACTTGTTATTTGTGTTTGATCTTTGTTAATTTGATTAATATGTGTCTTGGGGTGTTTTGTCTTGGGTTTATCCTGTTTGGGACTCTCTGGGTTTCTTGGACTTGGGTGATTATTTCCTTCCCCATTGTAGGGAAGTTTTCAACTATTATCTCCTCAAGTATTTTCTCATGGTCTTTTTGTCTTCTTCTGGGACTCCTATGATTCGAATATTGAGGCATTTAACATTGTCCTGTAGGTCTCTGAAGTTGTCCTTATTTCTTTTAATTCATTTTTATTTTTCCTCTCTGATTCATTTATTTCTACCATTCTATCTTCTAATTCACTAATCCTACCTTCTGCCTCTGTTATTCTACTATTTGTTGCCTCCAGAGTGTTTTTTTTATCTCATTTATTGCATTATTCATTATATATTGACTCTTTTTTATTTCTTCTAGGTCCTTGTTAAACCTTTCTTGCATCTTTTCAATTCTTGTATCCAGACTGTTTATCTGTGATTCCATTTTGGTTTCAAGATTTTGGATCATTTTCACTATCATTATTTGGAATTCTTTATCAGGTAGATTCCCTATCTCTTCCTCTTTTGTTTGGTTTGGTGGGCATTTACCCTGTTCCTTTACCTGCTGGGTATTCCTCTGTTCTTCATCTTGTTTATATTGCTGTGTTTGGGGTGGCCTTTCTGTATTCTGGCAATTTGTGGAGTTCTCTTTATTGTGGAGTTTCCTTGCCATGGGTGGGGTTGTATGGGTGGCTTGTCAAGGTTTCTTGGTTAGGGAAGCTTGTGTCGGTGTTCTGGTGGGTGGAGCTGGATTTCTTTTCTCTGGAGTGCAATGAAGTGTCCAGTAACGAGTTATGAGATGTCAATGAGTTTGGAGTAACTTTGGGCAGCCCGTATATTGAAGCTCAGGGCTGTGTTCCTGTGTTGCTGGAGAATTTGTGTGGTATGTCTTGCTCTGGAACTTGTTGGCCCTTGGGTGGTGCTTGGCTTCAGTGTACATATGGAGGCGTTTGATGAGCTCCTGTCAATTAATGTTCCCTGGAGTCAGGAGTTCTCTGGTGGTCTCAGGATTTGTACTTAAGCTCCTGCTTCTGGTTTTCAGTCTTATTTTTACAGTAGTCTCAAGACTTCTCCGTCTCCTTTTGAAGACACTGGGCTGCTTTTCTCAGTGCCTGATGTCCTCTGCCGGCATTCAGAAGTTGTTTTGTGGAATTTACTCAGCGTTTAAATGTTCTTTTGATGAATTTGTGGGGGAGAAAGTGCTCTCCTGTCCTATTCCTCTGCCATCTTAGGATTGCCCCCTTTATTGTCACTTTGGTGAAGTTTCACAGTGACCTGTGGTCGGTTGTATTTTAAAATGTTACTTGGTGTTCCTTTGACAAGTCTTCCCAAATCAAACTATAATAAAGTTCCTTTGACCTCTAGCTAACTTTGGGATGCTTCAAAGTTCCCCTGAGGAACTCCAAAGGGAAATATTAAACTAATCATGTTTATTTGGTATGTTTGGTTTAAGGGAAGTGTTGTCAAATGAATCATAAACTTTGTTATATAATATGGTAAATGGTACAGATATTCTAAAGATTATAGGGAGTTCCTAAAAATCTGATATGTCTTGGTAAAATATTATCAGTCATAATTTTAGTTATCCGAAAATGTTACGTGTCACAGCAGTAATCAGATTAAAATTTGTCTTTTTTAAAGCCTTTTGTTAATGCAGACAGTTATGGTTTTACTCTAATGCCTTTACAAAATGTCTCATCTTCAAGATTTATAAAAAAGACTTTACAAGTTTCTGACTTTCAAAATATAATACTGAACTGAATAAAAACTTGAAGAATTCTCATGGGAAACCTGACGACTTCATAAAGCTGTTAACAAAAAGGATTATTTATATGAAACCTAAGTAAACTGGTAAATATGGTTGTAATTTTTATAGATTTCAAGGATTACTGGCTTAAATTTATGTTTTCCAGGTGAAAGAAAAACTTCTCCAATTAATTATGACTTCCAATAGTTTGGTAGATTATACCTTTTGGAACATGTATCTTTTTCTCTCTACCTGGTCAATTCTGCCAGTAACACACACTCATCTCAAAGATTAGGCTTATGCATAAGTATTCATGGCCAGTGCAATGAAACTGTAGATAGCTCATTAAATCAGCTATGGCTCCTTTGGTCACTTGATTATTGAAACTGGATTACAACTACTTATACTGATCATCTAATCATTATTTACATTTATTCTTTGTTTTCATATTGTGCTTTGTGTCTCCCTACCACACTGTGTCTTTGTCTACATTATTTATATCCAGTTTAATTTATAAGATTGTTGTCTCTTGCAGTAACCAATGTGTAATCAGGCCTCCAACAAAACTTCTATGGCTAAACATTTTAAGAAACTCACATTTGTAATATAAAATATTTGTATTTTATAGTATAAAATACTCTGATTCTAGGTATGGGAAGAAGCAACAAGGGAAAATGTCTCCTGGATTATAGTTAGAATCCAGAGAATTTTTAATTGTTGATGGGGCCTGATCTAAAACTTAACACCTGGAATGGCATATCAAGAAATTGTGACTGAACTGGGATGAGCCATCTAGTAATGTGGGACAAAAGTTAATGATGAAATGTTTCCCAGATAATGCTCATTCATGACCAAGAGGGGAAGACTTGAAGAATGGAATCAGCAATTGCAGCCCTTCAATGTGAGCCAGTGAACCCCAAGGAAGGTGAATACATGCCACTTATCAGTCCATAGACTGCAAGCATTCCAGCCACTCCCTATGGTGAACCCTGAGGAAACTCTGAGAGTGCAGGACTGCAGGCCCCAGATGGGTGAGGTACATACCAAGGAAATAATTTTAATGAGCCCTGACTTTTGCATCTCCCCATACATAGAAGCTATGTATTCCCTGGTGGCTTAGCTGGTAAAGAATCTGGCTGCAATGCAGCAGACCTGGGTTTGATCCCTGGATTGGGAAGATCCCCTGGAAAAGGGAACAGCTATCCACTCCAGTATTCTGGGCTGGAAAATTCCATGGACTGTATAGTCCATGGGGTCACAAAGAGTTGGACACAACTGAGCAACTTTCACTTCATACATAGAAAAGGTCTAAATTTCTTAATTTGAGATGCTGTCTCATGTATTTGAAGTTCAGCTTTTCTAATTCTATCAGTGTGAAATAAACACTTTCCAAAAAAATTAAAAAATTAAAGACAAATCTCAACATTTGAAACGCTGGCAATGAGGGCAGACACTCCCTGAAAGATTCATCTGACTAAGCAGAAATATCGTCACCCCCTTTTCCCACAAGATTGTGGAAGGGACTTTGACAGTGGGGAATTGTTGCACAGAAAAAGCCAAATTCCTACATTTTGGAAACGGTTTCTTTGACTTGCTTTTCATTGCTTTTGCTACTATAATCATACAGAATGGCCTGCCTCAGAGAATCCTGCCCCTCTGTCTGACTGTTAAATTAAGTGCCCTTGTTCAGAACTCTGTTCACCTGTAGATGGCAGGAAGGAAGAAATTAATTCATCTCTGCCTGAGGCTTGCCATTCTAGGAGATGTTTACAAGATGAATGGTCTTTTTACTTTGATTCCTCACCTCCCGCCACATCTCTGATCTATTAAAAAAAAACCAGCATCCAGATCAGATAAGATGGTTATTTTGGGGTACTAGCCTGCCATCTTCTCGGTCAGCTGGCTCCTCAATTATAGTCTATTCCTTGCCTTAACCCCTCATCTCTCAGATTCACTGGCCTGTCGTGCAGTGAGCAGAGCAAGCTTGGACTCAGTAACAATACACTGAATAATCAATATAGAGATCTTCCAAGAAAATAAACTGGTGATCCACTTTCCAAATCATGTTGGGAAAAGAACCCCAGGTAACAAGTGAAAATGCACGCCAGTGCATAATATTCTTTCACTAATTTTTAATGTTTTAATGCTGTTTTCGAACAGCATTGAAGTAGCTGAAAATTATGGAGAACATGACAAGTAAGTATGATAAAACTTACATTATTTTAAGCTTAAGTATTTCATTTATACCCAAGTGAAAGTCACTCAGTCAGGTCCGACTCTTTGCAACCCCATGGACTATACAGTCCCTAGAATTCTCCAGGCCAGAATACTGGAGTGGGTAGCCATTCCGTTCTCCAGGATTTATACCCAAGGCAGAGTTTATTATAATTTTACTTTACTGCCTTTAATGAAAGTAAAGTCATTAATAAAGTTTTAAGAATTTACTTGTTAGCTTATCTCCTTTTCAGCTGAAAGACTTGCTGTGTTTTACAATTTGTCATGATCTACGATGATTTTAAATAATTTTGAGTGATTCAGCTTACTAAAAACTCATTCAAAGGACCTCACTGTAGTTATTATTGTTAAATAAAAGGTTAAGACCATATTAGAATTGGTTAAGATTTAAATAAGCAAAGTTCATGCATCGGTTGTCTTTTGTTGTGGTTTTTTTCTTTTTCTTTTTTTTTCATGGTAAAGACTGCTTTATTGGTGGCAGTTAGTACAAGCCAATAAATACTGATCTCCAAAGAATTCAGTTATATATCAGATTACTGGCCCACAGAGAGCTGAATGGAATTGAACCAACTCATTGCTGGGAGGATAAACTGAAGTCAATCCTGCTTCTTGGGAAATGAAGCCACAGCCAGCTCATATATGGCATATGCCATTCCACCAACTATAAGAACCATGGTGGCTCTATACAGGAAGGCATCAGCTATCCCATTCTTCAGATACACTGGAATTCCATTATCTTCCTGGAACAGCTTTTGTTTCTTTGGAACCTTATTTTCAAACTGCCTGCCTGAAGCAGTACTTATGGTCCTTTTAGTAATCTGATGGAGAGCAAGAAAATTCTGTAGCATCTTGGCTCAGTTACTGCTCACCAACCATGACAACTGACCACTAGGAACCCATGCATCAGATTTAGAAGCAACAGCACAATGGTGTTCTCTTTTAATTAAAAAAAAATTTTTTTTACAAAGGTATTTTTTTCATATATGAACATTGATGCTTGCTTTCATACATTTACAGTTTATTTTTCTTTTTTGTGTACTTTCTAATTCAGATATATTCAGATGTTTTCCTATGTCTTACATTCATCACCTATACTTTCAAGGCTCATTTCATTTGTTGTAAGAAAGGAGATAGGCCTTGTACTGCGCATGTGGCTTTATATAATATCAGAATTGATTTTTGTATATCTTTGTTAACACCACTATATTGAAAATATCATCCAGTAATGACAAGTTACATATATAACCACATCTCACTGCAGCACAATGATTTTATTTCCTCATAGTGTATTTCTTCATTTGATATTTTGTATCTATGTATTTATTGGCTATATGTATATTAGACATGAGATTATTCTGTCAGTCGTTGAATTTGAAAGTGAGGAAGTATTTTTCTTGTTACATTCTCAGTAGTTACAGGTCTAACATAATTACCTAGGAGCACTTTAAATTCTTTTTGAGTTTTATTACACAATAAGGGCCATAATTAGCTGTATTCTTAGGTGTGTTGTTGTTGTTCAGTCAATAGTTATATCTCACTCTCTGCAATCCCATGAACTGCAGCACACCAGGCTTCTTTGTCCTTGCTTATCTCCCAGAGTTTACTCCAACTCATGTCCATTTAGTTAGTATTGCCATCCAACCATCTTATCCTCTCTTGCCTTCTTCTCCTCCAGCCTTCAGTCTTTCCCAGCATGAGGGTCTTTTCCATTATGGCGCTTCACATCAGGTGACGCAAGTATTAGAGCTTCAACTTCAGCATTATTCCTTCCAATGAATCTTCAGCGTTGATTTCCTTTAGGATTGACTGGTTTGATCTCCTTCTAGTCCTAGGGACTCTCAAGAGTCTTCTCTAGCTCCACAGTTTGAAAACAACAGTTCTTTGGCACTCAGCCATCTTTATGGTCCAAATGTCACATCCATACATGACTCCTGGAAAAACCACAGCTTTGACTATTTGGATCTTTGTTGGCAAAGTTATGTCTCTGCTTTTTAATTTGCTGTCTAGGTTTGTCATAGCTTTCAAAGAGCAAATGTCAAAGAGAAAATGTTTATTCATTTCATGGCTGCAGTCACCATCTGCAGTGATTTCGGAGCCCAAGAAATAAAGTCTGTCACTGTCCATTTTTTCCCCATCTATTTCCCATAAAGCGTTGGGACCAGATGCTATGATCTTAGTTTTTTGAATGTTGCATTTTAAGCCAGCTTTTACCCTCTCTTCTTTCAACTTCATCAAGAGGATCTTTAGTTTCCCTTCATTTTCTGCCTTTGACTGTGTGGATCACAATCAACTGTGGAAAATTCTGAAAGAGATGGGAATACCAGACCACCTGACCTGCCTCTTGAGAAACCTATATGCAGGTCAGGAAGCAACAGTTAGAACTGGACATGGAACAACAGACTGGTTCCAAATAGGACAAGGAGTATGTCAAGGCTATATATTGTCACCCTGGTTATTTAACTTCTATGCAGAGTACATCATGAGAAAGCCTGGGCTGGAAGAAGCACAAGCTGGAATCAAGATTGTCAGGAGAAATATCAATAACCTCAGATATGCAGATGACACCACCCTTATAGCAGTAAGTGAAGATGAACTCAAAAGCCTCTTGATGAAAATGAAAGAGGAGAGTGAAAAAGTTGGCTTAAAGCTCAACATTCAGAAAACGAAGATTATGGCATCTGGTCCCATCACTTCATGGGAAATAGATGGGGAAACAGTGTCAGACTTTATTTTTTTGGGCTCCAAAATCACTGCAGATGGTGATTGCAGCCATGAAATTAAAAGACGCTTACACCTTGGGAGGAAAGTTATGACCAACCTAGATAGCATATTCAAAAGCAGAGACGTTTCTTTGCCAACAAAGATCTGTCTAGTCAAGGCTATGGTTTTTCCAATGGTCATGTATGGATGTGAAAGTTGGACTGTGAAGAAAGCTGAGCACCAAAGAATGGATGCTTTTGAACTGTGGTGTTGGAGAAGACTCTTGAGAGTCCCTTGGACTGCAAGGAGATCCAACCCATCCATCCTAAAGGAGATCAGTCCTGGTGTTCTTTGGAAGGACTGATGCTGTAATTGAAATTCCAATACTTTGGCCACCTCATGCAAAGAGTTGACTCATTGGAAAAGACCCTGATGCTGGGAGGGGATGGGGGCAGGAGGAGAAGGGGACGCTGGATGGCATCACCTACTCGATGGACATGAGTTTGGGCAAACTCCGGGAGATGGTGATGGACAGGGAGGCTTGGTGTGCTGCAATTCATAGGGTCACAAAGAGTCGGACACGACTGAGTGACTGAACTGAACTGAACTGAACTTCTTAATCTCTACTACTTGTTAGGTCCATACTGTTTCTGTCATTTAATGTGCCCATCTTTTCATGAAATGTTCCCTTGGTATCTCTAATTTTCTTGTAGAGATCTCTAGTCTTTCTCATTCTTTTGTTTTCCTCTATTTCTTTGATGAAATTAAGGTTTCCCTTAAGAAAGCTTTCTTCTCTCTCTTTGCTACACTTTGGAACTCTGCATTCAGTTGGATATAAGTTTCCCCTTCTGCTTTTCCTTTCACATCTCTTCTTTCTCAGCTATTTGTAAGACCTCCTCAGACAACCATTTTGCCTTCTTGCATTTCTGTTTCTTGGGGATGGTTTTGGTCACCACCTTCTGGACAATGTTGAGAACCTCAAACAGCACTTCAGGCACTCTATCAGATCTAATCCCTTAAATCTATTTGTCAATTCCACTGTAAAATCATAAGGGATTTGACTTAGATCATATCTGAATTGCCTAGTGGTTTTCCCTACTTTCTTCAATTTAAGTCTAAATTTTGCTATAAAGAGTTCATGATCTGAGCCATAGTCAGCTCCCCATCTTGTTTTACTGACTATATAGAGTTTCTTCATCTTCTTCAAAAGAATATAATCAACCTGATTTCAGTATTGATCATCTAATGATGTCCACTCAGAAGAATTATACAAAAAAGATCTTAATGACTCAGAAAACCATGATGGTGTCATCACTCACCTAGAGCCAGATATTCTGGAATGCAAAGTCAAGTGGGCCTTAGGAAGCATCACCATGAAGAAAGCTAGGGGAGGTAATGGAATTCCAGCTAAGCTATTTCAAATCCTAAAAGATGAGGCTGCAAAAGTGCTGCACTCAATATGCCAGAAAATTTAGAAAACCCAGGACTGGCCACAGCACTAGAGAAGGTCAGGTTTCATTTCAACCCCAAAGAGTGCTCACACTGCCACAAAATTGCTCTCATTTCATATGTTAGCAAAGTAATGCTCAAAATTCTCCAAGCTAGGCTTCAATAATATACAAACCAAGAACTTCAGATGTTCAAGTTGCATTTAGAAAATGCAGAGGAACCACAGATCAAATTGCCAACATTTCAGATAACATCTACTGCTTCATTGGCTACACAAAGCCTTTGACTGTGCGAATCACAATAAACTGTGGAAAATTGTTAAAGAGATGGGAAGACCAGACCATCTTACCTGCCTCCTGAGTAAAATGTATGAAGATAAAGAAGCAACAGTTAGAACTGGACATGGAACAATGGACTGGTTGCAAACTGAGAAAGGAGTATATCAAGGCTTGTGTCGGAGAAGGTAATGGCACCCCACTCCAGTACTCTTGCCTGGGAAATTCCATGGATGGAGGAGCCTGGTGGGCCGCAGTCCATGAGGTCGCTAAGAGTTGGACACGACTGAGCGACTTCACTTTGACTTTTCACTTTATGCACTGGAGAAGGAAATGGCAACCCACTCCAATATTCTTGCCTGGAGAATCCCAGGGCAGGGGAGCCTGGTGGGCTGCCGTCTATGGGGTCGCACAGAGTCGGACACGACTGAAGCGACTTACCAGCAAGGCTTGTGTATTCTCACCTTGCTTATTTAACTTATGTGCAGAATACAACATGCAAAACGCCAGGGTGGATGAAGCACAAGTTGGAATCAAGATTGCTGGGAGAAATATCAATAACCTCAAATATGCAGATGACACCTCCCTTACTGCAGAAAGAGAAGAGAAACTAAAGAGCCTCTTGTTGAAAGTGAAAGACGGGAGTGAAAAAAGCTGGCTAAAAGCTCAACATTCAATAAATGAAGATCATGGCATCTGGTCCCATCACTTCATGGCACACAGATGGGGAAACGGTGGAAACAGTGGCTGACTTTATTTTTCTGGGCTCCAAAATCACTGCAGATGGTGATTGCAGCCATGACATTAAAAAAAGATTGCTCCTTGGAAGAAAAGCTATGACCAACCTAGACAGAATATTAAAAAGCAGAGATGTTACCCTGCCAACAAAGGTTCATCTAGTCAAAGCTATTGTATTTCCATTAGTCTTATATGGATGTGAGATTTGGACCATAAAGAAAGCTGAGCATGAAAGAATTGATGCTTTTGAACTCTAGTGTTGGAGAAGACTCTTGAGAGTCCCTTGGACAGTAAAGAGATCCAACCAGTCAATCGTAAATGAAATTAACCCTAAATATTTATTGGAAGAACTGATGCTGAAGCTCCAATACTCTGGTCACCTGATGCAGAGAACTGACGCATTGTAAAAGACCTTGATGCTGGGAAAGATGGAAGGAAGAGGATGACTGACGATGAGATGGTTGGATGGCATCACTGACTCCATGGACATGAGTTTGAGCAACCTCTGGGAGTTAGTGATGGACCAACTCGGGAAAACCTGGTGTTTTGCCGTACATGGGGTTGAACAGACTGAGCAACTGAACTGAACTGAACTGAAGCCCATTAAGCAGGAATCTTAAAGTTGTTGTTACAGGACGTGACCGCAAGGTGGCGGCATTTCTTCAAACTCTGGGTCCTTGGGCAAGCAGAGCCTTTAGCGAGTACTGCCAATTAGAGTCAGTGAACCAGGAGAAGCACCCGAGACTTGTGTCTCATTACTTCTTCCCCCTTAGCCTTGAGTCCCAGGACTCATCCGAACTCCTGCAAAACCACACTGCCAAAGGTACGATAATCCATAACTGAGGTCATACTAAGAAAGGTGCCGGTGTTGAAATCCTCAGTCCAAAGGACACATGGAGCCCAGGGTGTTTTGAAATCTCTTGCAGAACAGAGGTTCCGTTGCATTTGGGTGCAGTTCGCTTGGATTTCCTCGAGGAAAGCCAGCCAATATCCAGACTTTGGTGGGCTCAAGGAGACGGCACGAGCCACTCCAGGTCCATCTGGGGTCACACTGGCATCCACATGCTGCAGGCTCCCTCAGCATTCCACATTCCAGCCTTGGGGCCCCCATCTCTCAGGCTCCAGGATGCGACTCCGCTCACGTCAGAGTGGCTTGAGGGAAAGAAAGTCTGAATTTTTTTCCTTGTTTGTCCTATAATTCGAACTGGGCTGTACACGTTAGTCACAATCTTGGGAGCTGTGGGGGTTTTTTTGTTTGGTTGGTTGGTTGGTTGGTTGATTTTTTGCCTTCTTTCTTGTTTTTCATCTACAGCAACAAGATTTACATATAGATAGAAACATACATTCTTCTTGGCTTCTTTTTCCAGGTGGGTTGCTATGGAGTGTTGAGTAGAATTTCTTGTGTTACATACTGGGTTTCTTTGCTGTTTTGCTTTGTTTTGTTTTTATACTAGTGAGCACATGTTAGTCTGAACCAGTTCATTTCACCCTGCCACTCACCTTTCTTTTTTTGGTAAACATAGGTTTTTCTTCTCATTCTCTGAGGCTGTTTCTCTTTGCTAAACAGTTCATTTGTATCCGTTCATAGGGATACTGAATATTTTCCCTGTGTCTAATGCAATCTATATTTGTTCCTCAAAGAAATCTCCTTTTCTATTCTGACCCATTGTTTTGTTTTGCTTTGTTTTGACCAGGGGAGGTTGTTTGTATTTCCAAAATGTAGCTGCATGTGCTGTTTGTGTGTTTTGGAGACATATCCCTTGTGGGTGTCTTCGTCTGTTACTATTTTTCCTATTCTGACGGTTGTCTTTTAGGGTTTCCTTTTCTGTGCAAATGGCTTTAAGGGTAATTAGGTCATGTTTTCTTGTTTCTGATTTATTTTCATTATTCTTAGAGGTCCATGAAAATGTTCCTTAATGCGATTTAAGGCAAAGCATGTTCTTCCAATATGCATGCATGCGTGCTTAGTCACTTCAGTCCTGTTTGATCCTGTGGGACCCCATGTGCTGTAGCCTGCCAGGCTCCTCTGTAGTATTCCAGGGAAGAATACTGAAGTGGGTTGCCATGGCCTCCTCCAGTGCATCTTCCCCACCCAGGAATCGAACCCTTGTCTCTTATGTCTCCTGCATCGTCAGACAGGTTCTTAGCATAGAATGTGACCTGAGATACTCCCGTCCTTTGTGATATATTCCTCAAGGTTTCCTAGGATCCCTGCCTACACTTGACACTTTTAATTATTTGTCGTTGCTTTTGGTATATGGTGTGAGGAAATCTTCCCATCTCATTCTCAGCTACATTGTTTAAGGAACCTCTACACTGCCCTCCATCAGGGCTCTTACCCTTTACATCCTCAACTGCAGTGGAGGAGGGTTCCCTTGTGTCCACAGCCCTCCACAACTTACTGTCTAGGGAGGTTTTGACAGTGACCATTCTGATGTGTGCAAGGTGATACCTGGTGGTGGTTCTGATTTCCATTTATCTAATACTTAACGGTGTTGACAACTTTTCATGAGACTTGTTTAAAATGGCATGATTGAAACTAGCCTTTTGAAATCAGCTTCTTTAAGGTCTGCCCAGGTTTAAAATCGTTTTGGCTGACCAGCCCTAGGACACTGCCTGAGGGGAGGTTTTTCTCACTGACGCCCAGTGGCCTTTGGGAGTATTGAGTGCCCGTGAGCATAGCTTTGCAAGTGGTTTTATGGCAAAAAAAAAACAGAAGGTGACAGCATGTCTTCAGGCCCCACTCTTGTTGTTTACCGCTGCAATTTCATTATTATTGTGTACGGGTGTAGGATTCTTTTGTGATGTTTGTTTCTGGTGTACAAGAACTTGATTCGGTTCCACCCAGACTTTCATTAGTTTTGGGGAGATATTTTTCTTTACGATGATTACAAGGTGTCCTTAACTTTTCCTAGGTATTCAGTATGTTTGTGTAGTTTGTCTATTTGAAATAGATTCATCTGTAGATGTTTATTCCAACCTCTTAATTGCTCCCTGTGCCCTCATATTTTCTTTCTGAGAATCAGAAGTTATTTAAGTTTCTGAGTCTGTTTCTTTGTGTAAAGTAGTTCCTTTGTGTGAATTTTTAGATCCACCAGTTCTGGACATCTTGTGATATGTGTGTTTCTGTTTCTGACTCAGTTCCCTTAGTATCCCGATCTCTTCCATCCATGCTGAGGCCGCTTTCACTATTCTGCTCTGTTTTCTATAATAGCAGATTGCAGTGGAGAGGTGAACTACTTAGACCTCATTTTTTTGCCCTGACACACTTGATTTCATTCCAATGTCTTGGCTCTTGTAAATCTTGCTGCCCTGAAAACAAGGGTGCATGTGTCATCTCTAATTCACATTTTCTCTGGATCTACCCCAGGAGTGGGAGAGTGGGATTCACCAGTCACATGGTTCCCCTATGCTTAGTTTTGTCCTTTTTTTTTTTTTAAGGAAACTCATGCCTCTACCCATACTTCCTATACCCATTTACATCCCAACAAGGAGAAAAGGAGGATTCCTTTTTCCCTAAGCCCCCTGCAGGACTTCCTTTTAATAGACCTTTTTGATGCGGGTCATTCTGAGCCACGTGAGGTGATTCCTCGTGGTGGTTTTGATTGGCATTGTTTTAGGAGTTCGTGATGTGGAGTATCTTCAGGTGCTTCTGGACCTTAGACAGTCTAAGTACTACTGACCTCTTGAAATTGGCTTCTTGAAATTAAGCCCCAATTTGAAATCTTTTAGGATGATTTTCTTAGGGACATTACTTGACGGCAGGTGTCATTTACAACTGCACAGGCCATTTGATACCAAGGGAAATTTCCATGCAAAGATGGGCACAATAAAGGACAGAAACAGTATGGACCTAACAGAAGCAGATGATGTTAAGAAGAGGTGGCAAGAATTCACAGAAGAACTATACAAAGAAGATCTTAATGACCCGGATAAGCAGAATGGTGTGATCGTTCACCTAGAGCCAGACATCCTGGAGTTCAAAGTCAGGGGGGGTTAGGAAGCACCACTACAAACAACACTACTGTAACTGCTGGAATTCCAGCCGAGCTATTTGAAATCCTTAAACATGATGCTGTGAAAGTGTTGAACTCAATATGCCAGCAAATTTGGAAAATTCTCAGTGGCCACAGGACTGGAAAAGCTCAGGTTTCATTCCACTCCCAAAGAAGGGCAATGCCAAAGAATGTTCAAACTCCCAAATAATTGCATTGATGTCACAGGCTAGCAAAGTAATGCTCAAACTTCTCCAAGCTAGGCTTCAACAGTACAGGAACTGAGAACTCCCAGATGTTCAAGGTGGATTTAGAAAAGGCAGCGGAACCAGAGATCAAATTGCCAACATCCATTGGATCATAGAAAAAGCAAGAGAACTCCAGAAAAACCTTTGCTTCTGCCTCATGGACTACACTGAAGTCATTCACTGCTTGAATCACAAAAAAACTAGGTAAAATTGTTAAAGATTTGGGCATACCTGGCCACGTTACCTGCCTCCTGAAAAATGCAGATGCAGATCACGAAGCAACAGTTAGACCTGGACATGCAACAGCAGACTGGTTGCAAGTTGGGAAAGGAGTATGTCAAGGGGGTGCATTTTCACCTTGGTTATTTAATTTATATGCAAAATACATCATGTGAAATGTCAGGGTGGATGAAGCACAGCTGGAATTAAGACTGCCATGAGAAATTATATCAATACCTCAGATTTGCACATGACATCACCCTTATGACAGACAGTGAAGAGCAACTAAACAGCCTCTTGTTGAAGTGAAGGAGGAGGGAGAAAAAGCTGGCCTAAAGTTCAACATTCAAAAAATGAAGATCATGGCATCCAGTCCCATCACTTCTTGGCAAAGAAATGGGGAAACAATGGAAACAGTGACAGACTTTATTTTCTTGGACTCCAAAATCACTGCACATGGTGATTGCAGCCATGAAATTAAAAGACGCTTGCTCCTTGGAAGAAGAGCTATGACCAACCTAGACAACATATTAAAAAGCAGAAATCTCTGCTGACAAACGTCCATCTAATCAAAGTTTTTCAGGAAGGTTTTTCAAAGGTTTTACAGGAGTTGTGTATGGATGTGAGATTTGGACCATAAAGAAAGCTGAGTGCCAAATAATTGATGCTTTTGAACTGTAATATTGGACAAAATTCTTGAGAGTTCCTTGGACAGCAAGGAGATCCAACCTTCCATCCTACAAGAGATCAGTCCTGAATATTCCTTCCAAAGAATATTCACAACTGATGATGACGCTGAGGCTCCAATACTCTGGCCACCTGATGCAGAGAACTGACTCTTGGAAAAGACCTTGCTGCTGGGAAAGATCCAAGGCAGAAGGAAAAGTGGATGACAGGGGATGAGATGGTTGGATGGCATCACCAACTTGATGGACGTGAGTCTGAGTGAGCTCTGGGAGTTGGTGATGGACCATCTCAGGGAAGCCTGGTGTGCTGCAGTCCGTGGTGTCGCAAAGAGTCGGGCACAACTGAGCCACTGAACTGCACTGAACTGAGGCCTTTTGACCGGTAAGAGCCATTGAGCAGGAATCTTAAAGTTGTTGTTAGAGGACGTGACCACAAGGCGGTGGCACGTCTTCATGCCTGACTCTGGGTCCTTGGGCAAGCAGAGCTTTTTGTGAGTACTGCCAATGAGAGTCAGTGAACCAGGAGAAACACCCAAGGCTTGTGTCTCATTACTTCTTCCCCCTTAGCCTTGAGTCCCAGGACTCACCCGAACTCCTGCAAAACCACACTGCCAAAAGTGGGATAATCCATAGCTGAGGTCATACTAAGAAAGGTGCCGGTGTTGAAATCCTCAGTCCCAGGGACACTTGGAGCCCAGGGTGTTTGGAAATCTATTACAGACCAGAGGTTCCACTGCATTTGAGTGCAGTTCGCTAGGATTTCCTCGAGGAAGGCCAGCCAATATCCAGACTTTGGTGGGCTCAAGGAGACAGCATGGCACGAGCCACTCCAGGTCCATCTGGGGTCACACTGGCATCCACATGCTGCAGCCTCCCTCAGCATTCTGCATTCCAGCCTTGGGGCCCCCGTCTCTCAGGCTCCAGGGATGCGACTCCGCTCACGTTAGAGTGGCTTGAGGGAAAGAAATTCTGCATTTTTTCCCTTTTTTCTTCTATATTTGGGACTTGGATGTACAGGTTAATCACAAGCTTGGGCACTGTTTTGTGTGGGCTGTTTTTTGGGAGTTTTTTGCCTTTTTTCTTGTTTTTCATCTACAGCAATTTGGTTCACTTAGAGATAGAAACAAAGGTTCTTCTTCAGCTTCTTTTTCCAGATGGTTGCTATGGAAGGTTGAGTAGGGTATCTTGTGTTACATACTGGTTTTCTTTGGGTTCTTTCTCTGATACTAGTGAGCACATGTTAGTCTGATCCAGTTCATTTCACCTTCCAACTCACCTTTCTTTTTTTGGTCAACATACGTTTTTCTTCTCATTCTCTGAGGCTGTTACTCTTTGCTAAAGAAGTTCATTTGTATCCATTCATAGGGATGTTGAACATTTTCCACATGTCTACTGCAATCTGTATTAGTTCTGCTGCTGCTACTACTGCTGCGAAGTCGCTTCAGTCGTGTCTGACTCTGTGCGACCCCATAGACGGCAGCCCACCAGGCTCCCCGGTCCCTGGGATTCTCCAGACAAGAACACTGGAGTGGGTTGCCATTTCCTTCTCCAATGCATGAAAGTGAAGAGTGAAAGTGAAGTCGCTCAGTCGTGTCCGACTCTTCGAGACCCCACAGACTGAAGCCCACCAGGCTCCTCCGTCCATGGGATTTTCCAGGCAAGAGTACTGGAGTGGGGTGCCATTGCCTTCTCCAATCCATAGCTAGGTCACACTAAGAAAGGTGCCAGTGTTGAAATCCTCAGTCCAAGGGACACGTGGAGCCCAGGGTGTTTGGAAATCTATTACAGACCAGAGGTTCCACTGCATTTGGGTACAGTTCGATAGGATTTCCTCGAGGAAGGCCAGCCAATATCCAGACTTTGGTGGGCTCAAGGAGACAGCATGGCACGAGCCACTCCAGGTCCATCTGGGGTCACACTGGCATCCACATGCTGCAGGCTCCCTCAGCATTCCGCATTCCAGCCTTGGGGCCCCCGTCTCTCAGGCTCCAGGGATGCGACTCCGCTCACGTTAGAGTGGCTTGAGGGAAAGAAATTCTGCATTTTTTCCCTTTTTTCTTCTATATTTGGGACTTGGATGTACAGGTTAATCACAAGCTTGGGCACTGTTTTGTGTGGGCTGTTTTTTGGGAGTTTTTTGCCTTTTTTCTTGTTTTTCATCTACAGCAATTTGGTTCACTTAGAGATAGAAACAAAGGTCCTTCTTCAGCTTCTTTTTCCAGATGGTTGCTATGGAAGGTTGAGTAGGGTTTCTTGTGTTACATAGTGATTTTCTTTGGGTTCTTTCTCTGATACTAGTGAGCACGTGTTAGTCTGATCCAGTTCATTTCACCTTCCAACTCACCTTTCTTTTTTTGGTCAACATAGGTTTTTCTTCTCATTCTCTGAGGCTGTTTCTCTTTGCTAAAGAAGTTCACTTGTATCCATTCATAGGGATGTTGAACATTTTCCACATGTCTAATGCAATCTGTACTTGTTCCTAAAAGTGATCTCATTTTCTATTCTGGCCAATTTTTTTTTTTTTAAATGAGGAGAGGTTGTTTGTATTTCTGATATGGCACTTCCCATGCTGTTTGTGTATTTTGAAGACAAATTCCTTGTGTGCATCTTTGCCAATATTTTTCCTATTCTGAGTGTTGTCTTTTAGGGTTTCCTTTTCTGTGCAAATGGCTTTAAGGGTAATTAGGTCGTGTTTTCTTATTTCTGATTTATTTTCATTATTCTTAGAGGTCCATGAAAATGTTCCTTAATGCGATTTAAGACAAAGCATGTTCTTCCAATATGCATGCATGCATGCTTAGTCACTTCAGTCCTGTTTGATCCTATGGGACCCCATGTGCTGTGGCCTGCCAGGCTCCTCTGTCTGTAGTATTCCAGGGAAGAATACTGAAGTGGGTTGCCATGGCCTCCTCCAGTGCATCTTCCCCACCCAGGAATCGAACGAGTGTCTCTTTCGTCTCCTTCATCATCACACATATTCTTTACATAGAATGCGACCTGAGATTCTTCCATTTTTTTTTAATATATTCCTCCAGGTTTCCTAGGATCGGTGTCTACACTTGACACTTTTAATTATTTGTAGTTGCTTTTGGAGAAGGAAATGGCAACCCACTCCAGTATTCTTGCCTGGAGAATCTCATGGATGGAGGAGCCTGGTAGGCTGCATTCCATGGGGTCGCAAAGAGTCGGATACGACTGAGCGACTTCACTTTCACTTTGGTATAGGGTGTGAGGAAATCTTCCCATCTCATTCTCAGCTACATTGTTTAAGGAACCTCTGCACTGCCCTCCATCAGGGCTCTTACCGTTTACATCCTCAACTGCGGTGGAGGAGGATTCCCTTGTGTCCACAGCCCTCCACAACTTACTGTCTGGGGAGGTTTTGACAGTGACCATTCTGATGTGTGCAAGGTGATACCTGGTGGTGGTTCTGATTTCCATTTATCTAATACTTAACGGTGTTGACAACTTTTCATGAGACTTGTTTAAAATGGCATGATTGAAACTAGCCTTTTGAAATCAGCTTCTTTAAGGTCTGCCCAGGTTTAAAATCGTTTTGGCTGACCAGCCCTAGGACATTGCCTGAGGGGAGGTTTTTCTCACTGATGCCCAGTGGCCTTTGGGAGTATTGAGTGCCCGTGAGCATAGCTTTGCAAGTGGTTTTATGGCAAAAAAAAAAAAAAAAACAGAAGGTGACAGCATGTCTTCAGGCCCCACTCTTGTTGTTTACTGCTGCAATTTCATTATTATTGTGTACGGGTGTAGGAATCTTTTGTGTTGTTTGTTTCTGGTGTACAAGAACTTGATTCGGTTCCACCCAGACTTTCATTAGTTTTGGGGAAATTTTTTTCTTTACGATGATTACGAGGTGTTCTTAACTTTTCCTGTGGTATTCAATATGTTTGTGTAGCTTATCTATTTGAAATAGATTCATCTGTAGATGTTTATTCCAACCTCTTAATTTCTCCCTGTGCCCTCATATTTTCTTTCTGAGAATCAGAAGTTATTTAAGTTTCTGAGTCTGTTTCTTTGTGTAAAGTGGTTCCTTTGTGTGAATTTTTAGATCCACCAGTTCGGGACATCTTGTGATGTTTGTGTTTCTGTTTCTGACTCAGTTCCCTTAGTATCCCGATCTCTTCCATCCATGCTGAGGCTGCTTTCACTATTCTGCTCTGTTTTCTATAATAGCAGATTGCAGTGGAGAGGTGTGTTAATTAGACCTCATTTTTCTGTCCTGACACACTTGATTTCATTCCAATGTCTTGGCTCTTGTAAATCGCACTGCCCTGAAAACAGGGCTGCATGTGTCATCTCAAATTCACATTTTCTCTGGATCTAAGCCCAGGAGTGGGAGAGTGGGATTCACCAATCACATGGTTCCCCTATGCTTAGTTTTTTGTTTTTGTTTTTTTAAGGAAACTCATACCTCTTCCCATACTTCCTATACCCATTTACATCCCAACAAGGAGAAAAGGAGGATTCCTTTTTCCCTAAGCCCCCTGCAGGACTTCCTTTTAATAGACCTTTTTGATGCGGGTCTTTCTGAGCCACATGAGGTGATTCCTCGTGGTGGTTTTGCTTGGCATTGTTTTAGGAGTTTGTTATAAGCAGTATATTTCAGGTGCTTCTGGACTTTAAACAGTGTGAATACTGTTGACCTCTTCAAATTGGCTTCTTGAAATTGGACTCCACTCTGAAATCTTTTGGAGAATCAATGGCACCCCACTCCAGTACTCTTGCCTGGAAAATCCCATGAACAGAGGAGCCTGGAAGGCTGCAGTCCATGGGGTCACGAAGAGTCAGACATGACTGAGCGACTTCACTTTCACTTTTCACTTTCATGCTTTGGAGAAGGAAATGGCAACCCACTCCAGTGTTCTTGCCTGGAGAATCCCAGGGATGGGGGAGCCTGGTGGGCTGCCGTCTATGGGGTCACACAGAGTCAGACACGACTGAGGCGACTTAGCAGCAGCAGCAGCTGAAATCTTTTGGGATGATATTCCTGGGGACATTACTTGAGGGCAGGTGTCATTTACAGCTGCACAGGCCATTTGATACCAAGGGAACATTCCACTCAAAGATGGACACAATAAAGGACAGAAACAGTATGGATCTAACAGAAGCAGATGAGGTTAAGAAGAGGTGGCGAGAATTTACAGAACTATACAAAGAAGATCTTAATGGCCCAGATATCCATGATTGTGTGATCATTCACCTAGAGCAAGACATCCTGTGTGTGAAGTCAAGGGGGCCTTAGGAAGCATCACTACGAACAAAAAGCTAGTGGAGGTGATGGAATTCCAATTGAACTGTTTCAATCCTTAAAGATGATGCTGTGAAAGTGCTGCATTCAATATGTCAGCAAATTGGGAAAACTCAGCAGTGGCCACAGGACTGGAAAAGATCGGATTTCCAATGTGTTTCTTAGGTGTCAAAGAGCTTTATTCAGATATGTATAGATGTATATCTATTCTTGCTCTGAAAATTGTGTTCAGTAGCATTCTCTGTGCAACTCAGTATGTCCTTTCTGATTATCTATCTAATGGATACATATTAGTGTGTATGTGATAATGCAAAAGTCTGAATTTTCCTTCTAATTTTTTTTTTTTTTGGTAATCATAAGTTGGTTTGTGAAGTTTGTAAGTCTGTTTCTGTTTTGTATAGTAGTTCATTGGTATAAATGGACAGATTCCACTGGTAGGTGGTATCTGATGATATTTCTCTCTCTTTCTCTGATTTACTTCACTGCACATGGTAATATCTTTGTCCATCTTTGCTACTGTCGATGGCATTATTTAATTCTATTTTATGAGTGAGGAGTATTCCAGTGTCTATTTGTCTCACTTAGTCTTCATTTTTCAGTCTCTGGCCTTGGTTGATTCTCTATCTCGGCCCTAGTAAATAGTGCTGGTCTGAGTATAGGGGTGCACAAGTCATTTCAAATTATGATTTTTTCCATATCTGAGCCCAAGAATGGGATTGCTGGATCACATAGTGCCTGTGTGTTGAGTTTTTTAAGGAACCTCCTTGCTGTTTTCTATAGTGACTGAACACATTTACACCCCCACCAAGAGCGTAGGAAGATTCCCTTTTGTTTCCAAGCTCTGCAGCATTTAATCTTTGTGGCTCTTTCTGATGATGGCCATTCTGACCATGGTGAGGTGATTCCTCAGTGTTGTTTTGATTTGCATTGATTTGATAATTAGTCATGTGGAGTATGTTTCCATGTGCTTTTTGATCTAATACATGTGAGTATAGTTTACTGTTGAAATTGGCTTCTTGAACATCGACCCAGTTTTGGATTCCTTTTTTGGTGATTTACCCCAAGGATTTTATTGAGGGCAGGTGTCCTTTCCAGTCCCACATGCCTTGTGAACATTCAGAGATCACTAGCACCAGTTTTAAAGTTGTTATAGGAAATGGCGACAAAGCAGCAGCATTTCTTCCTGCCCAACTCTTGTGACTTAGGCAACCAGAGCCTAAGGGAAATCCTTGCTCCTGGATTGTCAATTTGAGCAGAATGTGGCAGAAGTAACAGACAGCCAGGGTGAATTGTGTCTCTTGATTTCTTGTCCCTTAACCTTTATTTCCCAGACATGTGCTAATTCCTGCAACTTCACTCTGCAGAGGGTGATGTCATCTGCAGGTGGGGTGACCCCCAGGAACCAGGTTGGAGTTGGGATCTCCACCACCAAGAGCCTTGGAGCCCCGAGGACTTTTCAAAGCTCTTCCATCCCCAAATTCCAGCATCCTTTGGGTGCAGTAGGCTTGGGTTGGCTGCAGGAGGACCTCACCCAACCCTTGAAGCTGGAGAGTCTCCAGGTGTTTTGGTAGAGGGCTCATTGCCAGGCACATCTCACTAGCCCCCTCAGATCCAAGATACTCCAGCCCTGGGACACAAGTCTGCACAGGTTCCAGGGATGTGACACTGAAGAGGAAAATTTCAAACTTACACTCAACTAGAAATAATTTCATGCTCGTTCTGCTTCTGTAAGATGCTTGCTGCGCTGAGCAAGGAACAAGATGATCTAGCAATCAACTATATGTAACCATAGAAAGAAAGAAAGTGAAGTCTCTCAGTCATATCCGACTCTTTGTGATCCCATGGACCGTAGTCTACCAGGCTTCTCTGTTCATGGGATTTTCCAGGCAAGAGTACTGGAGTGGGGTGCCATTGCCTTCTCTGAGGGAAGCCCATATGTAACCATAAGATACCCTGATAAGCATGGAATGTTCTGTTCCTGCTTCTGTGAGTTTCTGTCTGGAAATTCCCTGCATGTAAGCCATACCAATTCCTGTGCTCTGTAACTGCTCATAGCCGATAGCAACCAGGTAACCAATCAACCAGCTGTACTTGTGTATACTGACCCTGTAAGAGTAAAGCTCACCCTGAGCTCAGGGCCCCAGAACTTCAGAGCATTAGCTCATCTGGGACCACCAGCTCAATAAACCTGAGTTCTCCAACCCTCCAAGAGTGGTGCTTGGGTTCTCGACGGTCCAACTCCTGCAGTATTTCTGGAGGTGTCAGTGAGATTCCAACCACACCAGCCCCTTGAGCTGCCAGACCGGTGGCTCAGCCAGGCCAGAGCAGAGGAACTCTGAGACGACCAAGGCGGCATGCCACCTGACGGTTTTCTGGGTTCTCTTTGAGACTGGTGTTCTGACTTTCCAAACAGCTGAACCCTGACCAGACTCATTGGAGGGGCAGACCAACTAGCCAGGTAAGGCCCCAGGATAAGGTAAGGCCCTGGGGCACACTACCCAGCCAAGACCTGTCTCTGGATGGAAGAGGAATTTAATCACCTCCTACGGTCTTCAGTAAGAAGACCACCAGTTAGGGACCTTTCCAGAGTGGGGAGGCACTGTGATAAACTCTGAACTGAACATGTGTGTGAGTGAACACTCTGGTTCACCCTTGCTCCAGGGCGATTGTGTGGCTCCATGGCCGTCGTGGCTACAGAGTCTGAGTGGGCCCTAACCTGCAGTTCCGTGGTAACATCATACGGCTCAGAGTGGTGTCTGTCTCTGGGGGACCCAGTCCCTTCCTGCAAGTCAGATCCTGGTCAGGGGCTTATACTGACCCACCAAGGCTAAGAGATACCTAAGTTCCCCACGGGAACGTGGCCAGGTGGGCACCTGAATGGTCTCCTCTTTTGAGGGGGCACCCACCCTTGTTTGTCTTTGTGCCACCAACGCAGGGCAGGATACACAGGGAGGGGAACAATTGGTTACTGATTTGATTTAGAAGTTGCATATGTCCAAATGGTCCTTTTGCCCTAGGGCCCTCTGCCAAAATTACTTTCTTAAAATTTTTAAGGCTCACTCTCCCCTTCCATCAGTTGACTCTTTGAGCTGACTTATTGAGAAATTGGGTTTTTCTCGAAAAACTTGTCCCTTTTTCCAAACAGATCTGTACCTCCCTCTCTCTTGGTCCCCTGAGCCAGCCCATGTGGAGTGGCAACTCTGACATGCTCCTGCATACTTTTGGATTTTCATTATAAGGCTGCCTTCCTCTGTCACCTTTTCTTTCATAATCCCCTGATTCCCCAAGGATTTCAGGCCCTCCGCTTAGGCGAGGAGTACACGTACTGCTCTCTCTGCCAGCTTAGCACCCTCGAGAGGGTCAGTCACCCCAGATCCCCTCTGGAGCCCCATCTGAAATTATTCCTCTGTGAATCCCATTACAAGGGACCACCTCCTTTGGGTCCTGTCTCCCTGAGGCATTTAGCGATCAGGGCCATCTTCAAAGAGGCATATAATTGTGCTATCTGGGAATACTGGGCCTTCCAGGACTGGTGACATCAGTGCTACCTAGGTCTCCCTTAGATGAGGCCCTTCCTGTGCGTCCCCCTTTCCTTCCTAGCCAAAGAAGTGGATTACATTTGTCAATATGGGGGGAAGCTCCTCTAAGCCAACTGTTTTATACTGTATGATAAAATTTTTAAGAAGGGTTTTTCCTTAACCCCAACGGGTTAAGATGACCTCAGGGTTAAGATGGGGTTAAGATGACCTTGAGAAAGCTCCACACCCTGTGTGAGTCAGAATGGCCCACCTTCGGGGTGAGATGGCCTGCAAAGGGTGCTCTAGACCTTCCTATAGTCAGAGCTGTATACTGAGTGGTGACAGGGACCCCCAGGCACCCAGACCGATTTCCACACATAGATTCCTGGTTGCAAATTGCCAATCAGCTACCTCCTTGGGTTCAGTTCAGGACCACTGGATGGATAGGGATTACTGCGTTGATGGTGCAGAGGTCCTGGATGGGGCGATAGTCATTCCCTCCAGGCTTCTTGACTGGTAGCAGCAGAGTGATCCAGGGAACCTGACACTCAATCAGAACTTCAGCATTGCATAGGCTTGGTCCCAAATTCCCAGGTGTGCTTTCCGTGGTACTAGATATTGCCTCTGTCTGACAGGATGGCCCCTGGCCTCAGATCCACCATGATGGGTGCATGGTTTTTGGCCAAACCTGGGGACCCCTTTTCTGCCCAGACAGCAGGGAACTCTTTTAGCAGGCTGGTTGGATTTGTTTGTTCTCTCCCTGAAGAATAGAGAGCCATTCATCTTCCCTGGGCACAGTCACAGGCATCACCAGAAATGGACTCTACTGAAGTCAAGCCTCGCAGGGGCTATACATGTTTACTTGTGGTGGTCTTCACCTACTCAGGATGGGGTGAGGTCTACCCCTCCCACACACACTGAATGGGCACAAGAGGTTGCCAGGCCCTGCTAAGAGACACAATCCTGAGATATGGGCTACCCCTCTCCATAGGGTCTGACAACAGGCCAGGGTTACCCCTCTCCATAGGGTCTGACAACGAGCCAGCCTTTGTGTCTGAGATAAACCACACTTTGTTCAAGACACTGAGAGTCAAATGAAAGCTTCACACTGAAAACTCCATACCGCTTACAGGCTACAAAGCTCAGAGAGAGCTGAGTGCATGAACTGGACCCTCAAGACTATGTTAGCTAAGCTCCGCTACCCAGTTACCTTGGGTTGACATGCTACCCCTACCCCTGGCTTGAGCCTGGTGCACCTTGAGGGCCTCAGGCTCTTCTCCCTTTGAGATCTTATATGGGAGACCACCCCCAGTGATAGGGAAGCTCAAGGGAGACCCCAACAACTAGCTGACCTTGAGATGTCCCGACACCTCCAGACCCTGGGAAAACTCTTCCACCATATCACTTGAGAAACCTTAGGAAGGATTTCCATTCCTTTGGGCAATTGGGTTCATCCCTATCCATCAGGAGATGAGGTATGGGTTAAAGACTGGGAAAAGGAATCACTTCAGCCAGTCTGGACAGGCCTTCATAGGGTCGTCCTGGTGACCCCTACTGCTGTTAAGGTCACAGGTGTCATCCCGTGGATTCACCAAAGCCGAGTGAAGAGAACAGCACCTCTAGAAGGGCAAGAAACCTGGACTGCTGAGGCTCATCTGAACCAGACGCTTCTGGTTTTCTTTCATAGGCACCTGAATCCTGCCCAAGATCTTCAGCCCTGCTCCAGTCACTCCAGGGCTGGCTGGTCCACGCATGGCAGAAGCTTGAGGAATTCAACGAGGGACATCTGAGAGTCAGGGTTACAATGGCACCCTGCCCAGTAGGGACTGGTTGCACCACTGGCTTTGATGCTTTCTGTGGGTCAAACACGAGGGGTTGCTTTGGCTATAATCTACCCAAAAGGAATGGGTTTATTAAGTGCACTCAAATGTTTAGTGTAATAGCGGTTTATATCCTGCTGAGCTGTAGTGCATTAGAAAGTAAAATAGACCCCTCATGTACTCCATGCATACGCATGACTAGATCAGGTCAGGGGGTCACTTGGACCTTGTTTTACTATATTCACTTCTCCTGTGAAGGAGAGGTCCAAGGAACCTGTGTACATAATAAAACAACCTATTCTATTTGTCTACAAGAAAACAGACAAATTTGTTTTAACCACCTGTCCCTCCCCACTGAAGATCGGTTAGAGGTTAGGCACCAAGAAGGAGGGATTCTGATTAACCAGACACGAATTGAAAATTTAGACCTTCCAGTGTCGGTGTACTTTGATGTATGCGCTGCTATTGACAAAAACCCCAAGAATGTTACAAATTGCGGGAGCTTATCATGGGAACAGACATACACACACAATGACAAATATATGTGTCCATTAGCATCCCCCAGCTCCTACTGCTATGGTGACCGCTGGTTTTACTGCCCTTACTGGAGCTGTGTCATGTGGGCAACCTGGGGAGATAAAAGCAAGATAGCTGGCCTTCAAAAGGGAACTGCGAGCCCCAGTTGTAAACGAGGGACATGTAATCCTGTCAATTTCACTATCTTCAACCCCAAAGACTCAAAATGGAAAAATGGTGTCAAAATCGGTATTTATATCTATGGGACAGGTGCTGACCCAGGAACTGTGTTAGAGTTCCGCCGTATTTCTGTTCCACAGCAGACTTCTTTACACAAGGTCTTCCATTCTTTTCATGAAGAGATAGAAAGTGGTCCCCCCTACAATTTCAGTCAAAACTAAAAATCTGTTCTTAAAATCTTAAAAATCTTAAAATCTTAAAAATCTGTTATTAAAAATAGCCCAGACATTACTGGTTTCTTCTTGCTATGTAACCATTCTTGCTATGTGGGGGGGGGGGGGGGGGGGGGGGCGGGGGGGGGGCGGAATTAATACAGGAGAACCATGGGCCTAGGAAGCTAAAGAATTAGACCCGCAGAGACCCTTCAACAACTCAGGGGCAGTGGGGCCCATTATTCAACGTTCTGGTAGGAAACCTCTCTTGTCTTGGCCAAAAAATATTATAATGCAATTACTCACACTTCTGATTGGTGGGGAAGCCCAAACTATACAGAGCCTAATCTTCACCCTCTAGCAAGCTTCCCTGATTTAAAGACCAGCTGGGATGACTTGTCCACTGAAGGCCGTTGGTCTGCTCCAGAAGGATTTTTTTGGATTTGTGTGGTTAACACATATTCAGTTTTGCCAGCCAACTGGTCAGGGGCATGGATATTGGGGACTGTCCATCCCTCCTTTTTCCTACTTCCCCTACCCCAAGGTGAATCACTGGGAGTCCCAGTTTATAAAGACACAGGCCTCCCCAAAAAGTGCAGGTCTCTACAGATTGGAAACTGGAAAGATGATGAATGGCCTCCTGAATGCATAATCCAATACTGCAGGCCAGCCATTTGGGCATAAGATGGGTTCTGGGGCTACCAAAGCCCAATTTACATGGTTAACAGAATTATCTGATTCTAGGCAGTGGTTGAGATCATTACTAGTGAAACGGCCAAGGCTCTTAATTTATTGGCAGAACAACAAACCAAGATGCATAAAGCTATCTCTCAGAATCACCTGGTCCTAGATTACTTGCTGCAGAGGGGGGTGTCTGTGGGAAGTTCAGTCTTAGCAACTATTGTCTACAGATAGATGATAAAGGCAAGGTTATAGAAGACATAACCAGGGAAATGGCTAAAATAGTTCTTGTCCCAGTCCAGACTTGGAAGGGATGGAATCCCAGAGAGCTATTTCCGGGATGGTTTTCTTATCTAGGAGGATTCAAAACTCCAGTGTGGGTAGTCCCAAGGAGGACCTTGGGACCTGCGTCCTCTTCCCTTGCCCCTTGCCATTATTCATGAGGATGGTTTCCAGCCTAGCTGAAGCCGCCACAGACAGGAGGGCTACCACACACCTCCTAGCCCTGAGAGGTTATCAGCTCCTGGGCCAAGAAGATCAAGCAGCTGATGCCTTATAAGATTTAAGGGGCATCAAGAGGGGGGCCAGAAGAGGAAAACTGAAAACTTACCCTCAGCTAGAAATAACTTCATGCTCATTATGCTTCTGTAAGATATGCTTACTGCACCAAGATAGGAACAAGATGACCTAGCAATCAACTGTAACCATAAGATGTTTTGATAAGAATGGAATGTTCTGTTCCTGCTTCTATGAGTTTCTGTTTGCAAATTCCCTGCATGTAACCTGTAGCAACTCCCACACTCTGTAACTGCCCATAGCCCGTAGCATCCAGGTAACCAATCAACCAGCGTCAACTGTTCTTGTGTGTACTGACCCTATAAGAGTAAGGCTTACCCTGAACGCGGGGCCCCAGAACTTCAGAGCATTAGCTCATCTGGGACCACAGGCTCAATAAACCTGAGTTCTCCAACCCTCTGAGTGTGATGCTTGGTTTCTCAACGGTCCAACTTCTGCAACACCGCCAGCCTAGGCCACCATGTCTGAGGGGACTAGAGTCAGCATTTCCATTTCTTTTTTTTTTTTTTTAATTGTATCATTTGAACTGGGGGATATAAGTGATTTATGATGTTGTAGATATTTTTTCCCCAACAGACAGCAACTTTATTCACTTATTGGAGAAGGAAATGGCAACCCACACCAGTGTTCTTGCTTGGAGAATTCCACAGACAGGGGAGCCTGACAAGTTGCAGCCCATGAGGTCGCCTAGAGTAGGACATGACTGAGCAATTTTCACTTATTCACTTATGTATAGACATCTGTATGTTCTTTTGGGGTGCTTTTCCCATATAGGTTATTGCAGAGTGTTGAATAGGGGTCCACATGCTATACAGTGGGTCCTTCTGGATTATTTTATTATTAGGAGTGTGTTCATGAACCAGCTAATTTCTCCCCACCCCCTTTCCTTCTTGGTAACCGTAAGTTTCTTTTCTATGTCTGTGAGGCTGTTTCTCTTTAGAAAAGATGTTCATTTGTATCCATTTTTGATTCCACCTAGAGATGGCAACCCACTCCAGTGTTCTTGCCTGGAGAGGGGGAGCCTGGTGGACTGCCGTCTATGGGATCGCACAGAGTCAGACACAACTGAAGCGACTTAGCAGTAGCAGAGGTGATATCATATAATCCTGGTCTTTTCCTGTCTTTCTACTTCACTTAGCATGATCACCTTTATTTTCATCTTTGTGACTACAAATGGCCTTATTTCATCCTTCTTGATGGTTGAATGATATTGCCTTGTGTCTCTGTACTTATTTCTTTATCCATTCATCTGTCCTTTCACACTTGGGTTGCTTCTGTGCCTTGGCTACTGTACCCAGTGTGGCCGTGATTGCAGAGGTGCTGCTGCTGCTAAGTCGCTTCAGTCGTGTCCGACTCTGTGCGACCCCATAGACGGCCTCCCACCAGGCTCCCCCGGCCCTGGGATTCTCCAGGCAAGAATGCTGGAGTGGGTTGCCATTTCCTTCTCCAGTGCATAAAAGAGAAAAGAGAAAAGTGAAAGTGAAGTCGCTCAGTCGTGTCCGACTCCTAGGCACCCCATGGACTGCAGCCCACCAGGCTCCTCCATCCATGGGATTTTCCAGGCAAGAGTACTGGAGTGGGGTGCCATTGCAGGTGTCCTTTAAAACTTTGGTGTCCTCAGGATCCAGAACCAGACATAGGGTTGCTATCCCATGAACTTATATGTTTAGTTCTTTAAGGAAACTTCATACTATTCTCCCTAGTGGATGTTCTGATTTACATTTTCAACAACAGTGAGGAAGAGTTCCCCTCTCTCCATACCCACTTTAGGATTTATTGTTGGAGATTTTTTGAGATAGCCATTCTTGATCTTGGTGATGCAGCAAGGAGATCTTAATTCGCTGCCCAGGATTTGAACCTGGGAAGCCTGGGAACCAGGAATCCTAGCCACCAGACCAGCAAGGGTTAGATGCTACAAACTATTTTTCCCTGGATCTTTGCCCTCAGTGAAAAGTGCATTTGTCACAGAGGCAGAAACTATAAATGCGGGTACAAAGTTTATTATTAGAGACATAGCACAGCAACAAGTGGGAGAGCACATAGAAAAACTGTTTGTTTAATTAAGACAGAAGCAAGGCAGAGATGCACACCAGAGAGAAAGGGAGAAAGGGTGTGGGTGTCCCCCCCAACCCAGTGAGGAGTGCAGTAAAGAGGAAGTCAAGTCATTTATATAGGGCAGTTCTTCCAGGTCTCTGTCTTCCTTCAGGCCAATTATCTTGTTTCTTTTTCCACACCTGACCTATCCTGGGACCCTCCCCTGGGTGTGCACGCACCGCTCAGTCAAGACCGATCTCGAAATGAAGGCTTCTGGGAGGAGCAAGATTCATTATGCTGCTGCTACTGCTGCTGCTAAATCGCTTCAGTCATGTCCGACTCTGTGTGACCCCATAGAAGGCAGCCACCAGGCTCCCCCATCCCTGGGATTCTCCAGGCAAGAACACTGGAGTGGGTTGCCATTTCCTTCTCCAATGCATGAAAGTGAAAAGTGAAAGTGAGGTCGCTCAGTCGTGTCCAACTCTTAGCGACCCCGTGGACTGCAGCTTACCAAGCTCCTCTGTCCGTGGGATTTTCTAGGCAAGAGTACTGGAGTGGGGTGCCATTGCCTTCTCCGAAGATTCATTATGGCCTGGCATTATTCCTTGACTTTTGACCCACAAGGAGCTTTTCTGTGCATGTGTAGGGTCTCCCTTTTCCAAAAAGAGGAGGGAGGGAGATCCACTAATCCTTTACTCACAGGGGGTTTTGTCCCCTCTTTGTCCTTGCCTTGACTACTGCCATGACTATTACCTTAACGTCTTTACAAAAGCAAACACTGGTATTTACCCTGTTTGTTGTTACTTCCATTTTGGAGGGCAAACAGGAGGCTGATTGTAAATACCTTACCTGGAGCCCACCTGTCTCTTGTCTCGGGAAATGTTAACAATTCTAAGTATTCAGCCTGCAGCCTGCTTCTTCGTGCCCAGTGTAATGTAAACAAGAGGCCAGTTGTAAATGTCAAACCTAGAGCCTACCTGTCTCCTAACTCATTCTGACTGGTTTGAGGTGATGTCACATTGGGCTTGATCTGCCTTTCTCTTATAGTTTGTGATGTATCTTTTCATATGTTTTATGGTCTTGTGTCTACCTTATTCAAAGAAATGTCCATTGAGATCTTTGGTTCAATTTTTTTAATTTTTTTATTTGGTTCAATTTTTTTATTTATGTCTGTTTTTTATATTGAGCTGCATGAGCTATTTCTACATTTTGGAGTGAAATCTATTTCGTTTGCAAACCATTTTTTCCCACTCTGAAGGCTGTCTTTTTCTTTCGGTTAGGCTTTCCTTTGCAATGCAAATCCTGTTAAGGTTAATTAGGTCCCATTTATTTTTGTTTTATTTTTCATTAGTGTAAGTGGTGGAGAAGGCAATGGCACCCCACTCCAGTACTCTTGCCTGGAAAATCCCATGGATGGAGGAGCCTGGTGGGCTGCAGTCCATGGGGTCGAGAAGAGTCAGACACGACTGAGCGACTTCACTTTCACTTTTCACTTTCATGCATTGGAGAAGGAAATGGCAACCCACTCCAGTGTTCTTGCCTGGAGAATCCCAGGGATGGGGGAGCCTGGTGGCTGCCTTCTATGGGGTCACACAGAGTCGGACACGACTGAAGCGACTTAGCAGTAGCAGTGTAAGTGATGGATGAAGAACAACTTGCTGAGGTTTATGACACAGTGTATTCTGCCTATATTTTTCTCAAGAGTTATATAGTACCTGTCCTTTTGTTCAGATTTTTAAACTGTTTGGAGTTTATTTTTGTGTATGGTGTTAGGAAGTATTCTAATTTCATTGTCCTTTTCATTGTGTAAGGAAGATCCACAGTGTCCTCCGGAGTGGCTGTTCTCAATTTATATTGCCAGCATCCGTGTAGGAGGGTTCCCCTTTCTCCACACACTCTCCAGCACTTATCATTTCTAGGGTTTTTACCAACGGCCATTCTGAACCGTGTGCGGTGATACCTCGGTGTCATTTAGATTTGCAGTTCTCTATATTTATCGATAGGGACATTTTCTCCACGTCATTTTTCGAATGGGTGTAAGTGAAGCATGATTCTTGAACATCTCCCTGATTTGAGTCCTTTTCTGATGACCATGCCTAGGGCATTCCCTGAAGGCAGGTGTTTTTTACTGATAGCCCCACGGGCCTTGTGAATATTAAATGCCTATCAGCCCAGTTTTCGGTTGTTGTTACAGAAAATGGCCACAAGGCAACAGCGTTTCTTCTTGCCCTACTTTTTTTGTGGTTGTATTTTTCATTTTTATTGTGTATTGAGGTAGCATAGATTTCTGATGTTGTCTCTGTTTTAGGTATCTAGGAACTTGATTCAAAAATACATAGACATGTATCTATTCTTCATCTGGGTTGTTTTCCTATATAGGTTATTGTGGTGCTTTGAGTAGGATTCCCTGTGCAACTCAGTATGTCTTTTCTGATTATCTGCTGCTGCTGCTGCTGCTGAGTCACTTCAGTCATGTCCGACTCTGTGCGACCCTGTAGACAGCAGCTCACCAGGCTCCCCCGTCCCTGGGATTCTCTAGGCAAGAACACTGGAGTGGGTTGCCATTTCCTTCTCCAATGCGTGAAAGTGAAAAGTGAAAGTGAAGTCGCCCAGTCGTGTCCGACTCTTAGCGACCCCATGGACTGCAGCCCACCAGGCTCCTCCATCCATGGGATTTTCCAGGCAAGAGTACTGGAATGGGGTGCCATTGCCTTCTCCGTTTTGATTATCTATTGGATATATATTAGTGTGTATTGGTTAATGCAAGAGTCTTAATTTATCACTCTTCCTAACTTCTTTTTGATAAGCATAAATTGGTTTTTGAATCTTGTGATTCTGTTTTGTATAGATTGATAGATTCCACCTGTGAGTGATACCTTATGATATCTTTTTCTCTCTCTCTGATTTACTTCCCTGTGTATGACAATGTCTTGGTCCATCTACTCTTCTGCCGATGGCATTATTTCATTTTGGTTTTTGGCTGAGGAGTATTCCAGTGTCTTGGATCCCACTTAGTTTTCCTTTGTCAGTCTCTGTACATGCTGGTTGATTGTCTGTCTTGGCTCTACTAAATAGTGTTTAGTAGAAAATAGGGTGCACAAGTCATTTCAAATTTTTATTTTCTTTGATTTTGAGCTCAGGAGTGGGATTGTGGGATCATGTGGTACCTGTGTGTTGAATTTGTAAGGAACCTCCATGCTATTTTCGATAGTGGCTACACACATTTACACCCCCACCAAGAGTGTAGGAAGATTCCCTTTTGTCTCCAAGCTCTGCAGCATTTAATCTTTGTGGATCTTTCTGATGATGGCCATTCTGACCGTGGTGTAGTGATTCCTCAGTGTTGTTTTGATTTGCATTGATTTGATAATTAGTCATGTTGAGTGTGTTTCCATGTACTTTTTGATCTTATACAGTGCGAGTACAGTTTACCTGTTGAAATTTGCTTCTTGAACATCGGTCCTGTTTTGAATTCTATTTTTGATGGCTCCCTTGGAGAAGGCCCTGGCACCCCACTCCAGTACTCTTGCCTGGAAACTCCCATGGACAGAGGAGCCTAGTGGGCTGCAGTCCCATGGGGTCACTAGGAGTCGGACACGACTGAGTGACTTCACTTTCACTTTTCACTTTCATGCATTGGAGAAGGAAATGGCAACCCACTCCAGTGTTCTTGCCTGGAAAATCCCAGGGACGGCGGAGCCTGGTGGGCTGCCATCTATGGGGTCGCACAGAGTCGGACACGACTGAAGTGACTTAGCAGCAGCTATGAGATCACCTGTGGTCAGGTGTTTTTCCAGCCCCACAGGCATTGTGGATATTCAGAGGCCATCAGCACTGGCTTTGAAGTTGTTGTTATGGGAAATGGACAGCAGCAGCATTTTTTCCTGCCCAACTCTGGTTGCTTAGGCAATCAGAGCCTGTAAGAAAGCCCTTTTCCTGGATTGTCACGCAGATGAGACCGTTCCAGAAGAAACACCTTCCCCCTTACATTTTATCCCCTGGTCTTGTGTTTCATGACATCTCCCTCTTACCTTTTATCCCCTGGACGTATCCCAGGTCCTTCAACGCTTTTCTGTGGAAGGTGATGTGATTCGTAGGTGGGGCAACCCATAAAGAATGAGGCTGGAGGTGGGAATTTCACCACCAGGGACTTGGCACCCAGGGGACTTTTCAAAGCTGTTTCATCTCAGAGGTTCAGTATCCTTTGGGTACAATATGCTTGGTTTCACTGCAGGACACTCCCCACCCCGGATCCGGTGATCATGGACTTATGCAAAGGGCAACAGAAGTCCAGGTCCAACCAAGGGAGGCTCATTGTCTGGCACATCCTCTCAAGCTCCCTCAGATCCAGGACACTGCAGGATTGAGACCCAAGCCTACTCAGGCTCCGGGGATGTCAAATCAACACTGGTCACCATACCTGAGGGGAACGGAGTCAGCATTTCTTTTCCACTTTTTTAAGATATGATTTTTTTCTTAATTTGTTTATTTCTAATTGAAGGATAATTACAATATTATGATGGTTTCTGCCATACATCAACATGGATCAGTCATAGGTATACATATGTCCCCTACCTCTTGAGCTTCCCTCCCACCTACCACCCCATCCCACTCCTCTGGGTTGTCACAGAGCCCTGGTTTTAGTTCCCTGAGTCATACAGCAAATTCCCCATGGCCATCTATTTTACATATGTTAGTGTACATGTTTCCATGCTACTCTCTCTGTTAGTCCCGCACTCTCCTTCCTACCCACCATGTCCATAAATCTGTCCTCTATGGCTGCATCTCCAGTGCTGCCCTGCTAATAGATTCATCAGTACCATCTTTCTAGATTCCATATGTATGCATTAATATATGATATTTATTTTTCTCTTTCTGACATACTTCATTCTGCATAATAGGCTCTATTTTCATCCACATCATTAGCACTGACTCAAATGTGTTCCTTTTTATATCTGAGTAATATTTAATTGTATATATGTACCATAGCTTCTTTATCCATTCATCTGTCAATAGACATCTAGGTTGCTTCCATGTCCTAGCTATTGTAAACTGTGCTGCAATGAACACTGGGATACATGTGTCTTTTTCAATTTTGGTTTTCTCAAGGTATATGCCCAGTAGTGGGATTGTTGGGGCATAAGGTAGTTTTATTTCTAGTTTTTTTTTAAGGAATCTCCATACTGTCTTCCATAGTGGCTATCTCAATTTATATTCCCACCAACAGTGCAAAAGGGTTCCCTTTTCTCCATCCCCTCTCCAGCATCTATTGTTTTTAGATTTTTTTGATGATGGCCATTTTGCCTGGTAAGAGGTGATATCTCATTTTAGTTTTGTTTTGCATTTCTCTAATAATGAGTGATATTGAGCATCTTTTCATGTGTTTGTGGCCATCAGTATGTCTTTATCAGAGAGATGTCTGTTTAGGTCTTCTGCCCACTTTTTGATTGGGTTGTTTTTCTGATATTGAGTTACATAAGCTGTTTGTATACTTTGGAAAGTAATCCTTTGTTAGCTGTTTCATTTGCTATTATTTTCTCTCATTCTAAGGATTGTCTTTTCACCTTGTTTATAGATTTCTTTGCTGTGCAAAAGCTTTTAAGTTTAATTAGGTCCCACTTGTTTATTTTTGTTTTTATTTTCATTATTTTAGAAGGTGGGTCATAGAGGATCTTGCTGTGATTTATGTCATAGAGTGTTCTGCCTATATTTTCCTCTCAGAGTTTTATAGTTTCTGGTCTTACACTTAGGTCTTTAATCCATTCTGAGTTTCTCTTTGAGTATGGTATTAGGAATGTTCTAATTTCATTTTTTTACATGCAGCTATCCAGTTTTCCCATCACCACTTATTGAAGAGGCTATCTTTACCCCATTGTATATTCTTGCCTCCTTTGTCAAAGGCAAGGTGCTTACAGGTGAATGGGTTAATCTCTAGGCTTTTGAGCTTGTTCCATTGGTCTATATTTCTTTTTTTGTGCCAGTACCATACTGTGTTGATGATTATAGCTTTGTCAGTTCAGTTCAGTTCAGTCGCTCAGTCACGTCCGACTCTTTGCAACCCCATGAATAGCAGCACACCAGGCCTCCCTGTCCATCACCAACTCCTGGAGCTCACTCAAACTCACGTCCATTGAGTTGGTGATGCCATCCAGCCATCTCATCCACTGTCCCCTTTTCCTCCTGCCCCCAATCCCTCCCAGCATCAGAGTCTTTTCCAATGAGTCAACTCTTCACATGAGGTGGCCAAAGTACTGGAGTTTCAGCTTTAGCATCAGTCCAAAGAACACCCAGGGCTGACCTCCTTTAGAATGGACTGGTTGGATCTCCTTGCAGTCCAAGGGACTCTCAAGAGTCTTCTCCAACACCACAGTTCAAAAGCATCAATTCTTCAGCGCTCAGCTTTCTTCACCGTCCAACTCTTACATCCATACATGACCACTGGAAAACCATAGCCTTGACTAGACAGACCTTTGTTGGCAAAGTAATGTCTCTGCTTTTGAATATGCTATCTAGGTTGGTCATAACTGTCCTTCCAAGGAGTAAGCGTCTTTTAATTTCATGGCTGCAATCACCATCTGCAGTGATTTTGGACCCCAGAAAACTAAAGTCTGACACTGTTTCCACTGTTTCCCCATCTATTTGTCATGAAGTGATGGGACCAGATGCCATGATCTTTGTTTTCTGAATGTTGAGCTTTAAGCCAACTTTTTCACTCTCCACTTTCACTTTCCTCAAGAGGCTTTTGAGTTCCTCTTCACTTTCTGCCATAAGGGTGGTGTCATCTGCATATCTGAGGTTATTGATATTTCTCCCAGCAATCTTGATTCCAGCTTGTGCTTCTTCCAGCCCAGCGTTTCTCATGATGTACTCTGCAAATAAGTTAAATAAGCAGGGTGACAATATACAGCTTTGATGTACTCCTTTTCCTATTTGGAACCAGTCTGTTGTTCCATGTCCAGTTCTAACTGTTGCTTCCTAACCTGAATATAGGTTTCTCAAGAGGCAGGTCAGGTGCTCTGGTATTCCCATCTCTTTCAGAATTTCCACAGTTTATTGTGATCCACACAGTCAAAGACTTTGGCATAGTCAATACAGCAGAAATAGATGTTTTTCTGGAACTCTCTTGCTTTTTCCATGATCCAGTGGATGTTGGCAATTTGATCTCTGGTTCCTCTGCCTTTTCTAAAACCAGCTTGAACATCTGGAAGTTCACAGTTCATGTATTGCTGAACCTGGCTTGGAGAATTTTGAGCATTACTTTACTAGCATGTGAGGTGAGTGCAATTGTGCCGTAGTTTGAGCATTCTTTGGCATTGCCTTTCTTTGGGATTGGAATGAAAACTGACCTTTTCCAGTCCTGTGGCCACTGCTGAGTTTTCCAAATGTGCTGGCATATTGAGTGCAGCACTTTCACAGCATCATCTTTCAGGATTTGAAAGAGCTCAACTGGAATTCCATCACCTCCACTAGCTTTATAGCTTTGTAATATAGTCTAAATTCATGAGGGTTGATTCCTCCAGCTCCATTCTTCTTTCTCAAGATTGCTTTGCTCTTTGGGGTCTTTTGTGTTTCCATACAAATTGTGAAAATGCTTGCTCTAGTTCTGTGAAAAATGCCGTGGTAATTTGACAGGGATTGCATTGACTCTGTAGATTGCATTTGATAATATACTCATTTTCACAATATTGATTCTTCCAACCCTGGAACATGGAATATCTCTCCATCTTTTTATGTTGTCTTTGAGGTCTTTTATCAGTATCTTACAGTTTCTGTACACAGCTTTTTTGTCTTCTAATTTTTTAAAGATATAATTTGAATTGTAGTATATATGTAATTTAGGGCATCTCTGGTGACTCAGTGGTAAAGAATTTGTCTGCAAAGCCAGGAGACATGGGTTTGAACCCAAGGTAGGAAGATACCCTGGAGAAGGAAATATCCACACACTCCAGTGTTCTTGCCTTGGAAATCCCATGGACAGAGGAACCAGATTGGCTACCTTCCATGGAGTCACAAGAGTCAGACACAGCTTGGTGAGTAAACCACCACCACATGTATGTGATCACAATGTTGTGGGTTTTTCCCCTGATATACAGCAACCATGTGGCTTCCCAGGAGGTACTAGTGGTAAAGAACCCACCTGCCAATGCAGGAGACATAAGAAATGCAGATTCGGTCCCTGGGTCACGAATGTCCCCTGGAGTGGGGTATGGCAACCCATTCCAGTATTCTTGCCTGGAGAATCCCACAGACAGTGGAGCCTGGTGGGCTATAGTCTGTGGGGCCATAAAGAGTCATACACAACTGAAGTGACTTAGCTAGCTAGCTATACAGCAGGTATATTCACTTGTACATTGGTGTTTATATTCTTTTTTGGGTTCTTTTCTTATATAGGTTATAGAGTATTGAGTAGGGTGCCTTGTGCTATACAGTGGGTCCTTGTGGATTGTTTCATAAATAGTATGGTTTTTCCAGTGGTCATGTATGGATGTGAGAGTTGGACTGTGAAGAAGGCTGAGCGCCGAAGAATTGATGCTTTTGAACTGTGGTGTTGGAGAAGACTCTTGAGAGTCCCTTGGACTGCAAGGAGATCCAACCAGTCCATTCTGAAGGAGATCAGCCTTGGGATTTCTTTGGAAGGAATGATGCTAAAGCTGAAACTCCAGTACTTTGGCCACCTGATGTGAAGAGTTGACTCATTGGAAAAGACTCTGATGCTGGGAGGGATTGGGGGCAAGAAGAGAAGGGGACGACAGAGGATGAGATGGCTGGATGGCATCACTGACTCGATGGACGTGAGTCTCAGTGAACTCCGGGAGTTGGTGATGGACAGGGAGGCCTGGCGTGCTGCAATTCATGGGGTCGCAAAGAGTCGGACACGACTGAGCAACTGATTTGATCTGATCTGATCTGAGTGCATATATATTAATCTGAACCAGCTAATTTCTTCCTGCCCCCCACCCCCAGCTTTTTTTCTTGGTAACCATAAATCTCTTTTCTAAGTCTGTGAGACTGTTTCTCTTTGGAAAAGAAGTTCATTTGTATCCATTTTCAGATTCTTCCTTGAAGTGATATCATATGATACTAGTCTTTCCTTGTCTTTCTTGCTTCACTTAGCTTGATCAGCTCTACTCTGCTCCCTGTGGCTGCCAATGTCATTATTACATCCTTCTTCATGGCTAAGCAATATTGCACTGTGTTTATGTACCCCATCTTCTTTATTCATTCATCTGTCCTTCTACATTTGGGTTGCTTTCGTGTCTTGGCCACTGTATCTACTGTGGCCATGATTGTAGGGGTGCGGGTGTCTTTTAACATTTTGGTATTCTTCAGATCTACACCCAGGCATGAGAGTGCAGGGTCCCATGGTTCTTGTGCTTTCTAACTGTGGTGTTGGGGAAGACTCTGAGAGTTTTGGATAGCAAGGAGATCAAACCAGTCGATAATAAAGGAAATCAGCCCTGAATATTCATTGGAAGGACTGATGCTGAAGCAGTCCTCTGACCTTGCCTCTAACTGCCTGGATACTGCCCTGACTGTGAGTGCCCTGACTGCCTGCTGTGAGTGCAAGACTTGTGGCACCACAGATAAGATAATGGACAAATCTTGCAATTGTTGAGCCCCTAAAGAGGGGCTGGATGACCAAGTCCCAGGCTTAACAGCATTCCATTTACAAGTCAAAACAAACAGTATTAACATGAAATCAGAGCTGCAATTTGCTCACAGATTGATGAAGATATCAGTTTGTATCCTGGGATTATCAGCAGGATTCCTGAACTGCAATCTTTGAACTCAAACCCACAGAGTGGATTTACTGCCTGGGACCTTTTCCCAATTGGGACTCCAGATGTGCTGTGACACCAAACTTCTCAGAGCCATTTGAGTCTGAATGTTGGTCAGAACCCAATTTGATGATGTAGCCTCTGCTGTTTTTATTTCTGTTTTCTTTTAATGTTAGTATATTGAGAGTCAGCTAGGTAATTCTCTAATAAATATTGGTATTATTTATTTATATAGAACAAGTGGCCTATTTTGTTACCAAATCCTTTGAACCTGAGACAAAAGTAAAAAACGAAAGTGAAAACTTTCAACAAAACAATAGCCCCTGCTTTTTTTTTTTTTTTTTGGCGGGGAGGTTATTTGTATTTTTGATGAAGCTACAAGAGCTGTTTATGTGTATTACAGACCAATTCATCCTGTGTATCTTTGTCTGACAATATTTTTCCTATTCTGAGGGTTGTCTTTGTCTTTCCTTTTGGATTTCCTTTGCTGTGCAAATGCTGTTGAGATTAATTAGGTCCCATTTTCTTATTTCTGGTTTATTTTCCATTATTCTAAGAAGTGCATGTGATTGATGGCAAAGCGTGTCCTTCTGAAACATTCCTCTGGAATTTCTTAGGATCCGTGCTTACACTTGGAACTTTACATTACTTGGAATTTCTTTTGGTGTTGTTGCAGGAAGGGGGACCCCTTCCAGGGCCTGAAAGTGGGCTCTTGTCTAACACTCAGAAATGAATTGTCCGAGGAGACACATGTGCTGACACAGCAAGAGATTTTATTGGGAAAGGGCACCCGGGTGGAGAGCAGTAGGGTAAGGGAACCCAGGAGAACTGCTCTGTCAAATGGCTTGCAGGCTCAGGTTTTATGGTGATGGGATTAGTTTCTGGGTTGTCCTCAGACAATCATTCTGACTCAGAGTCCTTCCTGGTGGTGCACGCCTTGTTCAGCCAAGATGGATGCCAGAGAGAGGGATTCTGGGAGGTGGTCAGACAAGTGGTGTCTCCTTTTAACCTTTCCCAAACTCTCCTGGTTGGGGGTGGCTTATTAGTTCCCTGTTCCTTACCAGGACCTCCAGTCATAAAACAACTCATGCAAATGGTTACTATGGGGCCTGGACAGGGTCGGCGGTTTCAATCATGTGCTTCCTGTAACCGTGTTAGCTAGTCTTCCCATCTCATCCTGTTTTTCATGATGTGAGGAACCTCCACACTGTTGTCCATCATTGCTCTTACTAAGGTCCGTCCTCAACGTCAATGGAGGTGAGTTCACTTTTGGCCACACCCTCTCCACAGCTTACTGTCTGTTCAGTTTCTGACAATGGCCATTCTGACTAGTGTAAGGTGATAGATACCCCGTGGTACTTTGGATTTCCATTTTTCAAACACTTAGCGATGTTGAGACAACTTTTCATGGGACTTGTTTAGAACGGAGTGATTGAAACTTACCTGTTGAAATTGGCTTCTTGACGGTCTGCCCAAGTTGGACTTCCTTTTCACTGACCAGCCCTAGGACACTTTGTCAGGGGAGGTATTTCCTACTGGCTGCCCGTGGGCCTTATGAATATGGAGTGCCCATCTGCACACCTTTGCAAGTAGCTTTATGGCAGAAAGCCAGAAGGCAACCATATGTCTTCAGGCCTCACGCTGATTGTTTTTCTGCTATAATTTCATTGTGATTGTATATTGGGGTAAATTTGTGTTGTCCTGTTTGTTTCCAGTGCACAAGAACTTGATTCAGTTCCACTTAGACGTTCATCTATTCTCTTTCCAGTTCTTTTTTCCTATGAGGTGTTTTTCCCATTGTGTTCTCTAGCCTTTCCTATGGTATTCAGTAGGTCCTTTTGGCTTCTTCATTTGATATCTATTAAAGTGTATGTCGTGGTCTGTCTGCGGGTTGGAAAAGAATTTCCAGACGGGAGGCAGAATGAGAAGGAATTAAGGTTTATTAGAGTGGGAGACACTGTCAGAACAGTGCGTGGGCTCAAGGGAGAACTGACACTGAACAGGGGTCCTTAGTCCACTTTTATACCCAGGGTTCAAGGAGCGAGATAGGGGTCTCACAGGTCATTTGCCAATTGGATGAAGCACATATACTGGGTGGGGGAAGAGTAAGGCAAATACCTTCTCCCTGTGTGGGGTAGGGGGGGAAACAGGTTATACTGCTCAGGAAGACCTGAAATTCGTTCTGCCTTAACATTTTCTTTCTGAGAATCATAAGTTGGTTTTGTAAGTCTATGAGACTATTTCTCCTGTGTAAATGAGTTCCTTTGTATGAATTTTTAGATTCCACCAGTCAGGGTTATCTTATGCTATTTTCCTCTCTCACTTCCCTTAGGATCCCAGTCTCTGGGTCCATTCATGCTGTGGCTACTGGCATTCTTCTGTGCTGTTTTATGACTTAGCAGGATCCCGGTGGACAGGTGTACCTCTTAGACTTCAATTTCTGTTTCTGGACAATTGGTTTGATTCCAATGCCTTGGCTCTTGTAAATCATGCTGCCCTGAAAGCAAGAATGTGTGTGTCATCTCGAATTCAGATTTTCTTTGGATCTAAGCCCAGGAGTGGGAGAGTAGAATAGCTCCATCAGAAGTGTTGACTAAAAATTATGGTCACAACCTGAAAGTAGAGAGTTATTTTATTTGGTGGAATGTTGAGGACTCTGAGCCCAGGGGATAGCATCTCAGTAGCTCTGAGAAACGTGCTGCAAGGAGGCAGGAGGGGGAGTCAGGCTATATGCAAGTTTGCAACAGAGGCAGCAGGTATTCTGAATATCAAAGATCAGGTATCAAATCAAGGGATTTAGCATGCTCTGTATGGCGAGTTGCAAGCCTCTGAGCTCACTGAATTCTTCCTTTCATCTGCATCTCAGCTATCTGGCGTGAATGCTGTGTCATGCTCTGTATGGCGAGTTGCAAGCCTCTGAGCTCACTGGATTCTTCCTTTCATCTACATCTCAGCTATCTGGTGTGAATGCTGTGTCCCTGTTCACCTTGTTTCTTGCATTCCCCAGCTCCTCAGCAGTCACCCTGAGGGTTGGCAGCATCTGGAGGATCGCAGTTAGGAGCACCCTCATTCACATTTGGAGGCCAGAAATCGCTGATGGCCGTGACCTGCCCTGTATTAATATGACAGGAGGTATTTTCACTTCAAAGAAGGTTATCCTATGCTTACTTTTTTTTTTTTTTAAGAAATTCCTATGCTGCTTTGCATATTTCCTGTACCCATTTACATCCCAATGAAGAGGAAAGGAGGATTCCTTTTTCTCTAAGCCCTTTGTGGGACTTAGTTTCAGTAGATCTTTTTGATCCTGGTCTTTCTGAGCAATATAAGGTGATTCCTCATGGTGGGTTTGATTGGCCTCGTTTTAGGAGGTAGTCATGTGTTATAGGGCTCACATGGGGTCTCACTGATAAGATGGCTCATTATGCCGACCTCGCAAACAAAGAATAAATCACAGTTATCCTTGAGACTGACCAAATTGCCCAAATGGCATCCTGTTGTCTCACTGGCGTCTATCTTCTCAAAGCTGTGAGACCACCAGATTCCAGACCTCTGGCTACATGACCATCCCTTCAAAGAATTTTTCATTGGTGGGGTGTAAGAAGGACTCCATCAGAAAGGGAGGGTGCTGATTCTCCTTAAGGGCCAGTCACCGTCTCTTTTCCCTCTAATAAATTTTCCTTTTCTTGCCTGACTGCCTGGCTCGCTCTCTTTTTCTCTGCACTCGCCTTACAATGTGGAGTATGTTTCCAAGTGCTTTTGGACTTGAACCCTGCTTTGAATTCTTTTTCGATGATTTTTTCCACAGACGTTACTTGAAGGGAATCATTTACAGCCTCTCAGGCCTTTTGAATAAAATTAGGCTTCCCTGGTGGCTCAGACGGTAAAAGCATCTGCCTACAATGCGGGAGACCCGGGTTCGATCCCTGGGTTGGGAAGATCCCCTGGAGAAGGAAATGGCAGCCCACTCCAGTATTGTTGCCTGGAAAATCCTATGGATCAAGGAGCCTGGCGGGCTGCAGTCCATGGGGTCGCAAAGAGTCAGGCACGACTGAGCGATTTCACTTTCATTTTACTGGACATAGCCACAAGGTGGCAGCAGTTTTTCATGCCCGACTCTGGTTCCTTGGGCAAGCAGGAGCCTCAGGGAAAATCCTGTCCATGGACTGTCAATTACAGTGGAATACTTTGGCCACCTGATACGAAGAACTGACTTATTGGAAAAGACCCTGATGCTGGGAAAGATTGAAGGCAGGTGGAGAAGGGGACGAAAGAGGATGAGATGGCTGGATGGCATCACTGACTTGATGGACATGAGTTTGAGCAAGCTCCAGGAGTTGGTGATGGACTTGGTAGCCTGGAGTCGCAAAAAGTCGGACACGACTGAGCAACTGAACTAAACAGCAGCACAGCTTTCCATGTTGTTGCTATGGCCACAACAAAAAACGGCCACAAGGCGGCAGCATTTTTTCATGTCCCTTTCTTTTTCTTTCTGCGCAATTTCGTTTTGATCTTACATTGGAATAGAGTTGTGTTGTGTTTGTATAAAGTGTACAGGAACTTAATTCAGTCATGCATAAATGCATATCTATTCTTTTTCAGGTTCTTCTTTCCATATACAGAAGATCCTAAAAAGTACTGGAGAAGCAAAAGTCAGAGAAGAGGAAAAAATGCAGCAAGAGGTGGTGAAGGTGTTGGAAACAAATGCAAAATCCAAGAAATGTAATCCAGTAGAAGCAGGGCTCTACAAATTTAAAGCATGGAAACTGGATTCTGGCATTCTTTTACAGTGGGTGCATTTTCCCTAGGAAACTGCCAGAGAAGACACCCACCGTGCCTATTGGCTTTGATTTTGAAATGGAGAAAAGAATCAAACCGCGAGAAGCAAAGAGGGTATTAGGGGATAAACAATTTAAATTTAAAAGAAGACTTGCCCTATGGTATCTTGTGGGTGTTCCTGATAAGAAAGAAATTCCACTCACTGTCCCCAGGACTCCTGCCTTTGTTTGGAAAAAGAGAACCCCCAAGACAATGAGGATGAGAAGTAGCCAGTAGTGATAAGAGCTCAACAATTGTCCCATTACAGAGTACCTTTTTGAGGAGAACTGTAGAAATACACCATTTCTCTTTTGATTCAAAAAAGTCACTTACAGAAAGAGAAGAAAATAAAACAGCTGCAGAAAGGGGAGGTGCCCAAGTTCTAGGACCTTCCTTGGCCTCATTTTACTACCGTTAACCTGCAGCAGAAGAAGGTGAAGAACACAACTCAGGTTGAGCCTTCTGCTTGGAGTCTGGCAAAAGAGGAGCCTGAATGCACAGACTTGGGTTCTGTCCGTGCCCTGGTGACAAAGAAGGCCCCTCCTGGTGTGATGAAAAGAGCAGCTCTGGTTCCCAGATGGTGTCTGCAGCCGAGTCTAGCGGTGGAGTCGACTGGAGCACTTGGGTGGTACCCACTTAGTCAAGGGCTGCTCACTTACAGTAATTTGTGTTGTTTGCATCCTTCTCCTCCTTTTATATAGTCCAGAATATATAGTTGATTTAGTTTGTAATTTATTCACTTAAAGTGTAATTTTTACTGCTTTTATACTTCACTTTTTATATTTAAAAATAAAGATACTTGATTGAATTTATAGTGTATGTCTGATTCTTTCCTCTTCTCTGTACAAAATGGATTTGGAGTTAAGGACCCCTTTGCTATGAGGCGGGGAGCCTTGTTAACAGCCTGATGAAGAAGAGACTGGACTGATGTGTCTCTCACTGAGGCTGTCTTCCGGCTTCGGGTGGAGCTGCTGTTCGGACACCTTCTTCCCTTGTTGGTTCTGACAATGAGGGAACGCTGAGCAGGACATGTTTTAAGTCTTCCTGTGATCTGGGGTGGAATCAATATGTTTGTCTTACTAAAAATTAAAAGAGGCAGTTCCATACTCCTCTCAACAGTGATTGTTAGCATTTGCGTCTCATCAGCACCGTGAGTGTGCTCTTTCCTCCATGTCTTCTCCACCATTTACCTTTGTAGACTGAGGCTGGCCTTTCAAACAGGTGCAGTCTTCCCTCGCTGTGCTTTTGATTTGCACATCTCTAACAATTCCTGATGTGCAGCACATTTTTATGGGCTTTGATTTTAACCAGTGTGTGTGGAATTGACTGTGGAAATTTTCTTCTTCACAGTCTTCCCAGTTTTAATTTATTTTCAACTAGTTACCCGTGGAAATTTTTAAAGTGCTGGTATCATTAGAGCCCAGCAGTCCTTGTGAATATGAAATGTTTATGTCTTGCAGTGAAATAAAAAATAGTTTTCTTTTTCTCTTCTGTCTTTTGAGTCCTTGTCTACTTACTGTTTCTGATCTACAGTCTGCATTGATAATTACGTTTCCTTCTTGTCAGAAGGCTAACCTGTTATGTAAGCTATCTCCTGCATGTGTGTGTGCGTGTGTGTGCACACGTGTGAGTGCATGCATGTGTGTTAGTCGCTCAGTTGTGTCTGACTCTTTGTGATCCCGTGGACTGCAGCTCACCAGGCTCCTCTGTGCATGAAATTCTCCAGGCAAGAATACTGGGGTAGGTTGCCATGCCCTTCTCCAGGGATATCCCACACCTATCACCCTTTAACTCTGCATGAGCCACACTTTGAATCTATTATCTTTTGATTTTATGCTAGTCACATCCTGATGCTTACCTTTATGGTACTCTCTCTACAAACCTCCCCTTATAGTTTGTTTTCCCCTCTTTTTGCATTACAGAAAGAAAGTTGCAGTGTAATCCACAAAAGACAGTGGACCCACCTCCTGGGACTGCCTGCCGGACTCAAGTTACTGGGCTCTCTGATGCCAGCCTATTGACTGTTCTGAAACAATATAAAAAGAAAGAGTACAGGATCCTTGCATGTTTGTTCTTTATCTCCAGCCTCTGACTCTGAGCCCCAACTGTGTGATCCCCTTGATTCCCCATGGGGGGAGACACAGTTCTTGAGGTACAAGCCTGCTGTGTTCTCTCCTCTGCCAGCTTGGGGATTAAAGTCATCTTTCTATTTCCTCCAAAAAAACATTTATTTCTACAAAGGTATAAGGGTCCTATATTCTTGTTCCTTTTTGCATTGTTTCAAAACAGTTAATAGGTTAATCTTCTGAAAAGAAGGAAACAGTTATCAATGCAGACTGTAGATCAGCAACAGCTAAAATAGAGAAGGAATCAAAAGGGCCAAAGAGAAAATACTTTTTCTTATTTCACTGCAGCATAAGTGAAAGCTTTCAAGTTTCTGTTGCGAGAAATGGCCACAAGGAGGCAGGATTTCTTCATGCCCTACTCCTGTTACTACAGTAACCAGAGCCTTAGGGTTACTCCTAGTCCATGATTTCTTCTGGCACATGCCAGAAGCCTGTGTCTCATTAATCCTTGTTTTGTTTTGTTTTTTAAGTTAGTGTTTACTATCTTTAGGGGATAGCCAACTTACAATGTTGTGTTTGTAGGTGTAGAGAGTCTTCATCAATTATTCCCATACACATGTTGATTCATCATTGTTTTTTTCACATACACATTATTATAGAGTGCGTAGCACACCACCCTTCCTAAAACGGGTCTATGTTGATTCTACAGTCTATATGTATTTGTGAGTATAAATGAATCCCAGCCTCCTAATTTATCCCGTCCAGCCCCCACTCCCCTTAGGTAACCATGTGTGTTTCCTAAGACTGTGTGTGTGTTTTGCTTTTATAATAGCGTTCATTGGTATCAGTTTCTCCTTCTGAAGTACTTCACTTACTGAGACTGTTCTAGATTAATCTATGATTGTTCTAAGCTATCCCTGCAAAAGCCTTTTTTTTTTCATAGCTGAATCATATTCCATTCTATGCATATATGACTTCTTTATTCATTCATCTGTCCACGTACATTTTGGTTACTTCCATGTCTCAACTGTTGTAAATGCTGCTGCAGAGCATGCTTGGGTGCATTGTTGTTGAGTCGCTACTTCTATTTTGCAAAACGGAAACAGCCCCCATGAGACACTCAGTCCCCATTCCCGTCCCTCAGCTGCTGGCACCCACCATCCTGCTTTCTGTGTCTATGGAGCCGACTGCTCTAGGGGCCTTGTTTGAGTGGACTCAAGCATCATTTGTTCTTCCCTGTCCGCCTTATGTCACTGGGCATAATGCCCTCAGGGTTCACACACGCTGTAGCCTGTGTCAGAACTGCCTTCCTTTTAGGCTGAACAACATTCATTGTGTGGATGGACCATGGTCTGCTTGTCCGTTCTGTCGAGGGACACATGGAATATCTACATTCATCTCTCACGTCTTATAATATTTGTGGAATAACTTCAGAAAGTCCCATGATCCAAAAGTCATTCACCATTAACTACTTTATAAACTTTTTATTTTGAAAACCATCAAAGCTCAGAAGAAGTGAAGGATGTATGTGAACTTCACTTGTGTTTAGGAACGAACGCTTTCGGGTATTCATTTTATTCCCCAGCAGTGTGTGCTATGCGTGTGCGTGCGTGTTTGCAGACATGTGCTGTTCGTGTGCACGGTGTGTGTAGGTGTGCAAGTGCATGTGTGTGTGCGAGGGTGGTGGTGGGTCATAGGATTGGGGCTTGGAGCCCCAGGTGGGCAGGCAGGCGCAGGTGGGACTTCCCCATGGGCTCTCTGCTCTGATGGCATCTATGCCCTACCTCTGCCCACATTCTCTGCTTGGATGCTGCCTGGTGCCCTGTGGTCGTCAGCCCCAGCATGAAGTCACCTGGCCGGGAGCCTAGGAGGTGTCATCCCCCTCCCACCCCCATCAGGCTGCAGGTAAGCAAGACCTGAGTGCGCTCCACCCAGAACTGACCTTCAGGATGGACGGACTGGCTCTCCACGCCGGACTGTGAGGGACTGTCCTTTCTGGGCGTCAGGGGCAGCGCCGCCTGCTGGAAGCCTGCGACGCTGCAGCCGGGCCACTTCCAGTCTGTCCTTGAAGGACACTGGGCTGGGGTCCAGGAGGTTCCTGGCTCTCCCCTGGATCCTGACCCCCACGTGGCTGCAGAACCTGGTCACAGTTTTGTTTTGCTCCGTTGAAACGTTTAGTGACAAAGCTTTTGTTCCGTTTCCTGATGTGGGTGAAGTATGGAGCCCAGTAATGATTTCTTCTTCAAGAAAGGTACATCCAAGTTCCCACGCGCGGTGAGCCCCCTGTCCGACAGTGAGAGACCCCAGGTGTGTGACTTGTGCCTCCAGGGAGCGCAGCCCTAAGCTACTTTGCAGCTGACCACGTTCTGTCTGCATGGTACGTTCAGACCTCCCCAAGTCCCGTCTACACTGATTATATTTAGCTAAGATCGTGTGCTTCTACAATGAGAGCATTTACACCTGACCGGGTTCTCTGTAGCGTAGGATATGGAGACCTGGGTAAAGACCCGGCCTGGCCTCCGTCCTGGAAAACTCCGTGCCTGCATCTGAACGTCAGTGCTCAGATGTCTGGGGTCTGGATCTAAGATGGGTCTCTCTGGTTAACTGTGCTTTTCTCTGAATGGGGTTCCATGGCTCTCCCAGAGGTCAGCATTGAGGTAGGGCTCTTAGGCTTTCCCTCTGAGAAGTACACCTTCCCTGGGTCTCATCGAGACGCCTCAGGTAGGCTCCCTGCTTGTTGTTCAGTCTCTAAATCGTGTCCAACTCTTGGTGACCCCATGGACTGCAGCACGCCAGACTTCCCTGTCCTCCACTGTCTCCTGGTGTTTGCTCAAACTCACATCCGTTGAGTCGGTGATGCCATCCAGCCATCTCGGCCTGCATTGGCAGGACGAGTCTCCTGCATTGGCAGGTGGATTCTTTACCCCTGAGTCACCAGGGAAGCCCCCAGCCATCTGTATTTAAACAAGCCTCTGGGTGATTCTGTTGTGTTCTAAAGTGTGAGAACCACTATTACAAAATGTCGGTAGAGCTGTGATGAATGGACCTGGGGAGGAGAGTGTGGCAGCAAGATGCCAAAGATAAAAATGGGTTGAAAGAAGAGGGATTTTCTCTTCTAACCAGGGAGCCTACCTGACGTGTCTCGATGAGCCAGCATATGGCAGCTCACCAGCCCAGCACCTGGTGTGTTTTCTCTGCACCTCAACGGGACAACAGGCTCAAGCCTGCAGGAACCAAGGTAGTGTGTTCGACATTTTCATGACAGCTGTAAAAACAGTTAATATCACACAAAAGCAAAGGGAAAAGAGGAGGATTTCTCTGGGACAAGTGTGGGGGGAGGAGAAGGACCCTACACTTCTATCTACTAAGCCAGGAGGTTATAGGAACTTGCTCATTTCCACTATAGGGGCTCAACCAGCAGAGACCTGGTGTCCTGACCAAGGGTCATGGGAATCTGGGTGCAGGCTCTAGGGAGAGGGGTCACCCTGGAGACTGTGAACGTGTGGCCCCAGGTACAGGCTCTGGGAGGGGGGTCATCCTGGAGACTGTGGACATGTGACTCCAGTTTCAGGATCTGGGGAGGGGGTTCACCCTGGAGACTGGACATGTGACCCCAGGTACAGGATCTGGGGAGGAAGATAGAGGGTCAGATCCCCAGGCTTTGGGAGCATTAGGGACTCTGGTCTCAGTCAGGGAAACCAGACAGAAGAGGTTTAAGAGGGGCTCAATTAAGGGCTCATTGCTCAGCTATCTCAGTTCAGTTCAGTTCAGTCACTCAGTTGTGTCCAACTCTTTGCTACCCCGTGAATTGCAGCATGCCAGGCCTCCCTGTCCATCACCAACTCCCGGAGTTCACCCAAACTCATGTCCATCAAGTCGGTGATGCCATCCAGCCATCTCATCCTCTGCCGTCCCCTTTTCCTCCTGCCCCCAATCCCTCCCAGCATCAGAGTCTTTTCCAATGAGTCAACTCTTCGCATGAGGTGGCCAAAGTACTGGAGTTTCAGCTTTAGCATCAGTCCTTCCAAAGACATCCCAGGGCTGATCTCCTTCAGAATGGACTGGCTGGATCTCCTTGCAGTCCAAGGGACTCTCAAGAGTCTTCTCCAACACCACAGTTCAAAAGCATCAATTCTTCAGCACTCAGCCTTCTTCACAGTCCAACTCTCACATCCATACATGACCACAGGAAAAACCATAGCCTTGACTAGACAGACCTTTGTTTGCAAAGTAATGTCTCTGCTTTTGAATATGCTATCTAGTTTGGTCATAACTTTCCTTCCAAGGAGTAAGCGTCTCTGAATTTCATGGCTGCAATCACCATCTGCAGTGATTTTGGAGCCCAGAAAAATAAAGTCTGTCACTGTTTCCACTGTTTCCCCATCTATTTCCCATGAAGTGATGGGACCGGATGCCATGATCTTATTTTTCTGAATGTTGAGCTTTAAGCCAACTTTTTCACTCTCCTCTTTCACTTTCATCAAGAGGCTTTTGAGTTCCTCTTCACTTTCTGCCATAAGGGTGGTGTCATCTGCATATCTGAAGTTATTGATATTTCTCCTGGCAATCTTGATTCCAGCCTGTGCTTCTTCCAGCCCAGCGTTTCTCATGATATACTCTGCATAGGAGTTAAATAAACAGGGTGACAATATACAGCCTTGATGTATTCCTTTTCCCATTTGGAACCAGTCTGTTGTTCCATGTCCAGTTCTAACTGTTGCTTCCTGACCTGCATATATGTTTCTCAAGAGGCAGGTCAGGTGGTCTGGTATTCCCATCTCTTTCAGAATTTTCCACAGTTTATTGTGATCCACGCAGTCAAAGGCTTTGGCATAGTCAATAAAGCAGAAATAGATGTTTTTCTGGAACTCTCTTGCTTTTTCCATGATCCAGTGGATGTTGGCAATTTGATCTCTGGTTCCTCTGCCTTTTCTAAAACCAGCTTGAACATCTGGAAGTTCACAGTTCACATATTGCTGAAGCCTGGCTTGGAGAATTTTGAACATTACTTTACTAGTGTGTGAGATGAGTGCAATTGTGCGGTAGTTTGAGCATTCTTTGGCATTGTCTTTCTTTGGGATTGGAATGAAAACTGATCTTTTCCAGTCCTGTGGCCACTGCTGAGTTTTCCAAATGTGCTGGCATATTGAGTGCAGCACTTTCACAGCATCATCTTTCAGGATTTGAAATAGCTCAACTGGAATTCCATCACCTCCACTAGCTTTGTTCATAGTGATGCTTTCTAAGGCCCACTTGACTTCACATTCCAGGATGTCTGGCTCTAGGTCAGTGATCACACCATTGTGATTATCTGGGTCGTGAAGCTCTTTTTTGTACAGTTCTTCTGTGTATTCTTGCCATCTCTTCTTAATATCTTCTGCTTCTGTTAGGTCCATACCATTTCTGTCCTTTATCGAGCCCATCTTTGCATGAAATATTCCTTTGGTATCTCTGATTTTCTTGAAAATAAAAAAAAAGATGTCCTTTTCATTATAGGGGACTGGAATGCAAAAGTAGAAAGTCAAGAAACACCTGGAGTACCAAAGGAACATTTCGCCTAGAAGGGACATCATATACTCTTGTCTTCCCCTGGCTGATTTGGCTTAGAATGTGATCCTCCAGCATCCATTTCTATGGCTACAAGTGGAATAATATCATAATTTTAGTGCCAGCTTTTCATTGCTGAATAACAGTCCATTGCCTGTAAGTACCCGGTCTTTTTTGAGCTTTAATCGATCAGTGGACGTTTTGCTGGGTCTGTGTCTTAGCTCTTGTAAGTAGTGCTGAAGTGAATGTGGAGGTGTATGTGACTTTTTGAATAATGGCTTTCTCAGGATATAGGCTGAGATGTGGGAATGTCAGATCCTAGGGTTAGCGCTCTTGAAAAAAATTTTTTCTGCTGTGCAGCGGCTGTCAGTTCTAGCAGCTGTAGCCAGTGTTCATTCTGCCGAACGTGTGGGTGGTTCCCCATTCTTCCCTGCTCTCTCCCATATATACTGACTTATGAAAATGGCCTTTCTGACTAGTGGGATTTGATTTCTTGTTGTCGTTTTGATTTGCATTCCTCCTGCAATAATTAGGGATGCTGAGCATCTTGTCTTGTGTTGGTTAGAGTATTTTTCCTTTCATTTTTTTTCTTTTAGGGATGTGTGGACATTTTACGCTTCGATTGGCATCTTGCAAGTTGGGTGTGTTTGCAACTTTTTTCTCTAATATTATCCCCAGGACCTTTCTTGAGGCAAGCTGTCATTGACAGCAGCCGCCCCCACCCCGCCCCCCGCGCCCGCTTGTGAATTGGAGATTCCAGTAAACGCCTTTGGCCAAGCTATAGTTGCACAAAATGTCCACAAGGTGGCAGCACTTTTGATGACCACTCCGGTTCCTGGGGCAAACGGCGCATTAAGGAAAGTTGGCTAGGGTTATGAAAGAGAGTGGAATGTACCTGAGCGAACATTTAAGGGGTTGTGTCTCACTACTTATTCCCCCTAAAGCATCACACACACACACACACACAGCTTCCAGACTAATCCCAACGAGAGCCACAGCACCTTGCTGACTGTGCTTCAGTGCCTAAGGAGTCTGTACTCTCTGGAAGGAGGCTTGAGCTGGGAGTCTCCAGCACCAGGAGACTGGAGGTTAGGTGACTGTTGCCCCCAAGGCCTTTGAGGACTTGATCCCACTTGGGTCTGTGGTCCCAACCAGATCACAGAGGACTGCATAGGCTTAAAAAGGGCTCAAAGAACACCCTGACGGGCTGTCTCAAAAACACGGCTGTCTAGCCTGGAGACCCAAGCCTGCACAGGCTCCAGGATGGATCACACCCCAAGTCAGGGAGATCGGAGGGAATCAAGCAGGCATCGCTTTTCTTTCTTTTCCTTTAACGTCATGCTGCTGCTGTGTTGGAGAATAGTCGATTTGCAGCGCTGTGCTTGTCCTCAGTGTACAGCGACCTGATTCAAGTAGAACATATCCATGGTTTATCGCTATTGCAGTTTTGAACTGTTTACCATAGAAGGTCGAGAAGAGTGCCAAGCATCAGGTCCTTGTGAATTACGTATCTCAGATACACTTTTCTGTGTACATAAAGAAGGAAGTTAGGAGATAATTGTTGTGGATTATCTCTTAGAGATACAGATTTCTGTCTTTAGAGATATGGATTGCTGTCTATATATGGAAGGTAGAAAGGAAAAAATGGAATAATCACTGTAGATTATCTATTACAGTACAGATTTCTGTGTATATAGGCACAGACATCCTAATTCATTCCTGGGCCATCACTTACATTTCTCTGGAATCCTTCCTTTGAATTCTCAGAGTCTCTTTTTGGGTTGTACGTTTGTCACCTTATATGTCTACTTTTATTTTGCCTGGAAGGTACCTCATAAACCGTGGTCTTCCTCTGCCTGACAGACTTCCCTTAGTGTGTGATCCTTCAAGGATCATCCCTGTGGCTACTACTGTCATAATTCCCTAATTTCAGTGATGGTTTTTTATGAGTGAGAAATAGTCTATTGTATATATGTACCACAGCTTGTTTCAGCTTTAATCCCTCATTGGAGATTTTGTTGGTAGTGTGTCTCGGCTATTAGAAGCAGTGCTGAAGCTTTGTTGGGCTGTCTGTGCCTTTTGATCAATGGTTTTCTCAGGATATAGACCAAGGTGTGGGAATGTCAGATCCTAGTTTTAATCTCTCTGAGAGTCTTTTTTCAGGCTTTCAGAAACTGTCCATTATATTGACTGTTGCCAATGTATATTTCCAGAGACAGCTTAGGGGGATTCTTTTTCCTCCAGGCTCTCTCCCACATCCATCAGTTGTAGATTAATGATGATGACCACTGTGACTGGTGGGGTTTGATTTCCCGTTGTCGTTGTGAATGGCACTCCTCCGGCAGTTAGGCATCCTTAGTATCTTGTCTTGTGGTTTGATTTTGTTTTGGCTTCCCCCCACCCCACCCCACCCCAAAAGGTTGTCAGGAGAATTTTTGACAATTGGGTTATTGAAAGTTGGCTGTATTTGGAATTTATTTTTCCATTACCCGACCCAGGACATTTCCTGAGGCGGGTAATGTTAATTTCTGTCATTAACAGAAATCCAGCCCTCCTGATTTGAGTTGCCGGTGAACACCGGAGAAAATGTTGTAGTTACAGAAAATGTCCACAAGGTGGCAGCATTACCCAGGCCTACCTTTGGTTCCTGGTGTAACAAAAACCTTAGGGAGGAGTGTGCCTGAGCTAACCCAAAAGGGCTTGAGTCTCAGTAATCTTTCCCCCTGAAGCACCACACAAACAGCCCGCCCTGGCTAATCTTTCCAGGACCACAGTACGCTGCTGAGGGTGCTTAAGTGCTAGTGGTAGGAGGCTGCACTCTCAGGAACAAGGCTTGAGCAGGGATCCCCAGCACCACAAAAGGTTGAGGCTAGCTGAACCTTGCCTTCAAATCCCTTGAGGCCCTTGGTGCCATTTGGGACTCTGGTCCCAACCAGAACTTAGGAAACAGTATTAAAAGGGTCAACCAAGGGCATCCCGCCAGGCTGTGTCAACCACCCCAGTTCAGCAGTGGGACCCAAGCCTGTCCAGGCTCCAGGGACATGATGGCATTCCAAGTCAGGGAGGTCGGAGATAAGAGAGTAGGCACTGCCTTTCTCTCCTTTTCATACCATCTTGTCGATGCTGCAGTGCAGTACACTCGATTTGCCATCTTGAGGTTGTCAGCGTACAGCTTCCTGACTCAAGTATATGTATTTATGGGGTGGGGGTCGCACTTTTTTTTTTTTTTTTTTTGGCCATAGAAGGATGAGAAGAGTGCTGAACATCAGGTCCTTCTGAATTATCTATCTCAGTGTATACATAAAAAAATCTTAGGAGATAATTACTGTGGATTCTCTCTTAGAGTTACAGATTTCTGTGTATCTGTGCAAGGAAGGAAGTTCCCAAAGACCACGGTCTCAGGCTAATATCAGGGGCTTAATCTGCTGCACCTGGGGTGCAAGAGCTAATTTCTTTCCTCTTCTTCCATCCCATAGCCCCTGGTGTTCTTTGGTTTTGGACACAGCTCTGCTTGTATGCTGCCCTCTGGTGTCTGCTCTCTACCCAGACAAGAGGGGGTGAAGGCCAAGGCTTATTAGGGCTCACTTGTTCAGTCAGGCTGGCATATGGTAGCCACGGTTGGGACTTACTGGGGAGCACCTACAGCTGGAGAGACCTACTGGATGTTGCTATAATCTGAGGTGTGTCATGCACGCTCCCAGAGGAATTGGCCCTGCATCATGGGTCCCTAGGAAGAGCCAAGCTGCTTAAGCTCAGCAAGTGTTGCACAGTAACCTGTGGCTGCTCACAGCTTGGTGGCAGCGCCACCTCTAGAGTCAAGCCCACAGGGGCAGCATTTTCTCTGCTGCCTCATGTGTTCTCCCTGGCTTTGGCAGTGGCTAGTGGCTCACATTTTCCCCTCTGGAATCATCAACTGAAGCCCTTACATAAGCATAAGGTGAGTGATAACTAATGTAAAATTAACAATGTGCAATTATTCTTCACAAGAGTTGGACATGACTGAGCAACTTTCACTTCATGTTGATCATGATTATTCTTCCTGTTTGATAACTTTGCTTTCAAAGAATTACATTACCATACATTGTGCCCTTCTTACTCTCTTTTAACTGGAGAAACTGCATTTCAGTCTATCATCACAAATAAGCAGGGTTTTTTAAATATAATATTTCTGGTATTGTATTATGAATATGACTGTAATACTATATGCCAAGAACATTTATGATTCATTCATTAATGTATAGGCTAGGTTATGTGAAGAAATCATATGGTTTACTTTAGGCTACCATAAAGAAGTCATATTTCTGCTTCTTCATTATCAATGCATGAATCATTATACCTGTAATGATATAAATAAAATTTTCTTTTTCATATCATTTTTTCATTTTTGATGTCTAGCATTAGTAATACATGTAACACCTACAGTATTTTGTATCATGTAAGATAATATTGATGTTTGTACTGACAGACCATCTTGTAAACAGATGATATAAACTTAAAGTATTGATAAATACCATAGGGCAACTCACTCCAGTTTTCTTACCTGGAAAATTCCATGAACAGAAGAGCCCGGCAGACTACGGCCCATGGGGTAGCAAAGAGTTGGACACAACTGAGTGACTAAGCACACCTGAGATAGCACACATCCACAAAATATACATAAATCTATTTATAACAACAACAACTGACGGATAATCTTATAAACAGATGATGTAAACTGAGAGTATTGATAAATACAGCATAGTACTATAAATGTGTTTCCTCTTCCTTATGCTTTTAAAAGTTCTTTCTCCAGCTTACTTTATTGTAATAATATAGTATACAGTAAATATAACACAAAAAATGTTTTAATGGACATTTATGTTATCTTTAAGGTTTCTGGTCAGCAGTAGGCTAATAGTAGTTAAGTTTTAGGGGATTCAAAAGTTATACACAGACTTTCAACTGTGCAAGAGTCAAATGTATATTAAAATTCGAGAAGATACCTTTTAGAAAGAAAGAACAATGAATGCAAATGTCCTGAAGTAGGACGCCCTTGGCATGTTTGGTGAACAAAAAGATGGCCAGAGCATGATGACCAAGAGAAAGAGGGGTGGTAGTAGATGAAGCTGGAGAGGTGAGTAAGAGCCAGAATATGTAGGAAATGGTTCTCAATACTCATTGCTCATCAGAATCAGTAGAAGTGCTTTAAGAAATACACATGACTAGGTCCCCTCTCTTCAAGGTGGGACTGAGACAAAGGTGTTGTAAAAACGTCTTTGGGGAAATCAATGGGTATCCAAGGTTTGGACTTTCTAATGTTGAGACTTCAGAGAAACTGGAGTAGGAAGACACATGTGAAAAATTGTGTGTAGAAACAGAGAATTAATGAAGGCTAACCCCAGTAAGCTAAAGAATCGTTTCCAAAGAATTGCTCTTTCAAGAACGTTCCCCCACAGAGAACTCTGAGCAGTCTTAATTGCTAGACCTCCTGAGAACATAAAAGCATCCTCTGCCAAGAAAACGTAACCCAAGAGACACCAACTAATAAAATGTCAAGACAGTCCATCTTTCAAGTAAGCTAATGTGTATTGAATTTCTAACATGTATCAGAAAGTGATACATGTATCAGAAGTGCCAAGCGCACATGTATCATTGTGCGCTTGGCACTTCTTTATAGGATCTCATTTTATCTTCACAACAATTTCATTTTACCTATGAAGTAGATCATTTTAAAGATGATAATACTCACTCATCTTGGAGAGATTAAGTGTCTTACATAATGCCACATGTTAAGTGGCAGAGCGGAAATGTGAACTCATGTCTCTCTGATTCCAACAGGTCTATGATTGTCACCCTGTGCTGTAGGCAAGATCTAGTTTGCTAAGGTTACAAAGCCTGAGCTGAAAGCAAAAGTGAAGATCTAAAGAGCCTCCTGATGAAAGTGAAAGAGGAGAGTGAAAAAGCTGGCTTAAAATTCAACGTTCAGAAAACTAAAATCATGGCATCTGGTCCCATCACTTCATGGCAAATAGATGGAGAAACAATGGAAACAGTGACAGACTATTTTCTTGGGCTCCAAAATCACTGCAGATGGTAAGTGCAGCCATGAAATTAAAAGATGCTTGCTCCTTGGAAGAAAAGTTATGACCAACCTAGACAGCATATTAAAAAGCAGAGACATTACTTTGCCAACAAAGGTCCATCAAGTCAAAGCTATGGATTTTCCCAGTAGTCATATATGGATGTGAGAGTTGGACTATAAAGAAAGCTGAGTGCTGAAAAATTGATGCTTTTGAACTGTGGTGTTGGAGGAGACTCTTGAGAGTCCCTTGAGCTGTGAGGAGATCCAACCAGTCCATTCTAAAGGAAATCAGTCCTGAACATTCATTGAAAGGAATGAAACTCCAACACTTTGGCCACCTGATGTGAAGAACTGACTCATTTGAAAAGACCCTGATGCTCGGACAGATCAAAGGCAGGAGGAGAAGGGGACGACAGAGGATGGAATGGTTGTATGGCATCACCAACTCAATGGGCATGAGTTTGAGTAAACTCCAGGCGTTGGTAATGGACAGGGAGGCCTGGTGTGCTGCAGTCTATGGGGTTGCAAAGAGTCGGACATTACTGAGCGACTGAACTGAAGGTTACAAAATGGTCAGTCTTATTTTTTTTCAAAACACTGCTTCTCCAGGAAAATTCTCTTGAGTTTCTTATGAAATACCTCCAGATATAGAATGAATCTAAGACACTCTGGTTAAGTGATAGTTGTGAGAGTTATTACCCAACTATCCGTACCTCCCCATGTAGTGATAGAAAATGTAATCTAGCCAAGTGACAAGTTCTGGCCAGTGAATAGGAATGAGTGAGAACAATTTCTATCATTTCTAGGGTAGAGCACATAATTTCTCCCTATACCACATCTGCTAGCAACCTTTCAAATAACAGCTGTTGCATCAGCCAATTCACAGGAGAACCATGATGGACAAGTAGTAAGAGCAAAAAAATAAAGGAATTTTTGGTTTTCTATTGATGACTGAGTTCTGTGGGATTGTTATACAGCATAGCACACTTTATCATTTATCCTGATACAAATTTGATCCCCATCTGTGTTTTATAGGGATGACAAATTACCAGTTCTATTTATGTAAGACACATACCCCAAATCGTGTGTGTGTGTTTTATTTTGTTGCCAAATCTACATGAAGTTTAAAACTCCAAGTCCTTTAGTGGAAAGCATTCCTCGAGATATTTTTTCAGTATTAAAAAATCAGTTGTCAAGGCAGTTGAGTAGAAGATTAATAAAAGCCATATTCAGACCACAAATCCTTCCTTGGACAGAAAATGCACATATTGAACCAAACAAGGGTAAAAGGAAAGTCTCCAGAAGAACCTACACATATTAATGTTCCAATGGGAGAACTACATCAGTTTATTCAGCAAATATTGACAAACTCACTGGATTTCAGGTATTATTCAGAGTTATAGAGATAGAATAGTGGACAGAACAAAGATTCTTCTTTTCACGGTATTTATATTACAGTGGAGTGAGGGAAGATAATGTCATGGATTTGAAAACATTTAATTGTGCCAGTATAAACTCTCCTTATTTCTCATATGATCGGATAAATGAGAAATGTGGAAAGCCAACAACTGCATTCTTGCCTCAACATTTAGGGTTAAGTATGAAGCAATACATGTGGTAATGTAACCTACATCATTTGGGGCCCTGAGATGCAGGTCATTAATTTGTCTTAAACTCTTAAATACAGGTTTTTTATTTCCCTTCACAGGAAACAACAGTTCTTTCTTTTTCTAGCTGCACCTGGAGACCTGGCCATTCTCCTGGAGAAAGAAGTAGAATCGATGTTTTGATCCTACATCTGGCATCTAGGGTTGCCTTCATCCCCTTAGGAACCTCTGAAGATATAAGAGTATGGTTTAAGAGGAGATTATTCCATGAGAATCTACTATTGTTTCCCTCTAGTGTATTTTTAATCTAAGTTATAATGTTGTTCATTGCTGATTGTCTATTCTTTATTTCTTCCTATTGCTTTTGTTCAGTCACCAACAACAATGTCTGACTCTTTGTGACCACATGGACTGCAGCTCACCAGGCTTTCCTGCCTCTCACCATTTCCCGAAGTTTCCCAAGTTCATGCCCATTGACTAGGTGATGCCATCGAACCATTTCATCCTCTGTTGCCCTCTTCTCCTTTTGCATTCAATCTTTCCCAGGATCAGGTTCTTTCCCAATGAGTTGGCTGTTCGCATCAGGTGGCCAAAGTATTGGAGCTTCAGCTTCAGCATCAGTTCTTCCAATGAGTATTCAAGGTTGATTTTCTTTACGGTTGACTGGTTGGATCTCCTTGCTATCCAGGGGACTCTCAAGAGTCTTCTCCAACACCACAGTTTGAAAGCATCAATTCTTCAGTGCTCTGCCATCTTTATTGTCCTGCTCTCACACCCATACATGACTACTGGAAGGACCATAGACTTGAATTTATGGACCTTTGTTGGAAAAGTGATCTTTGTTTTTTAACACACTGCCTAGGTTTGTGATAGTGTTCCTGCCAAAAAGAATCATCTTCTGATTTCATGGCTGCAGTCACCATCTGCATGATTTTAGAGCCCAAGCAAAGGAAATCTGTCACTGCTTCCACCTTTTCCCCTTCTGTTTGCCATGATGTGATAGGACCAAATGCCATGCTCTTAGTTTTCTTAATATTTAGTTTCAAGCCAGCTTTTTCACTGTCCTCCTTCACCCTCATCAAGAGTCTCTTTAGTTCCTCTTAACCTTTCTGCCATTAGAGTGGTATCACCCACATATCTGAGGTTGTTGATATTTCTCCTGGAAGTCTGATTCCATCTTTTAAATAATTTATTTCTTCTAGGCCCTTGTTAAACATTTCTTCTGTCTTTTCATTTTGTTTAACTTACTGTGTTTGTGGTCTCCTTTCTGCAGGCTGGAAAGCTCATAGTTTCTCTAATTTGTGGGGTTTGCCCCCCATAGGTAGGGTTGGACTAGTGCATTTTGAACAATACTCACTGGGGGAACTTGTGTCTGTATTCTGGTGGATAGAGTCGGATCTTGCCTCTCTGAAAGTCAGTGCTGTGTCCAGTAATGTGTTTTGGGTTGTCTTTGCACTTGGTATTGCTCTGGGCAGTCTATCTGCTAATGGGCAGGGTTGTGTTCCTGTTTTGCTGAAGAATCGGCATCAGGCATCTGGCCCTGAAGCTTGCTGGACTTTGGGTGGTGTCTGGTCTTATTGTTGAGATGGAGGCCTTTGGGACAGCTCTTGCCAATTAATGCTCTATGGGATTGGGAGTTCTCTGGTAGTCCAAAGTCCTGAACTTGCGTTCCCTCACCTTGGTTGTTGAGGCCCAAACCCTTACTGTAGCACTAAGGCTTCACAGGCCATACAGCACAGAAGACAAAACCCAAAGACTAATGGTGAAAGCAACAATAGACAGCCAAGAACACCCAAAGAAACTCAATGCCTACAAAGAGAAGAGTGAAAAAGGAAAAAAGGATTAAAATAGAGTCAAAAAAGAAGAGAGCACTCAAGCCAATAAGCAAAGCCATAAAAATTAAAACTAAAAACTGAACTAGAAAAAATACAAAATCAAAAACACAGGGGAAAATGCAATATAACTAAAGAGTACTGTAAAACTAAGGAAATAAAATAAAATGAATATCTAAAAGTAAGATTTTTTAAAAAGCAATAAGTAGTTTACAAAAAATTAAAGGAATAATAAAGAAAGGACAATATTCAAACAATATGCAAAAGAAAAAAATAGAAAATATACAGAAAAGTAGTAGAAGAATGTCCTCATGATTCCTCCATTTTCCACTTCATACAGTGTGCTCCAGACAAACTACCTACTCAGAAAGTCCTCCAATGTTTTTAGGAAGATCTCTGGACCTGTTGTTGGCCGTGTGGGATCAGCTCACACTCAGATCTTGCCTTACTCCAGCTTGACCTTGCTCCCAAAGTCCACAATTGCCGCTAAAGTCTCAGGCTAATTGCAGGGATTTAAGCTGCTGCACCTGTGGCTGCAGGTGCTAATTCCCTTCCTCTTCTTTAGTCACACGGCCCCTGGATTTCTGCTTTTGGGCCAGACTCTGCTTGTAGACCACACTCTGGTGTCTGTTCCCCACCCATTCAAGAGCAGGCTTGAATGGCTTATCATTCAAGCTGAGTGATAAGGCTGAAGGCTTATCAGGGCTCACTTGCTCAGTCAGGCCAGAGAAAGGGCAGGGTATGACAGCCACAAGTGGGATGTATCAGAGGAAGCCTATGGTGGTAGAGACCTGCTGGATGTTGTTACAGTCTGCAGTGGGCTGTGCAGTCTCCTAGAGGAATTGGCCTTGGATCAATGGCACCCCACTCCAGTACTCTTGCCTGGAAAATCCCATGGACAGAGGAGCCTGGTGGGCTGCAGTCCATGGGGTTGCTAAGAGTCAGACACGACTGAGAGACTTCACTTTCACTCTTCACTTTCATGCATTGGAGAAGGAAATGGCAACCCACTCCAGTGTTCTTGCCTGGAGAATCCCAGGGATGGGGGAGCCTGATGGGCTGCCATCTATGGGGTTGCACAGAGTTGGACACGACTGAAGTGACTTAGCAGCAGCAGCAGCAGCATGAGTCCCTTGGAAGAGCTTGGAAGAAGGTCGGCAGTGGCCTGCTGCAGGGTTGGGGGCACTGAGTGTAACAGTGTGTGCATGGGACCTTTTGAAGGAGGTCGCCATTATCTTCATTACCTCCACCATAGTTTGGCCTTAGGTCAAACAACAAAGAGGGAACACAGCCCCGCCCTTCAACAGAAAATTGGGTAAAAGATTTACTGAGCATGGCCCTGCCCATCAGAACAAGACCCAGTTTCCCCCTCAGTCAGTCTCTCCCATCAGAAAGCTTCCAAAAGTCTCTTATCCTTCTCCATCAGAGGGCAGACAGACTGAAAACCACAATCACAGAAAACTAACCAATCTGATCACATGGGCCACAGCCTTGTCTAACTCAGTGAAACTATGAGCCATGCTGTGTAGGGCCACCCAAGATGGATGCGTCATGGTGGAGAGTTCTGACAAACCATGGCCCACTGGACAAGGGAATGGCAAACCACTTTAGCATTCTTGCCTTGAGAACCCCATGAACAGTATGAAAAGGAAAAAAGATATGACACTGAAAGATGAACTCCCTAGGTCGGTAGGTGCCCAATATGCTACTGGAGATCAGTGGAGAACTAACTCCAGAAAGAATGAAGAGATGGAGCCAAAGCAAAAACAACACCCAGTTGTAGATGTGACTGGTGATAGAAGCAAGGTCCGATGTTGTAAAGAGCAATATTGCATAGGAGCCTAGAATGCTAGGTCCATGAATCAAGGTAAATTGAAAGTGGTCAAACAGGAGACGGCAAAAGTGAACATCGACATTTTAGGAATCAGCAAACTAAAATGGACTGGAATGGGTAAATGTAATTTAGATGACCATTATATCTACTACTGTGGGCAAGAATCCCTTAGAAAAAATGGAGTTAGCTATCATAGTCAACAAAAGAGTGCGAAATGCAGTATTTGGATGCAATCTCAAAAATGACAGAATGATCTCTGTTCATTTCCAAAGCAAGCCATTCAATATCACAGTAATCCAAGTTTATGCCCTGACCAATAATGCTAAAGAAGCTGAAGTTGAATGGTTCTATGAAGACCTACAAGACCATCTAGAACTAACACCCAAAAAAGATGTCCTTTTCATTATAGGGGTCTGGAATACAAAAGTAGGAAGTCAAGAAATACCTGGAGTAACAGGCAAATTTGGCCTTGGAGTACAGAATGAAACAGGGCAAAGGCTAACAGAGTTTTGCCAAGAGAACGCACTGGTCATAGCAAACACCCTCTTCCAACAACAAGAGATGACTCTACACATGGACATCACCAGGTGGTCAACACCGAAATCAGATTGATTATATTCTTTGCAGCCAAAGATGGAGAAGCTCTATACAGTCAGCAAAAACAAGACAGGAAGCTGACTGTGGCTCAAATCATGAACTCCTTATTGCCAAATTCAGACTTAAATTGAAAAAAGTAGGGAAAACCACTAGACCATTCAGGTAGGACCTATATCAAATCCCTTATGACTATACAGTGGAAGTGACAAAATAGATTCAAGGGATTATATCTGATAGGCAGAGTGCCTGAAGAACTATGGATGGAGGTTCATGACATTGTACAGGAGACAGTGATCAAGACCATCGCCAAGAAAAAGGAATGCAAAAAGGCAAAATGGTTGTCTGAGGAGGCCTTACAAATAGCTGAGAAGAGAAGTGAAAGGCAAAGCAGAAAAGGAAAGATATACCCATTTGAATATAGAGTTCCAAAGAATAGCGAGGAGAGATAAGAAAGCCTTCCTCAGCGATCAATGCAAAGAAATAGAGGAAAACAACAGAATGGGAAAGACTAGAGATCTCTTCAAGAAAATTAGGGATACCGACGGAACTTTTCATGCAAAGATGGGCACTGTAAAGGACAGAAATGGTATGAACCTAACAAAGCAGAAGATATTAAGAAGAGGTGGCAAGAATACACAGAAAAACCATACAAAAGAGATCTTCACGACCCAGATAATCATGATGGTGTGATCACTCACCTAGAGCCAGGCATCCTGGAATGTGAAGTCAAGTGGGTCTTAGGAAGCATCACTACAAACAAAGCTAGTGGAGGTGATGGAATTCCAGTTAGCTATTTCAAATCCTGAAAGCTGATGCTGTGAAAGTGCTGCACTCAATATGCCAGCAAATTTGGAAAACTCAGCAGTGGCCACAGAACTGGAAAAGGTCAGTTTTCATTCCAATCACAAAGAAAGGCAATGCCAAAGAATGTTCAAACTACCACATAATTGCACTTATCTCACACGTTAGCAAAGTAATGCTCAAAATTCTCCAAGCCAGGCTTCAACAGTACGTGAACTTCCAGATGTTCAAGCTGGATTTAGAAAAGGCAGAGGAACCAGAGATCAAATTGCCAACATCTGTTGGTTCATTGGAAAAGCAAGAGAGTTCCAGAAAAACATCTCTGTCTGCTTTATTGACTACACCAAAGCCTTTGATTGTGTGGATCACAGCGAACTGTGGAAAATTCTTAAAATATGGGAATACCAGACCACCTGACCTGCCTCCAGAGAAATCTGTGTGCAGGTCAAGAAGCAACAGTTAGACCTGGATGTGAAACAACAGACTGGTTCCAAATCAGGAAAGGAGTACATCAAGGCTAGACAAGGCAAGTCGATATATCATGTATATCATCACCCTGCTTATTTAACTTATATGCAGAGTACATCATGAGAAATGCTGGACCGGATGAAGCACAAGCTGGAATCAAGATTGCCAGGAGAAATATCAATAACCTCAGATATGCAGATGACACCACCCTTATGGCAGAAAGTGAAGAGGTATAAAGAGCCTCTTGATGAAAGTGAAAGAGGAGAGTGAAAAATTTTGCTTAAAACTCAACATTCAGAAAACTAAGATAATGGCATCTGCTCCCATCACTTCATAGCAAATAGATGGGGAAACAATGGAAACCGTGACAGATTTTATTTTCTTGGGCTTCAAAATCACTGCAGATGGTAACTGCAGCCATGAAATTAAAAGACACTTGCTCCTTGGAAGAAAAGTTATGACCAACCCAGACAGCATATTAAAAAGCAAAGACATTACTTTGCCAACAAAGGTTCATCTAGTCAAAGCTATGGTTTTTCCAGTAGTCATGTATGGATGTGAGAGCTGGCCTATAAAGAAAGCTGAGTGCTGAAAAATTGATGCTTTTGAACTGTGGTGTTGGAGAAGACTCTTGAGAGTCTCTTGGACTGCAAGGAGATCCAACCAGTCCATCCTAAAGGAAATCAGCCCTGAATATTCATTGGAAGGACTGATGCTGAAGCTGAAACTCCAATACTTTGGCCACCTGATGCAAAGAACTGACTCATTGGAAAAGACCCTGATGCTGGGAAAGATTGAAGGCAGGAGGAGAAGGGGATGACAGAGGATGAGATGGCTGGATGCCATCACCGACTCAATAGTTTGAGTAAACTCCAGGAGTTGGTGATGGACAGGGAGTCCTGGCGTGCTGCAGTCCATGGGGTTGCAAAGAGTCGGACATTACTGAGCAACTGAATAGAACTGAACTGAACCGAACTGAACTGGAAGAGCTAAGCTGCTTAGGCTCCCTGCAAGGTGCCTGCTTACAGTTTGGTGGCAGCTGCTACCTCTGGGTTCAAGAGCACAGCAGTGGCATTTTGTTTGCTGCCTCAGGCACTCTCCTTGGCTTTGCCAGTGGCTAGTGACTTACGTTTCCCCCTCTGGGATTGTGAACTGTAGTCACGTCTATCTCCACCGCTGGTGCTTCTGCCCGTTTTAGCGGCCTCCACTGGGTATACAGCTGCTGTCTGGGAGTGGGCAGAGTTAAAGGGCCCTGATGCCAATCATCTCTTTTCACTGGGAGGACCAGTATTTTCCCTGGACTCCCTCAGCTGTTGTATTTGCCCCCTCAGTGTATCTTCATGGCAGTCAACCCCAATCCTCTCCCTGTGGTCTCACCCCCACCACCACGCCCCACCCCTCATGAGCCTGAGCCTCAGCACCCAGCCCCCACTCTCCGTGATGGGTGCGAGAGTTCAAGCCGTTCCTCAGCTGGAAAGTGCTGTTCAGCAACCATCTCTGTGGTGAATTCTCTCCGTTTTGCCTTCTGAGCAACTGTTGCTGCCTTCCCCTCTGAAGTTTTGAAGCTCCCCTCAAACCCCATACCCTGGACTCCGAGTGTGCAGAAACTTTTCCTCCTTCACAACACCCTTCCTGGGGTGCAGGTCCCTGTCCTGAAATCCTTTGTCTCTTTTTTTAATCTTTATCTTTTGCCCTACCTCATTCTAAGGAGATTGGCTTGCCTTTTTGGAAACCTGGGGTTTTCTGCCAGCATTCAGAAGGTGTTCTGTAGGAGTTGTTCCACATGCAAATGAATTTTTGATGTATTTGTGAGGAGGTGGGTGATCTTCCTATCTTATTCCTCTGCCATCTTGGAAGTCCCCCACAATGGAGTCTTGTCAAAGAGTCACATTATAATCAAGCATTAAAATAATCCTTCAGTTCAGTTCAGTTCAGTCACTTAGTCGTGTCCGACTCTGCAACCCCATGGCCTCCCTGTCCATCATCAACTCCCGGAGTTCACTCAAACTCATGTCCATTGAGTCAGTAATGCCATCCAGCCATCTCATCCTCTGTCGTCCCCTTCTCCTCCTGCCCCCAATCGCTCCCGGCATCAGAGTATTTTCCAGTGAGTCAACTCTTCACATGAGGTGGCCAAAGTATTGGAGTTTCAGCTTCAGCATCAGTCCTTCCAATTAGCCCTTGGCAACAACTTAACCTCTCAAAGTTCCAGTTCCCATTTGTAAAATAATGGTACTACTACTGCCTACTTTATAAGAGTTTTGTAAAGATTACAATGAAATAATAGCACATAGGATCCCAGGAAATTATGAAGTATTGTATTCATATTAAAATAGCTGTTACTACTATGTGAACGATTTCCAGATGAAAGAAATCTCTGAAGATGAAACAAACTCCTAGCATCTGGATTGGTGTGCTTATCCCTGAGGAGCGAGTCAACATTCTTAGCTTCCGATTCAAACAGCTTACCTAAGGGGTTAAGTGTATATTTTCTATTCTGATATGATTTGCAACGTCCCCTAGAAACCTATGGGTTACAATTGCTGTATTCCCTCACTCACCAGGGATGGAGTATGTTCCCTAAGGTTTCAGCCAATGGTCCAAGCTGCATGTCCATATACTCCCTGGGGTCTACTGCATAATAAGGTCCCTGATGTTTATCATCACTGGAAGAAATATTGGCCCTTCCAGAAGAATCATTAGAGGCCTGGTGGCAATCTAATGATGGTGACTTATTACCTGGCCTTCCTAGTTACTGCAAGAGGCTCCCTCGGGACACCTGAATAGCCAAGTAAGAAAGCATAGAATACATGCTGCTCCTTGCTGGAGGGAGAATTCAGTTCTTACAATGCAAAAGAAACATTCAAAGGCCTCAGAGAGGCTCAAGGAGCCAAATGGATCCCAAGATCACAGTTGGATAACTTTGCCCCAAATTTTGGATGAAAGTACTAACAGGAGGGGACATGTGAGAAGTGGAGTTTGAGAGCAGGTTATCCAGGAACTACTGATTTTTGCAGGGGCAGGGGTATTCCTGAGAGAGAATATTGAATACTGTCTCATATCCCCAGCTCTGGCCTTGAGGCTGTCATAATAAGAATTTAATAAGCAAGACAGATATCTAAAACTGTCTATATAGCAACCATCCTCTTGGAGTAGCCTGTCTCCTCAACTATATGTCTATCAGGATAGCTTTCATGTTTTTCCTTGACCCCATCTCCACCTTAGCTTCTATTAATTAGTTCTTAACCAAACCCACGGAGAAGGCAATGGCACCCCACTCCAGTACTCTTGCCTGGAAAATCCCATGGTTGGAGGAGCCTGGTAGGCTGCAGTCCATGGGGTCGCTGGGAGTAGGACACGACTGAGCGACTTCCCTTTCACTTTTCACTTTCATGCATTGGAGAAGGAAATGGCAACCCACTCCAGTGTTCTTGCCTGGAGAATCCCAAGGACAGGGGAGCCTGGTGGGCTTCCGTCTATGGGGTCGCACAGAGTCGGACACGACTGAAGCGACTTAGCAGCAGCAGCAGCAACCAAACCCAAATCTTTTCTCCAGAGTTTTTCAACTTATAAATAAATAGTCAATCTCTTGAGTGGCAGAGATCTTAAGGTGAAAAACCTTAAAGTTAACAAAGGCCAGTGTCCAGTGTGCAGAAAGCCAGTTTTCAGAGAAATAAAACAATCTCTCCACACAGACAGAGAATTCCCTGGTGGTCCAGTGGTTTAGGATTCAGTGATCTACTGCCCTGGCCCTGTGTTTGATCCCTGGTTGGGGAACTAAGATCCCACAAGCCAGAGGCGAGGCCAAAAAAAAAAAAAAAAAAAACCAAAAACAAACAAAACACACACACACACACACAAACAATAATGAAATGGAACAACAACAAAAACCGCACAAAGAAATAGAGACAAGAAAAGGAAAGTACAGATTCCTATGACATTCAAGAGTCTCTGGTTTCCCAAGGCCCAGGTGTACTCTGGTCTTCCTATCGTTTGGTTGATCATTGCATTCTTGATTCAACAAGCTAACGAGCACTTCCTTTCGCTCAAGCTGTGTAGATTTGGGTTCTGTCACTTCCAACCAAAATGGTCTTGACCAATAGATGATGTTCATATGGGCCAGAAACAGAGTTCAGTATCCAAGCAATCTTTCTATTTCACCTCTAGCATGCCTCCAACTCCAGTGTGCATCTGGAATCTTCACTTCCTACACATTTGCTGAACACCACCGGAGTAACCATACTAAATACCTCTTCTTCATAAATATATTCTGATTCCCACATCTCCTTCACCACCACCACTAGGGCTACCCTCTCTATAAACCCGTTAACATGTCACATGTGCACTAGCTCTTCTCAGCCAGGATGCAATACCCACCAAAACAGGTACCATCCACATCTTATTCACCTGTGACACCCTAGTTCCTAGCACAGGGCATAGAATATTCTAGTGTCCGAGGATTATTTGCTTCCCTGGCCTGTCTCTATGTGGAGCTGATACAGTCCTTATCAGGCTGCTTGACTTTCTGAAAGATACTAATCTAACCCTCATCCCAGCTGATTACCTGCTCTTAGCTTCTGTGTTTGTTAATACTCTACTCCCAAACATTCATAGTATTTGCTTTTACTGTATGTTGCTGAAATGTTATGGATTGGGTACAGAAACGAACTAAAGAGAAACCTCGTTGTTGAATTTACTATAGGAATGACAGTAAAGATGATGGTCACAGTAAGATACAAAAGAAAATTCTCCCTCTGGTCTCAGTATCAGGAAAAAGTGAGACTTTTCTGCACAACTGGTCTGTGTTACCTTTATGGACACTACATGTGCCTGATCATATTCCCCTCTAGGGAAAGCTCTTGCCAAACTTCTGGCACACTTCTAGCAAATGAAATAGGTCCTCATGGCAAGAGTTTTGTCTGTTTCTCTCACTCTGGTTTGTATCTTGCTTTCCTACTCTATTTTTTATTTACCTGCATTTCCTCATCTCTCTTTTTTAAAAGAAAAATATTTTGTGCAATTCTCCAATAACCACAATTACTTACTGATGTAGCCACCTGTTGGGCACTGCACCACTTCTCAATCCTTGGAATCAGATTGGAAGCAATTAACATCATTTTCTCTTCCACACTGATTTTCATACGGTACTTTTTAAGTAAAACATTTAATATAGTCTTTATCCCATTTCCTTGAATATAATTTTTATTCTAGAATTGTTATTTATTTACAGAAAAGTTGCAAAAACAGTACAGAGAGTTCCCATATACTTGTCACTCAATTTCCCCATTGTTAACCTCTAACATTACCCTAGCACATTTGTCCCATTATAAACCAATTTTAGTACATTAGTATTAGCTAAACTCCACAGTTTATTACGATCTCCCTAGTTTTTCTGTATTGTCCTTTTTCTGTTCGAAGATCACTTTAATGTAGTAATGTGGAACCGTATTACGTTTAGTCATCACGTCTCTTAGTTTCTTTTGGTCTGGAACAGTTTTTCAGACTTTCCTTATTTCTGATGACCTAGACAGTTTTAAGGTGTGAGGTGTGCTGGTTGAGTCCTTTGTAGAATGTCTGTCGAATCAGGATTTGTCTAATGTTTATTCCATGGTCAGACTGGGGTTATTGGTTTTGGGGAGGAAGCCTGCAGAGGTAAAGTGCCATTCTCATAGTACCATATTAAGGGTGCATGCTATTAACTTGACTTGTTACTGATGATATTAACCTTGATCACCTGGCCAAGGTACCATTTCCAAACTTTCTACACTATAAAGATACTTTCTCTACTCTACTCTTTAAATCACATTGCTAAGCACAGCCTACAAGAAGAGATAAGAAAGCCTTCCTCAGCAATCAATGCAGATAAATAGAGGAAAACAACAGAATGGGAAAGACTAGAGATCTCTTCAAGAAAATTAGAGATACCAAGGGAACATTTCATGCAAAGATGGGCTCGATAAAGGACAGAAATGGTATGGACCTAACAGAAGCAGAAGATATTAAGAAGAGATGGCAAGAATACACAGAAGAACTGTACAAAAAAAGCTTCACGACCCAGATAATCACGATGGTGTGATCACTGACCTAGAGCCAGACATCCTGGAATGTGAAGTCAAGTGGGCCTTAGAAAGCATCACTACTAACAAAGCTAGTGGAGGTGATGGAATTCCAGTTGAGCTCTTCCAAATCCTGAAAGATGATGCTGTGAAAGTGCTGCACTCAATATGCCAGCACATTTGGAAAACTCAGCAGTGGCCACAGGACTGGAAAAGGTCAGTTTTCATTCCAATCCCAAAGAAAGGCCATGCCAAAGAATGCTCAAACTACTGCACAACTGCACTCATCTCACACACTAGTAATGTAATGCTCAAAATTCTCCAAGCCAGGCTTCAGCAATACATGAACCGTGAACTTCCAGATGTTCAAGCTGGTTTTAGAAAAGGCAGAGGAACCAGAGATCAAATTGCCAACATCCACTGGATCGTGGAAAAAGCAAGAGAGTTCCAGAAAGACATCTATTTCTGCTTTATTGACTATGCCAAAGCCTTTGACTGTGTGGATCACAATAAACTGTGGAAAATTCTGAAAGAGATGGGAATACCAGACCACCTGACCTGCCTCTTGAGAAATGTGTATGCAGGTCAGGAAGCAACAGTTAGAACTGGACATGGAACAACAGACTGGTTCCAAATAGGAAAAGGAGTACATCAAGGCTGTATATTGTCACCCTGCTTATTTAACTTATATGCAGAGTACATCATGAGAAATGCTGGACTGGAAGAAACACAAGCTGGAATCAAGATTGCTGGGAGAAATATCAATAACCTCAGATATGCAGATGACACCACCCTTATGGCAGAAAGTGAAGAGGAACTCAAAAGCCTCTTGATGAAAGTGAAAGTGGAGAGTGAAAAAGTTGGCCTAAAGCTCAACATTCAGAAAAAGAAGATCATGGCATCCAGTCCCACCACTTCATGGGAAATAGATGGGGAAACAGTGGAAACAGTGTCAGACTTTATTTTTTGGGCTCCAAAATCACTGCAGATGGTGACTGCAGCCATGAAATTAAAAGACGCTTACTCCTTGGAAGGAAAGTTATAACCAACCTAGATAGCATATTCAAAAACAGAGACATGACTTTGCCAACAAAGGTCCGTCTAGTCAAGGCTATGGTTTTTCCAGTGGTCATGTATGGATGTGAGAGTTGGACTGTGAAGAAAGCTGAGCGCCGAAGAATTGATGCTTTTGAACTGTGGTGTTGGAGAAGACTCTTGAGAGTCCCTTGGACTACAAGGAGATCCAACCAGTCCACTCTGAAGGAGATCAGCCCTGGGATTTCTTTGGAATGAATGATGCTAAAGCTGAAACTGCAGTACTTTGGCCACCTCATGGGAAGAGTTGACTCATTGGAAAAGACTGATGCTAAGAGGGATTGGGGGCAGGAGGAGTAGGGGACAACAGAGGATGAGGTGGCTGGATGGCATCACTGACTCAATGGACGTGAGTCCAAGTGAACTCCGGGAGGTGGTGATGGACAGGGAGGCCTGGTGTGCTGCAATTCATGGGGTCACAAAGAGTCGGACATGACTGAGCGACTGAACTGAACTGAATCGAAGCACAGCCTAAACCCAAGAGGAGGGAGGTTAAGCTCCACTTCCTTCATGTGGCACCTACATAAATTATTCAGAATACTTTTGCCCCATTTATTTATTGAATCTTGTTTTTTAATAAATATACTCACAGCTATTTTATTTTTCCTTAGCAACTTTTTAAAGATTGAATTGGATGGTATTTGGAGATATTAAATGAGGTTATTTTCAGTTCCAAAATGTGTTCGAAACCCTTATCAGCATCAGTAATATTGAAAACAGGTTTTCAACTGAAGAGCCAGGGTTTTATAAATCATTGTGCATTTTTTAATAATTCATTGTGGTGTGTGTGTGTGTGTGTGTCCAGGAGCTTAATTATGCATATGAAGAACTAAAGACTTAATAACTCAGAACATAGGGTGGGAAAAGATGGCAAGAATGTGTAAATATCTTTATTCTTGCCCTGAAGAAGATAAAGGTTAACTAGAGGGTGGGCAGTGTTCCTGCTCATGAAAAGACTCTCTACCCAGGGACAGAACACCACACACACACACACACACACACACACACACACACATTCCAATAGTGCACGTTAAGTCTGAGGGAGCCACAGCCTGAGACGTCTTATGACCCATTTCTGGAGAGAAGCCCACAAAGCTGTACATCTCCATATAGAAGTGTGCCCCCACATATACAGATGAGTAAAAAGGAAATGATGTGTGGAAGAGAAGACCTACCTGCCCCTAGCACCCCAACATGACATAGAAGAGCATCTAAAAGTGTTCTGAGAGGGGTGCTGAGAGGAGGTGGAAGGCTTGCAGGCAGGACTATAAAGAGGACGTTTCAACTCTGGTAGCTATAGAGCAAAGAATGATGGAGACAGTTCACAGTGGGTGAAGCAGAAGGGTGCAAGCATTAAAGATCAGTGAGGGTTGCACCTTTCGGCAGGAGTACCATGGATGATGTCAATAACCATGGACCAGATTCTGTTCTTTGATTCCAGGATGACACATTAGCCCTCTGAATTCTATACTGCACCCTGGGAGATGGAAGGGAAGGTCAGTATGTTGACTGAATTTTAGCTTTAAATTGGACCAAAAAAAGTTTTTTATTGGAGGATAGTTGATTCACAACATTGTGTTAGTCTCTGCTGTACAGCAAAATGAATCTGTTTTCCCATACAGACCATTACAGGGTATTGTACATAACTCACCTTTTCCATATCGTCACCCACCATTCCCTAAGAGAAAGCTTTGCTTTACAAACTTGTCTATTTACCATCCCTGACTAGGTCTGCTCATTATTACCTCCATGTCTTTCTCCATGTTGTATTCTCCTTCTGACCACTAAAAGCTCTCTTTTCTACATATAGTCTTGCCATCCTCCAAAGCCCAGTTCAAGACTCACCTCTTCTAAGAAGCTGTTCGGGCAGCTCAGCCTGCAGTGAGCTATATTATATCAGAGCTCCCACGGGGAGATGGAATAAGCAAAGGAGAAGGATGCCTCTTCCTAATGAGCATTGTCTTTGTTTACCCCTAGCTATTTGCCAGGTGCTGCCTTCCCCTTATAAGGACACTTGTGCTCATGTAGGTAATCTGGATAATTTCCCCATCTCAAGATCCTTAACTTAATCACATCTGCAAAGTCCCTTTTGCCACTTAAATAACATATTCACCTATTCTCAGGGAGAGGCTTTATTCAGTCTACCACAATGGAGTTCATTTATTAAAGGAGTTCATTTATTAAACAACTAAGGCTCATGTCTGAGCCCAAAAGATATGCTGCCTTCTGGATATCACGTGAGGTGCCAAAGAACACAAAGTGAAAAGTGCCACTGTCAGATCACTGTCACCACCATCGCCACCAAAAAGCAACATTTAGGCACAGACTTCATGCAATCCAATCCTTGTTACCTATAATTGACATTCAAAAAGGCACAGGCAGGCAGAGTTTACATTCAAATTATCGATGACATTGTCTCAATGATTTCTAGTGAGGTAACATCGGGACCGGAGAAGGCGATGGCACCCCACTCCAGTACTCTTGACTGGAAAATCCCATGGACTGAGGAGCCTGGTAGGCTGCAGTCCAGGGGGTCGCGAAGAGTCAGACACGATTGAGCAACTTGACTTCCACTTTTCACTTTCCTGCATTGGAGAAGGCAATGGCAACCCACTCCAGTGTTCTTGCCTGGACAATCCCAGGGACGGGGGAGCCTGGTGGGCTGCAGTCTCTGGGGTCACACAGAGTCGGACACTACTGAAGTGACTTAGCAGCAGCAGCAGCAGCAGTAACATTAGGACAGGCAGCTAGTCCTGTGGTAGCACACAGTCAGTGCTCAATGAAAGTCAAGAGTTGGAGGATTTCTCATAATCTCCTCTAATTAGTTAGTTGAGAGTTCCAGTATGATTTCTCTGGCTCTCCTTGGGTAAGTTTGCCAGGCCAGATCCATTATGCCCAAATACTCCTGGTTTATTCAATAGTCATGTCAAGAAGTCCTGATAATATAGTCCACTTGAGTAGTGTGAATCTTGATATTGTCAGTTCAATGGATGATGATAATCTTTTAAGTGGGCTTCCCCCCAGTAGCTGAACTGGTAAAGAATCCTCCTTCAATGCGGGAGACCTTGGTTGGATTCCTGGGTCAGGAAGATCCCCTGGAAAAGGGAACGGCTTCTCCAGTACTCTGGCCTGGAGAATTCCATGGCCAGTATATTCCTTGGGGCCGTAAAGAGTCGGACATGACTGAGCAGCTTTCACTTTTCACTTTCAATCTAAGTAGTAGAGTTAAGCCATTGTTTGGCACTGAACCATGAGAGGAGGTTGCTCTTGTATTTCCTCCCTCCTCCGCAAACTGTGTCTTATAAGTCACTATCCCTTTAACCACAGGTTATTCAGAGAAATAAGAACTCTCCTCCCAGGGGATTGTGATCCTCCCAGCTGCACACCAGAGACTTGGGGCTACAATGGCGTAGATACCACCAAGAGAAAAGAAAGAAGAAAGCAAATTTCTGGCAGATACAGTGTGGTGTCTTTGTGAAGGAGCTGAAGGCCTTTCTGGATCAATAATATCATTTTCTGGTAAGGAGAGAAATGCATGTGGTATCATGAAAGTCACTTTAGTAAATGAGAAGTTGTGAAAGTGTATTTAAATCCATAGAAAGCTCTAAAAGTCACATTGTCTTGTCTTAACTGAATTGCTGCAGACCCTGGATAAGAATGTCTCTTTGACAGAAAAATGGGCTGTTCTTCTATTTAGTGAAGTTTAGTAGAAACATTACAAAGATCTGTGATAGTACTTCCTTTCATTGGCTTTAGAGACAAGTGCAAGCTGCTTACTAGATGAATGGCTTTTGGTCAACTGCTCACCTCTCAGTGCCTCAGACATCTTATATGTAAAGTAAACTGCCTGCCTTCTAGGTCTGTTGAGAAAATTAAACAAGTTATTGGATGGAAATACCTAACACAGTGCTCAATACATGTTTTTTACTATTCATTTCCCCTAACACATTGCTAATAACTGAGACTTCAAAAATCACCTAGTTCAACTCTCACTTTTACAGATATCTTCTGCAGATATTTTGTTAAACACATTTACATACAGGTTTCTACAGAGATAATGTCTTGATCCAAAACAGTCAATAATTCCTCAGATTTGGTCCTGGAATCATATTAACTTTCCACAGAATACAAAGTCAGAAAATGGGTCTCTTCAATGCAAAACTGGCAGCTCTTCAGAGTTTTGTGGTCTTCTTAAAGAGAACCTTTAAGAGAATCAAAGGCAGACAATAGAGATAGAAAGAAAAGTATTGGCAAAAATATTTTAAGGTCAATTAAGAAATCCTACTCTATATATGTTGACTTGTCTTTGTCAGTAATGATCATGTTTGCATATGTAAAGCCATTTCACTGTTTACTCACATAACATAGGGAATGCTGAAATATATATTCAGATCCAATCTTTTTATGACATGGTTTTAGATTTGTTGATATGTTAATTTGATGATTTATTAAGACATGGAAAATTTGCCCATAGAGATATGGAAAATAAAATAATTCATGAAAAATTACTTTTCAGTTTGGAGAAGATGGAGAGGAAATTTGCATTAAAAATATTCACTATATTTTCTGGACTATTTTCTGTGGGAAGCAAGAATACTCCTGGTGTCCCATATCTTAAGCGTCTTTCCAATACATCATTAAAATGGAACCAAGAAAGGTCAAAATGATGTATTAATAAATGAAGGCCAGAATGCTTCAGGTGGATCGGGGCTCATTTTAGCCCCAAGAGCCTGTCAGGGCATTAAAGGAGGCAGAAATAGGATAAGGCACCAAGATGCTGGTGGCTCCACCCAATACTTTTCTAGGGTTTTTGTACATCAAGCAATTAAAGGTTTCTGCCAGAAATAGTTCTGGGGTTTGATTTTGTTTAATGTGCAGCATCTATTGAGTCCTAGTCATTTGCACTATCCTAAGGCACTCACTTGAACCCCACAACTAGCCAATGAAGAAGGTACAATTATTACTCTCATTGCACAGTTAAAATGAGACTTAGAAGTATTAAACACCTTGACAAGGTCATCCAGAGAGGCAAGTGCGGATGCACGGTAGTGTGTGGTACGTGTGTGTGTATATGTGTAGCATATGTGCCTGTACACATGCATGTGTGCATGTGCGTATCTAGGAGGGGGATGGGTTCTCACTTTCAGCAGAAAGATCCTTCTCCTTTCTACCTGTACATAATAAAGAGTTTTTAACATCAATGATATTACCAGACTTAATTTTGTGTAACTATGGCTAAATTGGGCTTCCCTGGTGGCTCAGATGCTAAAGAATCTGCCTGCCAAGCCAGAAACCTGGGTTTCCCTGGGTCGGGAAGATCCCCTGGAGGAGGGCATAGCAACCCACTCCAGTATTTTTGCCTGGAGAATCCCATGGACAGAGAAGCCTGGCAGGCTACAGTCCATAGAGTTGCAAAGAGTTGAACATGACTGAAGCGACAGCATGCATGGATGCATGGTTAAATTATGCTGATCTTTTCTTATAAGTTTTCATACTTTCATACATAAAACTATAAATATTAGTCAAAAAAGAAGTAAACATGATCATTTTGTTGTTGTTCAGTCCCCCATTCATGTCCAACTCTTTCCAACCCCATGGACTGCAGCACACCAGACTTCCCTGTCCTTCACCATCTCCCAGAGCTTGCTCAAAGTCATGTCCATTGAGTCGGTGATGCCATCCAATTATCTTGTCTTCTGTCGTCTCTTTCTCCTCCTGCCTTCTATCCTTCCCAGCATCAGGGTCTTTTCCAATGAGTCAGCTCTTCCCATCAGGTGGCCAAAGTATTGGAGTTTCAGCATCAGTCCTTCTGATGAATATTCAGGGTTGATTTGTTTTAGGATTGACTGGGTTTGATTTCCTTGCAGTCCAGGGGACTCTCAAGGGTCTTCTCCAACACTGCAATTGGAAAGCATCAATTCTTTGGTGCTCAGGCTTCTTTATGGTCCAACTTTTACATTCATACATGACTACTGGAAAAATCATAGCTTTGACTAGACAGACCTTTGTTGGCAATGTAATGTCTCTGCTTTTTAGCACACTGTCTAGGTTTGTCATAGCTTTTCTTCCAAGGAGCAAGTACCATTTAATTTCATGGCTGTAGTCACCATCCGCAGTGATTTTGCAGCCCAAGAAAATAAAGTCTTTCACTGTTTCCATTGTTTCCCCATCTATATGCCATGAAGTAATGGTACTGGATGCCATGATCTTAGTTTTTGATTGTTGAATTTTAAGCCAACTTTTTCACTCTCCTCTTTCACCTTCATCAAAGGCTCTTTAGTTCCTATTTGCTTTCTACCATAGGGTGGTGTCATCTGCATATCTGAGGTTATTGATATTTCTTCTGGCAATCTTGATTCCAGCTTGAGCTTCATCCAGCTCAGCATTTTGCATGATGTATTCTGCATATAAGTTAAATAAACAATATACAGGGTGACAATATACAGCCTTGATGCACTCCTTTCCCAATTTTGAACCAGTCTATTGTTCCATGTCCATTTCTGATTGTTGCTTCTTGACTTGCATACAGGTTTCTCGGGAGGCAGGTAAGGTGGTTGGCACTCCAATCTCTATTACTGAAGATAGCTGTATGAGACATGTTAAGTGCTAAGGGTGCAAAGCATAACCCCTACTCACATCAAGATAGGTTAGGAGACAAGGCACATATGTTAAAAACAAGAGTTAATGACACAAGGTAGACAACTGTTGCATGAATAGTATAGATGCATGTTATGGAAATTCAAAGGAAATAAATCAGAGAATTAGGGAAAAAAATGTTAGAATACAGATGGCAGTACAGAAAGGGAAGAAGGTTACTTTACCAATGTCATAAAGCTAGTCTTGAAAGAGTTGAGAGTAAATCACAAGTTTCCTGATTCATGTTGTAAGACTGTTTCATGGAACTATGCTAATGAAAATGATCTTAACAATAGCACTAGTTAACACTTTGAAGACACTTTTTACATGCTGGGCATTTTACAGACATTATCTTATTAAATTCTCATAATAACCCTAGGACAGAGGTGCTGTATTTTTCCCCATTTCACACATGAGGAAATTGAGGTGTAAGAAAGATAATTTTCCTAAAGCCCTACAGCCAGAAAATGACTGATCCAGTACTTACACCAAGGTGTCTAAAGAGCTATAATGAAGGCAGGAAGCATGGCCCAGAAACCAGGGGAATGACAGGTCAAATCTAAGTGGTGGGAACAGACATTTACGAAAAGTGAGTGGGCTGCTTTACTGGAAGAGGAAATTCGAGAGAGGACTTAGCAGATAGAGTTAGAACAGAGCATGAGGCAGAGAGAAGGAGGTCGTGAATGTCAATCCAGGCAGCAAATATTCTGTTTGTCTATCATGTGTTTGGGAAGAAGGTAGGAACAGAAGATAGGAGCTTGACAACTCTATAGTTGTGGGCTGTTGTTCTTGCTGTTATTTTTAAGATTAACCTGGTCACAAAGAGAATGAAGAGCAAGAGTCTAGTAGTAGAGGGCTGATGAGGGTGAAATCCTCAGCTCTAAAGAAGGATGGGGTGTTTTCAGGTGTTTTCCAAACTCCTGAGGGTACACAGCTACAGGTCCGCTTCCCAGTCTCACCACAGAGCATGGGAAGAGACTAACACTCCTCACCAATCTTTCCCCACAGACTGCAGTATTTCCACATCCGCACAAGCTAACAAAGCCCTTTGGAACCATGAAGATTTTTTTCCGCTACCAGACATTCAGATTCATCTGGCTCACAAAGCCAATTGGCCGGCGCTTTCACAAAAGTCACCAGCTGGGAGCGCCTCTGACCCTCGCGGACTTTGAAGCCATAAATCGCTGTGAGAGATCATTGCCTAAGAACTTTAACTTTGCTGGGGATGTGCTGGACCAGTGGTCCCAAAAAGAGAAGGTACAAGATGACGGGCCTCCTGTAAATGCTTGGTGTCTACCTGTCTCTCAGCCTTCCATTTCCTTGTTCTGTGGCCATTTTTAATTCCATTTTTTCATACCTCTTGGTTTCCTTTGTTTTCCAATTGCCCTTCTCTCTCTCCAGGGAAGAACTTTGCCCCTCAACTACATATGGCTGTCTTCATCCTCAGCCCCCCTCATCATGGTTACTCAAAGAATTATGCCTCTTTCCCCTCATTTTCCCCAAGTCGAACATAGCAGCTCTTTGTTCTCCAATTCTTCTGTTTGGTCTGGTCACAAAAAAACAGTAACTTGAGCTTTGGTTTTATGAATAGTCATTGGTGCAGAAGCAGAGGTTGAAAAGGAAAAAGCAATATGTTTTATGAAGTGTTTAGTGTATCCCCAGGTCAAGGTCCCTGCATACTGACCCCCACCCCCAGCCAGGCACTAAGCTGAACACTTTACTTATCAATGCTTACCAAAGTGCACTGCGAGGGCCCGTGCTTCAGAATATATGCTACATGCACAAGGTACTGAATATGTGGAGTTAATTCTTCCTAGTAAATAGAATGGACAATCTTCCTTCAAATCTATTGTCTTTAGCAGCTTGCTTATATTTGACACACTCACTTTTGAACAGAGAGCACAGATAGAAGATGAAAATCTCTAGATAAAATGTAGGGACGTATTTTGTTTTCAGTATACATATTTATTTTTCAGTAACCCATTTTTAGCAAGTTGTACTGATTTTCCCATTATGGTGGTATTAATAATTAAACATATTTTCCTTAAGTAAAGTATTCAAGTGAAAATGAGTCAACAGTGTAAAGAAGAATACAAAGAACAACAGCACAAGTGTAGACAGATCTGGAAAAATAGTGATACTCAAATGACTAACGATTGAGAAATACAGATCTGTATTATTTCATCAAATCCCCATCACCACCCTGCAGATAAGGGGGCTGCAGATAAGGAACTTAACCTCACAGAAGTTAAGCTACTTATCCAAGTTCACCAGTTCAAAGGTAAATGAACCAGCTTCTGATCTTATAGAGCTTTAATCCATTGGATAGGGATGCCTTTATGATATCACAAAGTTTAATGGAATAAATGGGAACGTACATACAAAGCTTCAGGAACACAGAGAAGTCAGGAGAAGAAGTGGGAGCTAAGAAAGACTTGACCAAAGAAGTGAAATGAGAACTGAGCTTCCAAGTATTTTCCAACTAGGGAAGGTAAAGGGAGCATTCCAGATAGGGGAAAAAAAGGAGAGTAATATCTCCCCCAAGTAATACATAAAGCAAAAAGATTTTACAGTACAGACTTCTAGAATCACTATAAGACATTTGCTCCAGAAACCAATCAAGCTCCTTCCACAAAGGCCCTCCATCTTGTTCTCGGTTACCTATGAAAGCCATAGCTTGGTCTTTTGGGTAAAAAATGATAAGTTCCTAATCAGTCTTGGTCCATTCATTTTGGCTTTTGGTTGGAAGAGACTCTAACTTAAACAAGAAAGAAATTTATCAAAGGAATGTGGGGGAGGTCACAAAATTGGGTTGGAAGCTGGAGTTTTCACAAGGACAGGAAGCAGGACAGATGCATAAGCACCAAGAGCCAATAGACGGATTTTGCTCCAACCATTTTCTATCTTTTTGTTCTTCTCAGAAAACTCAATCAGGGACAGAAGTTGTGATTGGCCCAACTTGGTTCACAGGCCCACATGCTGATCAGGGAAGGACGGGCACCCCGATGGGTTGTCTCAACAAGGCGGTGTTTGATAGAATAGTGGCTCCCCCACAGACAAACTGGTTCTGTTACTGGGCTCCACCAGCACAAATGCTGAGGGAAAGACACCAAATATGTCCCATCTATTTGATGACCACTCATTCGCGCCTTCTCCCCTCTTTCCCATGTGCCTATGCATACCTAGACAGGAGAGAGACCAGCCAACCCAGCCCTGTGGTGGGTGAATGGCAAAGGGGATGAGGTGAAATGGAGCTTTGGAGAACTGGGCTCCTTGTCCCGAAAGGCTGCCAATGTGCTCACCAAGCCCTGTGGTTTAGAGAGAGGAGACCGAGTGGCCGTGATTCTTCCCCGAATCCCAGAGTGGTGGCTTATAAACGTGGCTTGTATGAGAACAGGTCAGTGCCAATATTTAACATTTCTAAATCATGCAGAAACAGAAAAAGACTGAAAGTAGAGGTTTTTCTGAATTGTTAGTCCTGACTGAAGTTATGCTTACAAAGAACAGAAAAACTGGGTTGAAATTAGAAGCAGTCATGATGCAATAATAGAACACTACCTCAAGAGGTAAGTATTATTGATGCGATGCCCATTTTGTGAGAAAGGAAACTGATGTTCAGAAAGGTTAAATTTGCCCAGAGTCACACAGCTAGAAAGCTATGCAATTGGAGCTTAAACACAAAACTCTATAAAAGCAAATGTGGGTACCAATACCTCTTTGCAGTGCTGGTTATGATGTGTTCATCCAGATGCTCCAGAACTTCCTTCTCTGAATACATTTGGATTCTCCCTGACATAGCAGTACAAAAGGAAGAAAAAAGGACTATAACAAAATGACTTTTAAGACTAAGGTTGTAGATTCCAGCTGGAAAACCTTTGCCTCTTCCCAGAAAATTAATGTATTAAATGACACATTTTCTCCCACAGTAGTAATTTATAATGTACCCCAGTAAAATTTCTACAGAACTCTTTCCCTTTCTAGGACAGAGTTCAGCAGAAACCACGGCCAGTGAGTTGGCCATCTATTTTTGTAAATAAAGCTTTAAAGTTATAATGGAATACAGCCATGCTCACTCATTTACGTATTGTCTATAGCTCTTTTTGCACTACAACAGCAGAATTGCTGATTGAAATAGAGATGGTACGACTCACAAAGCCTAAAATGTTTACAATCTGGCCTTTTACTGAAAAAGTTTGCACACACAACATAAATGTTTATAAGTCAATCAAAAATAAACAAGAATACCGAAGGATATACTACTATACAGAACACAAAAACGCTTGTTGCAATATCATTAATAATAGGAAAAAATGGAAACAACTATATAGGAACTATTAAATAACTTAAAAACTAGCTGAGAATAAAGTTTAGTGAGGGTGTGGTTATTGCTAATTGAAATTATGATGCTTCAATTTGCTGGAATGTCATTAAAAGAATAATTACAAGGATTTCATAATAGTGTTGAAAAATGCTCTCATTGCCAATATTACATAAAATAGCAATATATAAAATTCTTTTTACATTCACTATAAAAAGGAATTTGCAAATGTGAAACCAATTGTGGGTTGGAAAGAGATTAAAGGTTTTATTTGTCATAAAAATATACTAATATTACTTAACATAATGTATGCCATTTGTGAAATGCTGAGATTAAAAACAAACCCACAAGCAGAATGGTCAAAAATATACAATTAATTAAATGTTAAACAAGCGCCTGAGGGATTATGTTTTCAAGTTCAGAATAATTAAATCTCAGTAAACAGAGATACTAGTACTATGCACCACATAGCTAAATACTTTGCTTTTGCTGTAAAGCATAAAAATCTGAAATCCACTAGAAGAGAACTTACTCCTGACCCCCAAGCTATCCATTGAATACATCCACATCACAAATCCCCCAAGAGTACTAATAACTTCTGAGCCACTAAGAACAAATGGTTTGCAAAATCTTATATTTTTATATTGAGTGAATGATGAGATATTTTCTTGATTAACTTATCACATCAAATATTTATTCATCTTCTCAAGAGGGGATGACATGTAAGAGCTTTTAAGATACATTCAGTAATTGAAGTTTCCTTCCTAGGAATTCAACTCCATATCTTCCTATTTAGCCTACTTCAGGGAACTCACCAAGAAATAAGGAGTCTGGTATATGACACAGGTCTTGGAGTCTGGGAAGTGTATCTTTGAATCTTGGTTCTGCCACTTACTTTACAGCCCCTGGGCTAGTTGTCGTCTGTCTGCTGGGATTAATTTTAAGTGAGATACCAGGCATATATTATATACTCAATAAATGGCGGTGGCTCTTTGTAATGCTTTACATACATTCCACTTTCTTGCCATTGATCTGCTTTAAAAAGTACAAACCACTTTCCCTCTGTTTTTCATCTAATTCTCCCGTATATGTTCTTCTCATAAGGAACTAGTACTTTAAAATCAGGCCCATCACAGGCCAATGTTTAGAATGATGTGAAACAGTGGAATAAATGAAGCATTGCCAAAGTAATGTAGGCATATGTCAATGAACACAGACCACTGAGAAAACCCAGGTTTGAAGGCTGACTCTGCCACTTGCTTGGCTCATATTCCATCAAATGGCAACAACTGCATTGATTTACATGGTTGCTTAGAACAGTGGCCTCCAAGTTTTTTTTGGCTATACAATCTATCAATAAAAATTCTTGGGAAACATATACTCCCATCTGGATATAGTTATTTAAGTTGTTCTACTTTGCTAATACAGTATGTATAAAAATATATACAAAAATGAGATAAAGTCATAAACAGAATTCCATATCTGCAATAAATTTTTTAAATTCTAGTTTCTTCTCTTATCCCTAGTGGCTTATCTTGCCAAACTCATTTGGAAACCATAGGTTCAGATGATTGGATGAGTTGATATTCATGAAAATGTAAACCTGTAAAGTGCTGTAAAATGTAAAGTACTGTTTAAGTGTTATATGACAATGACTAAAATGGTACATAATAATAGCCCACCATTATGATGGCTCATGGTAAAGAATCATCTGCCAATGCAGGAGATGTGGGTTCCATCCGTGGATCTGGAAGATCCCCTAGAGAAGGAAATAGCAACCCACTCCAGTATTCTTACCTGGGAAATCCTGCGGACAGAGGAGCCTGGCAGGCTGCAGTCCATGGGGTGGCAAAAAGAGGCAGACATGTCTTAGCAACTAAACAACAACAGCATAATGCTTACTATGTGCCAGACTTATTATTAGTTTCCCCAATTTACAAAGAAGGAAAGGAGGACACAGAGAGATGAAGGAATAAGTTCAAGGTCACAAAGCAAGTATGTTGCAAGAATGGGATTAGATCCAGGGACTGTCGGACTCTGAAGCCAGTGCTCTAAGGATCTCTCAGAGATCAGGGTCCTGCGGGATGTTCCTGGAGACCAAGACAAGGGTAGCTGAAGGTTAGATTTTGCAGCTCTTTGCCATGCAGGCACAAAGCCCAAATTTCCACAGTCCGCAGTCTATTCAGAGGCCTGTCTCTTTCCCAGGGCTTGTCTTCATGCCAGGAACAACCCAGCTGACAGCAAAAGACATCCTCTATCGGCTGCATGCATCTAAGGCCAAGTGCATCGTGGCCAGTGAGGAGGTGATCCCAGCAGTGGAGTCCATTGTGTCCGAGTGTCCAGACTTGAAGACCAAACTCCTGGTGTCTCCACACAGCCAGGATGGGTGGCTCAGCTTCCCAGAGTTATTTCAGTGAGTATTTTCCCCACATTAGTTGCAGTGCCAGCAATAACACCAGTCACAACTGCATCTCAGAGTCTCCTAGCCTCCAAGGACTCCTGCATGCTGTGGGTTGATCCAGGCCCCTTCTCAGGAAAAAATCACCTAATAAAAACGTTTTAAGGACAGAGAAAGGGCTGTAGCTCTGCTCCCATTTCCCTCCTTTTTGCCAGGGCCTGAGATGAGTGTCCTACCTGACTTAGTACTTGCCTAAGTCCTGGAGCACGTCTCCCACAACTCACAGCCTTGACTCTGGCCACCATTTTTTCCCCTTAAATGTGGTTCACCTCAGGGCTTTTGCCCCTGCTGTTTTTTCTATCTGGAATGCTCTTCCTCAGCCCTCATCAACAGGAAGTTGATGACTTCCTGTCAAACTTCAACTCAAATGTCTTATCCTCAGTGAGACTATCTCTGACCACCAGTTCCAAGCTAGTCTACCACATCATCCTATTGTTTTCTTCATAGTACTCATCACTATCCAAATATCATATCCACTCATTTGTTCCTGTATTTACTATCTGTTTTTCTCCTCTGCAGTTGACAAATGATGACCCATAGGCCAATTCTGGCATGGCACTCACTTTTATAAAGTTGTGTTGGAACATGACCACACCCATTTCTGTACATATTGTTTAGAGTGGCTCTCATCTTATAAGAGCAGAGTTGGGTAGCTACAGCAGAGACTCTATGACCCCCAAAGCCTAAGATATTTATTATCTAGGTCTTTACAGAAAAAACTTCCATCCCTCTTCCAAACAGTAAGCTCCAAGAAGGCAAAGGCACTATTTGTCTATTTGACTGATCATTCCATTTCTAGTTCCTACCATTTAGTTGGGCCCTAAGACATGCTTACTGAGGACTGAACAAAACAGCACACTTAACCTCAGTTTTCCTTATATGTAGAATAAGGATGCACATGTCTTAAGTGTTGTTTTGAGGATAAAATAAGCTAATAAGGAAGAAAGTGCTTCCTAAACTGTAAAAAAATGGAGTAAAATGTTTATTAAATGTATTATCCTTCAAAGAGCTGTTAAGTAGCTTATGTTTTTTTAAAAAATACTTTTGATTAGCTTATAAAAAGAAGACATATAAACTCTGTTGAATAAAAGTAGTTTCCATTGCTGGAATAAAGTTTTACCAGTAATCAAAACTAAACCCTGTTGGTCAAACCCAAAAGGTTTTCCCACAGCTATGACAGAGGATGCTGTTTGTGTCTTTCATAAACTGAGTACCTCTGGATAAGTCAAATAACATCTCTAAAACTCTGTGTCTTATCCATAAAATAAGAATAGTATAGTTTCTACCCCAATGAGTTGTATAAAAATCAAATGTGATGAAGCATGTGAAGTTTTTAGCATAATGCTTGGCACAGAGTAATCACTCTGTAAGATTTATAGTAATTGTAATTATTATTAGTCTGAAATTAACAAAGCCATTCAGCAGTGCAGTAATTCCCTAAGGTAGTATTATTCAATTGAATATTCATATTCCTCAGTAAAATATTTTTAACACACTCCCCTAATACATATGTATTTATTTATTTATAAATTATATACATGTACTTTTGTGCACCACACAAATATAAAAAATAATTATTTTAAAGAACGAATTCTAAAATACATATAATTTGAAATTCTATTTTCTTCTCATTCCAGTCATCTTGCATATACTCCTGGGCAGCAAGTTCCCCCACTTTCAAGACTCCTGTCCTAAACAACTCTTGCCACATTCTGTTGAGTCCCCAGAAAGCCTTTAAAGCATCACAAAATCCACAGGAGACAGAGAACTTTGAACTCACATGAATTTCAAATTGAAATTTATACATTTGGGGAGTATTTTTCAAGGTAAAGGGAATCCTCACTTCAAACAAACAACTTTGGAGTGTCATAACTTGACAACTGGCATGGATTGTTTCTCTAAAAGCTAAGGAAAAGGGAGCCATAAATTGCCAACAACTGGCTGTTCTCTCAGAAAACCACACACAGCCATAATCAGTACTATCTCATTTGGTTAGAGTTAATCTTCTGGGAGTTCACTTTAAGGTTTCTTATGCTACTTCTGTCTCCCATGGATAGACATTCATGAACATTTTCCAGAATATTATACTAGAATGGGGAAACAGTTAAAATTATGGGCCTGACTGATATTTCTCTTTTCCTGTCCTAATAAAAAGGACCCTTCCCTTCAGCTCAAGACCCTGGATTCTGATCATAAGGGGCTTAAAACAGTGTTCCAAGAAGAAGAGCTATATGAAAAAAGTATGGAGGCAAAGAAAATCCCAAAATGTGCAAAGAAAGTTTGTGCAAGCAGTTGGGGGTGGCTAGAAAGGAAAATATGAAGTCATAGTGGAGGCCAGAAGAGCAAGCAGAAGCCAGATAATAGCCTCTCATATAAAGATCTGACTCTTTGCGATCCCATGGACTATACAGTCAATGGAATTCTCCAGGACAGAATACTGGAGTGGGTAGCTGTTCCCTTCTCCAGGGGATATTATCAACCCAGGGATCAAACCCAGGTCTCCCACATTGCAGGCATATTTTTTACCAGCTGAGCCATCAGGAAAGCCCAAGAATACTGGAGTTGGTAGACTATCCATTCTCCAGTGGATCTTCCCAACCTAGGAATAGAACCAGGGTCTCCTACATTGCAGGTGGATTCTTTACCAGCTGAACTACCAGGGAAGCCCAAAGATTGAACATGTATGCTAAATTTTTAACTTGATCCTATGAACAAGGGATCTGGAGAGGGAAATGGCAACCCACTCCAGTATTCTTGCCCAGAGAATTCCATGGATGGAAGAGTGGGCTGTGGTCCATGGGGTCACAAAGAGTCGGACACGACGGAGCAATTAATACACACATGACAAGGGAAGCCAGTGAAGAGTTTTAAGAAGTGAAGTGTCAAGGTCAGTTTCCAGTTTTAAATAGATTTCTCTGGCAACTGCATAAAAAATAAATTTGAATAGAACCAAACTGGAATCCGAGAGACCATCTGAAAGGCTTATCTAGGGAAGCAATGACGAAATTCTAAGTCCAAGCTCTGATGAGTAGTACCAAGAGAAGGAGGCACACTAAAAAAGAACTAGAAGGATTTGGAGACTCATTGAACATGAAGAATGAAGGCAGGAATCTTCTGCTTTTTAACTCGGATGACTTAGTGGGTGGGATACTATCAGCTTGAGAAAGAGTTTAAAGTTGTGTGCTCAGTTGCTCAGTCGTGTCTGACTCTTTGACACTCCCACAGACTGTAGCCTGCCAGGCTCCTCTGTCCATGGGGATTCTCCAGGCAAGAATACTGGAGTGGGTTGCCATGCCCTCCTCCAGGGGATCTTCCCAACCCAGGGATCGAACCCAGGGATTGAACCCAGGTCTCCCACATTGCAGGCAGATTCTTTACTGTCTGAGCCACCGATTGAGGGGACTAAGAACAAACAAATGTGTAGCAAGTGGTAGATATTTGAGTCTCAGGCTCAAGGAGGTAAGGATATAAATCTGGAATCATCAGCATATAATCAGTTCAAAAAAACTGATTATATATATAACTCAGGTATGCAAAGAAAGACAGAAGTCATACGCTGGAAACCCTGCTTGAAAATCTTCTTGTCACTCACAGATTATAATGTTTCTTTGTTTTAAAAATCAAAAGCTTTATATCAAAAGTTTTACATACTAGATTTAGAAGCATTCAAAGATGAGTTGAGCTTTTTTGGTTTGTTTTTGTTTGCTTGTTTGTATCAGATACTATGATGATATTCCCCTTTCTCCAGTCCAACACATACCAATTTCACCATATATTTTACTGAAAAAGTCAATAAAATTGAATGGTTTATTTTTATTTGGGGAGAGGGGACAAGGGGTAGGATAGGCAAGTTACCAAGAAAACCACATTAATATTTCATGAAACTATATTTGACAATATAGTGTGTGTTTATATCATTAATCCTTACTGTTTTAAAATTTCAGTGGCAATCTTAATCTAATTAGGATGGATTAAAATGGTATCCTCAACTCTGTTTCCTTCAACCTGAGATATTAAAAAGATGATATGTGAGTTTCAAAAATTCATAGGTGTTCTATTGGGTATTAAATACTGAGTAACAAACCAACTCAAAAGTTAGTGATGTAAAAACAATCATTTTATTTGCTCAAGATTCTTTGGGTTAGAGATTCATGTAGGTCTCAGCAGAAGCAATTTATCTCTGCTCCACATCAGCTTGACTGGAGCTGGAGGATCCAAGTGGGTTCACTCATAAGTCTGAGACTTTGGTGTTCGTTAAACATTTCTCTTCTCCCACACATGCCCTGTCTCTCCAGCAGGACAATCTGAACATTTTTATGTGGTGGCTGTGTTCCAGTGAAAAGTGAAACTACAAAGCCTTTGTGGCTCAGGCTGAGAAGTTGCACAACTTCTGTCATGTCCTGTTGGCCAAAGCAAGTCTTAAGACCAGCCCAGATTCAAGGAGAGAGGACACAGGCTCCATCCCTCAGTGAGGCATGCTTGGATGGAAGGAATTTTGGGGGCTGTCTATGCAGACAATATTACACAGATATTACTATCAGTTAAAGTGCTCTTAGCTTTAGCAATAGAAGACCCAAGTAAGCATGGCTTAAACAATACAAGTTTATTATATTACAAATAAGTACAGAGGTAGAATGGAATGAGAGTTGGTTAATTCAGTGTTTTTTTGAAGATAGCATGGACCTAGACTCATTCATCTTTCCATCATGCCATCCTTAGTGTGGATGATAATGCTTCTTGTGATCCCAACATGGCTAGGCTGATTCCAGACATCAAGTACTCTTGCAACAATATCCAAAGGTCAAAAAGCAAGATGAATGGGGTAGGGGGAGGCAGTATTCCTTCCTAATTGCATCATATGCCCATTCCTAACTCAGTAACTCGGAGAAGGCAATGGCACCCCACTGCAGTACTCTTGCCTGGAAAATCCTATGGACAGAGGAGCCTGGTAGGCTGCAGTCCATGGGGTGGCTAAGAGTCGGACATGACTGAGTGACTTCACTTTCACTTTTCACTCTCATGCATTGATGGCAACCCACTCCAGTGTTCCTGCCTGGAGAATCTAGTGGTCTAGACCACTGGTGGTCTAGTGGTTAAGTGGTTAAGCTTTTATGCCCTCACTTCCAAGGGTACAGGTTCCATCTTTGGATGTAGAACTAAGATCCCACAAGCCATGCAGTCCCTGCAAAGTCCCTATAAGTTTTCTTGAGAAATTTCTCTCAGGGAGGCTTTGGATTACATTCTGGTGTCAAGAAGGCATAAGTAGCAAAGCAAAAAAAAAAAATATCAGAGCTAAACTGGTCTGCCATGTTCAGTCATCATCTTGGGGCCCATACTTTACAGAACTGCCTCTGCAGAGCACAGTTGTGTGGAGACAGGAAGTCAAGAACCAATGGCGATTTATTTCACCAGTGGGACCACAGGCTCTCCCAAGATGGCCCAACACTCTCAGAGCAGCCTGGGAATTGGGTATACCCTCTGTGGAAGGTAAGGAGGAAAACTGTTTTTTTTTTTTTTTTTTAATTATCCCCTGAGCTGCCAATATGTATATCCAATTGCCTAGTTGGCATCTCTACTTGGGTGGCTATTAGGTATTTCCAATGAAACATCTACAAAATAGAACTCTCAATGTCTTAATTCAGGAAATTGTACCATCTAACCAACTGGTCAAGCAAGAACTTAGGAACTGACCTTGATTCAGTCCCCACAACAGCATGTCTGGCTCCTTCTCCTTTTGGCCACATAAATTTGCCCACCCAGAAAGGCCGTCCAAGATGTCCTAAAACTATCACATTACCCTATTTCATTTTCCTCATAGCACTTATCATTATTTGAAATTGTGATATTTACTTAGATACTTATTCACTATCTATCTCCCTTAAAACAGGGAAGAAATCTGGTCTTCCTTGCCCTCTGCTATAGAACAATGTCTATCATATAATATTTGCTCAGTAAATAGTTGTCACCTCAGTGGACAAACTCAGAAAACCATGCCAAACCCAGACTCCCAGTCTACTCTCAGACTACCTAAGATTCTGAAAAGCCCTCTATCAAGAATGAGAGGTGGTGCTGCTCATCCGGGCGTGGGGCTTCTTTTGACCCTTCTCCATAGCCATTGAGGTTCCAAGGCAAGGCTGTTCCTTAAGGACACAAATTTGTTTACTTTCCTGTTTCTTTGTTTTATTTCAGCTTGGTCTGTATTGTTGCTTCCCCATATCACTTAGGTATTGGCTAGACCTGAAGTCCACAGATATCATATGGAACATGTCTGACACTGGCTGGATCAAGGCTGCCATTGGCAGTGTGTTTTCCTCCTGGCTTCAAGGAGCCTGTGTCTTTGTGCATCGGATGGCCCAGTTTGACACCGACACTTTCCTGGATGTAAGTCACTACTTCAAATTACATATAGTTTTCTAAATTACATATAGGTTTCTCTTGTCTTTCCCAAAACCATAGAGACATGATTCCTCAGAATGCAGGACTTCTTGGGCTTATGAAAACCATTTCTTTTTTAAGAAGTAAAGTCTCCAGAGACTTGGCTTTAAAATGTATTTAACAGAGTGAAAAAGGAACACCCACAATGCTCTTAAGCATAAAACCCCTCTTGTGCTTCAAATTCTTCAGAATTTGCTAGTATCACTAAATCAGTGGCCACCTGAGAGTCTGGTTCTAAATAACAGATTAAGTCTCAGTTCAGTTCAGTTCAGTTCAGTCACTCAGTTGTGTCCGACTGCCTGAGAGTCTGGTTCTAAATAACAGATTAAGTCTCAAGTCTAAATAAATCTTTGGTTTCTGTTTCAGTGAAACAAAGACAATAGTTGATAAATCCGAACTCCTGTGTAGAGGAGATGAAGGTGGTGTCACCTTTCTCCCAGAGTAGCGCCTTTCATTCTGCCTTCGCCCTGTGCTTCTCACTTTGCTAATTCTCAGAACCCAATATTCTTCTTGAAACCAGGAACATCCATCCTTCTCAGCCAGCAACAGCTAGAATGAGATATCAGATGACTCCAGTTTCTTTAGCCTTTAGAAAAATGTGATTCAAGGCCAATTATTTTTCAACTCCATGAATGATCAATCAAGTTTAACAAAATACTTATTATTAAAAGCACCACACCTGTGTGTGACTAAAAGCTATGCTCACCCTGTTATTTTGCCAACTGGTTTGACGAGATGGTTTATGAGTTTTCACAGAAATTTAGAGTAACATAAGAACTTGGGTCTCTACATCAGATTTGTAAAGTTACTTGAAGTAGATAAGTTAATTTTACAGTTTTAAAACCAACATTTATAAAATAAGAATATTTTATTATTTATGAAATATTCTCTTTCATAAAGTATTAAATATGTTATAATATTTAAATAGAAATATTTAATAATATGTTAATATACCATCACATATAATTACATATAACATTATTAGTATTCTTATTTAGTATATTCAATGAGACAAAATGAGAATAAATATTAAAATAAAATATTCTTTTATAAAATATTAAATGTGTAAGATCTAAATATCTTATATGTCATTGACAAATTATATATTAATATAATATTGATATATCTGTTTCATGTAATACTAAATACAAATATTAAAATTGTTTTAATTCAGTTGCTAAATTGTGTCTGAATCTTTGCTGCCACCCTGACAGAAGCATGGCAGGCTTCTCTGTCCTCTACTATCTCCCAGAGTTTGCTCAAACTCATGTCCGTTGAGTCAGTGATGCTCTCTAACCATCTCATCCTGTGACACCATTTTCTCCTTTTGCCTTCCATCTTTAGCATTGAGGTCTTTTCCAATGAGTTTTCTCTTCACATCAGATGGCCAAAGTATTGGCACTTCAGCTTTAGCATCAGTCCTTCCAGTGAAAATTCAAGGTTGATTTACTTTAGGTTTGACTGGTTTGATCTGTTTGCTGTCCAAGGGACTCTCAAGAGTCCACATTTGAAGGCAAAAGTTTTTCAGCACTCAGCCTTTTATATGGTCCAAATCTCAGATCTGTACGTGACTACTGGAAAAACCATAGATTTGACTAAATGGACCTTTGTCAGCAAAGTGATGTCTTTGCTTTTTTAATATGTTGTCTAGGTTTGTCATAGCTTTCCTTCCAAGAAGCAAGTGTCTTTTAATTTCATGGTTGCACCACAATTTGAAAGCATCAGTTTTTTAGCGCTCAGCCTTTTATATGGTCCAACTCTCACATTCATTCATGACTACTGGAAAAACCATATTTTTGACTATATGGACCTTTGTCGGCAAAGTGGTGTCTTTGCTTTTTTAATACATTGTCTTGGTTTGTCATAGTGTTCCTTCCAAGAAGCAAGTGTCTTTTAATTTCACCATCCACAGTGATTTTGGAGCCCAAGAAAATAGTGTTTCACCGTTTTCATTGTTTCCCCATCTATTTGCCATGAAGTGATGGGACCAGATGCCATGATCTTAGTTTTTTTAATGTTTTAAAGCCAGCTTTTTCACTCTCCTCCTTCACTCTCATCAAGAGGCTTTTTAGTTCCTTTTGCTTTCTGCTGTTAGAGTGGTATCATCTGTGTATCTGAGGTTATTGGTATTTTTCCATGAGATGATCACATGTCAATGAAAGAAAAGAGGAGGTTGTAGACATCAGCTCCAGTCATTGCCTTTAATTAACCACTGCTGATATTTCGTCTTTCTCCATCATCCAGACGCTTACCACTTATCCCATCACGACCCTCTGCAGTGCTCCCACCGTGTACCGGATGCTTGTGCAAAAAGACCTTAAGAGGTATTTGGGCAGAAATCTCCATTTGAACCACAAACAAAAGTTATAATCCAGCAACACAGATCTCCCCTTTTCAGTACAAGATAGTTTCTCAGTCTCACCATTACTGACATTTTGAACCAAATAATTCTGTGTCATGGAGTGCTGTCCTTTGCTTTGTAGCATTCTACCTGGCCTCTACCTACTATTAACCTGTATCAGTAGGACTTCCCTCTCCATCAGTGGTGATGATCAAAAATGTCTCCAGACATTACCAAGAGTCTCCTAGAGGGCAACCTCCCACCCCTGGCCCCCAACATCCCCAGTTTAAGAATCATTGGAACAACAGAACACTTCCAGAGACAACAAGAGTTCTGTAATCCCAGTGCTTTTATCACCCCTGCTCTAAACACACACACACACACACACACACACACACACACATATCTATATTTATACTGCCCTGAAGTTAATAAAGTCTTATGACTTAAAGCTTATATTCAACTTAGCCAAATCACCTGAACATTAGGTGAAGTTGCAAAGTATATTTATTTAACTAACATGAATTTAATACATAAGGAGAGAGAGAAAGGAAGAAACAATTTAAGTCATTACAGTCACCTGCTTCTCCCCTAAACCTGGATCCTTCAAAGACAAAACAAACAGAAAAAAGTCTTCCCCCAAGGTGTGGATGTCTAGGAGGGAGATAGCTATGAGAAACAATAAAGGAGACATGAATCTTCCCTTTTCCTAATCAACTCCTTGTGGCCCTCAGAATGTGAACATCTTGCTCAAATTTTAAGATTAATTCAAGGACTTCTATTCTGAATAGGCCCAATTCATTTTCTACCAAACCCTCCCTCCCATTATGGACCTCACTATGTTAGAATTGAGCTGTTCCAAGCTTTCTCACCTGAACCTGGCTGGGCAATTGAGTAGTAAGCCACTGGTTAAAAGCTCATGCTACAAAGTCAAATAGGTGGACTCTGCTCCTAATAGTGGATCTCAATCACTCAAGAGGACCTTGCTAAGGCTCCCTTAACTCCATCCATAAGAGATATTTAAGAGCCACCTCACAGGTTGTGGTAAGAATTCAACAACAGCAGCATGTTTGGTGAATGAGATACTTGACAAGTGATAAGTGTAGAGTACAGATTATTCAACTCTGCTCTTTATCTTTCGGAGGGCTTGGGCAAGTTCTTTAACTTTTTTCAACCTCAATGTCTTCATCTGTAAAACAGAGTTTGTGAAGATTATGAGAGTGCTCCACAAGCCCTTGTAACATCATAAATGTTCTATTAATACTAGCTGCCATATTTCTTGGCTCTTAATAAGTTCTTAATATCATTATTAGCATTTTCTCCAACATTTTCCTCTCTTGAATGACCTGTTAAATGTAAACTCCACCAAGAAACTGTTTTAATCATAACATACCCCATGTGCCTAGAACAACATCTGACAAGAGTAGTTGCTCAACAAATATTCTCTGAATGAACTTTCCTAAGACTTGCCCTTCCTCACTCTTTGCTTGTTTCCAATGTCCTAGTTATCTGCCAATGAAAGCCACTCATATTTTGCTCCCCAAAGACCCCAGTGAAACTCTCTCTCCAGATATAAATTCAAGAAGCTGAGGCATTGCTTGACAGGAGGGGAGCCACTCAATCCAGAGGTGCTGGAACAGTGGAAAGTGCAAACTGGATTGGAGCTGTATGAGGGCTACGGACAGACAGAAGTGGTATGTTTAATGGACAAAGTTTAGCCTTTCAACCCCAGGACTGTCAACTGAGCCCCTGAAGTGTTCCCATCATGCTCTAAATTGTGATGGTATTTCCTAAAACTTCTAAATTGCCCGACTAGGTTTGACTGAAGGGGAATTATGATTATTCTTGGCTTTCCTGCCTCCTCACACAGGCTAAGTCTCAGAGGTGTTAGAGATTGAAGAGGTTCAAAATTGAATAGCTCATCTTTCCAATGCACTGGGAAGGACCCCAGAGAGTCCCAGTGGGCTTAATAGAACTTAAGGTGCACTTAATGGTACTCAGCCAAAAGGAGTGATTTTCAAAGTGTAGTCCCCAAACCAGCAGTATCAGTAGCACCTATGAATTTGGGAGAAATACAAATTCAAATACCCTGGCCTCTCCCTGACCTATGAATGAGAAACTGGGATGGGGCCCCAGCAATGTGTTTTAACTGATACATACTCAAGTTTGAGAACTACTAGTACTCTCGCCTGGAGAATCCCATGGAAGGAGGAGCCTGGTAGGCTGCAGTCCATGGGGTCTCGAAGAGTCAGACATGACTGAGTGACTTCACTTTCACTTTTCACTTTCATGCATTGGAGAAGGAAATGGCAACCCACTCCAGTGTTCTTGCCTGGAGAATCCCAGGGATGGGGGAGCCTGGTGGGCTGCCGTCTATGGGGTCGCACAGAGTCGGACATGACTGAAGCAACTTAGCAGCAGCAGCAGCAGTCTCAAATAATATATTTTGGAAGATGAGCTTGAATACTTGAAAAATCAGTCAAAACTGGGTCTTGGATTTCATTGTCATGATATATTAATAGCTACAGAAAAGTGAATTTTTACATAGTGACATAAAATATATTCTCTTAATAGGGAATAATTTGTGCCAATCAGAAAGGACAAGAAATTAAACCAGGCTCAATGGGGAAAGGAGTACTACCCTACGATGTGCAGGTGGGTAATACCCAACTGGTTCAACAAAGAAGAGAGACTATTTCAGATTTCTGCTATTCATTACAGAACTATTAATAACCCATTTTCATTTTGTGTAAAGAAAGTTTTAGGTACCTAAACTGTTTCTTTCATTCTAGATTATTGATGAAAATGGCAATATCCTACCACCTGGAAAAGAAGGGGAAATTGCCCTCAGGCTAACATCTACACGACCCTTCTGTTTCTTCTCTGAATATGTGGTACAAGAATGTAGAACTTTAATAGACTTTAATAGAAAAGGTGGTATAATAGGGAGTCATATAGACTTGGGTCCAAATTTCATATCCCACATGTTTTGCTATGTAACCTTGGACAAGTCACAAAATCCAAGTCTATTTCATCAGCTGTAAAATGAAAAAAATAGATATATTATCTCTCTCCTAAGGATTTTGTGAAGATTAAACTCTATGTGAAAGAAACCAGCTACTTTGGTTGTCCTCAGGAAGGACACCTGGATAGGCTTTAGGGGGTCGGGGGAGGTAGATATGTGGTGCCATGGGTGGCATAGATAATATTTTTTATTATGCTCTTGTATTCTTTTGTATTCTTTGCCAGGAACTACCTTTTTAAATTTTTTTTTTTAGAAATAGAATGAAATGTACTAGTCACTTCATGGGTGCCATACCCCTTCTATTCTGATCAAACTAATCCCCAATGTCATGTTTGATTCATAGGACAATCCAGAGAAAACTGCTGCCACCATAAGAGGGAATTTTTACGTCACTGGAGACAGAGGAGTGATGGACAGTGATGGTTATTTCTGGTTTGTTGGCAGAGCTGATGATGTCATCATATCCTCTGGGTATGTACATTTGGTACTTTTAGAAAGTCACAATTTACCAGGGAAATCTACTTAGGTGTAGATATCAAAGGCTTCTTCTTTTCCCCTTCTAGGTACCGTATTGGGCCATTTGAAGTGGAGAGTGCACTAATTGAGCACCCAGCAGTCGTTGAATCAGCTGTTGTCAGCAGTCCAGATCCAGTCAGAGGAGAGGTAGTATGAAGGTCACTAATTAAAGCAGCAATCTCATATTTTCAAGTTGCCCATCTAACCACTTAAAAGAATGAATCAAAAGTAGTCATGTAATGAGACACACATGGCAATATATATTAGGCAATCAACTTTACAAGTGAGTTGTGTACCAAAGGGAATGTTTTAAGATTCTTTTAGTAGCAAATGACAGAAACTCAACTCAAACTGACTTATATTTCTTTAAAAAAAAAAAAACAATCTATTGGCTCACACATCCAAGGGTTCATGTGATATTAGCAAAACTAAGTCTGTCTCTATTTCTTGCTCTGCCGTTCCTTATGTTGGCACTATTTGGGCAGGTTCTTCCCACCTGACGGTAACAAACACCATATATACTTAACAAATTACACCTTGACAACCCCAGGAAAGGAGACAGCTTTTTGCTGTCTTTGCAAAGATCTTTGCTGTCTGGCTCAACCTGGATCATATGCCAGTCATTGGACATAGGAGTTAGTGTCAACTCCATCAGAGAGGTAAAGTAATCCTCCACAGGCAAATCAGGGTGCTGTTACTGAAAAGGGAAGACCAGATACTGCACAAGCAAAAGCAGATTTTACTATATGTATGATTGTCGTGAAATGCGTACTATACTTTCTCACAGAAACAGTGCAAATAAGAGATTGTGACCAAGTTCCCAAACAAATACCACAATCCTAATTAGGACCCAATGAAAGCGACTTCAGGGAATGACAAAAGTAGCCTTAGTTTTTGATGTTCAGTTGCTCAGTTGTGTCTGACTCTTTGGGACCCCATGGACTGCAGCACACCAGGTTTCCCTGTCCTTCACTATCTCCCAGAGTTTGCTCAAAATCAGATCCATTGAGTCAATGAGGCCATCCAACTATCTCACCCTCTGTTGCCCCCTTCTCCTCCTGCCTTCAATCTTTCCCAGCATCAGGGTCTTTTCCAGTGAGCTGGCTCTTCCCATCAGGTGGCCAAAGTATTGGAGCTTCAGCTTCAGCATCAGTCCTTCCAATGAATATTCAGTGTTGATATCTTTTAGGACTGACTGGTTTGATCTCCTTGCTGTCCAAGGGACACTCAAGAGTCCTCTCCAGCTCCACAATTTGAAAGCATCAGTTTTTTAGCACTCAACCTTTTATATGGTCCAACTTCCACATCCATACATGACTACTGGAAAAACCATATTTTTGACTATATGGACCTTTGTTGGCAAAGTGATGTCTTTGCTTTTTAATATGTTGTGTAGGTTTGTCATAGCTTTCCTTCCAAGAAGCAAGTGTCTTTTAATTTCATGGCTGCAGTCACCATCCACAGTGATTTTGGAGCCTAAGAAAATAGTCTTTCATTGTTTCCATTGTTTCCCCATCTATTTGCCATAAGTGATGGGACCAGATGCCATGATCTTAGTTTTTTGAATGCTGAGTTTCAAGCCAGCTTTTTCACTCTTCTCTTTCACCTTCATCAAGAAGCTCTTTAGTTCCTCTTAGCGTTTTGCCATTAGAGTAGTGTCATCTGCATATCTGGGGTTATTAATATTTCTCCTGGCAATCTTGATTCCAGCTTGAGCTTCATCCAGCCTGGCATTTTCCATGATGCACTCTGCATGTAAGTTAAATAAACAGGGTGACAATATACAGCTTTGACAGACTCCTTTCCCAATTTGGAACCAGTCCATTGCTCCATGTCTGGTTCTAACCGTTGTTTGTTGACCTACATACAGGTTCTCAAGAGGCAGGTAAGGTAGTCTAGTATACCCATCTCTTTAAGAATTTTCCACAGCTCAGTTGTGTCCAACTCTTTGTGACCCCATAGACTGTAGCCCATCAGGCTCCTCTGTCCATGGAATTCTCCAGGCAAGAATACTGGAGTAGGTTGCCATTTTCTTCTCCAGAGGATCTTCCTGACCCAGAGATCAAACCCAGGTCTCCTGCATTGCAGGCAGATTCTTTACCATCTGAGCCACCAGGGAAGCTCCAGCCTTAGTTCTAGGAGGAAGTCAAATAGTATGGAAGAGAGAATTTTCTTTTCCTCATGGAAGTTTCCTATATACTTTACGTTGAAATTTCAAAAACACTTTGCTTATCAGCATTCTCCCACATCTCTTTCTGTATTCCTGGCTCAAATTATACATGACCTTCTGTGGATCCCATACTCATACCTCCAGTATCACTTCCATGATCAATGGATTCTGTTGTCCAAAATACTTTTCTCCTGTCACCAAATTCTCCTTGTCTCAATACAACCATTTCAGCTGAATATCAGAATTAAACATGAATTAGAATCAATGTATGAATTGTTAATAACTTATATTCACCTCAGTAGTTATCTAGTTAGTGGGTTTTAAACAGTATTACAAAGAGAAGCAAAAAATATCAGGCAAGAAAGACTTTTTATAGTAGATCAGTCCTTTCTGAGTCCATTTCTCAACATACAAACTTTCTCCATCAGGCCTCCTCAAAATCCTCTCAAAACACATATTCTCTAAACCTCCAATAATCCTCTACTACTTCTTAAGTATGATGGAATAAGTGGCTACCTGTCAATCAAGGACTGCCTATTTAATAAACAGGATTAGTCTGGTTGAAATGTTAAATACTAGTGTGACATGAAAATAAAATGAAGCCTTTAGCTTTATTGAACCACTGCATTCCTCACTCTCTCAAACCATTTATCCGGAATTAGATCTCAAAACCTCACTGTATAGTTGTATTCAAGCTTTGTTCATAGGTGATCTCCAGCATATGCATGCATTACTCAATCTACTATTAACAAACAATTAAGTATTGGTGTTTGCCATTGATTCCAAACTCTTTCATGTGTCTGAAAAAGAAATATATTGATATAAATTGATTTTTTTCCCCCTACAGGTAGTGAAAGCTTTTGTTGTTTTATCTGCACCCTTTAAATCATCCAACCCAGAGAAATTAACTCTTGAACTTCAGGATCATGTAAAAAAATCAACTGCACCTTACAAGTATCCAAGAAAGGCAAGTATTGTGCCCAAAAGTTAAATGTGTTACCAAATAAATATCTAAACTAGTAAGTACATATATTAGCTTTTGATTTTATAGTAACTCATTATACAAGTAGAGGACACCTGTTTCAACTTTAAGAATTTTGCTTTAAAATACTTTATATTAAGATACTACAGATGTTTGAAGAATTAGAATCTTTGGTCATCTCTACAATACTAAGTAACTACTAAAGATCCTTATCAGACTAATCAGTCCCATTTCATATAAGGAAAAAAAAATAGTGGCCAATCGTTTTCAAAGACAGCACGACTTATCTATCATAGTACTTTTGGGCCATTATACCTTTCTAAATTCAAAGCATGTGACTTTAAGTATTAAGGGATCAAATTCAAGGGACAGGAAGAAAATACCATCCAAAGAAACTGTGGAATTTTTCCTGAAACCTTCTCCAAAGGAGGGATTTAAGGACAATTCTATATAAAGACACACAGATGGCACTACAATTTCCTTCTAGTCCTAGAATCCTATTAGTTGATATTGACTGATCCTCTACGTAAGAATTCAGTTTCAGTTGGCATCATTTCAGCTAAAAGGTAGTTAATTTCAACCTAAGCAACCTAATTTCCATTCAGTTCACTTAATCAGTGCCTAGTTTCTTTTCATAAATGTTTGAGGACATTTTAAAATACAGTAGTCATATCTTGAGGGAGAGCAGAAAGTATTTTACTGTCAAGTCAAGGCCTAAGTAGGAAATTGTATATACTCAAAATTATCTTTAAAAAATCTCCCCAGAACTTCCAGGACCCAGTTCTTAAAAGGTCAAAAAAAAAAAACGAGAATTAACTTGATGTTTCTCTTTGCATTTAGCTGTGGCCTGCATCTCCCTGGGGAAGTAGAGACCTAGGTCTGGTTTGAATTAGAGGAAAGCAATAGAATAAAGGGACTGTTCTTCTGTAAAGCAAACCAGCATTAAAAACCAGCATGATGGAGCTCCACTGTCATCTTTATATATAAACAGAACAGTTTCTGGTGACCAAGACATTCAATTAGCTTCACACAACAGACACTGAAAGTCAACAGACACTTGATCAGACACTTAAAGTCACATGCTTTACTAGTGGGGACAGTAAACTTGATCAAGTGTCTCATACTATGTTTTTCTGATAACTAGGTGGAATTTGTTAAAGAACTCCCAAAGACAATCACTGGGAAAATCAAACGCAACGTTTTAAGAGACCATGAATGGGGTCGAACATAGCCTGACAAGAACACACTGGCATTAAGCAGTTAACAGGGCTGCTTTCTTTTAGCCCTTTTTTCCCAATAATTGAGCGACTACTCTCTTAAAATGCTTACGATCTTTCCTGGTTGAAAAACTCTACCGAGTTTTTGTTTTGCACTTCACCAAAAAATAAGTAAGTAAAAATCTAAAAATATTTGGGAAGAAAATGATGACCAAACAACAAAGGCAACGATAAATGGCTTGTAGTGTTTAAAATAGGAGTCAAATGATTAATTAGAAAAACATAATGGACAATGAATTTACCTTGTGCCTGATCTTTTCAAAATAAAGATTAGAACTATTCTAAGAGAAATGCTCAAGACGCAATTTCTTCTACTTAAAATCTTTATGTGCTACTAATTCTTTAAGGTGAATTAAAATACTACTCTTAAAGTAAGGACTCTAAAGAATTCAAAAGTCAATAAATGAACTTAATTAAGTACTATACTATATACTTCATTTTGAAGCAAACTCACTGTAAAATATCTAACACTTGAATTAGACATAAAATGCTTAAAAGTTTTTAGTTTTAGAAACTAATATTTGTATCTTTACTTTTTGGACAACACACAACTTTTAATACATAATATGACATAAAAACATCTTTTATGATTAAACTACTTTATAATTACAATTATAGAGCAAGAGCTTTACTAAGAGGCAGAAAGAAAAAGTAAAGACAGAGAACACTAGTATTTAGGGAACTAATTTTATTTTTCTGAAAACATTAGGAACTATCAAAAAAAAAAGCTGAATACCTGGCCATATCAAAAGCAAAATACAAGTAAAAACAACATTCAGAAATCATATTTAATCATAGAGAAATATGTTTTAAAATATCAAATTTAACACTTTCCTCCATAAAGCAAAACAAGTTTACTAAACCACAACACTGGAGTTTAACTAATTTTTTAAAATAAAAATTAAAAGAGAAAAAGCACTCCATTCCCACCCTGGAATCCCATCATATATAAAATAATCTGCTCAAACGTTAGTGGAAATAAACAATTGGTAAACTTGAAAATAAATCTCTCAATGAACGAACTCAGATTCCAACAGAACACGGTACTACCTCGTATTTGCAGAAGAGCTTTTGTCACACTTAGGCCTTACCAAATACAAATGTAGAAGGGGATTACAACAAACTACTACATCAAAATCTTTATGTAGAGTAGCAGCTTTCACAAAATAAAACGAACCTAGTTCCATACAATTGTATGCCTACAGCCAATTTTATTCCCCAAGTCTTGTACTACCAAAATAAAAGTATCTTTGTCTTGGAAAGTCTGAAGGCACCAAAATCCTATTATTCACATTCCCCCAGTGATACTTAGAATGCTTTTATCATCCTTTCAAGATAACTTCAACTTATTAAGAGTTAACATTCTAAAGATATATAAGGAAGCGCCAGCCTCATCTGCATTAGCAAGGTCCTTTCTATTCACACAGCAGGGGTTGGCCTGTTCATTCACCTCTGACTCTTTGCAATCCCATGGACCATAGCCCACCAGGCTCCCCAGTCCATGGAATTCTCCAGGCAAGAATACTAGCGTGATTCGCCATTTCCTTCTCCAGGGGATATTCCTGACCCAGGGATTGAACCTGGCGTCTACTGTGCCTCCTGCATTGGCAGGTGGATTCTTTGTCACTGAGCCACTTGGGAAGCTATTCTCTTTGCCCCATCCCAAATTCTTCTGGTTTGAAGAATTAACCAGAATCATTAGAAGGATAAAAATTATTTCCATGTTCACTAGCCAATAAACAACTACAGCCATTGGTGCAAGACTTAACATTTATACTGCCAAACTTGTTAAAAAATAAATCCAACTCCAAAAGCTAATTTCACAACCCCTCAGTATTCTCAATTATTTTATTTTGCAATCCTCTTTGTTATCTCTCTTCTTTTTTCAGTTTTACCCTGGAGGAACCCCTGAAAAAACTTTCAAAGTATTGCGTGTGTCAGCACCAAGTTGAAGGATACTCATGTTTCACAGAAATTCACAACCGTGAGAATAGGACTCTCAGTTCTTCTTATTCTCTCAATGACAAAATCTCAAGCTGAGATTTTGAGAAAGGGTTCCTCACCCAGTCACATAGTGTTGGGAAAAGGAGGGGAAATGCTATTTAATTTGGTTTTGCAATTCTTCAAGGAGAGTTTAAATAAGGCTTGAGACGTTGCTTTCTTCTTTTTCAAATCCAAGTGTCTGTGGAAACCAAGAGTGCCTTATTCAACATAATTATTCCAAAGAGTCAGTTTCTTTTAATCCAAGACTCCTGTCACTTTAAAGAAAAAAATATTTTTCTCCAGGCCCTCATAAAAACAGCTCATTTGTTCTTGCAATGAAAAAATGTCTAATGAGACCATTCTTCATCTTCAAAGCATTTAGCAAAATCTGGCCTAGTGTTTTCTTGTACTTAGAACTTACTGGTAATTCACCTTTCAGCTCAAATATCCTGTGGCTAACTCTTCCTCAGATAAGCATTGGATTTCTGTATGTAAGAGATTTACATGCTCTTCATTCAGGTTTTAGTTGGTTCTTTTGTTTTAAACACATAAATGTATCTTTAATTAACCACTTTTGTAGCATTATTTAGAACTTTCTTCAACTCCAAGCTTTTTCTTCACACTGTGAAGAAAGCAATGTGCTGTAATTACCAAAGTCATAGGATATTCTTTTAATAAAGTGATGCAGAATTTGTCATGGAGCCAGCCACTGATGGGGCACTAGGGAGTACAGATGACAGATCACTGGGTTTTCAGATATGAAGACCTACTAAATTTTATTGACCACTGTTTGGAGAGACTTTAGTAACTTAGTTTTCTTGAATTTCCTGATCATTTACAAATCCTACAAATGCTACAGCATGACAAATATTCATGAAATCTGTTGATTCATCAGCTCACACAGAGAAGCTGCTGCTTTTATACAAAACCTCTTTAGCATCATGTAAGTCAATTTATTATACTGACAGTAAAGTCTTCAATTTCTTGTACTCCTTGACCTAGCTAAATGTTGGTATTATTAGATTCTTATCAATTATTCGAATTTTTCTTTTCTGGAAAAAATTCTACCACTAAATAATTTGCTTTCTAAACCTTTTCATTGAATGTGGTTTTTTTGAACAAAAGGTTTACTGTTCTGGTATTCCAACGCCATTAAAATAATCTTTATTTGTCAACGGGCTATGCTTTATAGTTACAACTGCTAAAACAAATGTTCAGTTTGTAAGTTGCATTTCACAAAGGATATACAATGGAACAGCCTGGATTATATATCCCTGTACATTGTAAAGTAGCTTACAGTATAAAGCATTTGAGTCCCTGCTGTACTAGTAGACTGCAGTGACTCAGAAGACACATTCTTTATAACCAACCTTATCAGAAATGTCTGTAATTCTATGCCTAGAATGGAACATTTTTCTTTCAAAACTTGCCTTCAAAAACTGCACCACTGCACCATCAGATCTGTTTGTAACAAATGTTATTAAAACATAAAAATGAGCATAACTTCCATTGTAGGGGCTATGGGTAGGATCCCTGGTCTGGGAACTAAGATCCCACATGCCCTATGGTACTGTCAAAAAAAAGAGGGGTGAGGAGTGGATAAAAACAAAACAAGAAAAATCCCCAAAAGTAAAAAAATTCACAAAACAATTCACTTCTAACCTATACAACCCATGTTTGTCCAATGTTTACAACAAAGCGGCAGGGGACAACTGAGTTGCAATACACAAAAATTCCTTTCTTAGAATGGAAATTTCCCTCTTGAGTTTTGATTTCACAGAGCCTGTTCATTCCTGTAAGTCAGCTGGTAGTGCAGAAGGGGATAGTGGGGAAGGTAATCATGAAGGAGAGGCCAACATCATTCCCCTACCACCCTCTGCTCTCTGCAATAGTGTTCACCAATTTATCCAAAGTCTGTTCTAAGCCAACCAAATGCACGTGGGCCTACTGCACACTGCCATATATGGCTGAAAGACCTCTAACAAAACTATTAACAGAGCTGCTCCACTACTGTGAGTAAATTATGGAGAACACAATATCAAAAACAGTATTTTTAGTCACAATTTTATATGGAATCCCAGCAACATCTCACAAAACTCCAGTTGAAAAATCCACCTCCAAAAAAAAAAAGAAACATCTACCTCCAACACCAAACAATTTCTTTTCCTATCAGAGATCATTTTCATTTGATTCAGATCCTTCTGTGACTTGACTTGCAAGTTCAGGTTTAGCCACCCCCTCATTCACCACATGTGTCTCAGATATTGATTCTGTTGGACCCAGCTCCTCACTGTTCTCTGGTACCACTTGTTGGTTATTTTTTCCTTCTGCTGGGTCATTTTGACTTGATTTGTCACCAGATTCCAATTTAGCTTCTTTCCCATTTCCTGTTTGTGCTGCTTGCTTTGGGTTAAGCTGTGACAAGTCCTTAGCACTCTTCACCACCTCCTGGAGATTGTATTTTCTGAACAACATGTAATCTTTCACAACACTCAGGCAACAGACAGCTTTAATGATTTCTACTACCACTGTGTACTGTGGATTGCTAAGATCCACTTTATTTTCTGAATTAAGGCTGCCTACTATTCCTGTAACAAAAAGGAAAACAAGATAAAAAAAGATACCATTAAGCTCGGTGGATACAAAAACAATCTTTCACCTCCCCCTATTTAGAATTTGTTAAATTTATAACTAACCTTATCAGAAATGTAGTTGTTGAAACACTACATATATTAGTAGTGTTATACTATAGTATATATATAAATGCATGTACTAGTCCACTACTTTACATGTATTTGAATCAAGTTTTCTGAATGCTTTCAATACATAAATACAAATGAAATCCTGAGAAAGTTAATAAGAGCCCTTTTTTCCTCAAAGAAAATGCAATTCTGATTTGGAAAAGACTTTAGTATCTAACTACCAAAAATAATCTCATACCCAACATATTTGGAGAAGGCAATGGCACCCCACTCCAGTACTCTTGCCTGGAAAATCCCATGGACGGAGGAGCCTGGTAGACTGCAGTCCATGGGGTCGCTAGGAGTCGGCATGACTGTGTAACTTTCAAGTAGACAACCTGAGCGACTTCACTTTCACTTTTCACTTTCATGCATTGGAGAAGGAAATGGCAACCCACTCCAGTGTTCTTGCCTGGAGAATCCCAGGGACAGGGGAGCCTGGTGGGCTGCCATCTCTGGGGTCGCACAGAACTGAAGCGACTTAGCAGCAGCAGCAGCAGCAACCCAACATATTGAAGTTAGGCTTGATATTATTTAATGATATTTTAAAATACTTGCTCTCACTCAAAAATATAAGCCCTAAATATTAAAAAAAAAAAAAATCTTAAAAGCAAATATTTACCATGGCACATCTTTGCAAAATCACTAAGAGAAACATACCTGCCAATTCTTTGATAACTTCTTCTCTATTCATATGACTGTTATTCCGAGATTTGTATACAATCTGAAATGTTCCTTTGTTTGGAGCTTTAAACCATGGTTCCAAAAATGTTTCTGCATATTTTTTCATATCTTCTAAGAAAGCCTTGCATGTGCCTGAGATGGGCAACATTCGTAGAATAACCCGAGTCTTCTTCTTCTTGGTTTTGTATATATCTTGGAGAATATGATGCACCAATTTCTCAGGTTCTAAAAGAAAAAAATCAGCACAAAACAAACAGGTAAGTTTCAAAGTCCTCACACATTTTAAACTCTTCAGACTCTCTAAAAAGAATTTTTATTGGCAGTGACATAAACTGACGGTAGATTAGAAAAACTTATCATAATGAATTTTAAGCAAGTTTAACCAAACATTTCTTCCAACTAATATTTCTTTGATGCACTCTGTATTAATACTATATCTAATATTTTAAGTCCACTTTTATCAAAAGCAATTGTTCATGAAGACTCTGGAGTTAATTTATTCATGATGTCTGATTTATCTAATGACAACGTCATACTGTTGTTTTCCTGTAACAGCAGCAACAAACTAATAAACATTAAATAGAACATGTTTTACAAAAACAAAACAAAAATCTTCAAGTCACTCAAGATTTAATCAATCCATTAGCTAAGTCTGTACTGAAGTCTAGATTTCAGACCTCAGAGTCATCCCTTAGCCACAAGATCATAATGTAGTCCTTAGGAAGCATCCTGACCACATACAATTCTATTTGAGGCTGTTCAGTGTTTTCAATATTTTTAAATTAGTTAACTACATTTAAAAACATAGAAACTTCTCCAGATTTCCAACTTCTTTTGAAAAATCGGAAGATCTGGCTATCCTGAGACTACATTCCCAAATGTCTGGAGCCATTCCAAATTGGGAGAGCTGAGTAGCATCTGCTCCTTTTAGACAGAACCATGTACTCTTGTTTTGCCTAAAGTTAAATACAAAGGAAGTGGCAAACCCAGGTTTCTACTCCTAAGCCCATGCTAGTCCACCACCCCATTTCACCTTTCCATATGCCTAGTGCCAACACAGTGCTAACACAGAGAGGATGCAATCAAATGATTAACTGAGCCATGCCCATGAACCCATTTTGTAGGCAGTGTTCTCAGAGTCAGGGTGATGTCCTGATATTATAGGATCAATAATCTTAAAGTGTATTAGTCAGACACACCTATCCCAAGTGTCCTGATGAAGACTACATTATTTGCTCCACTCTCCACTGACTGGAATCTTCTTAGCCTCATCTCAGTGGATGCCTTAATGTCACCAACTTCTTTCTTCAAGGCAGCTTCCACATCATCGTCTTCTCCCTCACTTCCAGAGGGTTGTTGATCCTTGTCTGCAAACTGCTTGCATAAAATTAATGAGGAGAAATGCCACAACAGCTCATATTAAAAGCTCTTAGTTAACTATTTATGTAAACCCCACCCCCAGGGGCAGAAGATGCAATATTAACAATAAAACTTTTAATTTAGACACCACCTCCTCCAAAATGTGGAGAAAGAAGGGAGTTTCCTCAGACTACCATACATATCATTTGAAAATGTTTTCTAAAGCATCTTGACAGTCTGGGACAGAGGGAAATGTGCTCACCAGATGAATCATTACAGGGTGGACTGTAACCCTATCAATAGATATCTCTGTGCCTGATATGACACTCTCCTTTCATAAGATTAAACCAAATAGTTATGAAGTTAAAAATCCTTTACAATTGTACTACTGAAATAGTTAAAGAACTTGTTCAAGGTATCCACATAGACAGGACATACACTTGTTGCCCAGTTCTCTGCTCCACTAGTGATGAATACGGTTACCAATCAGGCACTAATCTTACACATTTATGGAGCATTTTTTGTTTACAGGGATGTTATTTTATGTACATATGCAATTTTTTTAGCCAACTTTCCAAAGTCCTATAACATTCTTTTTATGTAGCTCAGCAGAATTAAATAACATGTTCATCCTTTGAGCTAGTAAATGACAGTACCTTACCTGAATTGAAATAACCTTTGTACTATCCGCCTTCATTTAATTCCCTGGGGTGTGCATGTGTGCGTATTGGTCACAATCCTAAACCAGTAATATAATTATTTCCAAAAATGAACAACTAGATTTCATACGGTATTGTTATAAAATATTTTTACTGCTTAAAATGCATTTTTATATGCACTTGAGAAGAAACTGGCACTAGTACCCAAACCACTATTTTAGAGATGTTACTGCTTAGGATAAACACTGTACAGCCATACGGTTCCAAATGGTGGCAAAAACCTTAAGAACGAATGAAGTGTGAACCTGAACCAGTGTCCTGGTGAGCAATATTTCCCAAAGCTACGATGAGAAATACGTGTTTCTGAAAGAGGTTCAGAAACAACGCCTGAACCGAAGGAAGCAATCTATACCTGGAAGCCACCCTGGTTAACGATGGGGGTGGAAAACAAGGAGGTGCAAGCATTTCAAGCACAAGACCAGGTAGGGATCGGGCGGGGGGGCGGAGGGAATATACCTAGGCGAGGACACGCCTCCTCACCGCCACTGTGGCAGCCAAATTCACGCAACTAGCTTGCCACCCTTTCCTTCTGCCTCAATGACCCGCCCTCCCTGGGACTGGTACCTTTTCTGGTCCATACATGTCGTCGCCGTATTCGTTGAGCAGGCTATAGGCCTCCTCCACGCACTTTCGCTCGTTCATGTTACAGGTGATGAGAATGCCCTGTATCCCGGGCTCGAGCTGGCGGGGCCCACCGCCATCCCAGCGCCGAGCCCGCTTGGCCTGCACATACTGAGCCTTGCCTTTACGCTTCCCGCCGCCAGGCTGAGGAGACTGCTGTATACGGGCCGCCATGGTAGGTTAGAGGTGAGGCCCGCCAGAAACGTGTTTCTCCACAGCCCTGGTCGCTGCTGGCGCGGGATGATTACGTCACTGAGCGCAAAGACGTCCCCTAGTCCCTCCCCCGAGCCTCATTCCGTGCTACGCCGGGTCCTAATGCCGGTACTAAACGGCGGAGGGCTGTGGCGCGATGGCGTGAGGCTCGCCCCTCGTCAGGACTGACAGGCACTCGCCTTAGCCTCACCTCGGGAAGAAGCTGTTTTCCTGGTGTAGGGGCCGGCCACAGGTGGCAGCAGCTTACTGCATCCAGTATAAGCAAATTGGCAGCCCTTTCAGAAGCGGTAGTGGCAGTTTCCAGAACGTTAATGCCGATTGAAGCCTCCAAGTTTCCCCAACTGTAAGGCCAGTGCGGAGAAGAAGAGAACAAGCCGGGCAGTTAGGCAAAGAAAAGGAGATTTATTAAAGCGAAATGAAAGAGTGACTGGCTCTCGAAAAGAAACCCAGTAGAATCCTTCTTATACCCAGTAGAGGGAAACTGGGTTCCCTGAAGTGGGGTGGTTAGTTTATCTTTAGCCTGCAAGTGGAATTCGGCAGTCACGTAGTCTTGAGAGTCAGAGGTGTCCCACGGTAGGGTGATCAGTAGTCTTGGGAAAGTAAGTGCCAGCGGTGAAAATAGGATGTTGCTTGAGCAATGTGATCAGTTACATGGGTCACTGTGACTTTATCTTTTGTTGGTGAGGTCAACACAATGAGGCCCCGTGCAGACCCTATCACCAAGCATCTTTGGTACCTGTTCCTCTAGCCTTCCCTACAATTCTATCAGCTTTCCAAAAGTTTCCAATAAATTCCTTTTTAGCCTAAATTTGCCAGAATATGTTTCTGTATGACTTACAACCAGGAATGATGGGTTGCATAAATGTTTCACACTGCTTTCTCTGTGGTTTTATCCATAGGTTCAGCAACTATCATGTTAATATATTTATCTTTAAAAATCGTTGAAAAGATATCCGTTTTGAGGTATGTGTTCAGGAGGAGTAAGTGCTCCCCACACTCACCCACAGTTACTACTCAGGTACAAAGTTGTTGCCAGATTTGAGTTGCCTCAAACCCTAAAGGCGGTAATCTGCAAAAGGTGCACTGAACTTAGAGTCAATAATCGTTTATTATTGATAAACAATATTTTTTAACCCCAGATTGCCAGGAGAAATATCAATAACCTCAGATATGCAGATGACACCACCCTTATGGCAGAAAGTGAAGAGGAACTCAAAAGCCTCTTGATGAAAGTGAAAGTGGAGAGTGAAAAAGTTGGCTTAAAGCTCAACATTCAGAAAACTAAGATCATGGCATCTGGTCCCATCACTTCATGGGAAAGAAATGGGGAAACAGTGTCAGACTTTATTTTTCTGGGCTCCAAAATCACTACAGATGGTGACTGCAGCCATGAAATTAAAAGACACTTATTCCTTGGAAGGAAAGTTATAACCAACCTAGATAGCATATTGAAAAGCAGAGACATTACTTTGCCAACAAAGGTTCGTCTAGTCAAGGCTATGGTTTTTCCTGTGGTCATGTATGGATGTGAGATTTGGACTGTGAAGAAAGCTGAGTGCCAAAGAATTGATGCTTTTGAACTGTGGTGTTGGAGAAGACTCTTGAGAGTCCCTTGGACTGCAAGGAGATCCAACCAGTCCATTCTAAAGGAGATCAGCCCTGGGATTTCTTTGGAAGGAATGATGCTAAAGCTGAAACTCCAGTACTTTGGCCACCTCATGCGAAGAGTTGCCTCATTGGAAAAGACTCTGATGCTGGGAGGGATTGGGGGCAAGAGGAGAAGGGGATGACAGAGGATGAGATGGCTGGATGGCATCACTGACTCGATGGACGTGAGTCTCAGTGAACTCTGGGAGTTGGTGATGGACAGGGAGGCCTGGCGTGCTGCGATTCATGGGGTCGCAAAGAGTCGGTCACGACTGAGCGACTGATCTGATCTGATCTTACCATTATTTCAAAAAATCTTATCACCATCTTACTTTTTGCTTTCACCTTTGCTTCCACCTTTACTTTTCAGAATGTCATCTGTGGGATTTGCGTAGCATATATTTCTGGAGATCCTGAGCTGCTTGTGAAAAGCAGTCACGTTACACTTGCAATGCTGTGGTGTTGTAGCAGTGGTCCCACATGGGACCTAAGGCATAAGGGGCCTTTCCCTCCCTGGCTCCGGCCTGCATGCTCCATTGAGACAGACACCAGCTATAAAAGTCCCACTCAGCAGTTGGTCAGGGCACCCCAGTGGGATGACCCCTCCCACCCAACCAAGTGAGCAACTGTCAACCAGCAACTAGCTTATAGCCCTGTTTTGCCATTTGTTGGTGCCACTGAAAGCCCCTTCCCCCTCCCTATTGTATATAAAAGGACCCTGAATCCTGACTGAGGTGAGATGGTTTTTGGAGACTCTAGTCTACCATCTTCTTGGTCTCTAGCTTTCCGATTAAACTCATCACTCATTGCTCCAACAACTTGTCTCTTGATTTATTGACCTGTCATGTGGTGAGCAGAATGAACTTGGGCTCAGTAACAAATTTTGCAAGTCAGCCAGGAGCCATGCTGCTCGTGGTGAACTGGCCCCACTTGGGGAACTTTCAGGAAAGGCCCTAGCAGCTGCCAGGACATTTGTCCTCAGGATCTTCCCTTCAGAATTTCCTGAAGTGGCATGGGCTGTCCCAGCATTTGGTAGTTGGAGCAAGGAATTGACATTTGGGAGCTGAGGGGCTCCATATAGTAGGGTAAGTTGCTCTGGTGTGTACCGCTGGGAACATATTCCCCTCTCAATTTGGACTTTTCCTTTAAAGGAAAAGCCAATTTGCAGGGTACCTTTTTGAAAGGGGGGATTGTTGAATTTACCTGATTTTGTGAACTCGTTCATTTGCTTTTGGTTTTGTGTCCATTCATAATGGAGTCTGTTTGTGCCTTTGGTATTAAATTTCTGTTTTGTGATTCTTGAACTTATCAGTAGAGGAAATACTCCATCTGTCCCTAAGGAAAGCTGTTTGGGCTGTATCGTAAATAAATGGGCAAGATATAGCTGTGGGCCTATGACTAAGAAAGAGATGATATCCTGTTCTAATGGTGTGTAGTCCCAATATATTCTAGAATCTGGGACTCGATGGCCCTTAAATGGCTCACTTAATTATTATATGATCTCACAATTAAACTTGTTTTGTGAAAGGGCAGGTAAAAATGATGAGATTCCATAGTAGAGGCATTTATGGTATTACCTCAGGAATAACAGTCAAATGGCTGCTGCCTTATGGTGCAGCAATCTGGAAGGAAAGTCAAGGAAACACCTATACTACAAGAGGGAGAGGGAGAAAGTGAGAGTGAGGATATGTTGTTTCAGAACTTAAACTCTCTCTGACCAACCCAACTCCTCCACTGGCCAAACATGTTGCATTGGCAGGTGTTCCAACTGCCCATGCTCCTGTTTCCCCTCCTTGTGGAGATCAATTAGGGGTTTCTATGTTAACACCCAGGGCACAGGAGCCTGGCTTGGCATCACCATCCAAGACCCAGTTTGGACAGGAGCCACTTCTGAAGCAGGGCAATTTGCCTTGCACCAATATGCCATCGGAGACCTTAATGCAGATGGCCAACCAACTGGGTTTCTATGGATGCACAAGCCATTCTCAACTTCATATTTGTTTAATTGGAAAAACAAGAACTCTACATATCGAGAGGACCCAATCCACATGACTGAACTTTTCTCTTCGATCTTTGCCACTTACCATCCCTCTTGGGCAGACATTCCTACTCTTTTGAATTTGATGCTCACAGGGGATAAAAGAAGGATGGTTATTGACAAGGCTAGGGAGGAAGCATACCAGCTTTATTTATCTAGCTGATCCAGTTGAAACTCCAAAAGCAAATCTAACTGACTGGGATCCTAACAATGGAGGTATGCTGCTCCTAAAGCATTATAGGAAGTGTATCTTAGTGGGTCTTCAAAAGGGGTACCTAGGCAAAAGAGCTTAAACAAAATTCAGGAGATACACCAAAACCCCAACAAGAACCCATCAGAATTTCTAGAAAGAGTTTATCAAGCTTATGGGCAGTACACAGATGTTGACCCTGAGGCCCCTGAAAACATGAGAATGGTGAATATGACTTTCACTAGGCAAGGTAACCCAGATATAAGAAGAGAATTACAAAAGTTAGATGGTGCATTTGGAATGAACCCTTCTCAGTTAGTAGATGTTGCTTTTAAGATGTTCAATAACAGGGAACAATGAGAGAAGCAAGAGGATGCAGGCAGAGCACTACCTTACTGGCGGTAGCAATGGATTCCCAGAAGGCTTGTACCCAGAAGAGAAGTAAGCCACCACTGGGGAAGGAGCAATGTGCTTACTGTAAGGAGGAAGGTCATTGGAGACAAATTGCCCTAAGTTAAAGAATAAAAAGATAACAATAACAGAAAGATGGGAGCCTCTCTAATGGTCAAAAGAGGAGGACACTCTGATGATGAATGAAGAGACCACAGGGCTCCCTTGGACTTGAGACATCCGATTCAAATTTTCCCACAGGAGCCCCGGTAACTTTGACAGTGGGGAACAAATTAATTGACTTTCTAATAGATACAGGTGCTACATACTCTGTGGTGAACGCCTAGGTGGCACAGAAAACATCTCAGTCCATCCCCACTATCACAGGAGTGTCTGGGGAAATACAAAATTGCTCCCCCTTACAACTTTTAGAATACCAATTAGGGGACTATACCCTGAAACACAGTTTTTTATATATCCCAGTGTGTCCAATCCCTCTTCTGGGTAGAGATCGTCTCTGTAAATTAAATGCTCAAGTAACTTTTTCAGCAGGTCAACTTGATATCAGAGTCTTGCCAGAGCAATCTGTACACCTATAGATGGCACTCATGGATGCCCCTGAAAAGGAGACAGAGCCTTTTCCCACTGAAGTCTATGAAAAGGGAAGCAGGAAGTGTGGGCTGATGGCACCCTGGGAAGGCCAAGAATGCACGGTCAATACAAATCCCATAAAAATGCTGGGATACCTAATTTAAAAAATACTCTCTGAGACGAGAGACTAATTTTCAAGAAGATTTTTAAAAATAGGACTGATTAAACCTTGCAGGTCCCCATATGACACCCCTATCCTCCTTGTCAAAGATCCAAACTCAACAGAGTATCACTTTGTTCAAGATTTGAGAGCTATCAATGAAATAATCCAAGATTTGCACCCTGTTGTACCTAATCCAAAGCTCAACATTCAGAAAACAAAGATCATGGCATCTGGTCCCATCACTTCATGGGAAATAGATGGGGAAACAGTGGAAACAGTGTCAGACTTTATTTTTTTGGGCTCCAAAATCACTGCAGATGGTGAGTGCGGCCATGAAATTAAAAGACGCTTACTCCTTGGAAGGAAAGTTATGACCAACCTAGATAGCATATTGAAAAGCAGAGACATTACTTTGCCAACAAAGGTCCGTCTAGTCAAGGCTATGGCTTTTCCAGTGGTCATGTATGGATGTGAGAATTGGACTGTGAAGAAAGCTGAGCACAGAAGAATCGATGCTTTGGAACTATGGTGTTGGAGAAGACTCTTGAGAGTCCCATGGACTGCAAGGAGATCCAACCAGTCCATTCTAAAGGAGATCAGCCCTGGGTGTTCTTTGGAAGGAATGATGCTAAAGCTGAAACTCCAGTACTTTGGCTACCTCATGCGAAGAGTTGACTCATTGGAAAAGACTCTGATGCTGGGAGGGATTGGGGGCAGGAGGAGAAGGGGACAGCAGAGGATGAGATGGCTGGATGGCATCACCGACTTGATGGATGTGAGTTTGAGTGAACTCTGGGAGTTGGTGATGGACAGGGAGGCCTGGCGTGCTGTGATTCATGGGGTCACAAAGAGTTGGACATGACTGAGTGACTGAACTGACTGAACTAAGTCTCCATAGCAACACAGGATTAAAAGAGCCTCCTACATGACTAAGGCTTAGTGAAGGAATGTAGAGGGAAAGAAAAAAAAAAAGTCCGCCATTTGTCCCTTCACCTCCTCTGCTCGTTTGGGGACTCTGGAGGCCTACCTGATCATTAACTCTTTTACCATAAAGACAAAGTTAGTCCCAGCTCTGGCCTAAGGACTACCAGACTTAAAGAAACCTTTCAAATTGTATGTCCATGAGAGACAAGGCAAAATCACTGTAGATGGTGACTGCAGCCATGAAATTAAAAGATGCTTGCTCCTTGGAAGAAAGGCTATGACCAATCTAGACAGCATATTAAAAAGCAGAGACATTACTTTGCTGACTAAGGTCCATATAGTCAAAGCTATGATTTTTCCAGTAGTCATGTATGGATGTGACAGTTGGACCATAAAGAAAGCTGAGCACCAAAGAATTGATGCTTTTGAACTGTGGTGTTGGAGAAGACTCTTGAGAGTCCCTTGGACAGCAAGGAGATTAAACCAGCCAGTCCTAAAGGATATCAGTCCTGAATATTCATTGGAAGGACTGATGTTGAAGCTGAAGCTCCAATACTTTGGCCACCTGATGCAAAGAACTGACTCTTTGGAAAAGACCCTGATGTTGGAAAAGATTGAGGCAGGAGGAAAAGGGGACAACAGAGGATGAGATAGTTGGATTGCATCACTGACTCGATGGACATGAGTTTGAGCAAGCTCCGGGAGTCACTGATGGACAGGGAGGCCTGGCGTGCTGCAGTCCACAGGGTTGCAAAGAGTTGGACACAACTGAGCAACTGAACTGAGTGGGGCCAGATGCCATGATCTTAGTTTTTTGTGTTTCTTTTTATCTTAGTTTTTTTTTTTTTTTTAATATTTAGTCTTAACCAGCTCTTTCACTCTCCTCCTTCACCCTCATCAAGAGGCTCTTTAGTTCCTCTTTGCTTTCTGTAATTAGAGTGATATCATCTGCATATTGATGTTTCTCCCACCTATCTTGATTCCAACTTGTAATTCATCCAGCCCAGTGTTTCTCACAATGTGCTCAGCGTATAGATTAAACTAACTGGGTGACCCCAGACAGCCCTGTCATACTCCTTTCTCAATTTGGAACCAATCAGTTGTTCCATACAGGGTTCTAACTTGCTTCTTGACCCACATATGGGTTTCTCAGGAGACAGATAAGATGGTCTGGTATTCCCATCTCTCTAAGAACTTTTCAAAGTTTTTCATGATCCACACATTCAAAGATTTTAGAATAGTTGATGAAACTAAGATATTTTTCTGAAATTACCTTGCTGTCTCTATAATCCAGTGAATATTGGCAATTTGATCTCTGCTCCTCTTTCTTTTCTAAACCCAGCTTGGACATCTGGACGTTCTTTGTTCACATGATGCTGCTAGATGTTCACAATCTAGCATGCAAGATTTTCAGCATGACCTTGCTAACATGGGAGATGAGTGCAATTGTCTGGTGGTTAGCACATTCTTTGGCACTACCCTTCTTGGGAATTGGGATGAGGACTGACCTTTTCTGGTCCTGTGGCCACTGCTGGGTCTTCCAGATCTGACATAATGAATGCAAAACCTTGAAGGCATCCTCCTTTAGGTATCTGAATAGTTCTGCTGGAATTTCATCGCATCCACTAGCTTTATTAACAGCAGTGCTTCTTAAGTCCCCCTTGACTTTGCACTCCAGAATGTCTGGCTCTGGGTGACCAACCATAGCATCATAATAATCCCCTTCATTAAGATATTTTTTGTACAGTTCTTCCAAGTATTTGTTCCATCTCTTCTTGATCTCTTCAGTATCTACTAGACCTCTATCATTTCTGTCCTTTATTGTGCCCATCTTTGGGCGGGTTGCTCCCTTGATGTTGCTGATTTTCCTGAAGAGATCTCTAGTCTTTCCCCTTTTGTTGTTTTCTTCTATTATTAAACACTGTTCATTGAAGAAGGCCTTCTTGTCTCTTCTAGGTATTCTTTGAAACTCTGCATTTCTCCCTTGCTTTTCTCTTCTCTTCATTCTTCCACTATTCATAAAGCCTCCTCAGATAACCACTTTGCCTCCTTGCTTTTCTTTTTCTTTGGGATAGTTTCATTCACTGCCTCCTGTACAATATTACAGACCTCTGACCATGTTTCTTCAGGCACACTGTTAATTAGATCTAGTCCCTTGAATCTGTTCATTACCTCTACTGTGAATTCATACGGATTTGATTTAACTGATACCTGGCTCACCTAGTGTTTTTTTCTGGTTTTCTTTGGTTTAAGCCTGAATTTTGCTATGAGAAGCTGATGATCTGAGCCACAGTCAGCTCCAGGTCTTGCTTTTGCTGACTGTATACAGCTTCTCTGTCTCCAGCTACAAAGAATGTAATCAATTTGAGGTGATATCCATGTGTAAAGTAGTCTCTTGTGTTGTTGGAAAAGGATATTCGCTATGACTAGGGCATTCTCTTGGCAGAATTCAGTTACCTTTTGCCCTGCTTCATTTTGTTCTCCAAGGCCAAACTTGCCTGTTACTTGAGGTGTATCTTGACTTCCTAATTTTGCAATCCAATCCCCGATGATGAGTAGAACATCTTTTTTAGGTGTTAGTTCTAGGAGGTCTTCTAGGTCTTCATAAAACTGGTCAAATTCAACTTCTTCAGCATCAATGGTAGGATCATTGACTTGGATTACTATTATGTTGAATGGCTTGTGTTGGAAACAAACCTAGATCATTCTGTTATTTTTGAGGTTGCACCCAAGTACTGTATTTTGGACTCTTCTGTTTATTATGAGGGCTACTCTTTTCTTCTATGGGATTTTTGCCCACAGTAGTAGATATAATGGTCATCTGAATTAAATTCACCCATTCCTGTCCATTTTAATTCATGGGTTCCTAGGATGTCACTGTTTATTCTTACCATCTCCGTTTTGACCACATCCAATTTTCCTTGATTTATGGACCTAACATTCCAGGTTTCAGTACAATACTGTTCTTTGCAGCATTGGATTTTACTTTTGTAACCAAAGACATCCACAGCTGAAGGTCGCATTCACTTTGGTCCAGATGCTTCATTCATTCTGAGGCTATTGGTAATTCTCCTCTGCTCTTTCCCAGTAGCATATTGGACACCTTCAGACCTGGGGGATGCATCTTTTGGTGTCATATCTTATTTGCCCTTTATGAAGTCCTATACATACATACATACATATATATATATATATATATATATATATATATATAGGCGTCCCTGGTGGCTCAGATGGTAAAGCATCTGTCTACAATGCAGGAGACCCGGGTTTGATCCCTGGGTCAGGAAGATCCCCTGGAGAAGGAAACAGCAATCCACTCCAGTACTATTGCCTGGAAAATCCCATGGACAGAGGAGCTTGGTAGGCTACAGTCCATGGGGTCACAAAGAGACACAACTGAGCGACTTCACTTCATTTCACTTCACTTCATATATATATATATATATATATATGTATACATAGATGTCATTTATGTATCTATATCCATGTGTATATATATATATATATATATCAAAATGATGCTTAGACTTTTACTCTTCTCCACATTTCTCAACTAAAGCTCAAAGCTAAGAATTAAGAGGCACTGTCTCAGCCATTTCCAGTGTAAAAAGAACCGTAAACAAAGACTAAGTTAGGTACATCTCTCCAAGTTTGGAAAAAGATGGCTTAATTAGCCCTGCTACATCCACACCACTCTGCTTCTCAATTTACATCAAAGTCTGGTCAGGGGAGAGAAGAGAGTGCTTTCACCTCCCTTTCCTACTTCTTATTTCCACTTTAGTCAATGCTGCTAAGAATGTTTTCACCCCCTTTGCAGAGAGGGGCATAAAGGGAGTCCCTTATAAAGGTTAAAGGTGTTTGGGAGAAAAAGAAACTGGCATCATATTCCTGAGTTGATGTACCCTTCCACCTGGTTAAGTGAGAAAATGAGCCAGGATGGCAAGAAGAGATAGGTGGCAGGATACAGAGAGGGAGAATGGGGAGGGACACAACAACAGAGGAGAGGACTGTAGCCCAAGACAAAGTATTCTAAAGATGTGTGAGTTATCTGTGTCAAGTAGACTCCCAGAAAGTACTTGGGCTTAAACAGGTAGACCCAATAGATAGAGGATTAAAGTCACATTGTCATGGTAACTCCTGTTACCCTAGTATTTTTTCCTTATCCCCAACAAGAGAATATCTAGAGTTTAGAATTGGGAAGGGAGAGAAAGTGGGAGATCGACAAGACTGCTTGTTTCTATTCCAGGCACTAGACTTGGAGGAGCCACAAAAATGTGGCCAGCCCTCCTGTCCAATGCTGGTCCTCAGAAGCACAGAGCAAGTCTGTGCTGAAGGGAGAGGAACAGGTAAAAGGTACATTGTGTTTGAGATTTAAATTTTGAGTGGACAAACTTTTAATAACTGAAAGTGATTGGAAAGTTGAAGAACTATCCCAAGAAGTCTTTCATTTTTCTCAGTTTAATTACTGTGTGTTTTGGTGTGTTCCTCCTTGGGTTTACCTACCTGGGACTCTGCACCTCCTAGACATGAGTAACCTGTTTCCTTTCCCATGTCAGGGAAGTTTTCAGCTATTATTGCTTCAAATATTTCCTCAGGTCCTTTGTCTCTCACTTTCTTCTCCTTCTAGGACCCCTATAATGTGAATGTTGGTGCATTTAATGTTGTCCCAGAGGTCTTCATTTATTTTCATTCTTTTTTTTCTTTATTCTGTTCTGGGGCCTTGATTTCTACCATTCTGTTTTCTAGGTCAATTATCTGTTCTTCTGCCTCAGTTACTCTGCTATTGATTCCTTCTAGTGTATTTTTTATTTCAGATATTGTATTGTTCATCTCTGTTTGTTTGTTCTTTAATATTTGCCTCCATTCTTTTTCCAAGGTCTTGGATCTTCTTTATTATCATTATTCTGAATTCTTTTCCTAGCAGGTTTCCTATCTTTGTTTCTTCTAGTGTTTTATCTTGTTCTTTCATGTAGGACATATTCTTATGCCATCTCATTTTGTCTAACTTTCTGTGATTGTGGTTTCTATTCTGAAGACTGCATGGTTGGAGTTCTTTTTGCTTCTGCTGTCTTTCCCCTGTTGGATGAAGCTGTCTAAGAGGCTTGTGTAGGCTTCCTAATGGGAGGGACTCCACGGGTAGGTGGAGCTGGGTCTTGTCCCTCTGAAGGGCAGGGCCATGCTTAGAAAAACTTTAATCAGCTTAAGCTGTCTGCTGATGGGTGGGGCTGTATTCCTGTCCTGTTGGTTGTTTGGCCTAAGGCATCTGAAGTCTACTGGCTATTGGGTACAGGTAATGACAGCCTCTGGGAGGGCTTATGGCAAAGTGTACTCCCTAGAACTACCACCACCACTGTCTTTGTCCCCACCATGAGCCACAGCCATCCCCTGGCTCTTCAGGAGACCCTCCAATACTAACAGGTAGGTCTGACCTGGTGTCTTATGAGGTCACTAATTTTTTTTCTCCTATGTGCATGGGACCTTGCATGTATCCTCCAAGAATAGAATCTCTGTTTCCCCTAGTCCTGTGGACTACCTGTAATCAAACCATCAGATCAGATCAGATCAGTCACTCAGTCGTGTCTGACTCTTTGTGACCCCATGAATCGCAGCACGCCAGGCCTCCCTGTCCATCACCAACTCCCAGAGTTCACTGAGACTCACGTCCATCGAGTCAGTGATGCCATCCAGCTATCTCATCCTCTGTTGTCTCCTTCTTCTCTTGCCCCCAATCCCTCCCAGCATCAGAGTCTTTTCCAATGAGGCAACTCTTCGCATGAGGTGGCCAAAGTACTGGAGTTTCAGCTTTAGCATCATTCCTTCCAAAGAAATCCCAGGGCTGATCTTCAGAATGGACTGGTTGGATCTTCTTGCAGTCCAAGGGACTCTCAAGAGTCTTCTCCAACACCACAGTTCAAAAGCATCAATTCTTCGGTGCTCAGCTTTCTTCACAGTCCAACTTTCACATCCATACATGACCACTGGAAAAACCATAGCCTTGACTAGACCGACCTTTGTTAGCAAAGTACCCCAGCTAATGATCACACAGCACAATATCTTACTCATGGAAGTACTTTTCTTAGACTCTGTGTTAATAATTGTAACTGTAACAAATCTTGCCTGGGAACCTGTTTCTCAGCAACAATATATCTCACGCAGAAACATATTGCCCAGAATCCGTTCCTTCTGACTAATCTTGTACTGAAGGTATCTCAGGATGTATGCCTTGGGAAAGGGTCTAATGGATCTTGTACAACCTTGAAGTGTTCTTTTTATCTATTCTCAGCAGCCAGTTGAGAAGTTTGCAATGCCCTGCTTAGTGAGGCAGGTACTCTACTACCCCCTTCTAATGTCTGTGTCAGTAGCTTTTTCTGTCACTTTCACTTTAAATAAACATCTACACAAAGCTCTGAGTGACTGAGACTGTCTTCAATCCCAGTGTTAAATATTGTTTGGAGACCACGAATGTGGCAGCACCATTCACTGTAAGATATCAGTTCCAACACTAAACTCATTTTCTTGTTGTTATGATGGAAAAGGAGGTATGTTAAAAGAATCTCTCAGAAACCTGGTGTTGACTGGGAAGTGCATTTATTTATTCAGATTTTTCTTAAGACAGGTGGGTATAAGAATGATTCCAATCACTTAGGTTAGAATTCTCCAGGAGACGTCGTTTCAAATAATCAGAAGACGACTCAAGTGCAATGGATTAGTCTCTGGGATTAAACTTGGAGTGAGGGTGGTTATTATACTTGAGTTGCATGCTTGAGAAGAAAACCTGATCTACTTCCAGAGAAAACAGATCTCTCTGTAAAATGAGGGATGCGGGTGTTAACAAAATACACTGGGTAAATTTTAAAGCTCTAATTGGTTTCATTGCACAATTTATGAATTGAAAAGTGTCCCATCTAGCAAACAGAGAGGAACACCAAAGAACTACAGAGAGGGAAAAGTGTTTAAAACCAAGACAAGGAAATCATAGACAAAAACTATTACTTCAGATTTATCTGTGGGGGACAAAGGGGTCTAAGTAGCAGATGACTTCATCTTTCTTTTGGGGATGGAAAGGATTACCTCATTGGTGCTGATCAATAAATTTCTTATTGACCAGTTAGAATTACAGTCATGGAGAATGTTGTGAGCTTTTGAAAGACTACAATGAACCAGGGAGATTATTGTGATTATTATAAGCAGGATAATTCCCAACATTTGGTGTGTACTTTGGAACCGTGGTCCCTCAGGACCACACCAATCAAAATCAAATAAGTTGAAAAAACACTCTGAAGTAGTCATCTTTTTAAGCCAAGTTGGATCATTTCAGTGGTCTCACATAACTGAATTTTAACCTCCCCAGAAATGTTCATCTACATGCAGTGGGTGTGTTGGCTACAACACAGACACTTCCTTGTTCAGCTAAAAGGCAATCAAGGGCTAACCTATTATCAAGAACGACTTTGGCCAAAGAATCTAAAGATTTTGTTAGACAATTATTGCTAAAGCAGCAGATCCTGCAACATTTTTAAGAGTTAAGGAGAGGCTCCTTGTATGTAGGGAAGTAAGACTCCATCAAAGGGAGCTAATTTTTGAATCTTGAATGCCTCCTGGTAATTTCCATTTGAATTTGTATAAGGGTTCTGGTTACCCTTACTTTATATTCCTTTCTTTGTATAGATCCTGAATGCAAAATTCCCCAAGTTTACAGTAGTTAAGCAGAGATAGGGGTTCTTTGGCAGCCAGGGCAGATATGATTTTTTTTTTTTTTTAATGACAAATCCATCAGTCTGAGAAATTACCTACACCCTCCCTCTCCTTAACAAAGGCCTGGGAGATACAGTCAATGGTGTCATCTTTCCAGGCTAAAGGAAGAAAGAGAAAAAGAGAGGGTTTTATATCTAGTTAAAGTATCAAGTCTTAATCTGGCATCTTGGAAGGAAGCGGTCTACTTTGATGTCAGCTACTTATCTTCCCAGTCAATTTGATTTGGCATTCTCTAGTGTTTCTATTGGATCAGATGTCAGGTAGAGCCTTCTTTAGCTGTGAGATGTACATACAAAGTTCAAGCCCCTGAAGTTTGGCTGCCACCTGGATAGTGAAGAGGACCTGAAACAGTCTCTTCCAAGGAGATTTAAGAGCAGTCTTGGTTTTTACTATCTCCAAATGAGAAGGATGGGGGAAAAAAAATGTAAATGTTTGTTTGGAGAGTTGTAGCCAGATTTCAGGAAGCTGGAAGAATTTAAAATCCAGACCAGGGAATTCCCCAGCAGTCCAGTTAGGACTTAGCACTTTCAGTCTGGTGACCTAGGTTCAATCTCTGGTCAAGGAACTAAGATCCCACAAACTACACAGCCAAAGAAAGGAAGAAAGAAAGAATCCTGTCCAGTTTACAAGTATAAAAGAAAACTCCAAAGTTGATTAACAGGATTATAATCTAACATCAACAACAAAAGTGCAAACATAATTTTTCTCTTTCAATTGCTCCTGTTTTTCTTTTCTTTTTTTTCCTAGGATAATTAAAGTAAAACTAATCTGTTTACATAAGACTTAGCCTAAATATTTACATAAATACAATAAGAATAGTGATTGGCCATATAAATTCCTTTGAAGACTGCTTTGCTAGAACTTTTTATAAATTTAAACTTTCAAGCCAGGAAACCAAACTAAAGTTCAAGTAAGTCCTTAAAGCTGTCTGATCATATCTGAGTCTATTCATATTTATTTCAAATGTTATTACAGTCAAAGCATTGTTTCTAATTACAATGTTTCTAATTGTCCTGTTACAGGATAGCAGATTTTTATTGAACTTATGTAAATAACTATGTTGCCAGAAAAGAACACTAAACAGTTTCCATATATTGGAGACAGGTAGGGAGAAAAGGAAATGTTTCATCTTTGTTTACAAAGGTATATTTTATCAAATTGATATAAGTCCAAATAGCTTAGGAAAAAACATTTACTTAAATCTGGAATAGGAAAATATTAGGGAACTGGCAATGTTTCCAACAAAAAGTCATAAGAACTGTAATTATCTTCCTCAGCTTATTCACTCTGATGTTATTAATTCTTATTCTTGAATCCTCTTTTCCTCCTGGTTCTAGAAGAAACTAGGAAGAAAAGAGAATTACCAGTTCAGTTTTATGATCTTAAAGTTAGCAGAAAACTGCACTTGTCAAAGTTCTTTTCCATGAATTCTCTTTGAGAATTCACTTTTGCAGGAGGGCTTTTGTAAAAGCATCAGAGTAAAACAATAATTCTCTGCAAATGACAAAGAGTTTAAAATACCCATTAGGATGAGAGTTCATTATAATGGAATTAATAAGGAAATTTGGTAATATCTGTGACAAACAACATTTTAAGATAATAACTAGAATTATGACTGATACACTAGGACACATCAGATTTCCAGGATAATAAGTAGAATTATGACTGATACTACCAGGACACATCAGATTTCCAGGAATGTCATACAATTTCTGAAACAAATCTAACCCACATAAACAAAACATAAAGAAGGCTTTGTGTTACTTATTTGACACTACTTCCCATGTAATTTTGAGACAGGAAGACAAGAGTATAGCTATTTTGGAAAAGAACTGAGAAACGGGCTTGGGCAAAACATGCCTTAGAAGCTAATGCAGAGGCCCTGGGATCTGAGTCCCAGAGACAAGAATCAGAAATAAAATATTAACTTTATCTCTGTCACACTAAGGAGTGTACCTAGAAATTCAACTATAAACTATAACTTTATGTCTTTTGATGTTTTCTTGCAGAAAATTCTCATGCACTCCTCTCCCCTAATAGAAACACTCCCTATTCCTGATAGCCACCTTGAAGCCATCTACTACTGATCAAGAAGTCTGACAGTTTCTGGAAATTATCAGTGATCATGAGGCAAACTTGCCCTTTTGGTGTAAAAGCAACCTGCCCATTCTATCCCTCGAGTTGGCACTTTTGTTCCCACCTTTTCCTTTGAGCACACGCTCTCTCTTTTAATAAAGAGCTTTGCTTGTCTTAAAGTCTTACGGAAGCAATATTCATTTCTATGGTATTGCTGTCTAAGAATCAGGAAAGGGCCTCTTAACATACCAAATAAGCCTAAATAAGCTCTCTACCTTTTTACAAGGAGAGAGAAAAAATCTTTTGAAATGTTTTAGAGACGCTTTGGAAATTTTCAAAGTTACTTTGCGGTCAAAAAGGACTACATACAGAATTTGATTTGGGGAAGTTTGTCACAAGATCTCAACAAAGGTTTTAAAATAACTTGGTTAAATAGGATCATAGGTCACTGTGAAACAGCACTTAGTTACCCATTCAACTAAAGTGACAACAGAAAATGTTAAGGCAAATACAGAAAGTTAAATAGATTTCTTTTTAACTTTAGCTCTTTTAATAGAGAAGATTAGGATTTCTGAACACAGAAACTTATTTGACAAAACACAGAATTCCTGTTTTTAGGAAGATGATTTTGAAAGGTAAATAAAAACCTTTTGTAATCTGTTATCAAGAGCAAACCAATAGCCCAAAAGACTTTGTCCTTACAGCAGAGAGAAAACCAAATGATAATTTTACAGCAGTTTATTTTTGGTATTAAAACCCTTATACTTAGTTAAATTCAAATCTTAGCCAGTTTTGACTACACAAAAATATTCCTTTCCAAAGATTTCTTTGTCACGAATCTTCTTTTACTGAAAACACATGTCCTACTTCCCATGCACATGGAAATGTTTCCCTTATAATTTCCAATAGCTTTAATAACATATATTAGAATTTTTAACTCGTAGAAATCTTTAATTTTGAATGAAAACTAAAAAGTACATGATCATAAACTATTTTTTACATTCAGTTCAGTTTAGTCGCTCAGTCGTGTCCGACTCTTTGCGACCCCGTGAATCACAGCACGCCAGGCCTCCCTATCCATCACCAACTCACGGAGTTCACTCAAACTCATGTCCATCAAGTCAGTGATGCCATCCAGCCATCTCATCCTCTCTCGTTCCCTTCTCCTCCTGCCCCCAATCCCTCCCAGCATCAGAGTCTTTTCCAATGAGTCAACTCTTTGCATAAGGTGGCCAAAGTATTGGAGTTTCAGCTTCAGCATCATTCCTTCCAAAGAACACCCAGGGCTGACCTCCTTTAGCATGGACTGGTTGGATCTCCTTGCAGTCCAAGGGACTCTCAAGAGTCTTCAACACCACAGTTCAAAAGCATCAATTTTTCGGCGCTCAGCCCTCTTCACAGTTCAACTCTCACATCCATACATGACTACTGAAAAAACGACAGCCTTGACTAGACGAACCTTTGTTGGCAAAGTAATGTCTCTGCTTTTCAATATGCTATCTAGGTTGGTCATAACTTTCCTTCCAAGGAGTAAGCTTCTTTTAATTTCATGGCTGCAATCACCATCTGCAGTGATTTTGGAGCCCCCCAAAATAAAGTCTGCCACTGTTTCCTCTGTTTCCCCATCTATTTCCCATGAAGTGATGGGACCAGATGCCATGATCTTAGTTTTATGAATGTTGAGCTTTAAGCCAATTGAACTAACACCCAAAAAAGATGTCCCTTTCATTACAGGGGACTGGAATGCAAAAGTAGGAAATCAAGAAACAATTGGAGTAACAGGCAAATTTGGCCTTGGAATACAGAATGAAGCAGGGCAAAAGCTAATAGAGTTTTGCCAAGAGAATGCACTGGTCATAGCAAACACTCTTGTCCAACAACACAAGAGAAGGCTCTACACATGGACATCACCAGATGGTCAACACCGAAATCGGATTGATTATATTCTTTGCAGTCCAAGAAGGAGAAGCTCTATACAGCCAGCAAAAACAAGACCAGGAGCTGACTGTGGCTCAGATCATGAACTCCTTATTACCAAATTCAGACTTAAATTGAAGAAAGTGGGGAAAACCACTAGACCATTCAGGTATGACCTAAATCAAATCCCTTGATTTTTTACACTATCATTCTGTAATTTGGCAAACATAAAATTTTAAATAATTTCTAGAAAGATGTACTTTCTGAAAGAAAATTTCTCAGCCTAGTATTAAGCATCAGTTCAGTTCAGTCGCTCAGTCATGACCGACTCTTTGTGACCCCATGGACTGAATCACACCTTGCCTGTCCATCATCAACTCCTGGAGCTTGCTCAGAACTCATGTCCATCAAGTCAGTGATGCCATCCACCATCACTGACTCAATGCACATGCAAGCTCTGGGAGTTGGTGATGGACAGGGAATCCTGGCATGCTGCAGTCCATAGGCACGACTGAGCAACTTAACTGAACTCAACTGTAGAGTCATGTGAATTGTAAGAGGTAATACAGAGAGATTCCATGTATCCTTTACCCACTGTCCTTTACCACTTTATCATATTGTGCAAAATTTTATAGACAATGTCACTACCATGATATTGACTTGGTACAATCAAGAAAGAAGGTATTTCCATCTCCTCAAGGATCCTTCATGTTGACCTATTATACCCACATCCCTCACCTCCCACCCTGACCCTCTCCTTAATGCGCCCCCACAACTACTATGTAATGTGTTTTCCACTTCTGTAATAATGTCGTCTCAAATACGTCAGATAAATGGAATTGTACAGTATGAAAAAAAAAAAGAATAATCAAAAGGAAACTTTACAAATAAGAAATACAATAAGAGAAATAAAAAGCTATTTAGATGGACTAAAAAACAGAGTGAAAGGAACATTAAAAAAATCAGTGACCTGGAAAGTAAAACAATAGAAATTACCCAATATTTATGACAGAAAGAAAACAGAATATAAAAGGGGAGGGGGTTTCAAGGTGGCTCCCATGAATACATCAAAGTTTGCTGTTACTGCTTTTGCTAAGTCAAGTTCAACTCTTTGCAACCATAGACTGCAGCCTGCCATGCTAGGCTCCCTTGTCCTCCACTACCTCCCAGATTTTGCTCAAATTCATGTCCATTGAGTTGGTGATGCTATCTAACAATCTTATCCTCTGCTGCCTCCTTCTTCTTTTGCGTTTAACCTTCCCCAGCATTGGTCCTGTCCAAAGAATGGCTCTTTGCATCATGTGGCAAAAGTAATGAAGCTTCAGCTTCAACATCAGTCCTTCCAAGGAATATTCAGGGTCGATTTCCTTTAGGATTGACTGGTTTGATGTTCTTGCTGTCCAAGAGATTCTTAAGAGTCTTCTCTAGCATCACAGTTTGAAAGCATTAATTCTCAGGGCTCAGCCCTCCTTGTGGTCAAACTCTCACATCCATATATGACTACTGGAAAAACCTCAGCTTTGACTATACAGACCTTTGTTGGCAAAGTGATATCTCTGCTTTTTAATACATTGTCTAGGTTTGTAATAGCTTTCCTTCCAAGGAGCAAATGCCTTTTAATTTCATGGCTGTAGTCACTGTCCACAGTGATTTTGGAGCCTAAAAAATAAAATATGTCACTGTTTCCACTTTTTCCCCTTCTGTTTGCCATGAAATGGCAGGCCCAGATGCCATGATCTTAGTTTTTCCACTGTTGAGTTTTAAGGCAGTTTTATCACTCTCCTTCTGAAACGGTCCTGAAAATTTGGTAAGCAGAGTACCCATAACAAAGAGTAAAAGGACAGTACCAAGGTGGTAGGAGAAACAGATACAGACTCACCAAAGGAGAAAACCACACCCTAGCCATGGTGATCCACAGATGGGAAGGCTTACAAAACTATATTTATTTTCCCTCAGGAGTTAGAGATTTGAGCTCAACATGAGGCATCTTAATCCATTGATCCTACACAAAAGAGACAAGCTCTCAAAACACCTGGCTTTGAAAACCAATGGGGAAATTACCCAGGAAAACTATAGAACTAAATGGAACAGAAAATCCACTCTTAAAAGGGCTTGTTCACAGTCTCACTCAACCCAAAACCCAGCACAAGAACACCAGATTGAAAAGCACAAGGATCATAGGTGAATGTGATGCAACCACTAATCTTGAAGCATCTGCTGGGGAGTCAAGAACCTGTTGGGATGCTCCCTGGGGATTGAGACACTGGTGTAAATCATTTTTGCAATCCCAGGCTATGTTGTCAATATTGAAGCTGGCAGGTGCCATTTTGAAATTCTCCCTCTAACCCTGCTAGCACCTGTAACTGCACTCTGCCAAGAGCTTAGGCACACATCTGTGCCTCAGCTGGGCCTTATACCTGCCGAGTGATAACTCTGCCCACCAGCGCCTGGCAGCAGCCATGTCCTGGCCCTGCAGCTAGGGGCCATGCTCACCCACCAGCATGCCACAGCAGCAGTGGCAACTCTACACAAAGGAAGGTTAACATAGCCTACATAAAAGATACTTATTGAGCACCTCGCTCTGTGGCCAGGTGGGACTGCACTTCCGAACCCCATAGGACGTCTCCTACATAAGTCACTCCTTAAAGATTCAGAGAGGTAGATGACTTTATCTACCACATAGAAACAAACATGGAGAATTAGGAAAAATGAGGGGATGAAGAAATATATTCCAGTTGAAAGAACAAAATGAAACCTCAGAAAAAGAGCCAAGTGAAACAGGCACAAGCAATCTACTCAATAAAGAGTTTAAGTTAATCTTTCTAAACATGTACATTGAACTTGGAGGATGAATGGACAAACACAGTGAGAACTTAAAAAACAGACAGAAAATATCTAAAAATATCAGACAGAAGTTATAATGAACTGAAAAATATACTAGAGGTGTTGAACAACAGACTGGATAAGATAGAAGAATGAATTAGTGAGCTGGAAGACTAAGTGATGAACTCAGACAAGAGAGAAAAATAAAAAAGAAAATTTTAAAAAGTAAAGATAAATTAAGGAACCCCTGGGACAACATCAAGGATATTAATATTCACCATATAGGAGTGATAGGATGGGAGAGAGAAAGAGAAGAGGTCTAGAAAAAATTATTTGAAGAAATAGTGGCTAAACATCTATAATCTGGGGAAGGAAACAGACATCTGGAACCAGGAAACTCTGGAATTACAAATAAGATTAATCTCAGGGGGAAAAAAGTTGAATGTAAAGATAAACACATCAAGACACACTGTAATTAAAATGTTAAAAGTTAAGAATAAAGAAGAAACTGTAAAATCAGCAAGAGAAAAACAACTGTTATGTGCAAGGGAAACCCTATAAGGGTATCAGCAGATTTTTCAGCAGAAACTTTATAGGCCAGAGGGAGTGGCATGACCTATTTAAAGTGCTAAAAGGAAAAAACTTCCAACCAAGAATTCTCTACCCAAGAAGTTTATCATTAAAAAGAATAGAAGGATAGATTAAGAGTTTCCTAGGTAAACCAAAACAAAAGGATTTAATCACCATTAAACTGACACTACAATAATTAGAAAACACATGAAAATTAAAATCTCACTATAAAATGTAAATGTATAATAAAGGTAGTGAATAAGTTACCTATAAAGCAAGCAAAAAGATTGAGAGATAAAAGTAGTAAAATAAACCAAAGTTAAAATAATTAGTTAAGTAATACATCAAATAAAAAGATATAAAATGTATCATCAAAAGAATAAAGTGCTGGGATGGGGAGTGAAAACATAAAGCTTTGGAATGTGCTAAAATTTAAGTTGCTATAAAACAGACTGCTTTTTAATAGAATGTTGTGTGTGAATCTTATGGTAACTACAAAGAATAAACTTATAGTAAATATACAAAAATATTTAAACATAACACTAAAGAAAACCAGAAAAACATGAGGGTAGAGAGAAAGAGAAAAAATAAAAGAGAGAAAACACAAAAAGAACCAGAAAATAATCAACACAGTGGCAATAAGCACACACCTATTCATAATTACTTTAAATGTAAATGGGCTAAATTCACCAATCAAAAGACACAAGTGGCTGAATGAATTAAAAAAAAAACAAAATACATTGATGTGTTGCCTAAAAGGGACTCATTTCAGAAGTAAGGACACACAGGGACTGAAAGTGAAGAGATAAAAAGATATTCCAGTAAATGGAAATGAAAAGCTGGAGTATCTATACTCATATCACACAAAATAGACTTTCAAACAAAAATTTTCAAAAAAGACAAAGAAGAGCATTACATATGATAAAGTGACCAATTCAGCAAGAAGATATAATTTTCATATGCATCCAACATAGAAACATCAAGATACATAAAACAAATATTAACATCATACATCAGTAAAAAGACAAGGATGCCCTTTTTACATCATTTTTATTCAACATAATATTTGAAGTCATAGCCCTGACAATTAGGCAAGTAAAAGGAATGAAAGGCATGTAAGTCAGAGAAGAAAAAGTAAAACTATCATCATTTGCAGATGACATGATCCTATAGACCTTAAAGACTGCACCAAAAGAAAACAATTAGGACTAACAAACAAATTCAGTAAAACCAAAGAATACAAAATCAATATATAAAAATCAGTGGCATCTATACACTAGTAACAAACTATCAGAAAGATAATTAAGAAAATAATCCCACTTACATTTGCATGAAATAGAATAAAATACCTAGTAATAAACATAACCAAGGAGGTGAAAAACCTGTACACTGAAAACTATAAGACATTGTTGAAAGAAATAGAAGATAGAAAGAAATGCAAAGATATATAATGCTCATGAGATGTAAGAATAATATTGTTAAAATGTTCATATTACTTAAAATAATCTACAGATTCAATGTAATCTCTACCAATATGCCAATGGCATATTTCACATGACTAGAATAAATAATTCTAAATTTTACTTGGAGCCAGGAAAGAATAATAACCAAAAAATCTTGAGAAAGAAGAAAAAAGTTCAAGGTATCACACTTTCTGATCAAACTATACCACAAAACTATAGTAATAAAAACAGTATGGTACTGGCACAATAACTGACACATAGATCAATGGAACAGAAGTGAGAGCCCAGAAATATACCTATACATATATAGACAATTTGCAACAAAGGAGAAAAGAACATATTATGGAAAAAGGACAGTCTCTTCAATAAATAGTGCTGGGAAAACTGGACAGCCACATGCAAAAGAATGAAATTAGACTATTACATTTGGGCTCCAAAATCACTGCATATGGTGACTGCAGCCATGAAATTAAACGATGCTTGCTTCTTGGGAGAAAAGCTATGACCAACTTAGACAGCATATTAAAAAGCAGAGACATTACTTTGCCAACAAAGGTCTGTCTAGTCAAGGCTATGGTTTTTCCAGTAGTCATGTATGGACATGAGAGTTGACTATAAAGAAAGCTGAGCACCGAAGAAGTGATGCTTTTGAGCTGTGGTGTTGGAGAAGACTCTTGAGAGTTCCTTGGACTGCAAGGAGATCAAAGCAGTCAATCCTAAAGGAAATTAACCATGAATATTCACTGGAAGGACTGATATTGAAGCTGAAGCTCCAATACTTTGGCCACCTGATGCAAAGAACTGACTCACTGGAAAAGACCCTGATGCTGGGAAAGATCGAAGGCAGGAGGAGACGGGACAACAGAGGATGAGATGGTTGGATGGCATCACTGACTTGATGGACATGAGTCTGAGCAAGCTCCTGGAGTTGGTGAAGGACAGGAAAGCCTGGTGTACTGCAGTCCATGGGGTCGCAAAGAGTTGGACATGATTGAGCAACTGAACTGAGCTGACATATCATACACAAAAGTTAAAAGGGGATGAAAAGCTTGTAATACTGGTAATAACCAAAATAATAAAATTTCTAGACAAAAAACATAGGCAATATCTTCATTGACATGGGTCTTAATGATATTTTTGTGGCTCTAACTCCAAATTAAGGGAAACAAAAGCAAAAATAAACAAATGGAGTACATCAAACTAAAAAGCTTCTGCATAGTGAAAGAACCCATTTTCAAGATGAAAAGGCAACAGACTAAAATGGGAGAAAATATTTACAAATCATATATCTGACAAGTGCTAATATCCAAAATATATAAAGAACTCATTTAACCCAGTGACAACAACAAAAAAAAACAACTAGGTGAAAAATGGGTACAGAATCAGAATAGACATTTTTCCAAAGAAGACACAGAGAAGAGGGAAAGATGTTCAATATCTTTCCTGATAATACCTGATTATCAGGTAAATTCAAATCAAAACCACAGTAAGATCTTCACACCTATGACTATCATCAAAAAGATAAGGAATAACAAATGTTGGAGAGGATGTGGAGGAAAGGGAACCCTCTTACACAGTTTATGGGTACAGTCCTATGGAAAACAGTATGGAGATTTTTCAAAAAAGTATGAATAGAACTACCATATGATTCAACTATTTTACTTCTGCGTGTTTATCTGAAGAACAAAAAAAGCCACTAATTTGAAAAGATATATGCATCCCTATGTTCATTGCAGAATTATTTACAACAGAAAAGATATGGAAACAAACTAAGTGCTTATTGACAGATAAATGGAAAAAGGAGGTAACACATAATGGATAAACATATATATGTTCAAATATGTATGTGTGTGTTTAAATAGAATACTACTCAATCATAGAAACAAATGTAATCCTGCCATTTGTGACAACATGGATTGACTTTGAAGTATTATGCTAAGTAAGGCAGACAGAGAAAGAAAAATACCATATGATTTTTATTCATGTATGGGTGGCTTCCCTGGTGGCTCAGATGGTAAAGAATCTGCCTGTAATGCAAGAGACACGGGTTCGATCCCTGAGTCAGGAATATAAAACAAATCAGTGAAAAACACACAGGTACAGAGAACAAAACAGTGGTTATCAGAGGGTAAGGTGGTTTAGAGTAGGTGAAATGCAAAAGTCAACTGTATGCTGATGGATGGTAACTAGTCTTGTAGTAGTGATCACTCTGTAGTGTATATAGATGCTGAACTATAATGTTGTACACCTGAAATGCATATAATTAAAAAAATATATCAGGGCCCCAGAGATCTGTGGGACTATCATTAAAAAAAAAAAAAAAGTAACATTTGTGTCATCAGAATCTCAGAAGTTGAGAAAACTAGGGCAGGTCTTTCTTCAAAGAATGGTTAAAAAGTTCTAAACTTTGGCAAGAAAAGTAAACTATAGAATTTGGTAATATATGAAAATAATTATACAAAAGGACGAAGTGGGGTTTATTCCAAGGAAGCAAGGCTGTTTAATATTTAAAAATCAATCAACATAATCTACCTTATTGACAGGGTAAAGAAGAAAAAAATCACAAGATAGTGAGCGCAGAAGAATTGATGCTTTTGAAATGTGGTGTTGGAGAAGACTCTTGAGAGTCCCTTGGACTGCAAGGAGATCCAACCAGTCCATTCTGAAGGAGATCAGCCCTGGGATTTCTTTGGAAGGAATGATGCTGAAGCTGAAACTCCAGTACTTTGGCCACCTCATGCGATGAGTTGACTCATTGGAAAAGACTCTGATGCTGGGAGGGATTGGGGGCAGGAGGAGAAGTGGATGACAGAGGATGAGATGGCGGGATGGCATCACTGACTCGATGAATGTGAATCTGAGTGAACTCCGGGAGTTGGTGATGGACAGGGAGGCCTGGAGTGCTGCGATTCACGGGGTCACAAAGAGTCGGACACAACTGAGCGACTGAAATGAACTGAACTGAACTGAAAAGACATTTACCAAAATTCAAGACTTATTGATGATAAAAACTCTCAGGAAAATAGGGATACATAGGAGAATTTCCTACACTTGATAAAGTTTTTTGTAGATGCTCTTTATCAAGTTAAACATGAGGGACTGAATGTTTTCCCATTAGTATCAGGAACAAGGCAGGGATGTCTGCTCTCAACACTCTTAATCAACATAGTGCTGGAAATTCTAGGCAGTCTAATAAGACAAGACAGGAAGTAAAAGGCATATATCTGAAAGGAAGAAGTAAACCTGTCCCTACTTGTAGATGATATAATTATCTACATGGAAAATCCCAAGGAATCAACAACAACAAACTCCTAGAACTAAAAAGGGACAAATAAATTCCTCATCTTGTTTAAGTGAATTTGATTTGGGTTTTTGTCATGTGTAACTGAGTCATTTATCTTTTCATTTTCCCATCAAATATTTATTGAATGCCTAAGATTTGCCAACAACTGCTCTAGATGATAGTGATACATCCATGGAAAAAAGAATTGCTTACTTGTAAGGGTGGTAGTAAGAGATGTGAACAGTTAAAACAGGGTAAAGAGACAAAAATGAGGGATGCTATTTTAGAAAATGTGGTAAGAGAAGACCTCTTTGAGAGGACATCTCATAAAAGAGGGATTTGGTGAAGGCAATAGTCCAGGGAAGAGTGTTCAAGGCAGTGGGAACTGTAAGTTCAAAGATCCAAAGGCTGGAATACATATGTTACAAGAAAAGTAAGGGGGCTGATGTGGCTGCAGCAGAGTGAGGGAGCGAAGGAGAGGGCAGTGGGTCAGAAAGGACACTGTGTCAGATCATGCAGTTTTTTGGAGTCCATGTAAAGATTTGAATTTTTACCTGGCGTGAACTAGAAAGTGTTGAAGGATGTAAACAGAAGAGTAAGCTGATACTATTTATTCTTAGTCCTGACCGGTTCAACAGGTCCAAAGATAAACATAGCAACTGGTTCACTGTGACCTAGAGCAAGCTATACCTTAATTTCTTTCCTTTCTATTCAAAACCCCTTTGCTTTCTTTCACCCTTTTTTCTTTCCTTCTTCTGAGAGAAAATTCCCTCAATCCCTTCATGAAACTAACCCCTCCAGCAACTGCATGGACATTTTCCCTCTAATAAATACATTATTTTCCCATTCCTGCAAAAGCCTGTGGTGTGTGTAAATTATTAACTATAAAAGGGATAAGTAACCTCAGGGGACTGTGTAAACTTACAGTGTAAACTTAGCCCAGAACGTTTGCTCCTCCCTCCAGAATGTCTTCACCAATCCGAGCAAGACACTTCTGAGCATAATTTAACCTCTCCCAACTGTCAGGCTATTCTCTCTTCTTTTGGTTATTACCACCACCAAAGCAGATGCAAGAGTTCAAGTTTCAGGGATCCTCCTCTAGGAAATAAGTCTGCCGTCATCTGTCATCTCCAGCTGTGTCAGAATCTGTCACTTTAGTGAGTACCACCTTATCTGTCTTCTAAGTATGGTTTGCTGGGCTGGCACATGTACTTTTAAACAAAGATAGCAAACAAACAAGACCAACAAAGCAAAAATGGTCTCACTGAAATCTTGGGCAGCTGGGGTGTTTCTATCAGAATTTGTCAGTTGTCGTGTAATACTATCGAGTAAGTGACCAGGAGTATGTACACAAAAAAGGCTATAAACATAGCAGCTAAGTTTTTCATTTTAAGCTTTTCATGCTAATTTTTTTTTAAAAAAAAAACCATGTTCATTTGTTAATTTCTTAAAGTGTTTTTTAAAAAAATTCAATTGAGTCCAAGTAGCAGCTGAGTTTTTCACTGTACTACTTAGCTCCCTGCCCTGCTCAGTGGCAAATAAGAATCCATCTTCTGCATCATCCAGGAAGTATGCAAGCTTTTTCTAGGAACTTTTAGGAAACATACATGCAAACTCAAGGAAATAACCTGGGGGCAGCCACTTTTCTCTGCTATGTGGTCAAGCATAGATCTAAAAACTCTGTATAGAAGTTTAGTTGGGGAAAATAGTAGGGATTTTACCTTGCTTTCAGGCTATATATGCCAAGCTACCATTATTGCTTGGCTTACTTGATAGGAAAGATAGTTATGGAGAGGTGGGGTGGTGAAAACTCTCTTGGCACTGCAGCTTATATGGATGTAGAAGCTACATTGCAGATGAGGCCCTGAAAAGTTCATCTGGCCAGAAGTGGTACTGTCTTTATTACAAGAGTTTTCTCTGGCTCATTATAAAAATCCAGGCTTACATTGGGGAATTATCTCAGCTCTATCACCTAAAAAGAATACTGCTGCTGCTGCTGCTAACTCGCTTCAGACATATCCGACTCTGTATGACCCCATAAACGGCAGCCCACCAGGCTCCCCGTCCCTGGGATTCTCCAGGCAAGAACATTGGAGTGGGTTGCCATTTCCTTCTCCAATGCATGAAAGTGAAAAGTGAAAGTGAAGTCACTCACTAAAAGCCTATAAAATGGACCTTATGAAAAGTTAAAATCACTGAAAAGATAGGAAAAGAACTTTGTTGGGGAAAATGTGGTCTTAGTTTTGATGACAAAGATGTTGGGATTTTCTTTTTGGTAGAACAAAATGATTAGGCCATTTTAAGCTCCAAATGCCTGGCCAATTTTCTTTTCAACATATGTTTGAAGGATTCTGAATGAGTGGAGAAAATTGTTTGAAATTTTCACTTTAATTGCAAAATAATGGAAATAGTCCAAATGAAGATAGATAGGGGATTGGCTTAAGATATTATAGCACAGCTGTTCTGGAATGCCATACAGCTATTTAAAACAAAAAAGCAAAATAAGGAAGATCTGTTCACAGATATGGAAAACCCTCCAAAGTTGTATTAAAAAAAAAAATTATGGACAAAATTGTGGGTATTCTGCACTACATGTGGTGCAAAAGTGGTGGAGAAAAAAGAAACTATGGTCATTTGCTTGAATATATATAAAGAAACTTTGAAAAAATATATAGAAATAATAATAGAGTTTTCTGAGGGAATAAGGATGGGATGATCAAGACCATCCCCAAGAAAAAGAAATGCAAAAAGACAAAATGGTTGTCTGAGGAGGCCTTACAAATAGCTGAGAAGAGAAAAGAAGCTCAAGGCAAAGGAGAAAAGGAAAGATATACCCATTTGAATGCAGAGTACCAAAGAATAGCGAGGCAAGATAAGAAAGCTTTCCTCAGTGATCAGTGAAAGGAAATAGAGGAAAACAACAGAATGGGAAAGACTAGAGATCTCTTCAAGAAAATTAGAGATACCAAAGGAACATTTCATGCAAAGATGGGCACAATAAAGGACAGGAATGGTATGGACCTAACAGAAGCAGAAGATATTAAGAAGAGGTGGAAAGAATACACAGAACTACACAGAAAAGATCTTCACAACCCAGATAATCACAATGGTGTGATCACTCACCTAGAGCCAGACATCCTGGAATGCAAAGTCAAGTGGGCCTTAGGAAACATCACTACGAACAAAGCTAGTGGAGGTGATGGAATTCCAGTTGAGCTATTTCAAGTCCTAAAAGATGATGCTGTGAAAGTGCTGCTGCACTCAATACGCCAGCAAATTTGAAAAACTCAGCAGTGGCCACAGGACTGGAAAAGGCCAGTTTTTATTCCAATCTCAAAGAAAGGCAATGCCAAAGAATGCTCAAACTTCCGCACAATTGCACTCATCTCACACACCAGCAGAGTAAAGCTCAAAATTCTCTAAGCCTGGCTTCAACAATATGTGGATCAAGAACTTCCAGTTGTTCAAGCTGGTTTTAGAAAAGGCAGAGGGACCAGAGATCAAATTGCCAACATCTGCTGGATCACTGAAAAAGCAAGAGAATTCCAGAAAAACATCTACTTCTGTTTTACTGACTATGCCAAAGCCTTTGACTGTGTAATAACTGTGTGATAACAAACTGGAAAATTCTTCAAGAGATGGGAGTACCAGACCATCTGACCTGCCTCCTGAGAAATCTGTATGCAGGTCAAGAAGCAACAGTTAGAACTAGACATGAAATAACAGACTGGATCCAAATAGGGAAAGGAGTATGTCAAGGCTGTGTGTTGTCACCCTGTTTATTTAACTTATATACAGAGTACATCAGGTGAAATGCTGGGTTGGATGAAGTACAAGCTGAAATCAAGATTGCCGGGAGAAATATTAATAACCTCGGATAAGCAGATGACACCACCCTTATGGCAGAAAGCAAAGAAGAACTAAATAGCCTCTTGATGAAAGTGAAAGAGTAGCGTGAAAAAGTAGGCTTTAAACTCAACATTCAGAAAACTAAGATCATGGCATTCCAGTCCTGTCACTTCATGGCAAATCGATGGGGAAACAATGGAAATAGTGAGACACTTTATTTTGAGGGGCTCCAAAATCACTGCAGATGGTGATTGCAGCCATGAAATTAAAAGATGCTTCCTCCTTGGAAGGAAAGTTATGATAAACCTAGAGAGAATATTAAAAAGTAGAGACATTAGTTTGCCAACAAAGGCCCATCTAGTCAAAGCTATGATTTTTTCAGTAGTCATGTATGGATGTGAAAGTTAGACCATAAAGAAAGCTGAGTGCCAAAGAATTGATGCTTTTGAACTGTGGTGTTGGAGAAGACTCTTGAGAGTCCCTTGGACTGCAAGGAGATTCAACCAGTCTATCCTAAAGGAAATCAGTCCTGAATATTCATTGGAAGGACTGATGTTGAAACTGAAACTCCAATACTTTGGCCACTTGATGCGAACAACTGACTCACTCACTAGAAAGGACCCTGATGCTGGAAAAGATTGATGGCGGGAGAGGGGGATGACAGAGGATGGTTGGATGGCATCACCAATTCGATGGACATGATTTTGGGTAAGCTCTGGGAGTTGGTGATGGACAGGGAAGCCTGGCATGCTGCAGTCCATGGGTTCGAAAAGATTTGGACATGACTGAGCGACTGAACTGAACTGAAACTGGGCAGCTATGTGATGGGGTGGAAGGCAGATTTTTCACTGTGTACCTTTTGTAATTTTTTAAATCATTTGACGGTATTATCCTCCAAAATTAAAAACAAAGTTATAGCACTAAAAACAGTGTTGTGCTGTGCTCAGTCTCTCAGTCATGTCCAACTCTCTGTGGCATAATGGACTATAGCTGCCAGGTTTCTCTATCCACAGGATTTCTCAGGCAAGAATACTGGAACCAGGTTGCCAAAAACTTAGTGTTGACTACTTAACTGTTTCCTTCCCATTGAAGTAAACATTGTTAATTCTGTAAGAAGGAAGAGAGCTGCAAAATGTGCAGGATGTAACTTGCCAGCAAATAAGACAGAAGGTTTGTTCCTTCCACTCAACCCTCACTGCCAAAGAGAATGATGTTTGAAGATTCAGGGGTTCATTTCTGTTCTAAAAAGTAGCCTCTTTTAGAGCCTAAGAGAACTGCCAAGGGATCTCTGATTAATAGTTAACACTTTCCCTCACGCAGCTTCAGACAAGAGGAAAGTGATGAGTAAACAATTTACTAAACCTGAACTTTTAGAAAAATCTTATCTTGGGAACTCTTCCTCTCAAGTTTCCTGTATATTAATGTTTCATATCACTCCAGTTCTGAGCTATTATCAATATAGGTTAGCACTATCAATAAGAATTTTCTGCAATGATAGAAATGTTTTGTGACTGCACTGACATGTGTATGGTAGCCACTGGCCACATGTGGCTATTAGGCACTTGAAATGTAGCTGCTGCTGCTGCTGCTGCTAAGTCGCTTCAGTCGTGTCCGACTCTGTGTGACCCCATAGATGGCAGCCACCAGGCTCCCCCGTCCCTGGGATTCTCTAGGCAAGAACACTGGACTGGATTGCCATTTCCTTATCCAATGCATGAAAGTGAAAAGTGAAAGAAGTCGTTCAGTCGTGTCTGACTCTTAGCGACCCCATGGACTGCAGCCTACCAGGCTCCTACAGCCATGGGATTCTCCAGGCAAGAGTACTGGAGTGGGTTGCCAGTGCCTTCTCTGTGAAATGTAGCTAGTGTAGCTAAAGAACTAATTTTCAAATAGTATTTAAATTAATCTAAATTAGCCACACGAACAGTGCAAGTTGTCACACAATTCTGGTTAAAGGAGGAGATATATATTCTGCTGTGTTGTATGTGTGGGTGTGTGTGTGTGTGTGTGCTCAGTCCTGTCTGACTCTTTGCAACACACTGGACAGTTCTGAGTTATTGGGGAAAAAAAAACACAAAACACCGTGTGTGAAGTTTCTGCCTTCTGAAGAAGTCATTTATTTATTCAACAAATATTTATTTAGCACTTACTCTGGCCAAATGCTATTATAATTCCCATGAACATAATAGACAATGCCCATACCCTCATAAACTTTATATTCTAGTGCAAAGATTAGCAAACTATGGCCCATGGGCTAAATCCAGCCCTCCACTTGCTTCTGTACAACCTGTGAACCAAAAATAATTTTTGCATTTTTAACTATTTGGAAAAATAAAAAACGGAATAACAATTCATTATGAGACATAGTATTTTTAGTAACACAGTTATGATTATTCATTTTTGTATTGTCAGTGGCTGCTGCCTCAACTAGAATTGAGTGGAGCAGTTGCAACAGAGACCAAATGGCCCACAAAACCCAAAATATTTATTATTTGACCCTGTACAGAAAAAGTTTGCTGACTCCTGAGCTAAAGGATAGTGATATGCTAGACACCATGATAAGCACTTTGTCTCATTTAATCTTTGGGACAACTCTCTGAGGGTGATTCTACTAGTCTCTTCATTGGTAAAATGTGAAACTGGGGTCTGAAAATGGGTATTTCTAATAAGTTTCCTGGTGATGCTGATATTGATTGTTTATGGATCATAACCTCCAAATCAATGACTCTCTACCTTGGCTGCACAGCAGAATCCTCTGAGGAAATTTTTAAAAATATGATTCCCAGGCCCTAATGAAGGAGGAAACAGACAGAGCTGGGCTCCATCTTAGGCCAGGCTGCGAACATTAGGCTACACGCCTGGTCACCCTCCCAATGGACTCTGAACTTTGTGCCCGGTGTCTATAGAAATGGCATACCAATGGAAAACCAGATTCCCGGATTAAAGAGCCTCAGGACTTGGACTTGGACTCTCCATTGTCTAAAAGAATATGCTAATTATTTCTGTAATGAAACAAAGTGATAAATTCCATTATGTTTACCGGGATATGACCACAGGCCTATTGACATATATCCACTGTTTATCTAGTCTTGTGACACATGAATCATGGGTTAACTTTGATCATATCTCTCTTTCACCTTGTCCAGACTAGTTTCAAGGAATTTGGGGAGGTGGGTTTGAGCAAGTACACTTAGGGTATATAAGGTTTTCACAAAAACTGGTCAGGGTCCTTGGCTAAGAGGAGACTCTACCTTGGGCCCCCTGGTGTAATAAACTGCACTCCACTATCTGCATTGTTCTTCTGAGTGAATCTGTTTCCCAGAACGCGTGGCTACAACACTAACCCCAGAGATTCTGATTTAATTAAGACTCAGGCATCAGTACATTTATAAAGCTTTCCTCATGATTCAAATATATAACCAGGTTTGAGAAGCACTGCTCAAATGAAATCCCATTGATCTGTAGACCAACATTCTAGTTCTAATTCTAATATCACATTAATGCAAGTTGCTTCCCTTCTGCGGGATCCTGTTTTCTTTGCAGGTGAAAAATGAGGAGGTTTAAATCAGATGATCTCAAAGGGCTTCATCTCATTGCCTTATCAGGTCTGCATACAAATAGATCAAAGGGTCAGACAAAGTACCCAGGTCTCCTTGGCTCCTTGGCTTACAGTAAATCTCAGTGAAATATTTGTTGAATATCTTTATTATCATAATAAATCATTATATTAAGTAACCATGAGGATGCATTGAGTGCAACAATATGATGCCCAATTGCCAGGTCCATTTAGAGTTAAATGTATGGCTGGCATCCATTATTAATCATTGTTTGGAACTATATCAATACATAAATGCTTCCACACAGCTACTCTGCCTTACATACTGTAAAGTTAGAATTGAAGCTAAAAATGATGATTTAATGATTGTGAGCCAGAGAAGGCAATGGTGACCCATTCCAGTACTCTTGCTGGGAGAATCCCATGGATGGAGGAGCCTGGTAGGCTGCAGTCCATGGGGTCGCTAAGAGTCAGACATGACTGAGTGACTTCACTTTCACTTTTCACTTTCATGCATTGGAGAAGGAACTGGCAACCCAATCCAGTGTTCTTGCCTGGAGAATCCCAGGGACAGGGGAGCCTGGTGGACTGCCATCCATGGGGTCGCACAGAGTCGGACACGACTGAAGTGACTTAGCAGCAATGATTGTGAGAGTAGTGTTTCATTGCAGGAAATTTGGAAGATTACAGAAAGTATAAAGAAGAAAACCCGTGATCCCTAAAACTGTTTTTATATAGCCTCAATTATGAGACCTCAGCCAAATAAATGACATTGTGATCAAATGATTTCCCACAGAAGGAGGGAGGACTGGGTGGCCCAGAGAGGCCTCTCCTACAAAAGGCTAAACTCTATTTTCATATCTCTGGTAAATGCAGCTCCAAGCCTGGAGGTAGTGTGGGCTCCTATCTGGAGTGTGGGAAGTATAGTCTATAAACTAGAGGAGCTTTGACAGTGCTTTCATGAGTAACTGGTACTTTGCTACCTCAGTTTCTTCATCTGTGTATTACCCATTGCAAAAAATTCTCCTTAACATTTCTACACTCCTTTTGAAATCCTTAGATGAAAGAGAATAAAAGCTTAACTTTTTACTTTCATTGAGAGTAACTGGATGACACAGATCTTTTCTTTTTTAGAAATGTATATGGAGGCACTAGCCCTTACTTGTCAGAAGAATGGGCTGGAATGAGACAATTCTAGGTTCAAATCCAATCAATGCCTCTGTTACAGACTGAATGTTTGTATCCCAGTTCAAAACAGTTCTTCTGTTAAAGCTTTGACCTCCAATGTGATGGTATTTGGGGATGGGGCCTTTGGTAGGTAATTAGGTTTAGCTGAGGTCATGACAGTGAGGCACCTGATGGGATTAGTATCTTCCAAGAAGTGGAAGAGACAGCAGGGTTCTCTCTCTCTCCATCATGTGAGATCACAGAGGGATAGCAACCATTTGCAAGCTAGGAACAGACCTTCATGGGATAACTGAACCAGCCAGCAGCTTGATCTAGGACTCCCTAGCCTCCAGAAGTGTGAGAAATAATTATCTGTTGTTTAAACCAGAAAGGACTGAGACAACCTCTTATTCATCATATTCTCCATCTGCAGATACAATAATAGCACCCACTTTACAGGGTTACTCTGAAGATTTAATGATAAATTGTATGTAAGTAAAGCATTGAGCACAGTATTTGGGACATAGTGAGTTCTCAAAAAATAGTACTACTATGATGATTAATAACAATAAAACTTGGCTGCTTGGGGATATGGCTGAAACAAATGCATGTCTTTTTGTTTGTCTTTTAGATGGATTGGTAACTGTAGAAATTCGGGGTGCTAAAATACTTAGCCAGACTGACGTTAGCCCTTGTCACCATGAAGATATTACTTTGTGCCAAATATTTTCAGTGCCCAGTAATTCCTGGCTCTATGAGAGCATTGCATAAAGATTACAGAACAGTGACCCCTCAGAATTTCTCCAACTATGAATCCATGAAACAGGACTTTAAACTAGAGATCCCAGAGTATTTCAACTTTGCCAAAGATGTCCTGGACCAATGGACCAGTATGGAAAAGGTATGTAGCAAGGACCAGTCAGACTGCAGTTTCTTAACTGAGAGTGATTTTTGCCCCCAGGGCACATTTGGCAATGTCTGGAGACACTTTTGTTGCTGTGAGTTGGGGGAGGGTGTATGCTAATGGGTGGAGGCTAAGGGGTGCTGCTAAATACCCTGTAATGCACAGGACATCTGGTTCACCGTTAAGAGTTCCATGGTTGAAAAAGCCTGGGTTATAAAAACCTATGATTATAGGTTAATTTTTTAAAAAAGAAAAAGGAGTAGGGGCTTCCCTGTTGGTCCAGTGGTTGGGAATCCACCTTCCAAAGCAGGGAACATGGATCTCACATGTCACGGGGCAACTCAGCCTGCTGGCCACAGGCCACAACAAAAGATCCCACCTGCTGCAGTGAAGATCCTGTGTGCCACAACAAAGACCTAAAGTGGCCCAATAAATAAATAAATACTAAAAATAAATAAATATAAAGGACTAGAGTGAAATGGGAACCCAAGAATAAAAAATGGCAGGAAATGAGGCAAAGAGCATTGAGAGAATATAAAGGGATGCAAGAATTCTACCTTTATGGAAAGAAAAATAATCAGGCTAAATGAGAAATCACATGTGCTGAAAGAAGTGACATGGCTCCCAAAATCTAGAAATAAGGACCCCAGAGTTCCTCCCAAATACTCCAAGTATGTCCTAACTAAAGACCTGTGAATTTTCTTCAGAGAAAATATTACATTAAGTCAGTTGAAATAGAATTTAGCTGCACAACCACCTTTAAATCTGACTTGTTTGTCTTTCCTCAGGCTGGGAAGAAACCTTCCAATCCAGCCTTCTGGTGGACAAATGGAAATGGAGAAGAAGTGAGATGGAGTTTTGAGGAACTAGGATCTTTATCAAGGAAATTTGCAAATATACTTACAGAAGCCTGTGGCCTGCAAAGGGGAGATCGAGTAATTTTGCTTTTGCCCAGGATCCCTGAATGGTGGCTTGCAAATATAGCCTGTCTGCGCACAGGTTAGTAGTGTTGGTGTTGCAATATTTAAAGTATGGTGGATGAGAGATTTTCCAAAACATCTAAGTAATCATGAGACATTTATTTTGGCCATTTTTATTTGAAGAACTATACACAACATGGTATTATTCTCGAGAACCTTAGAAATGTGTTGGAAACATGCCATATCTTTTGACCTATGAGTTGGGTTGTTTTTTTTTTTAATAATGAAATACATTTAAGTTAATACCAATCAACAATCGAACACCTATAGACCAACTTCTTCTCTCCTCCTATAGGATTCACAATCATCTGCAACTCAGTCAGTCACAAACTCAAGGAACCCATCCTAGTTCCTGCATCAAACCTTTATTCCTCTCATGGTTAATTACCATTCATCTAGTGCCCTAAGCCAGGCATCTGCTACTCCTCCTTCCTAATCAGTTCTTACATCTTATAAATTTGACTTCCTACATGGCTCCAAAGTACCTCATCTTCTCCAACTTCATTGCCCTTTCCTTACTTCATTTTTACTATCTTCTGAGTGGATTTTCCCAAAAGAATCCCTACTCCTGATTCTGTGTGTGTCTATACCCCATCTCAATCCAATTCATCCTCCACAGCAGTGTTTTTCTAGAACACATATGTTATCCTTTTATTTTGCTGCTTGATAGTATTTAATAACTCTTTGTTGCATACCAGATAAAATTTGAGGTGAATTGTGGAAAGCTCTAGCTATCTTCCATTTGTTTTTCTCATTTTCCCACACTCCTACTCTTCAGCCATCTCAAACAGTTTCCTATAAGGTTTGTTATCTTTCTTGTCTCCTTGATTTTGTGCACACTATTTCCTATGCTTAGAAAGTATTTCATTCGCACCTAATCCCCTAAACAACTCCTATTAAACTTAAAAGTCTCAGTTCTAATGTCACCTTCTCAGCAACATTGCCCTGATCTCCCAGTCTAGGTGCTTTCTTTTTTGGGTGGCCACAGGACTAGAAAAGGTCAATTTTCATTCCAATCCCAAAGAAAGGCAATGCCAAAGAATGCTCAAACTACCACACAATTGCACTCATCTCACATGTTAGTAAAGTAATGCTCAAAATTCTCCAAGCCAGGCTTCAGCATACGTGAACCATGAACTTCCAGATGTTCAAGCTGGTTTTAGAAAAGGCAGAGGAACCAGAGATCAAATTGTCAACATTGGCTGGATCATCGAAAAAGCAAGAGAGTTACAAAAAAACATCTATTTCTGCTTTATTGACTATGCCAAAGCCTTTGTCTGTGTGGATCACAATAAACTGTGGAAAATTCTTCAAGAGATGGGAATTCCAGATCACCTGACCTGCCTCTTGAGAAACCTATATGCAGGTCAGGAAGCAACAGTTAGAACTGGACATGGAACAACTGACAGGTTCCAAATAGGAAAAGGAGGACGTCAAGGCTGTATATTGTCACCCTGCTTACATAACTTCTATGCAGAGTACATCATGAGAAATGCTGGGCTGGAAGAAGCACAGGCTGGAACCAAGATTGCCGGGAGAAATATCAATAACCTCAGATATGCAGATGACACCATTCTTATGGCAGAAAGTGAAGAGGAACTAAAAAGCCTCTTGATGAAAGTGAAAGATGAATGTGGAAAAGTTGGCCTAAAGCTCAACATTCAAAAAACTAAGATCATGGCATCTGGTCCCCTCACTTCATGGCAAATAGATGGGGAAACAGAGGAAACAGTGTCAGACTTTCTTTTTTGGGGCTCCAAAATCATGCAGATGGTGATTGCAGCCATGAAATTAAAAGATGCTTACTCCTTGGAAGGAAAGTTATGACCAACCTAGATAGCATATTGAAAAGCAGAGACATTACTTTGCCAACAAAGGTCTGTCTAGTCAAGGCTATGGTTTTTCCAGTGGTCATGTATGGATGTGAGAGTTGGACTGTGAAGAAAGCTGAGTGCCGAAGAACTGATGCTTTTAAACTGTGGTGTTGGAGAAGACTCTTGAGAGTCCCTTGGACTGCAAGGAGATTCAACCAGTCCATTCTAGGGGAGATCAGTTCTGGGTGTTCATTGGATGGACTGATGTTGAAGCTGAAACTCCAATACATTGGCCACCTCATGAGAAGAGTTGACTCACTGGAAAAGACCCTGATGCTGGGAGGGATTGGAAGCAGGAGGAGAAGGGGATGACAGAGGATGAGATGGCTAGATGACATCACCAACTCGATGGACATGAATTTGGGTGAACTCCAGCAGTTGGTGATGGACAGGGAGGCCTGGCATGCTATGATTCATGGGGTTGCAAAGAGTTGGACATGACTGAACAACTGAACTGAAAGAAATAGTATGTGTTTCTAATTTAACCTGTACTGTTCTGTCTGGGCATACTCAGTTCAGTTCAGTCGCTCAGTAAACTCCCAGAGTTTACTCAAACTCATGTCCATTGAGTCGGTAATGCCATCCAGCTATCTCACCCTCTGTAGCCCCCTTTTCCTGCTGCCCCCAATCTCTCCCAGCATCAGGGCTTTTTCAAATGAGTCAACTCTTCGCGTGAGGTGGCCAAAGTATTGGAGTTTCAGTGTTAGCGTCAGTCCATCCAATGAACACTCAGGACTGATCTACTTTAGGATGGATTGGTTGGATCTCCTTGCAGTCCAAGGGACTCTCAAGAGTCTTCTCCAACACCACAGTTCAAAAGCATCAGTTCTTCGGCACTCAGCTTTCTTCACAGTCCAACTCTCACATCCATACATGACCATTGGAAAAACCATAGCCTTGACTAGACAGACCTTTGTTGGCAAAGTAATGTCTCTGCTTTTCAATATGCTATCTAGGTTGGTCATAACTTTCCTTCCAAAGAGTAAGCATCTTTTAATTTCATGGCTGCAATCACCATCTGCGTGATTTTGGAGCCCCCAAAAAAGAAAGTCTGACACTGTTTCCTCTGTTTCCCCATCTATTTGCCATGAAATGATGGGACCAGATGCCATGATCTTAGTTTTTTGAATGTTGAGCTTTAGGCCAACTTTTTTATTGTCCTCTTTCACTTTCATCAAGATACTGTTTAGTCCTCTTCATTTTCTGCCATAAGGATGGTGTCATCTGCATATCTGAGGTTATTTATATTTCTCCTGGAAATCTTGATTCCAGCTTGTGCTTCTTCCAGCCCAGCACATCTCATGATGTACTCTGCATAGAAGTTAAATAAGCAGGGTGACAGTATACATCCTTGACATCCTCCTCTTCCTATTTGGAACCAGTGTGTTGATCCATGTCCAGTTCTAACTCTTGCTTCCTGACCTGTATACTGGTTTCTCAAGAGGCAGGTCAGGTGGTCTGGTATTCCCATCTCTTGAAGAATTTTCCACAGTTTATTGTGATCCACACAGTCAAAGGCTTTGGCATAGTCAATAAAGCTGAAATAGATGTTTTTTTTTTTGGAACTCTCTTGCTTTTTCGATGATCCAGCCAATGTTGGCAATTTGATCTCTGGTTCCTCTGCCTTTTCTAAAACCAGCTTGAACATCTGGAAGTTCACGGTTCACGTATGCTGAAGCCTGGCTTAGAGAATTTTGAGCATTACTTTACTAGTGTGTGTGATGAGTGCAATTGTGCTGTAATTTGAGCATTATTTGGCATTGCGTTTCTTTGGGATTGGAATGGAAACTGACCTTTTCCAGTCCTGTGGCCACTGCTGAGTTTTCCAAATTTGTTGGCATATTGAGTGCAGCACTTTCACAGAATCATCTTTCAGGATTTGAAAGAGCTCAACTGGAATTCCATCACCTCCACGAGCTTTGTTCGTAGTGATGCTTTCTAAGGCCCACTTGACTTCACATTCCAGGATGTCTGGCTTTACGTGAGTGATCACACCTTCGTGATTATCTGGGTCACGAAGATCTTTTTTGTACAGTTCTTCTGTGTATTCTTGCCACCTCTTCTTAATATCTTCTGCTTCTGTTAGGTCCATACCATTTCTGTCCTTTATCGAGCCCATCTTTGCATGAAATGTTCCCTTGGTATCTCTAATTTTCTTGAAGAGATCTCTAGTCTTTCCCATTCTGTTGTTTTCCTCTATTTCTTTGCATTGATCGCTGAGGAAGGCTTTCTTATCTCTCCTTGCTATTCTTTGGAACTCTGCATTCTGATGCTTATATCTTTCCTTTTCTCCTTTGCTTTTCGTTTCTCTTCTTTTCACGGCTATTTGTACGGCCTGCTCAGACAGCCATTTTGCTTTTTTGCATTTATTTTTCTTGGGGATGATCTTGATCCCTGTCTCCTATACAATGTCACGAACCTCCATCCATAGTTCAACAGGTACTCTGTCTATTAGATCTAGTCCCTTAAATCTATTTCTCACTTCCACTGTATAATAAGGGATTTGATTTGGGTCATACCTGAACGGTCTAGTGGTTTTCCCTACTTTCTTCAATTGAAGTCTGAATTTAGCAATAAGGAGTTCATGATATGAGCCACAGTCAGCTCCTGGTCTTGTTTTTGTTGACTGTATAGAGCTTCTCCATCTTTGGCTGCAAAGAATATAATCAATCTGATTTCGGTGTTGACCATCTGGTAATGTCCATGTGTAGAGTTCTCTCTTGTGTTGTTGGAAGAGGGTGTTTGCTATGACCAGTGTGTTCTCTTGGCAGAACTCTATTACCCTTTGCCCTGCTTCATTCCATACTCCAAGGTCAAATTTGCCTGTTACTCCAGGTGTTTCTTGACTTCCTACTTTTGCATTCCAGTCCCCTATAATGAAAAGGACATCTTTTTTGGGTGTTAGTTCTAAAAGGTCTTGTAGGTCTTCATAGAACCGTTCAACTTCAGCTTCTTCAGCGTTACTGGTTGGGGCATAGGCTTGGATTACTGTGACATTGAATGGTTTGCCTTGGAAACGAACAGAGATCATTGTGTCGTTTTTGAGACTGCATCCAAGTACTGCATTTCGGACTCTTTTTGTTGACCATGATGGCTACTCCATTTCTTCTAAGGGATTCCTTCCTACAGTAGTAGATATAATGGTTATCTGAGTTAAATTCACCCATTCCAGTCCATTTTAGTTCGCTGATTCCTAGAATGTTGACATTCACTCTTGCCATCTCCTGTTTGGCCACTTCCAATTTGCCTTGATTCATGGACCTAACATTCCAGGTTCCTATGCAATATTGCTCTTTACAGCATCGGGCCTTGGTTCTACCACCAGTCACATCTACAACTGGGTATTATTTTTGCTTTGGTTCCATCCCTTCATTCTTTCTGGAGCTATTTCTCCACTGATCTCCAGTAGCATATTGGGCACTTACCGACCTGGGGAGTTTATCTTTCAGTATCCTATCATTTTGCCTTTTCATACTGTTCATGGGGTTCTCAAGGCAAGAATACTGAAGTGGTTCGCCATTCCCTTCTCCAGTGGACCACATTCTGTCAGACCTCTCCACCATGACCCGTCCATCTTGGGTGGCCCCACACGTCATGGCTTAGTTTCATTGAGTTAGACAAGGCTGTGGTGCGTGTGATCAGCTTGGCTGGTTTTCTGTGATTCTGGTTTCAGTGTGTCTGCCCTCTGATGCCCTCTCGCAACACCTACCATCTTACTTGGGTTTCTCTTACCTTGGACGTGGGGTATCTCTTCACAGCTGCTCCAGCAAAGCGCAGCCGCTGCTCCTTACCTTGGACGAGGGGTATCGCGTCACGGCCGCCCCTCCTGACCTTGAACGTGGAGTTGCTCCTCTTGGCCCTCCTGCACCCGCGCAGCTACCACTCCTTGGATGTGGGGTTGCTTCTCAGTCATTCTCATAGGACTGTGAAGAAGCTTCTAAAAGGCAATGACTATGATATATTCATCTCTGTGACTCCAAAGATTGGCTTACAGTAAATTTCAGCAAAATATTTGTTGAATTAATATCTTTATTATAATAAATATTAACTTTCTTAATTTACTATAATCATTATTTGCATTTGAGGAGAGCTATATGCTCTAATCTCATGTGTACTTGTAAATTATTCACTGGAGTTGCACAGTCCACTTTTGCATAGTTTTTTAACAAAATGACTGCTTTCATGAATACTGTTGAAGCTCACTGTCTTAATAACACAGGGCTTCCCTGGTGCCTCAGTGGTAATGAGTCTGCCTGTCAGTGTAGGAGATGCAGGCTCAATCTGGGTTGGGAAGATACCCTGGATTAGAAATGGCAACCGACTTCAGTATTCTTGCCTGGGAAATCCCATGGACAGAGGAGTCTGGTGGGCTACAATCCATGGGGTCACAAAAGTGTTGGACACAACTTAGCAACTAAAAAACAGCTTAGTTACAAACTAATGTTATATATTGGAGAAGGCAATGGCAACCCACTCCAGTACTATTGCCTGGCAAATCCCATGGATGGAGGGGCCTGGTAGGCTGCAGTCCATGGGGTCGCTGGGAGTCGGACACGACTGAGCGACTTCACTTTCACTTTTCACTTTCATGCATTGGAGAAGGAAATGGCAACCCACTCCAGTGTTCTTGTCTGGAGAATCCCAGGGACAGGGGAGCCTGGTGGGCTGCCGTCTATGGGGTCACACAGAGTCTGACATGACTGAAGTGACTTAGCAGCAGCAGCAGCAGCATATATTATGGCTGCAGTTGGTCTTCTTTGCTGCACGGACTTTCTCTAGTTGCAGAGATTAGGGGCTACTCTCTAGTGGTGTGTGAACTTTCACATTGTGATGGCTTCTGTTGTTGTGGAGCATGGGCCCTAGGGCACGAGGTCTTCAGTAGTTGCAGCTTATGAGCTACAGAGTGCAGGCTCAGTAGTTGTGGCACACAGGCTTAGTTGCCCCATGGCATGTGGGATCCTCCCAGACTAGGGATCAAACTGGTGTCCCCTGCCTTGTAAGGTGGATTTTTAACCACCGAACCACCAGGGAAGCACCAGTAACAGACTATTTGATTGCCAGGACCAGAAATCCATTCATATTCAGTAGTTCAATAGTGAAGAAGAATTATTGAATATTTACTGGAGAATTTTACAGGAGAAAAAGTGCAGAAAGAAAAACTGGCCTCTGTAACAGGTCAGGCTATTCAGCAGGCAGTTTCTGTCTCTACTATTTTTGCTCTGAAGCTGTTGGCACGAAGGGGGACCCCTTCCAGGGCTCAAAACTGGGCTCTTGTCTAACACTCAGAAATGAATTGTCTGAGGAGACACATGTGCTGACAAAGCAAGAGATTTTATTGGGAAAGGGCATCCGGGTGGAGAGCAGAAGGTAAGGGAACCCAGGAGAACAGCTCTGTCACATGGCTTGCAGTCTTGGGTTTTATGGTGATGGGATTATTTTCTAATGTGTTGTCTTTAGTCAATCATTCTGACTCGGAGACCTTGGTGGTGCATGCCTTGTTCAGCCAAGATGGATGCTAGAGAGAAAGATTCTGGGAGGTGGTCAGACATGTGGTGTCTCCTTTTGACCTTTCCTGAACTCTTCCAGTTGGTGAAGGCTTATTAGTTCTGTGTTCCTTACCAGAACCTCCTGTCGTAAAACAACTCATGCAAATGGTTACTATGGTGCCTGGCCAGGGTGGGTGGTTTCAGTCAGTGTGCTTCCCCTAACAGAGCCACAGGGCCTCTTGTCTATCTGCTTCTCTCAAGCTCCTGCTCCTTTGACCTCTTCTTTCTTGCTAAGAAATAATTTCTCTTCATTTTGGTTAGGTGCATAATTTAAGCTGAAACTGAGGGATGAGTCAGCCAGAGGGAGAAAGTATAGGTGATGGAAGCATTCATTCTAAGCAAATGGAAAAGCTTCTACAAAGGTCCTGAGGCAAAAAATAATTTGTAGATTTGAGAAAATGAAAACAGTGCAGTGTGAATATAGGTACTGGCTAGGGGCCACCTCATCCCAGGGACTATAATATGTAAAATCCCTTAACAGAGACTTCTCCTCTAGACAGGCTTAGGTGCGTACTACCAGGATTTGCCCTAGTAAGTCTCCTTTTGCTATGTTCTGTGGCTGCAGTATCCCTTTCTGAAACCAATTTTATATTAATATATTATATATAAGGGTATGGCTTAATCTTGTTGCTCTGTGAATCATTATGTCTCTTTATATTGACTATGAATATCTCTTTTCTATTTTATATTGAGTTTACAGTTTAGCTCTTGGAAGGCAATCTATTTCCCTTATTTCCAAGTTCTTAGAGAGATATGCCTATAGTCTACAGGGCCAACAACAAACTCATCATATTTTCATTTTCAAACTCTTGCATATGTATTGTAGGTCAAATTCCTTTACAACAGAAATCTCAGTATATAATCATTAAAAAAATAGTAATTGCCAAGAATATGTTCCTTTAAGTGCCATTTACCACAAAAAGTTACTATCCCACCCAATCTTGGCCTACAGGTCTTGAAGAAGTTTATATAACACTTGTGGTCCCTCTGGAATTATAATAAACATTCACTCATTTTGAAAGATTGTTGCTGAGTCATGAAAAGACACCGGGATTCTTGGCCTCCGGAGGAGAGGAATTCAATTCGGGTTCAGATCACTCAGAGCTTTTGTGTAATAAAGTTTTACTGAAGTATAAAAGAGATAGAGAAAGCTTCTGACATAGACATCAGAAGGGGCCAGAAAGAATGCCCCCATGCTAGCCTTTAGCAGTATGTTATATACCTATCAGTAAGCTGTTAATTAGAGAAAGGAGATATCCTGAAACTCAGAGAGGCACCAGGTCCCTCATCCACAACATGTATTTTAAGATAACATTGGCACCTGGTGACTCATGCCGGGCCATAAAATGATTGACATGAATCTTGAAGAAAGACAGGTTTCCAAGTAAATATATAGTATTATTAACAAAGATTAGGAGAACAATGTATGAATAAAACATACAGGTTTATTGAGCCCTTATCATTCTGAATCTTAAGCAAACTGACTTGAAGAAAGACAGAGTCTAGGGTGAATACATAGTTCATTAACATAGCTTAAGACAAACATTTCCATAAGAAAAAATGCATTGGTTAGCTCAAGATTTGAGAAAAGTGAAGTTCAGGTGGAGCCAGGTGTCATCATGGCAACACAGAATTTTAAGAGAAACCTCCTTTTAATATTGTATAGAGACGGGGAAAAAAATCTGACATTTGTTTGTTTCCTCCTGCCGCTTAAGAGAGAGATAAAAAAATGTCTGACACTTGCAGCCTATTCCCTCTGTTTGGAGACCCCTGGGCTTCCTGCCTGTTATTTTCTCAATTTGCTCATTTTATCATCACAAGAGCTTTATGATTAGGAAGAGAAAATCTCATTTTATAAACAGAGAAGGGAAAGCTTTCATAGTTGGGGAAAAAGGAACATTAAGTCATTTGCCCAAAGGCATTCAGAAACTCAGTGTAGAGCCCAATGCACCCTCTAGAATTTTCTAGAAATTTTTATAAAAATTGAAAATAAGAACAGTTCTTTAAAAATCAACTATATCTCAATAAATTTAAAAAAATCATCTAGATGTGGTAATTCAACATCATGGTAGTGTGAGATGTTTCCTTTTTCTCTCCCCTTCAATTTGCAACAAGTAAAACATATAACTCTACAAGGTTCCTCTGCCCAACACACCAAGGTACCAGAGAGATCCACACATCTGTACATCTGAAGGTGGATGGAATGGTACTTAGGAGGTGGATTCAAGGGAACAAGGTGGGGGAGTGCCCATAATCCTGGCTCTTTGACCACATTGGATGAACACACATCTGAGAAAGAACTCAGTGGTGGCTGGGGAGGTGGTGTACACAACTCCAGCTTCCCAGCAGCATCAGTACCTGCAGCTAAAGGGAAGCAGGCAGCAGCAGCAGGGCCTGCAACCCCAGCCCTACCAGGTACAGGTGTGCTTAAGGCTCCAGCACCCCTGCACAAGGCAGCAGGGCCTGCAAACCTGACAGCCACAACAACCCCAGATGCAGCAGAGGTGCCTGCCATCATGGTGCACCCAGCGGTGACATGAGCAACAACAGCAACGCTTGCAGCAGAAGGCACCAAAGACTCCAAAGGCACAAGCAGTGACAATGAGGGCTCCAGGCACACCCCTGACAGAGGTAATGAAGGGTGGAAAATACTGATTCCATAGTACTGTCAGAGGCTGGTCAGGTTAGGGAAAACAAAGACTCGTGTTGTGGTGCCACCTGCTGGAAAACAAAAGAAGGTCCTCTAATTACCAATGTATTGAATTTTTAGAATCAAAATAAACAAATCTTCCCAGGTGGCCCCTAGTAGTTAAGAATCTGCCTGCCAATTCAGGAGACACAAGAGATGCTGGTTCAGTTCCTGGGTCAGGAAGATCCCCTGGAGTAAGAAATGGCAACGAACTCCAGTATTCTTGCCTAGAAAATTCCATGGACAGAGGAGCCCAGTAGGTTGCTGTCCATGGGTTGCAAAGAGTTTGATATGTTTGAGCACACATACACACACAACAATTTTACCTAATAAGAAAGATATTCACTCCTTCAAATGTGTGGGCAGAGGAACAAGATAACGAGCACTGTGAAAAACCACAGTAATAAGGTATCACAAAAAGAAAGTGACACTTCTCCAGAAACCAAACTTAAACTCATGGAAGATTGCAATCAGATACAGAATTCAAAATAGCTGTCAATAAGCACAAGAAAACTCAGAAAGTCATTTCAAGGAGCTCAGGAATAAAATAGAATAAAAACAGAAGGAATATTTTACCAAAAGGTTGGATCTCTAAAAGAGATACAAACAGAATTTCTAGAGCCAAAGAACTCAATAAATGATATAAATAATGCAATAGAAAGCACTGGAAATAGAGCAGACCATAAAGAAGAAAGAATTAGCAAGCATGACTTCAGAAGTCTAGAAATGATCCAGACCAGAAAGGATAACTAAGTTTTATTTTTTTTAATGCAGAATTTCTAAGAGATCTATTTGATTCCATTAGGAAACATAAGGAGGCTTCTGCACAAAAACTACAGCTGAGGGAGTTCATCACCTCTACACCTGCCTTACAGGAAATGTTGAGGGCTTCTTGAAGATGGCAAAGAGTACATGGCAGTAATATCCTCCATGAACACATCAAAAATACATTTACTTGTGGAAAATTCTCACTGAAAACGAATTGGAAACTGGCAGGACTTCTGTACAACCAAGGCTATAAGAAAGACATACATATAAAAGGATAGGGTGGGAATAAAAGTGATTGAGTTGGGACCTGTGCTCCTGGGAGGGAACTTAGAGGAAAAAGGAGATTTCTTGGGTGGACACCTGCCCTAGGGAGTGAGCAGGTCAAGTCATAGACTGGGCATCTCAGCCCTGGGGACCTATGTGGAGGAGGCAATACCCACTAGCCGCTTGGAGAACTATTGGTACAGATAGAAAGGCTGGAGAAGCTTAGATTCCTCTCGTGAGGAGCACACAGATGCTGGTTTGTCCCTGGGCAGGGAAGAGAGAGGTCTGCCCTAGGGGTAACCTAGGGGTTACCAGGTTTTCTGAGACCACCTCACTGTGCACCCCAGTCCAAGGTGACCAGTTCCTGCTCATTCCACACCACAGCATGGCACTAGATATAGGGAAACCACAACCCAGGAAAAGACATGACAATAGGCTACATCTAAGTGGAGCCCCAGACACCTACATAGACAGAACACTGGACCTCTAGACACACAAGCCCTACTTCCTTTATCACTTCCGACCTTTGGGGCAAAGGTCTGGTGCAGGAAGAAGGAAAACACACATTCAAATGGAACAGTGCCAGTTCCAAATGTCCAACAGACACAGAAAAGACACACAACATTACTAATTATTAGAAAACTATAAAACAAAACTACTAGATATAACCTCATACTTATCAGAATATCTATCATCAAAAAGCCTACAGATAACAAATGGAGAGGATATGGAGAAAGGGGAACCCTTGTACACTGTTAGTGGGAGCTCAGATTGGTACAGCCACAGTATGGAGGTTCCTCAAAAACTAAAAATAGAACTATCAGATGACCCAGCAATTCCATTCCTGGGTATATATCTGGAAAAAATGAAAACACTAATTCAGAAAAAAGATACATGCACCCTAATGTTAATAGCAACACAATTTACAAAGTCATGGAAGATATGGAAGCAACCCAAGTGCCCACCAATAGATAACTGGATAAAGAAGATGTGAGATATATAATGGAATATTATTCAGTCATTAAAAAGAATAAAATTTTGCTATTTGCAGCCACATAGATGGACCTAGAGAATATTATGCTTAGTGAAATAAGTCAGACATAGAAAAACAAATACTATATGTTATCACTTATATGTGGAATCTAAAAATAACACAAATGAATGTGTATGCAAAATAGAAACAGATTCACAGATAGAAAACAGAGAGGGAGGGACAGATTAGGGGCATGAGATTAACAGATACAAACTATAATGTATAAAATACACAAGCTATAAGGATATACTGTAAAGCACAGGGAATTATAGCCATTATCTGTAATAACATAAAGGAGTATAATCTGCAAAAATACTGAATTATTATGCTGTACACATGAAACTAATGTAATATTGTAAATTAACTAAACTTTAATTTAAACAAGAAATGTTGAAAGGCTCTTCTACCAAAAACAAAAGGGCAGAAGTACACAAAACCTTGAGGAAGGTAATAGAATCAGAAAATTGCAACTGTACATTAGAATAGGTTGTTAAACAATTATAGCATAAAGGTTAATGGAGGAAAGCAATAAAAAATAACTACAGTTACTTCAATTTGATAATAACCTCACAACACAAAAAGATAATTTTGAAACAACAAAATAATTTGAGACAATAGAAACATAAAAGGGGAAGAGAGAAAGGAGACAGACTATATAACTAAATGAAGAGAAAGTGAAAGTGTAAATCTCTTAGTCGTGTCCGACTCTTTGCAACTCTATCGACTATACAGTCCATGGAATTTTTCAGGCCAGAATACTGGAGTGGGTAGCCTATCCCTTTCTCCAGCAGATCTTCCTGACCCAGGGATCAAATCAGGGTCTCCTGCATTGCAGGAGGATTCTTTACCAACTGAGCTATCAGGGAAACCCCCCAGTGAAGACAAGACGTTATTGGTAGTAAAAGGACTACTGAGATATAGTGCAACCAGAAAACAAAGATAAATGGCAGTACTAAATCCTCATTTATCAATAATTACCCTAAATGTAGATTGATTGGTAAAAACTTTAACAATTTTCTTAATTAAAAAAAATAAGTAAAATTAAGTAAAAAAAAAAAAAAAAAAAAAGAGTAACTGGATGGATTAAAAATAAGACCCAACTCTATACCTCCTCCAGGAAACTTCTCTCAGCTCTAAGGTCAAAAATAGCCTCAAATTGAAGGGATGTTAGATGATACTCCAAGCAAATGGCAGCCAAAAGAAAGTAGGTGTAGTCATACTCATATCAGAGAAAACAGACTTTCAAGCCAAAAGATATAAAGCCAGAAGAGATAAAGGTGGACATCATATAATGACAAAGGGAACAATCCCTCAAGAAGACACAAATAATTTATATCTATCTATGTATCTATAGATCTATATTTATCTATCTGTTTGTCTGTCTATCTATCTGTATGTATCTATATACATACACATTTAACACAGGAGTAGCAAAACATATAAAGACCTACATGGAGAAACTGACAGGAGCATAATAGTGGAAGACTACTTTAATGCCTCACTTACATCAATGGACAGATCATTCAGACAGAGTGTCAATAAGAAAACATTAACTTTAAATGAAACATCAGACCAGATAACCTTAATAGATTTATATGAATATAGCATAGCCCATCCAGTGCAATGGAATACACATTTTTCTGAAGTGCACCTGGAACATTCTCCAGGATAAATCACATGTTAGGTCATAAAGCAAGTCTCAATACAATCAAGAAGATTAAAACCATATTAAGCATCTTTTTTGACCACAATAAAATGAAACTAGAAATCAACTATAGGAAATCTGGAAAAATCGTATATATGTGAAAACTAAACATGCAACTTAAAAACTATTGGCTCAATGAAGAAATCAAAGGAGAAAATTTAAAATACCTAAAGACAAATGAAAAGAAAAAGATGATATACCAAAATCTATGGGATGCAGCAAAAGTGGTACTAAGAGTGAATCATGTAGGCCTACCTCAAGAAATAAGAAAAACCTCAAATAATCTAAACCTTATGCCTAAAGGAGCTAGAAAAAAAGAAGAAAAAGAAAAAAAGAAAGAACAAAGCAAGCCCAAAATCTGTATGAGAAAGGAAATGATAATAAAATAATAATAAAAATTAGAGCAGAGACAAATGAAATAGAGACTTAAAAGACAATGGAAAAGATCAATGCAACTAAGAGCTGGTTCTTTGAAAGGATAAATGTGACAAACCTTTAGCTAGACTCTCTGAAAAAATAGAAGGCTCAGATAAATAAAATTAGAAACAAAAGAGGGTAAATTACAATGGATACAATAGAAATACAAAGGATTATGTCTACTATGAAGTCTACTGCTATACACCAACACATTAGACAACCTAAAATAAACGAATAAATCCCTAGAATCCTACAATCTTCCATGACTAAAGAATGAAGATATAGAAAATCTGAATTGACTGATTACTAGTAAGGAGATTGAAACATTAATCGAAAATCTTCCCCAAAATAAAAGTCCTCTAGCAGACAGCTTCACAGGTGAATTCTATCAAACATTCAGAGATTTAGTAGCTATCCTTCTCAAACTATGGGGCTTCCCAGGAGGCACTAGTGGTAAAGAACCTGCCTGCCAATGCAGGAGACTTAAGAGATGCAGGTTTGATTCATGGGTTGGGAAGATCCCCCGGAGGAGGGCATGGAAACCCACTCCAGTATTCTTGCCTAGAGAACCCCATGGACAGAGGAGCCTGGCAGGCTACAATCCATAAGGCTGCAAAGAGTTGGACATAACTGAAGCAACTTAGCACACACACATGCACTTCTTAAACTATTTCAAAAAAATTGAAAAGGAGGGAATGCTTCCCTAACTCATTTTACAAGGCCATCATTACCCTGATTACAAAATCAAACAATGAAAATACACAAAAAGAAAATTACAGGCCAATGTCTCTGATGAATATACATGCAAAAATCCTCAACAAAACATTAGTGAACCAAATACAAAAATGCATTAAAAGGATCACACACCAGGATCAAGTGGGATTTATTCCAGGTATGCAAGGATGATTCAACATCTGCAAATAAATCAATGTAATACACCACATTAACAAAGTGAAGAATAAAAATCATATAATCGAGAATTACCAGGCGATCCAGTAGTTTGGACTCTACTTGCTCACTGCCAAGAGCCTAGGTTCAATCCTTGGTCAGGGAACTAAGATCCCAAGAGCCACAGGGCATAGCCAAAAAAGAAAAAGTAAAAAAAAAAAAAAAAAAAAATCATATGATCATGTCAATAGATGCAGATGCAGGAAAAGCATTTGATAAAATCAACACTTATTTATGATAAAAATCTCAAAAAGGGGAAAGAACAAATGTACCTCAAAAGGCCGTTTATGACAAACCCACAGCTAACATAATACTGGTGAAAAACTGAAAGCTACCCCTCTAAGATCATGAACAAGACAAGAGTACCCAATCTTACCACTCTTACTCAACATAGTGCTAAAACTCCTAGTGACAACAATTAGGCAAAAAAAGAAACGAAACACATCTAAATTGGAAAGAAAGAAGTAAAATTGTCATTATTTGTAGACGACATGATTTTATACATTGAAAACCCTAAAGATTCAAACGAATGAAACTAGACCATTATCTTACACCATTCATAAAAACCAACTCAAAATGGATTAAAGACATGAATGTAAAAACTAAAACCATAAAACTCCTAGAAGAAAATATAGACAGTATGCTTGTTGACATTTTTCTTAGCAATATCTTTCTGGATATGTCTCCTCAGGCAAGGGAAGCAAAAGCTAAATTAAAAAAACAAGGCTACATCAAAATAAAAAGCTCTGCACTGCAAAGAAAACCATCAACAAAACAAAAAAGAAAACCTACCAAATGGGAGATGTTTGCAAATCAGATCTGATAAAAGGTTAATATCCAAAATATATTAACTCATGGAACTTCCCTGTGGTCTATTGAAGGACTCTGTGTTTCCATTGCAGGGGGCATGAGTTTGATCCCTGGTTGGGGGATCACACATGCTGCACAGCATGGCCAAAACCATCGAAAAAAAAAAGTTAACTCATGAAACTCAACAACAAACAACCCAGTTAAAAAATGGGCAGAGGATCTGAATAGACATTTTTCAAAAGAATATATATGATGTTCAACACCTGTATGAAAAGTTGTTCATCAGCATGAATTATCAGGTAATTGCAAATCAAAACCACAATATCACTTCACATCTATTAGAATAACTATCGTCAAAAAAACAAGGAATAACAGAGAGGATGTGAAGAAAAAGGAACCCTCATACACTGTTGGTGAGACTGTAAATTGGTGCAGTCACTGTGGAAAAAAGTATGCAAATTCTTCAAAAAATTTAGAACTAAACACACACACACACACACACACACACACACACACACACACAATGGAATACTACTCAGCCATAAAAAGGAATGAAATCTTGCCCTTGCAACAACATGGATGGACCTTGAGAGTCCATAAGGCAAAGTTGTGAAATAAGGCAGACAAAAAAGACAAATACAATATGATTTCACTCATATGTAGAATACAAAACAAATAATAAAACAAAATAAACAAAAATAAAATAACAAAAACAAACTCAGACAACAAAATAGTGATTACAAAGGGCAAGGGGTCTGGGGTGGGAGAAATGGGTAAAGGAGGTAAGATGAGCATGGAAACTAGTCTTTGGTTATAAGTTAAATTCTAATGTTGTCAATATGTAAGTCAAATTATAAGTAAATTTACAATTATTAGTCAAATTATAATTTTTAAGTCAAATTAAAATGTGTACACAAAACATATGTTATAAACCAATGTTACTGGAATTTAAAAAATCATCTAATTCACTTTCTCAAACCTTGATATGCATATGAATCACTGGGTTCTTGTTAAAATGCAGATTCTGATCCAAGAAGCCTGGGAGAATCCTGAGATCCTGCATTTCTAACAAGCTCCCAAGTGATGTAGATGCTGCTATTCCAGGGAACACCCTTCAGCTCACTACAGTCCCTCAGTAGTGTCCAACTTTTTGCAACCCCATGGACTGCAGCATGCCAAGATTCCCTGTCCATCACCAACTCCCAGAGCTTGCTCAACTCATGTCCATCGACTCGGTGATGCGATCCAACCATCTCATCCACTGTCATTCCCTTCTCCTCCTGCCTTCAATCTTTTCCAGCATCAGAGTCTTTTGAAATGAGCCAATTCTTTGCATCAGGTGGCCAAAGTATTGGAGTTTCAGCTTTAGCACTAGTCTTTCCAGTGAATATTCAGGACTGACTTCCTTTAGGATTGACTGGTTAGATTTCCCTGCAGTCCAAGGGACTCTCAAGAGTCTTCTCCAACACCACAGTTTAAATAAATCAATTCTTTGACCCTCAGCTTTCTTTATAGTCCAACTCGCACATCCAAACATGACTACTGGAAAAAACCATAGCTTTGACTAGATAGACCTTTGTCGGCAAAGTAATGGCTCTGTTTTTTAATATGCTGTCTAGGTTGGTCATAACTTTTCTTCCAAGGAGCAAGCATCTTTTGATCTCATGGCTGCAGTCATTGTCCGTAGTGATTTTGGAGCCCAATAAAATAAAGTCTGTCACTGTTTCCATTGTTTTCCCATCTATTTGCCATGAAGTGATGGGACCAGATCCACGATCTTAGTTTTTTGAATGTTGAGTTTTAAGCCAGCTTTTTCATGCTCCTCTTTCACTTTCATCAAGAGGCTGTTTAGTTCCTCTTCACTTTCTGCCATAAGAGTGGTGTCATCTGCATGTCTGAAGTTATTGATATTTCTCCTGGAAATCTTCATTCCAGCTTGTGCTTCATCCAGCCCTGCATTTTGCATGATGTACTCTGTTCAGTTCAGTTCAGTTCAGTCGCTCAGTTGTGTCAGACTCTTTGCCACCCCATGCATTGCAGCACGCCAGGCCTCCCTGTCCATCACCATCTCCCAGAGTTCACTCAAACTCACGTCCATCAAGTCAGTGATGCCATCCAGCCATCTCATCCTCTGTTGTCCCCTTTTCCTCCTGCCCCCAATCCCTCCCAGCATGAGAGTCTTTTCCAATGAGTCAACTCTTCGCATGAGGTGGTCAAAGTATTGGAGTTTCAGATTTAGCATCATTCCTTCCATATAAATCCCAGGGCTGATCTCCTTTAGCATGGACTGGTTGGATCTCCTTGCAGTCCAAGGGACTCTCAAGAGTCTTCTCCAACACCACAGTTCAAAAGCATCAATTCTTTGGCACTCAGTTTTCTTCACAGTCCAACTCTCATATCCATACATGACCACTGGAAAAACCATAGCCTTGACTAGACGGACCTTTGTTGGCAAAGTAATGTCTCTGCTTTTGAATATGCTATCTAGGTTGGTCATAACTTTCTTTCCAAGGAGTAAGCGTCTTTTAATTTCATGGCTGCAATCACCATCTGCAGTGATTTTGGAGCCCAAAAAAATAAAGTCTGACACTGTTTCCACTGTTTTCCCATCTATTTCCTATGAAGTGATGGGACCAGATGCCATGATCTTCGTTTTCTGAATGTTGAGCTTTAAGCCAACTTTTTCACTCTCCACTTTCACTTTCATCAAGAGGCTTTTGAGTTCCTCTTCACTTTCTGCCATAAGGGTGGTGGCATCTGCATATCTGAGGTTATTGATATTTCTCCCAGCAATCTTGATTCCAGCTTGTGTTTCTTCCAGCCCAGCGTTTCTCATGATGTACTCTGCATAGAAGTTAAAGAAGCAGGGTGACAATATACAGCCTTGATGTACTCCTTTTCCTATTTGGAACCAGTCTGGTGTTCCATGTCCAGTTCTAACTGTTGCTTCCTGACCTGCATATGGGTGTCTCAAGAGGTGGGTCAGGTGCCATTTTAGTTCAGTGATTCCTAAAATGTGGACATTCACTCTTGCCATCTCCTGTTTGACCACTTCCAATTTACCTCATTAAAAAAATTTAACTCATTTAATCCTTAATAATCCTATAAAGAAGGTAGTGTTATTATAATCCCCATTCTACAGATGCAGAATCTGAGACTCTCAGAGGTGAAGTAGTCTTGTTCAAGACCAAGCTTTAAGAGTATCTGTCTCTAGGACACATTCTTGACTACTATACTGTACCTTACAGTACAATTTATAGCAGATGGGAACAGAAGCACAAAAAAGATGAATGCCTCAATCCTTCTCCTTGGATAAATTATAAAATTAATGTATGTTTTAAGAGGCACTTGGCCACCTGATGCGAAGAGTTGACTCTCTGGAAAAGACCCTGATGCTGGATAAAACTGAGGGCAAGAGAAGGGGGAGACAGAGGATGAGAAGTTGGATGGCATCACTGACTTAGTGGACATAACTTTTGAGCAATTTCAGGGAGATAGTGATGGATAGAAAACCCTAGTGTGCTGCAGTTCATGGGGTTGAAAAGAGTTGGACACGACTTAGCAACAGAACAACAACAAAAGATGCACTGAACCAAGGTGGTTAAATTACAGCTTAAGTCAGGCTGCAGTGTTCAGTCCATGCACTGCCCCTGCTACTTCAGTGATTCAGGCAAATTATTTATAGGGTGGACTAAGAATGCTGCCTGCCATATTAGCAAACAAAGGATGTTAGGGCCATCAAGCCATCAGCTGCCTCCAGAGATGAGCCCTGAGGGAACTCAGGTTGAAAAAGAACAGATTAGCCCTAGATAGTTAAGGTGCATATCAAAGGAATGAGATCAGTGAGCCTAGACTCTTGCATCTTCCCATACACAGAAAAGCACTAATTGATTATAATCTTTTGATGTTTCAACTTCCTGGTTTTTGTTGCAAACCCTCGTGTATATCCTGGCTTCTCCCTTCACCCTTCAGAGCAGTCCCTCAGAGCTATCAGAGAAAGCCCTCAGAAAGTCCTCCCAATAAAACAAAATTCTCAACTTTTATGTTGTGTATTTTCTAGTTAACAATAACATTTGTGTTTTTGGTAGAGATTAAATGTTAGAATATACAAACACTTACACAGCACCTAACACTCCAAGTACTCAATAAACGTACAAAGGTCCATCTAGTTAAGGCTATGGTTTTTCCTATGGTCATGTATGGATGTGAGAGTTGGACTGTGAAGAAGGCTGAGCGCCGAAGAATTGATGCTTTTAAACTGTGGTGTTGGAGAAGACTCTTGAGAGTCCCTTGGACTGCAAGGAGATCCAACCAGTCCATTCTGAAGGAGATCAGCCCTGGGATTTCTTTAGAAGGAATGATGCTAAAGCTGAAGCTCCAATACTTTGACCACCTCATGCGAAGAGTTGACTCATTGGAAAAGACTCTGATGCTGGGAGGGATTGGGGGCAAGAGGAGAAGGGGACGACAGAGGATGAGATGGCTGGATGGCATCACTGACTCGATGGACGTGAGTCTGGGTGAACTCCGGGAGTTGGTGATGGACAGGGAGGCCTGGCGTGCTGTGATTCATGGGGTTGCAAAGAGTCGGACATGACTGAGTCACTGAACTGAACTGAATATTACTTTTCAATTCAAAACCCTCTTCAAGTTAAATGTTATGAATGGTCTCCAGATAGAAAATAATTAATTATCCAGGATTTAACATCCTTTCATGTTAGATCAAAAGGGTCCTAGACTTTGAGATTCCTTTAAAGGCAAAAGTATAGCAATGAAAGGAAGACAAATAGATATCCTGCCTGGAAAATTGACTAACTCACCCTGAGAAGGAAATGGCAACCCACTCCAGTGGTCTTGCCTGAAGAATCCCAGGGACGGGGAGCCTGGTGGGCTGCCGTCTATGGGGTCGCACAGAGTCAGACACGACTGAAGCGACTCTGCAGCAGTAGCAGCAGCACCCTGAGAAACACCGAATATACATGGGTTATCTATACTACCTTAATTAACATGATGAAGGAAATCCTTTCTAAATACTTTATTTTCTTCTCTTTTAGGGACAGTTCTAATTCCAGGAACCACTCAGATGACCCAAAAAGACATCCTCTACCGACTACAATCTTCAAAAGCAAAGTGCATTATTACCAATGAAGTTTTAGCTCCAGCAGTTGATGCTGTTGCATCTAAATGTGAAAATCTGCACTCCAAACTAATTGTGTCTCAGAGCCCCAGAGAGGGTTGGGAGAACCTAAAGGAGATGATGAAGTGAGTAACCATAATTGTTGTAGAACAGTTTTCCAAAAAGAAACACAACATTGATAAGATAGTCAACCCTGGATTAACCAGAAAAATGAAAATTAAAATAATAGACAAAGGGAACAACTGGTGATTATAGTGCAAAGCTCTGAGGCAAGGAACTGGTGGTGTTTTTCACAGGTTGGGATCTCAAGGAAGCACACCATAAGACAGACATTAGTTGTGTAAGTGAATTAAGAAGTTATCTTAGAAACAATACCTGTGAAGAAAAGGGAACAATGTGGGATTGGGCAGCTGTTGAAATTTATCATCCACATACTTCAAAAAAGCCATCAGTCAACCTATGGGGATCACTGGAGTTTAGATAGCCCTTCAAAGCTATGTCCAGCTAAAGCAAGAGGTCCAATCAGATCAGATCAGATCAGATCAGTCGCTCAGTCATGTCTGACTCTTTGCAACCCCATGCATTGCAGCACGCCAGGCCTCCCTGTCCATCACCAACTCCCGGAGTTCACTCAGACTCACATCCATCGAGTCAGTGATGCCATCCAGCCATCTCATCCTCTGTTGTCCCCTTCTCCTCTTGCCCCCAATCCCTCCCAGCATCAGAGTCTTTTCCAATGAGTCAACTCTTCGCATGAGGTGGCCAAAGTACTGGAATTTCAGCTTGAACATCATTCCTTCCAAAGAGATCCCAGGGCTGATTTCCTTCGAGTGGATTGGTTGGATCTCCTTGCAGTCCAAGGGACTCTCAAGAGTCTTCTCCAACACCACACTTCAAAAGCATCAATTCTTCAGTGCTCAGCCTTCTTCACAGTCCAACTCTCACATCCATACATGACCACAGGAAAAACCATAGCCTTGACTAGACGAACCTTTGTTGGCAAAGTAATGTCTCTGCTTTTGAATATGCTATCTAGGTTGGTCGTAACTTTCTTTCCAAGGAGTAAGTGTCTTTTAATTTCATGGCTGCAGTCACCATCTGCAGTGATTTTGGAGCCCAGAAAAATAAAGTCTGACACTCTTTCCCCATCTATTTCCCATGAAGTGATGGGACCAGATGCCATGATCTTTGTTTTCTGAATGTTGAGCTTTAAGCCAACTTTTCCACTCTCCACTTCCACTTTCATCAAGAGGCTTTTATGTTCCTCTTCACTTTCTGCCATAAGGGTGGTGTCATCTGCATATCTGAGGTTATTGATATTTCTCCCGGCAATCTTGATTCCAGCTTGTGTTTCTTCCAGTCCAGCCTTTCTCATCATGTACTCTGCATATAAGTTAAATAAACAGGGTGACAATATAGAGCCTTGATGAACTCCTTTTCCTATTTGGAACCAGTCTGTTGTTCCATGTCCAGTTCTAACTGTTGCTTCCTGACCTGCATACAAATTTCTCAAGAGGCAGATCAGGTGGTCTGGTATTCCCATCTCTTGAAGAATTTTCCAAGGTTTATTGTGATCCACAAAGTCAAAGGCTTTGGCATAGTCAATAAAGCAGAAAGAGATGTTTTTCTGGAACTCTCTTGCTTTTTCCATGATCCAGTGGATGTTGGCAATTTGATCTCTGGTTCCTCTGCCTTTTCTAAAACCAGCTTGAACATCAGGAAGTTCACGGTTCACATATTGCTGAAGCCTGGCTTCAAGAATTTTGAGCATTACTTTACTAGCATGTGAGATGAGTGTAATTGTGTGGTAGTTTGAGCATTCTTTGGCATTGCCTTTCTTTGAGATTGGAATGAAAACTCACCTTTTCCAGTCCTGTGGCCACTGCTGAGTTTTCCAAATGTGCTGGCATATTGAGTGCAGCACTTTCACAGCATCATCTTTCAGGATTTGGAATGGCTCAACTGGAATTCTATCACCTCCACTAGCTTTGTTTGTAGTGATGCTTTCTAAGGCCCACTTGACTTCACATTCCAGGATGTCCAGCTCTAGGTCAGTGATCACACCATCGTGATTATCTGGGTCGTGAAGATCTTTTTTGTACAGTTCTTCTGTTAATCAGTAACTGGGTACAAATTGTCTTTAGAAGGAGGCATGACCTTGAGCAAGGCAGCTATCTTCAGCCAAGGCAATATCTGAAGAGGGATCTCAGCACCTGAAGGGAAGCATGTCCTAAAACTCTGCAGCAGGATCTAGGAGGTGCATCACAGCATCAATCACAGAGCTATTATCATTTCCCATAGGAACTAATCAGAATCAATCCTTCTGTGGATGTTGTATTATTCCCTTGCTGACAGTGACATTTCTATCAGGTTATAGTAAGAAGAATACTTAATAGATGCAATTAATAAAACTATTACACAGATATTCAAGCCCTGATATGGGGTGCTTCTAAGGGTCACTTGGAACTTTTTGTCAAGTATTGGTTATCTTAGCTTTAGGGTGGCAGCAAACTCCCTCTCTAGAATGAGCTTCCTACCTTTACTCAACGATTTTGGAGCAAGTTTGCAACTATGGACTTGTTCTTTGTCATTGTTTAGTTGCTAAGTTGTGTCCGACTCTTTGTGACATCATGGACTGTAGCGCACCGGGACTTGTTATGACTCTTCTAAAATAGCTAACATTTGTTGTGTGCATACATGCTCAGTTGTTCAGTTGTGTCCCACTCTTTGAGACCCCATGGACTGTAGCCCACCATGCTCCTCTGTTCATGGCATTTTCCAAGGAGGAATACTGAAATTGCCATTTCCTATTCCAGGGGATCTTCCCAACGCAGGGATTGAACCCATGTCTCCTGTGTCTCCTGCACTGGCAGGTGGATTCTCTATTGAGTTCTTACCAAAAGCCAAATTCTGTTCTAATAAAAATAGTGTTATAATTGTATAATATCTAACACTTATATGGCATTGGTTATGTGCCAAAAACTGCACTTCAGATATATTGGGTTGGCCAAAAAGTTCATTAGAGTTTTTCAATAATATATTATGGAAAACCTCAAACAAACTTTTTGGCCAACTCAATATTAACTCATTTAAATATCACAACAAACTATGGGGTAGGAATTGTTAAATATACAGATACTCATGCTCAGTCACTTCAGTCATATCCAACTCTTTGCGACACTATGGATGGGATTTTCTGGGCAAGAATACTGGAGTGGGGTTGCCATTCCCTCCTCCAGGGGTTTTTCCTGACCCAGGGATCAAACTCACATCTTCTGCATTGCAGGTGGATTCTCTGGTTAGACAGATAAATAAGGTCAAATGTTAGGATCTGGCAGAACTGCATTTCACACTCAGGCAGTCTAGCTTCTAAGCCCACACTATTACCTGCTAGGTTTACTGCTTCTGAGAGATTGGTACAATAAACCTTCCGTAGGTTTCATGAGCAATAATATTTGTGATAGAAGTGATAGGTACACAGTTATAGGTACTAGCTTTATAATGAAAAAAATTATGGAATCATAGCCTAAACATTTGGTTTAGCTATGTTAGGATTTAAAAATAGAAATAGTTCTCATAGCTGAATATTTCTGATTCATTCATTTTCAGCTCAATATTTCCTAATAAAATTCTGTATGATTCTTAGAGCCTCAAATGTACAGAGTTTACTTCCTTTCAGCTGCCCTGATGTATGACATATATAAAAGCCCAATTATCATCTGGAACCAAAATGTTTTCTTTCTTTAACTGAAACCCTTCCTTCCCTAAGTGGATACATAGATCCTCTTCAGTCTTTTTGCTTACTATATTCAGAACTATGTAGATTCTCTTGTGCGAAACAGAAAAACCATCCTTTTTAGGGGGCAGCAAATGGTTTTTTACAAACGGGATGGATAATAAATATATAGGATTTGCAGGCCATGTAGTCTCTATCATACCTACTCACTGTCATAGTGTAGAAAGCAGTCATAGGCAATACGTAAAAGAATGGACACAGTTGTGTTGCAATAAAACTTTATCTGTGAAAACAAAAGGCAGGCCATGCTTGGCCCATAGGCCTGTAGTTTAATGACCCCTGCCTTATACCATTACACATGACTTCTATTAACATACTCATTTTTTTTAAAATCACATTTTACCTCACATATACATGATTAGAAGATCATAGAATACTCATTCTGTAGAAGGTATGATAAAATTCTTGAGTTTTTTTGTAATGCTTTCACTCTTCTTCATCACACAGTAAAAAGCTATGAAGTCAACCTGTTATAAATGGGCTATTGATGGCAAAGTTTAGCTTGTTTCCAGAAAGCACCTTAAAAGATGGAGAGAGATGGCTTTTACCTTGGAATTCAGTATAAGTCCCTGGGGCTTAATCAATGAGATGAAGAGGTCTGAGTAAATCCTTTTCTGTGGTAACAGTCTATGATACTGTGTTTAATATATACAACCATTGTAATTCTTCCTTCATAGACATGCCAGTGACAACCACACCTGTGTGAAGACAAAACACAATGAGATGATGGCCATTTTCTTTACCAGTGGAACAAGTGGATATCCTAAAATGACTGGACACACCCACAGCAGTTTTGGTTTGGGATTATCTATAAATGGAAGGTATTTTCACAGAACTGTAGTTTGAAGTGTCAATGCTACAAAAATGATGATTCCTTTATTTGTATTTTAAATTTGTTTCCATATATATATATATATATATATATATATAGTTAAGTCTCTCTCTCTATATCTCAAGTGTGTGTGTGTATATATATATATATATATATATTTATATCTCAAATGTATATATGTTGTTGTTGTTCACTTTCTAAGTTGTGTCCAACTCTTTGCGACCCCACGAACTGCAGCATGCCATGCTTCCCTGTCCTTCACTATCTCCCAGAGTTTGCTCAGATTCATATCCATTGAGTTGGTGATGCTATGTAGCCATCTCATCCTCTGCTGTCCTCTTCTCCTTTTGCCTTCAATCTTTCCCAGCATCAGGGTGTTCTCCAGTGAGTCTGCTCTTCGTATCAGGAGGCCAGAGTATTGGAGCTTCAGGTTTAGCATAAGTTCTTCCAATGAATATTCAGGGTTGATTTCCTTTAGAATTGACTGGTTTGATCTTCCTGCTGTCCAAGAGTCTCTCAAGAGTCTTCTCCAGCACCACAGATTGAAACCATCAATTCTATGGTGCTCTGCCTTCCTTATGGTCCAGCTCTCACATCCATACATGACTACTGGAAAAACAATAGCCTTGACTATATGGCCTTTTGTCAGCAAAGTGATGTCTTCTCTTTTACTATGCTGTCTAGCTTTCAAATAGTTTTCCTTCCAAGGAGCAAGTGTCTTTTAATTTCATGGCTGCAGTCACTGTCCACAGTGATTTTGGAGCCCAAGAAAAGAAAATCTGTCACTGCTTCCACTTTTCTCCCTTCTAAGTGATGGGACTGGATGCCATGATCCTAATTTTTTAAATGTTAAGCTTTAAGCCAGCTTTTTCACTCTCCTCTTTCATCCTCATCAAGAGGCTCTTTAGTTCCTCTTCACTTTCTGTCATTAGTGTGGTTTCATTTACATATCTGAGGTTGATGATATTTCTCCAGACATTCTTGATTTCAGTTTGTGATTCATCCAGCCTGACATTTCCAGTGATGTACTCTGCATATAAGGCAAATAAGCAGGGTGACAATATACAGCCTTGTTGTGCTCCTTTCCCAATTTTGAACTAGTCATTTATTTATTGTCTAAATAAAGTTCTAAATGTTGCTTCTTGACCCACATACAGGTTTGTCAAGAGACAGGTAAGGTAGTCTGGTATTCCCATCTCTTTAAGAATTTTCCACAGTTTGTTTTATCTATCAAGTCGATTCTTTGTGCAGTCAGTGGCTCAAACAGCAAAGAATCCGCCTGCAATGTGGGAGACCTGGGTTCAATCCCTGGGTTGGGAAGATCCCCTGGAGAATGAAATTACAACCCACTCAAGTATTCTTCTCAGGAGAATCCCATGGACAGAAAAGCCTGGTGGGCTACAGTCCATGGAATCGCAAAGATTCAGACATGACTAAGCACAGCACAGAAAATACAGTCAGCAAAAAAAAAAAAAAGATTGGGAGCTGACTGTGGCTCAGATCATGAACTCCTTATTGCCAAATTTATATTTAAATTGAAGGAAGTATGGAAAATCACTAGACCATTCACATATGACCTAAATCAAATCCCTTACGATTATACAGTGGAATTGGCAAATAGATTCAAGGGATTAGATCTGAAAGACAGAGTGCCTGAAGAACTACGAACAGAGGTTCATGACATTGTACAGGAGATAGTGATCAAGACCATCCCCCAAAAAGAGAAATGCAAAAAGAAAAAATGGTGTCTGAGGAGGCCTTACACATAGCTGAGAAAAGAAGAGAAGCTAAAGGCAAAAAGAAAAGGTAAGATATACCCATCTGGATGCAGAGTTCCAAGGAATAGCAAGGAGAGATAAGAAAGCCTTCCTCAGTGATCAATGCAAAGAAATAGAGGAAAAAAACAGAATGGGAAAGACTAGAGATCTCTTCAAGAAAATTAGAGATACCAAGGAACATTTCATGTAAAGATGGGCACAATAGTACAGAAACAGTATGGACCTAACAGAAGCATAAGATATTAAGAAGAGGTGGAAAGAATACACAGAAGAACTATACAAAAAAGATTTTCACAACCCAGATAATCACAATGGTGTGATCAGTCGCCTAGAGCCAGACATCCTGGAATGCAAAGTCAAGTGGGCCTTAGGAAACATCACTACGAACAAAGCTAGTGGAGATGATGGAATTCCAGTTGAGCTATTTCAAGTCCTAAAAGATGATGCTGTGAAAGTGCTGCTGCACTCAATATGCCAGAAAATTTGGAAAACTCAGCAGTGGCCACAGGACTGGAAAAGGTCAGTTTTCATTCCAATCCCTAAGAAAGGCAATGCCAAAGAATGTTCAAACTACTGCACAATTGCACTCATCTCACACACCAGCAGAGTAATGCTCAAAATTCTCCAAGCCTGGCTTCAACAATATGTGGATCAAAAACTTCCAGATGTTCAAGCTGGTTTTAGAAAAGGCAGAGGAACCAGAGATCAAATTGCCAACATCCATTGGAACATCGAAAAAGCAAGAGAGCTCCAGAAAAACATCTACTTCTGCTTTATTGACTATGTCAAAGCCTTTGACTGTGTGGATCACCACAAACTGTGGAAAATTCTTAAAGAGATGGGAATACCAGACCACCTTACCTGCCTCCTGAGAAATCTGTATGCAGGTCAAGAAGCAACAGTTAGAACCGGACATGGAAAAACAGACTGGTTCCCAATTGGGAAAGAAGTAGATCAAGGCTGTATATTGTCACGCTGCTTATTTAACTTTTATGCAGAGTACATCTTGAGAAACGCTGGGTTGGATGAAGCACAAGCTGGGATCAAGATTGTTGGGAGAAATATCAATAAAATCAGATACACAGATGACACCACCTTATGGCAGAAAGTGAAGAAGTAAAAAGCCTCTTGATGAAAGTGAAAGAGGAGAGTGAAACAGTTGGCTTAAAACTCAACATTCAAAAAAACTAAGATCATGACATCTGGTCCCATCACTTCATGGCCAATTGATGGGGAAACAATGGAAGCAGTGACAGACTTTATTTTCTTGAGCTCCAAAATCACTGCAGATGGTGACTGCAGCCATGAAATCAAAAGATGCTTGCTCCTTGGGAAATAAGCTATGACCAACCTAGAGAGCATATTAAAAAGCAGAGACATTACTTTGCCAACAAAGGTCTGTCTAATCAAGGTTATAGTTTTTCCAGTAGTCATGTACGGATGTGAGAGTTGGACTATAAAGAAAGCTGAGTGCCAAAGAATTAATGCTTTTTAAATGTGGAGTTGGAGAAGACTCTTGAGAGTCCCTTGGACTGCAAAGAGATCAAACCAGTCAATCCTGAAGGAAAACAGTCCTGAATATTATTGGAAGGACTGATGTTGAAGCTGAAACTCCAATACTTTGGCCACCTGATGCGAAGAACTGAATCATTGAAAAGACCCCGATGCTGGGAAAGATGGGGGCAGGAGGAGAAGGGGATGACAGAGGAATCAATGCTTGGATGAAATCACTGACTTGATGGACATGAATTTGAGCAAGCTCCAGGAGCTGGTGATGGACAGAGAAGCCTGGCATGCTACAGGCTATGGGGTCGGAAAGTGTCGGACACGACTGGGCAACTAAACTGAGCTGATTCTTTGTTTACCTAGGTTCTGGCTGGATTTGACCCCTTTGGATGTCATGTGGAATACCTCTGACACAGGCTGGGCAAAATCTGCATGGAGTAGTGTTTTTTCTCCGTGGATCCAGGGAGCATGTGTATTTGCACATTATTTGCCGCGGTTTGAGCCAACTTCCATCTTGCAAGTAAGGCAGAGCACAAGAGGTCAATATTTAGAAGTGAATTAGCACTATTACTGACAGGACTAGTGAATAAAGTAACTTGTAGAAATCAGAGTAGATAACGTTATTTAAGGTATTCCACAATGGAAAATCAATAAGCTTGAAAAGATATACAGAGGAAAGGTGTGAGAGTGTTTGTGTGTGTGTGAAAGTCACTCAGCCGTTTCCGACTCTTTGCGAGTCCATGAACTGTATTATACAGTCCATGGAATTCTCCAGGCCAGAATACTGGAGTGGGTAGCCTTTCCCTTCTCCAGGGGACCTTCCTAACCCAGGGATCGAACCCAGGTCCACGGCATTGCAGGTGGATTCTTTACTAACTGAGCCACAAGGGAAGCCCATTAGAGTGTTTACATTAGAATAAATAATGGTCTAAGTTTTACTATGTCTACCATAGGTATTTAAGTACTTATTAAAAATTGTGTAAGACCACTTCTTCTAAATTGCAGACACTTTCCAAGTTTCCCATCACAGTCTTCTGTTCAGCACCAACTGCATACAGAATGCTTGTACAGAATGATAAGGCCAGGTAAGTAAAGTTGGTAAATGGGCACTTATGGGCAGAGAGGAAAGGAAGAGGAAGATACAAAATAAAGGATCTCTCTGCCTAAAAACATATCTCCAGATCAGTAGGTATGGTATTTAGCAATCTTTTCTCTTCCTTGTCCTTCTTGCTTATATTCTGTACATGATAACTACTATATCCAACGTGGGTTCCCTCAAGCAGAGAGAGGAAAGATGGTTCAAGCCACATGTATAGCTCTGAGCCCAGTGTTTATCCTTTGTCTGTTACAAGAGCTGAGAAAATATACATCACCCTTATTCAAAACCCTATCCCAGCAAACAGGAAAGAAAATGAATGTCTTTTACTTTATTACTGATTCCATTTGAAAGTATTACATGGTCACTACTTTTAAACTGATTTAATTTTTAAATAGGAAACAATTCACATGACATAAAATTCAATAGGTATGTAAGAATATATAGTGAAAAGTCTTCCTCCACACCTTGTCTTCAGTTTTAGTTCTCCTTCTCCCTGAGATTTATGCCTGCACAAGCCAATATGCATATGTTCTCTCTCCACTCTTTTAAAATGAGACATGATATGCACGCAGTTCTGCCCCTTCTTTTCTTCACGTACAATACATTCTGAAACTGTGCTGTCCAATTTGGTAACCACTAGGAGAAGGCAATGGCACCCCACTCCAGTACTCCTGCCAGGAAAATCCCATGGACAGAGGGGCCTGGTGGGCTGCAGTCCATGGGGCCGCTAAGAATCGGACATGACTGGGTGACTTCACTTCCACTTTTATGCACTGGAGAAGGAAATGGCAACCCACTCCAGTGTTCTTGCCCGGAGAATCCCAGGGACGGGGCAGCCTGGTGGGCTGTCGTCTATGGGGTCGCACAGAGTTGAACACGACTGAAGTGACTTAGCAGCAGCAGCAGCAGCCACATATAGTTATTTACATTTTAATTAAATTAAAATTCAGCTCCAAACTATAATTAATAATACATTATTACATATTCAAAGTATTACATATTCGAAGTTGCTAAGACAGTAGATCTTAAAACTTCTCATCACAGGAAAAAATAGTCTTGTAACTATGTAGGGTAACAGATGTTAACTAGACTTGTTGTGCAATCATTTCACCATATGTACAAATATCAAATCACAACATTGTAAATCAAAAAGTAATATAACATTATAAGTCAATTATATTTCAATGAAAAAAAATTCAGTGCCTTGGTTACACTAGTCTTGTTTCAAGTGCCCAATAGTCACACAGGACTAGAGGATACAATAGTGGACAGCTCAGTATAGAAATTTCTGTCATAACAAAAAATTCTATTGGATAGTACAACCCAGGAGCATCTTCATTCCTTCTTTTTTTTTTTTAACAACTGTATAGTGTTCTATTGTATAAATGCTCCACAATCAATTTAACCAATTAGAAAGCTTTTTATCACTGATTTAACATAATATTATGTGGTACCTTCCCTAGGGATGGCATGGTTTTTCTTTGCAAAAAGTCACGCCACCCCCAATCCTCCCCCTCCCTCCGCCCCCCACCAATAAAATGGAGAAAAAGAAAAAACAAACTTGGTGTTTCATGATAAAATTGTTTATTTTGTATCAGAGAGGAAAGTTAAGGGAAAAACTAAAACATTTTGTACTGAAATTTCACTAGAAATAATCCTAATTTCCATTTTTATCCATTTTCCTCCTAAATTTAACTCCTTATCTGTTTTCTGAGAAGCTATAAGTTCAAGAGCTTGAAGCACTGTGTAAGTGCTGGGGAACCAATCAACCCTGAAGTGACTGAACAATGGAGAAACAGGACAGGTCTGGATATCTACGAAGGATATGGACAGACTGAAACGGTATACAGACTTCACTGAAAAGACACGGCTGAACTCAGTTCAGCCAGATAAATAAAAACCAAAGTGCTACCATGTGTAAAATAGCTAGTGGGAAGCTGCTGCTATGTAACACGGGGAGTTCAGCCTGGTGCTCTGGGATGACCTAGAGGGGTGGAATGGGGGTGTGTGTTGAGAGAGGTTCAAGAGGGAGGGGATATATATATATATATATATAAAATTATGACTGATTTGCATTGTTGTATGGAAGAAACCAACACAACACTATAAGGAAATTATCCTTCAATTAAAAAAAAAAAAACAAATTGTTTATTGTAGCTTTGTGATTGAGGGATAGGGAGGGAATGGAGTGATTAGAAGAAACAGTTTCTTTAAAAAAAAAATGAGGGAAGATGGTTACAAAAGAGCTCTGTAAGAGATGCAATTGTTTACATAGTCATTCACTGAGGAAAGCCACTATAAAATTGACTAGGACCAGGGCATTAAAAAATTTATGTATAATATCATATATGAAACGAATAGCCAGTCCAGGTTCGATGCATGATACTGAATGCTTGGGGCTGGTGCACTGGGACGACCCAGAGGGAGGGTATGGGGAGGGAGGAGGGAGGAGGGTTCAGGATGGGGAACACGTGTACACCTGTGGCGGATTCACGTTGATGTATGGCAAAACCAATACAATATTGTAAAGTAATTAACCTCCAGTTAAAATAAATAAATTTATTAAAAAAATACTAGATGTATAAAAAGATTTCTCTTTGTATAATAAGGAAATATCTTAGGGCTTTGCTGAAAAAATAGAAAATGCTGAGCTCCTTGTTACTTGAAATATTAAGTTTGCTGGACAACTCCTTCACAGAACACTCTAAAAAGGTTTATCTAAAGAATTCATGGAAATACGAAATTCTAGAGGAAATGAAATAACAAAAATTGTTATGTAGGAAAGAGAGGAATAAGATAGGGCAGATAAGTGAAAGACTGAAATAAATTTTTCATTGTCTTTATATACTGCTTCAATTTATGAACCATGAGAAAGTAGTACCTGGTCAAAAATTAAAATACAAAAAATAAAATAAAAACAAAAATCGATGAATTTATTAAATAGAAATAGCATAACAAGTACCATGTGAATATGAGTATAAATGTTTTCATAAATATGGATGTTTTAGTAGTTACAAATTTACTTAATATTTTAACTATATTAGTGTCTGTCTATAATTCTTGAGAGCAGGAAATGTTTTAATGTGAGCCTGGTTCATAGTAAGCTCTAAATAAATATTTATTGAATGAATGCATGGTGGATAAATGAATAGATATAAGTTATTTGTAATGCTACTTTACTCTTTTTTATTCTTAACTAGGTACTAATCTGTGGAAATTTTAAGGGAATGAAAATTAAGCCTGGCTCAATGGGAAAACCTTCTCCTGCTTTTGATGTTAAGGTTTGTACATCCCTTTCCAGGAAAATATTTAACAACCCAATCTGTTTACCCCTACCCCACTTCTACTCCCTTACACTATTAGTTTTGATGATGATTATGCTACTTCCATGATATCTTAACCTCCATATAAAGATGGAAACGGTTTAGAAACATTAGCTTGTCTCTTTTTTTCTCCAAAGCAGTTATTTGTGCCAAATAGTTTTATGCATTTTATAAATACTTATTTTCAGAAGGAACCTATGAGAGACACAGCAGTATCAGAACCATTTTACAGATGAGGTTGAGAGCGGTTAAAGGACTCACCCAAGGTTACATAGTTAGTAGCTGCTAGTTCTACAATTCAATCCTAAGCAATCTGGTACGAACATCCATACTCTTGACTGAAACACTATGTTGCCCCTTCTGGTTAGGGAGCTCCAGGTCTTCTAAAAGCGTTGACTAGGACAAAACAGGCTACAATTCAACAGTGGTTATAGGTTCTCCCTCTTCCTGCAGCATGCCTGGCTAGTTCCTGGCAGTCAAGAAACTATTTTCATCACTTGATCCTCAGGGGGCATCCTATTACCCCATTAGCGCACTTTGCTCAGGGTTAGAACTGTTCTCAGATCAATCCAGTCAAAGTTAAGTGTAGACAAAGGAACTTATATTAACACATAAAAAATACCAACAAAAACACAAAATGGATGAGTTTACAGAGAACTCAGTATCAAACTTAACTGAGGGTTAGTTGTAAATTAGACCAATGCTTCCCAAGCTTATCTGATCATAAAGAATCACATAGGTACATGTGAGAAATACAAATTCTCAGGCTTCTTCTTCTCTACAGAGTCTGATTCAATAAATTTAGGGTAGGATCCTGAAATCCTAAGGTGTTTTAAACAAGTACCTCAAGTAATTCTAACTCTGCTATGAAAACTTGTCTAAAGGTAGGATTGCCTGATGGCTTTTATTTTGGCTCTCCTGTTCATTACTGAGTATCTCTGGGTAAGCTGTTAAACTCTGTTTCCTGATATATAAAACAGGGACCAAGGTGAACAACTTGTTCCAGTTTGACTGGAACTTACTTAGCTTTCAGTTCAATTCAATTGCTGTCGTGTCTGACTTTTTGCAACCCTATTGACTGTGGCACAACAGGCTTCCCTGTCCATCATCAACTCCCAGGGCTTGTTCAAAATCATGTTCATTGAAGTCGGTGACGACATTCACATCTCCTTCTGCCTTCAGTCTTTCCCAGCATCAGAGTCTTTCCAATGAGTCAGTTCTTTGAATCAGGTGTCCAAAGTATTGTGGTTTCAGCTTCAGCATCAGTCCTTCAAATGAATATTCAGGACTGTTTTCCTTCAGGATTGACTGGTTTGATCTCCTTGTAGTCCAAGGGACTCTCAAGAGTTTTCTCCAATACTACAGCTCAAAAGCATCAATTCTTCAATGCTCAGCTTTCTTTATAGTCCAACTCTCATGACCATTCATGACTACTGGAAAAACCATAGCTTTGACTGGACAGACCTTTGTCAGCAAAGTAATATCTCTGCTTTTTAATATGCTGTCTAGGTTGCTCATAGCTTTTCCTCCAAGGACCAAGCATCTTTTGATTTCAAGGCTGCAGTTACCATCTGCAGTGATTTTGGAGCCCAAGAAAATAAAGTCTGTCCTGTTTCCATTGTTTCCCCATCTATTTGCCATGAAGAGATGGGACCAGAGGCCATGATATTAATTTTTTGAATGGTGAGTTTTAAGTGAGCTTTTTCACTCTCCTCTTTCACTTTCATCAAGAGGCTGTTTAGTTCCTCTTCATTTTCTGCCATAAGGGTGGTATCCTCTGTGTATCTGAGCTTACTGATATTTCTTCCAGCAATCTTGATTCCAGCTTGTGCTTCATCCGGCCTAGCATTTCACATGATGTACTCTGCATATAAGTTAAATAAGCAGGGTGACAATATACAGCCTTGAGGTACTTCTTTCCCAATTTGGAACCAGTCTGTTGTTCCATGTCCGGTTCTAACTGTTACTTTTTGACCTGCATGCAGGTTTCTCAGGAGGCAGGTAAGGTGGTCTGGTATTCTGATCTCTTGAAGAATTTTCCACAGTTTGTTGTGATCTACACAGTCAAAGGCTTTGGTGTAATCAATAAAGCAGAAGTGGATTTTTTTTTGGGAAATCCCTTGCTTTTTCTATGATCCATTGGATATTGGCAATTCGATCTATGCTTCCTCTGCCTTTTCTAAATCCAGCTTGAACATGTGGAAGTTCACAGTTCATGTACTGTTGAAGCCTGGCTTGGAGAATTTTGAGCATTAGTTTGCTAGTGTGTGAGATGAGTGCAATTTTGTGGTAGTTTGGACATTCTTTGGCATTGCCCTTCTTTGGGATTGGAATGAAAACACCTTTTCCAGTCCTGTGGCCACTGCTGAGTTTTCCAAATTTGCTGGCATAAGGAGTGAAGCACTTTCACAGCATCATCTTTTAGGATTTAAAATAGCTCAACTGGAATTCCATCACCTCCACTAGCTTTGTTTGTGGTGATGTTTCCTAAGGCCAACTTGACTTCACATTCCAGGATGTCTGGCTCTAGCTGAGTGATCACTCCATTGTGGTTATCTGGGTCATGAAGATCTTTTTTGTATAGTTCTTCTGTGTATTCTTACCACCTCTTCTTAATATCTTCTGCTTCTGTTAGGTCCATACCATTTCTGTCCTTTATTGTGGCCATCTTTGCATGAAATATTCCCTTGGTATCTCTAATTTTCTTGAAGAGATCTCTAGTCTTTCCCATTCTATTGTTTTCCTCTATTTCTTTGCATTGGTCACTGAGGAAGGCTTTCTTATCTCTCCTTACTATTCTTCAGAACTCTGCATTCAAATAGGTATATCTTTCCTTTTTCTCCTCCTTTTCTCAGCTATTTTATGGCCTCAGACAGCCATTTTGCCTTTTTACATTTCTTTTTCTTGGGGATGGTCTTGATCACTACCTCCTGTACAATGTCAAGAACCTCTGTCCATAGTTCTTCAGGCACTCTATCAAATCTAATCCCTTGAATCTATTTGCCAATTCCACTGTATAATTGTAAGTGGTTTGATTTAGGTAATATGTGAATGGTCTGGTGGTTTTCCCTACTTCCTTCAATTTAAGTCTGAATTTTGCAGTAAGTTCATGATCTGAGCCAGAGTCAGCTCCTGGTCTTGTTTTTGCTGACTGTATAGAGCTTCTCCATCTTTAGCTGCAAAGAATATAATCAATCTGATTTCGGTGATATCCATTTGTAGAGTCTTCTCTTTTGTTGTTGAAAGAGGGTGTTTTCTATGACCAATGCTTCCCTGATAGCTCAGTTGGTAAAGAATCCACCTGCAATGAAGAAGATCCTGGTTCCATTCCTGGGTCGGCTACATCCAGTATTCTTGGGCTTCCCTGGTTGCTCAGCTTGTAATGAATCTGCCTGCAGTGTGGAAGACCTGGGTTCGATCTCTGGTTTGGGAAGGTCCCCTGGAGAAAGGAAAGGCTACCAACTCCAGTATCCTGGCTTGGAGAATTCCAAGGACTATACAGTCCATGGGCCACAAGACTCAGACACGACTGAGCAACTTTCACTATTTAGCTTTAGGCCTGAAAGTATTGATAGTATGTCCTGAGGATACACCCCTGCCTTCAGTTCAGTTCAGTTCAGTCACTCAATCGTGTCCGACTCTTTGAGACACCATGAAGTGCAGCACGCCAGGCCTCCCTGTCCATCACCAACTCCTGGAGTTCACTCAAACTCATGTCCCTCGAGTTGGTGATGCCATCCAGCCATCTCATTCTCTGTCGTCCCCTTCTCCTTCTGCCCCCAATCCCTCCCAGCATCAGAGTCTTTTCCAATGAGTCAACTCTTCGCATGAGGTGGCCAAAGACTGGAGTTTCAGCTTTAGCATCATTCTTTCCAAAGAACACCCAGGGCTGATCTCCTTTAGAATGGATTGGTTGGATCTCCTTGCAGTCCAAGAGACTCTCAAGAGTCTTCTCCAACACCACAGTTCAAAAGCATCAATTCTTTGGCGCTCAGCTTTCTTCACAGTCCAACTCTCACATCCATACATGACCACTGGAAAAACCATAGCCTTGACTAGATGGACCTTTGTTGGCAAAGTAACGTCGCTGCTTTTCAATATGCTACCTAGGTTGGTCATAGCTTTCCTTCCAAGGAGTAAGCATTTTTTAAATTTCATGGCTGCAGTCACCATCTGCAGTGATTTTAGTCATGGGCAAATCAAGATGGTTAGTAACTCTAATAATAAAAGGACAGATTTTATAGGGTTCTAGTGAGGATTAATGCAATAATATTTCTAAAGAGCATAGAAAAGTGGTTGGCACATAAAGATCCACAAGATAGGTATTATTAGAAATATAGACCAGTGGAACAAGATATAAAGCCCAGAGATAAATGCACACACCTATGGGTACCTTATCCACAATGGAGGCAAGAATATACAATGGAGAAAAGACAGCCTCTTCAATAAGCAGTGCTGGGGAAACTGGATAACTATGTGTAAAATAATGAAATTAGAACACTTCCTTAACACCATACACAAAAATAAACTCAAAATGGACTAAAGACCTACATGTAGGGCCAAAAACTATCAAAGTCATAGGGGAAAACATAGGCATAACACTCTGACATAAATTGCAGCATCTATTTGACCTATCTCTTAGAGTAATGGAAAGAACAAAAATAAACACATGGGATCTAATTAAACTTAAAAACTTGTGCACAGCAAAGGAAACTATAAACAAGATGGAAAGACAACCCTCAGAATGAGAGAAAATAATTGCAAATGAAACAACTGACAAAGGATTAATCTCCAAAATATATAAGCAGCTCATGCATTTCAATATCAGAAAAACAAATAAACTAATACAAAAATGGGCAGAAGATCTAAACAGACCTTTCTCCAAAGACACATGGCCAACAAACACATGAAAAGATGCTCAAAACCGCTCATTATTTGAGAAATGGAAATCAAAAACACCATGAGGTATGACCTCACAATGATCAGAATGGCCAGCATTGAAAAATCTACAAACAATAAATGCTGGAGAGGATGTGGAGAAAAGGGAATCCTCTTGCACTGTTGGTAGGACCAACAGTTGTTGATGCAACCACTGTGGAGAACCTTATAGAGATTCCTTTAAAAACTAGGAATAACACTACTACATGGCCCAGTAACCCCATTACTAGGCATGTACCCTGAGAAAATCATAATTGAAAAAGACACATGTACCCTAAAGTTCATAGCAGCACCATTTACAATAGCTAGAACATGGAAGCAACGTAGATGCCCATCAACAGATGATATACAATGGAATATTACTCAGCCATAAAAAGGAATGAATCTGAGTCAGTGGTAGTCAGGTAGATGAAACTAGAGCCTGTTACACAGAGTGAAGTTAAGTCAGAAAGAGAAAAACAACTACTGTTTATTAACACATATATACTGAATTTTGAAAAAATGGTACCGATGAACCTATTTGCAGGGCAGGAATAGGGATGTAGAAGTAAAGAACAGACTTGTGGACACAATGGGGAAGGAAAAGGTAGGACAAATTGAGAGAGTAGCATTGACATATATACACTACCAGGTATAAAACAGATAGGTAGTGGGAAGCTGCTATTAATATACAACACAGAAAGCACAGCCTGGCACTCCATGATGACATAGAGGGGTGGGAGGGAGGCTCTAGAGGGAGGGATAGTAATAGTAATGACTTATTTGGGTTGTTGTATGGCAGAAACCAATGCAACATTGTAAAGCAATTATCCTCCAATTAAAAATAAAATAATAAAAAACAAAAGATAGGTGCTATTATTATTATTATTCACCTCTCCCCCGAATTTGTTTCCTTTGAAAAGCTTTTCTAAGAAGAGATGGTAGAACAGCAGTAGTTACATTCAGTAGAAAGACTTAATAGTTCATTGGTTAATATTAATAGGCTGCCTTAAGTTAGAGAAAGAAATATTGATGATTAAGCATTATCTGCAATACAAGTAATCAAGCTGGCATTTCACACAGATGTTTTCTCTTGATGACAACCCCCAACATACATGGCTATCAGGGTCTCACAGACATAGCTGTATTCATAGCCATCCCAACTGCAATGTACCACCAGTTCCCCACTCATTCAAGCCCAGTGATTTATTAGAGTAACTATCTTTAATGAAAACTTGTGTGGACGAGAGGAACAGTGCACCAGCATCTCTACCGTCATTTATTTATCCAAATATTTATCCAAATCTTTTCCATTGTGGTAAAAAACATGTAACTTAAAATTTATTAGTTTGACCATTTTTAAGTGCATCATTCAATGGTATTAAATAATACCATATTAAATAATGTTGTGCAGCTGTTACCACTATCCATCTCCATAACTCTTTTCATCTTGGAAAACTAAAACTCTATATATACTGAACAATAACTCAATTCCTCTTCCCACTTGACCCTCACAATCACCATTCTACTTTCTGCCTCTATGATTTTAACTACTTTAGGTACTATATATAAGTGGAATCATACAGTAGTCATTTTTTGTAATCAGCTTATTACATTTAACATAATGTCCGCAAAGTTCATCCATGTTGTAGCTGCTGCTGCTGCTGCTAAGTCACTTCAGTCGTGTCCCACTCTGTGCAGCCCCATAGAGGGCAGCCCGCTAGGCTCCCCCGTCCCTGGGATTCTCCAGGCAAGAACCCTGGAGTGGGTTGCCATTTCTTTCTCCAATGCGTAAAAGTGAAAAGTGAAAGTGAAGTCGCTCAGCCGTGTCCAACTCTTCGCGACCCCATGGACTGCAGCCCACCAGGCTCCTCTGTCCATGGGATTTTCCAGGCAAGAGTACATATTGTAGCATGTGTCGGGATTTCTTTCCTTTGAAGGCTGAATAATGTTCCATTGCATATGTGTACCACATTATGCTTGTTCATTCATTTATTGATGAGTGCTTGGGTTGCTTCCACATTTTAACCATTGTGAATAATGATAAACACGGTAAACCAGTAAATCTTTGAAACCGTTTTTAATTCTTTTGAGTATATACTCAGAAGTAAAGTTGCTGGATTATATGGTAATTTTATTTTTACAATTTTTTATTGGAGTATAGCTGATTTACAATGTTGTGTTAACACACAACCAAGGTATACAACAGGTATACAACAAAGTAAATCACTTATACACATGGTAATTTTAATTTCTTGAGAAATTGCCATACTGTTTTCCACAGTGGCTATACCATTTTGCATTCCCACCAATAGTGCACAAACATCTTTACCAACATTTGTTGTTTTGTTTTTTTGATAGTAGCCATCTTAGTAGGTGTGAGATTGTAGTTTTGATATGCATTTGTCTCATGTGGCCACCTTCATTTTTAACTCTTTCCCATGGGCTTTTGTTATTGTGCCCCTCCTTACCTACCTAGGAGCATCTTTAGTGATATTCTAAAATCTGAGCATGTACTCTAACTAGCTGGATGCCAGACTTTTGCAGCTTCAAAGATCAAATCTCATAATTTTCATATTTAAACATTCTAAGACCCCTTGAACAGGGAGGTATGTGATTCTCCCCAGAGATAGAATATTTTATCTATGTTTCTATCTACTCAATAGTAGTCTGTGTAAAGTAATCAGAACTCTTAACATTTCTCTATTCTATCAATAATACCTTGAAATCTGTGGCCAAATATTAGATGACTCGGTGGGAATTTACACTTTTTTATTTGCAAGAATTTAAAAATAAGTTCTTACATTTAGAATTCTTTTGCCTTTTCAGTTTCTTATTGGGGACTTATATAAGCCCTTTTTGTTCTGGAAAGGGCCAGATAAAGATATCCTTTGCTAACAAGCTACATCTCAGATTAAGGGTGTATATAAAAGCAGTGTGGAGTTTTCATATTTAGAAACAGCTAAAAGAGCAGAATAGGTAAGCAAGCAATCTGAGAAATGCTTAGTTATATTTTAAGAAAATGAATTTAACTCCCTGGAAAGATTACACAGAGAAGTATAATGATGAAAAGCACAGGTTCTACAGTATGATTGCTGAGATTTGAATTTCACCTCAACCATGCACTGTGGCGTTACTTAAACTCTCTGTGCCTTTGTTTTTTTTAATATGTAAAATGAGCATAATAATACTCCTAACCAGATAAAGTTGTTGTAAGGACTAAAGAAGATAGCACACATGAAATAGAGCATTAACATTTATTATTTAGGATGTGGTAAGTGCTTAATAAATGCCAGCTACTATTAGGTACTTCAGAGAACATGAGAGGATAAGAGAGCAAGGCTTCAGCTTACCCACCGTCTCAGCCACAAAACAGTTCCCTTTTCCTAATAAACACATTTGGCTTCTGAGGTAAGATTTTGTTTGTTTCCCAAAGTTGGAAAACCAGTAATTAAATACTTCTGAAAGAAAAAGACAATAAGATATATCACAAATGATAAAAGCAGGTTGCAAAACACTATAATATAAAGTGATCATATTTTTTCTGTCTATATCATCTCAAAGGATATTACTAGAATGTGATTATTGCTGGATGATAGAATTAAAGAAAAATTTTATTCTTTCACATTTTGCTAAACTGCATTTTACAATGTAATTTACAATAAGAATTTAAATTACATTTCTCTTAGGAATTTTGCTTAATTTTTTAAACTTAAAATTTTTCTGAAGTCTGCATTCTTAAATGGCAAAAAAAACCCCAAAAACATCAAAAACTGCAGTACAAAGGTTTCAGATGTGGCATTAAATAAAAATTTCCTTAAATAAATTACTCTGTTTCATCCTAGATTTTAGATGTAAATGGCAACGTTCTACCACCTGGAAAAGAAGGCGATATTGGCATTCGAGTTCGACCTAACCGACCACTTGGCCTTTTTACCCATTATATAGTAAGAGATTTATTACTAAATAGTGTCTCATTTCCTATTTATTTCTATTCCTATTCTATTTCCTATTTATTTCTCAGAAGTGCCTGGTAACTATCCCTATTTGCCACAAAATACAACTAGGATAGGTATTTGGCCTTTTCTTGAGAGATTCGTTGTCCTAACAGTAATCCCTAGGACAGAGAACTGAAGAAACACCCAAATGCTGGTCCCCCCAGGCTAGAAGATCACTGCTCCAAGCCCATGATAGTAAAAGGAAGGGGACCCTAGAAAGAAGACTGCCCTCTTAACATCATTAATCCACTCCACTGTAAATCAGAACCCAATAATTTTCCTGAAATCTGATTAGTGGTCTCCCTTCATGGAAAGAGTGAGAGAAACAAAGAATGGGGCAGTGAACTTAAGTAAATATCTTTTATTAGAGGCCTCCCAAGCTCCTCACCGTTTGCAAACATACTTTCATCTCTAATTACAGTATACAAATTAGAGAAAAGTTTACACCAATATAATCAAAGGCTCAGGTTCTGTCAGTGAATTTTACATAATGTAACAATACTTCTTCCTTTTGCTTCCTGCCAAATTTACAGAATCAATTTTCTATTTTTGTGTAAGCCAAACCAAATACATAACAAACACACAATAAAACCCCGTTCTTTGATTCATTAGGTATTGGTACTTTAACTCTGTGTATTGACTTCTCTTTTTTCCTATGAGTGTTGAGATATTAACCAATTAGCAAAAGACTTATTTAGCCTACTCCTCTGAGTTCCTGCAATATTTATTTTGTGACCAATCTAAAAAAATTCCCAGCATGCCTAGTCTTTGTAGTTATAGTTTACCTTTCTGATTTTGGGCTGGCTCAATGCTAGACTTCCATCTCTATTTCTCATGTTAGCTCCTCTTCATTCTAAGAATTCTCAAAAACACTAAACTTTTTTTTTTCTCCTTAAATATTTAAAAATCCAACTGGATCAAAGAATAACATTCAAAATAAAATTATTATTTGTTTTACAGGATAATCCTACAAAAACAGCTTCAACTCTACGAGGCAATTTCTATATCACTGGGGACAGAGGCTATATGGATGAGGATGGATATTTCTGGTTTGTTTCAAGAGCAGATGATATCATATTATCTTCCGGGTAATTTTCATTTGTTGATATGTCTGTGTTGACTGCTTGTTAGTAGTCTGGAGTGAACTTTTTGCTCACCTGTATAAATTCTTGCCTTATGTTTTATTTCCCAGTTACCGAATTGGTCCGTTTGAGGTAGAAAGTGCCCTTATTGAACATCCTGCAGTTGCAGAGTCAGCTGTTGTCAGCAGTCCAGATCCCATCAGAGGAGAGGTAACTGAGAGAGGTCTCTCCCTTAGTTTGTTGGCAGTCTAACACATACTTTTAAACAGTAGTTCATTGAAACAGAATTACCTAAATGATTCATTCACTAATTATGTAATTTAGAGACTCATTATTAAATATGCTAGTCAGATAGAAATATGCTAATTAGAATGAACTGCTACAGAATGAGACTGAAAATATACACTCTATAAAGAATTTGAATCCTCTCCATGGAGTACTGGGGCAAAGACAGTGTGAATGCCGACAACCCAGGTTCACACCAGAAGCGACCCCATGGGCTGTAGCCTACCAGGCTCCTCCGTCCATGGGATTTTCCAGGCAAGAATACTGCAGTGGGTTTGCTATTTCCTTCTCCAGGAGATCTTCCCCACACAGGGATCGAACCTGGGTCTCCCACATTGTAGACAGACGCTTTACCGTCTGAGCCACCAGGGAAGTCAGAAGCTAATTAGATAGGTTCAAGTTGTTACCCAGATCTGGAAACTAACATGGCCCCTAGTGTAGCTGAGGATAGGCTGGCATCAGATATCAGGACTAGGAACAAGGTCAGAAATAGGAACTAAGTAACCAGAAGCAAGCTGGGTTGGTCAGTAAGTAGAGGCTTCAGGAAATAATAAATAAGGCAGAAGTCCTGAAAGCTCACTTCTGTTGGGGTTGATCACATGGTAGTCTGGGTTTAAAGATTCCATGCCACTCTTCAGGTACTTTTTGCCAGGCATGGTCAATAATATTCCACATTCTAGTAATGCAAGTAGGGAAAAGATTTAGGGATTATTGAAGTTTGTCCCTTTGCTCTGAATGCCATCAGTAGGTGGAATGAGTCTCTCCCCTAACATCAGTCATCATTTCCTCCTCTGTAAAAGGATTCTGTGAGGGGAATTACACTCCATATTTTGTAATAAATCTATAAGGGAAAAGAATCTGAAAAAAACTATATCTTATCTATATCTGAATCACTTTGCTGTACACCTGAAACTAACAAAACAGTTAACCAACTATACTTCAACAAAAAAATTACAAAAAGAGAGAAGGATATAAAGTTGTAATGTACAGCAGGGTTCCAATTTTAAATATAAATGTCTTAGGAAAAATAGGAATAATTCACACCACTTTGCTGGTTTTCTCTGGAGAATAAAATTAAAAATGATCTTTATTTTTAAAAAAGTTTGTGAGGATTAAATAAGTTAATATAGGTATAGGGCTTATAACAATACTCAGAACATATTAACTCATTAAAAATATTAGGTATTAGTTGTAGTACTAGAAGTATAAGATTTTTTTAACCTAAAATCTGTAAGTGGGCTTCAAAGTTTCCCTGAAATTCTGTGCAAAAGAAATTACTACAACTGATACCTTATATTTTTAATGACTTAGTATGTATGTTCCAGGTATGGTTATAATTTACTTAATCCTCATAAACTCCTTTCACAGATAAGGAAACTGAGGCAGAGATGTGTCCTTACTTGCCTGAGATTATAGGCAAAGTGTGACTCAAATCCAGGTTGTATACTTCAGAGTTCATGCTTTTAACCATGTTAGATTTTTCTTTATTAATTTATCATTTTGCTGTAATGGTTTATAAAGAATTCTATAAAGATAAGTTAGATTTTATCCAAGGTGCATGAGTCATCAATATGCAAACCAGTAATTACAAACACTAGTTCTTAAAATAACTTGCCTTTGCACAATTCACTTATAGCAAGGATGCAATTTTTTAATTCATAAAAATGTTGATAAGCAATAGAACAAGCATAAATACAAATAAATTTTATGAAATGTCGAACAATGAATACAATAAAATTATATACATGCATAGACACACATACACAACTGCCTTGCATCAACAGAAGTGTCTATGAAATAAAGAGTGGACAGTCTCAGCGAACTGTTTCTTTTAACAAGGATATGGCAAACCCAGTGAGAAGACTGTTTATTAGGACCGTACTGAGTGTGATGACCTATAAGCTAGACTAGATCAGGATGGGTTGTTTTATAAAAGACTGTGCTTAGTGCACTACCAAGTTTCCAAAAGAAAATTTTTTGAAGGGGATAACAGATGAGGCAAGAAGTCAAGAGCAGAGATGATCAGAAACACATCAGAAAGTAGTTTAAGATGTAGTGAGATGAGACAGTTCAAGTATAGATCAAAATCAAAGTAGGGGTTCCAAAAGCTCTGTTGTATTAAGATCCCCTGGAGTAGGAAACGGCAATCTGCTCCAGTGTTCTTGTCTGGAAAATTCCATGGACAGAGGAGCCTGGCAGGCAACAGTCCATGGGGTCACAGAGTTGGAGACAACTGAGTAACTGAGCACACACGCACACATTAGATACAAAATCTAGGTGTGGGAGTCAACTGGCTGGCTTAAGAGCATAAAGCTGAGATCAGACTCTAATAAACATTTTGGCTCACCACATGATGTATTTATTTAGATTCTCAAGTTAAGAGAAAGATACATTGAAACATAAAAATATACAACTCATCATTCAAATATTTATTTTAGGTAGTAAAGGCTTTTATTGTTCTGAATCCTGATTACAAGTCACATGATCAAGAACAACTAAAAAAGGAGATTCAGGAGCATGTAAAAAGAAATACAGCACCTTACAAATATCCCAGAAAGGTAGGTACTCTAATTAAGAACAATATTTGCTTAGTATTCTGGAAATTTTTAGCTGTTTATTTTTTCCATTTTAATGAACATTCTCTTGAAATGTGCTATACCAAACATTTCAAACTGAACTAATGACATGGATAAGAAACAGAATCTTTGAGATTAAAGTGAAACTCTTAACCTAATTTGTAGGATCATTTGGCTTACTGGACTTATAGTAAATACTAAATATCACAAAAAATATCCTCAACAATATCCATTCTCCCTTTTTTGGCTTTTATCAAAAAAACCTCCCAATTGGTGTCCTGATTCTTTCACCTAGAGTTCATAATAGAACTGTTACATAATTGACTTTGTCTAAAGATGAAAACTTCTGGCCTAATTTTCTTCCCTTGGATATCTACAGGTAGAATTTATTCAGGAGCTGCCAAAGACTATTAGTGGGAAGATAAAAAGAAACGAACTGAGGAAGAAAGAATGGGAAACAATTTAAGTCTATTCCAGTAATTATGATGGTCTCTAAAAAATAAGACTCTGTAAAATCAAAGATTATGAAACGGTGGTAAAAAATGTGATAGTATGCTTATGAACTAATTGATTTAAAATAGCCTGTGGTTATAAGCTCACAGGCTGGATTCTGAAATAAAACATTCAATAAATTCCTCTGCATCAGTGTCAATGTTTTTAAAATTTGGTAATATAAAAAGAATATCACCAGTTGTTGAGGAATTTTTAAACACATAGTGTAGAAGCAATTTCTGAACTAAATCTCTGACCTATTGAATTTCAGATCTTAGTTGAGTAATTCTACCGATATACTGACTATAAATCAGAACCAATTTTTAAGGGGTGAAATAAAATGAAACAAGTTATAAAGTTTTTAGAAAAGTCTTAAATAATAGATTATCATAATTCTCAAAGTACAAGTATCTACCTGAAAATAGTGTAGGGATTTTTTATTGGTCACACTGTTATTCACATAATTTAAAAATAATTTAAAATTCGTTTCAAGGTCTAAGTGTAAAAGGATATCATATATTGTACACCTGAAATTGATATAATATTGTATGACAATTATAATTCAATATAAAGAAATAGGATATCATGTATTAATATTGCTATTATATTTAATCTAATAAATACAGTTTACCAAGTATTTAATTTGTGGTTCTTCAAAAAAGTGTGATAAGTTTGGTAACAGTTAATATATGAAATATAAATAAAATAGCGTAAGACATTATCAGCATACTCATGTGTGGAAATTCAGGGGACAATCAGGATTCATACATGGAAAGAAGACAAATTAGATAACTGGTGAATGAAATTAGAAGGCTGTGATATTATTTTTTTCTATTTTCAGTGTGTGTGTGTGTGTGTGAATGTGCTGAATAGCCCCAGAGTAGCTCACAGAGCTCAGATATGCAAAGTCCTCACAACATGTAGCCCTATACACACTTTTTTCTCTTTACTGCACTAAAAGTCACACTGAAGTAAAAACATAGTTTAGACATAAAAAAGGTCAATTTCTCATTGAAGGTCTGAGTCTCAATGAATTTTTAGTAGAGAAATTTACATTTCTGTCACAAATAAGGTTTGTTTCTAAAGAACTAAAAGTGAGTCCTCCTGGGGAATCAGATAGAACTATACTGTTCGCTCTTTCCTCTTGAAGTGTTTGTTCCCACTTGAAATAGCCACAACATTTTCTCTTTTCTTGGTACTTCCCAACAGGACAACAATAGAAGACTTTTCCATGGTTTGGTCCATTATTAGAAACAGTAAGTCTCTTAGATCTTCGGCCACACTTGCATAAAGGAGGTGTTATTTTTCTACTCTTCCAAGGCTCTTGCAGATTAACTGTAGAAGTTAAGACAGAAGGGAGAATCTTCCAGGAAGAAATTGCTCCTGGGGAGTCATTAGATGATGCAGGCTTTTCTTCATGAATAGTGAAAGTCTGTTTTTTAGCTGGTGGGAAAAGTGGAGGACTGGATGGATTCCTTTTACTATCATCTAAACAAAGACGATGTTTCCCCAAAACTAAAGGATGAGACACATTGGAATTAACACTGTTGAAATTACTTGATTTACGTTCAGGTAATTTAAAGCCAAAAGTATCTGAACCTGGATCTTTGGCTTCCTTTACATTATAAATAGTAGTGTGGGGACTCTTATATACAATAGACTTAGAGGTAACAGATTTTTGAGGAGTTTCTTCTGTGCCTCCAAAGTTTTCATGACTTAACATTTCAGATTCTTCTAAAACCATTACTCTTTCTCCAGAATTAAGTGAAGTGTCTACATTTGAGTCACTAACAAGAGGTATACAAGATATATTTTGCTCGGGCTGAGATGCTGGCAGTAAAGCTACATCCTCCCAATCAGCCAACATAGGTAAACAGTCAAGAGCAGAACTCACTTCTATATCAGAAACATTATTAAAAGATGAAATGGTAGTTGAAACAGGTACCAGTTCTGAACCAACTGCTAAAGACTTAGAATTGGTATTAAATGCAAGATGTTGGTTTATTTGCTTCTGCATAGGTGTATTCCGGCTGGAAGACTGCAACTGCCCCAGAGAAGTCCAGGACTTAGTAGCATTAGAGAGAGATAAACAGCTTCTGACATTGCAAAGACCTGCTTTTATGCTGTCCTTTTGTTGTAACTGATCCTGCTGTACCTTTATAGGAGAATTCACACCAACTGACTTCATTTGAATTTTCTTGTAAGGTTTTATTGAATTTTTAGGCTCCCCACCATATATGCTGGGATCATGAGTGTTATTGGTACAGGTTGATGTTTCTTCAACTTGATCCATATTCAAATTTCTGGTGAAAATGTTAGGAATCCTCTTAGTGGAAACCTAAGATTCCACAGATAAAACCAACAATTTTAGAAACCCTGCATTCATAATTTCTTTAGTATTATATAATATGACAAAAAAGAAAAACGTCAGCACCGATTGATCTATAAATGACAGCATACATAACATCTACATTTCAGTTAGCCTATAATTACTTCTGGAGTTTGAAATAACGGAATAAAGAGGCAAGACACCACTAACCTTGTTCAAAGACCTTGTAATCTTCATTAAGCAACCATCCCTGATCATTTTCCAAGCAAGAAGGGCAGTATTCCGAGAATCATCCAACCCTGAGGAAAGAGATATCAAAGACTGAATTTAGTGGTACATATGTAAAGAAATAAACTACCAGTTAAGCAGAAATTGGAACATACAGTTGGTTTTATGATCATCTACTAAATTTCATCATATAAAATGGTCTTGTGGAAAGCTGTGGCAGCCTCACCAATGAAAGATTTCCCACATTTAGTCATCTGGTCCTGAACTTTTGTTTGTTAGGAGTTTTTTAATCAGTTTTGATTTCAGTACTGGGATTGGTCTGTTCATAATTATTTTCTGTTTCTTCCTGGTTTGGCCTTGGGAGACTGTATCTTTCTAGGAATTTGTTCATTTCTTCCAGGATGTTCATTTTATTGCCACAGAGTGGCTGGTAGTAGTCTCTTATGATCCTTTGTACTTCTGTGATGTCAGCTGTAATTCTTTTTTCATTTCTAATTTTGTTGATTTGAGTCCTCTCCCTTTTTTTCTGGATGAGTCAGGCTAAAGGTTTCTCAATTTTATCTTTTCAAAGAACCAGCTTTTAGGTTCACTGATTTTTGCTATTGCTTTGTTTCTATTTCATTTATTTCTGTCTGATGTTCATGGTTTATTTCCATCTACTAACTTTAGGTTTTGTTTGTTCTTCTTTCTCTAATTGCTTTAGGTGTAGGAATAGGTTGTTTGAGACTTTCTTGTTTCTTGAAGTAAGACTGTATTGCTACAAACTTCCCTTAGGACTTCTTTGGCTCCAGCCCATAGGTTTTAGATGACTGTGCTTTCTTTTTGTCTCTAGGTATCATTCTTTAACACCATACATAAAAATAAGCTCAAAATGAGTTAAAGACATAGATGTGAGACTGGGCACTATAAAATTCTTAGAGAAAAACACAGAACACTCTTTGACATAAATCACAGCAATATCTTTTTTGATCTGTTTCTGAGTAATGGAAATAAAAACAAAAGAAATAAATGGGATCTAATTAAATTCAAAAGCTTTTGCACAGCAAAGGAAACCATAAACAAAATGAAAAGATAACTCACAGAATGGGAGAAAATATTTGCAGATGATATGACAGACAAGGTATTAGTCTCCAAAATTTACAAACAGTTCATGCAGCTAAATATCATCAAAATAAACAACCCAATCAAAAAATGGGCAGAAGACCTAAATAGACATTTTTCCAAAGAAGACATACAGATGGCCGAGAGGCACATAAAAGATATTCAACATCACTAATTATCAGAGAAACGCAAATTATCAGAGAAACGCAAATTAAAACTAGAGATCCCTCACCTCACACCAGTCAGAATGGCTATCATCAAAAAATTCACAAACAGTAAATGCTGGAGAGGGTGTGAAGAGGAAACCCTCCTACATTGTTGGTGGGAATGTAAACTGGTATAGCCACTATGGAAAACATAAGTGAGTTCCTAAAGAAACTAAAAACACAGCGACCATATGATCCTGAAACCCTACTCCTGAGCATGTATCTGGAGAAAAACATGGTCCGAAAGGATACATGCACCCCAATGCTCACTGCAGTGCTGTTTACAATAGCCAAGACATTGAAACAATCTAAATGCCCATTGACAGAACAATGAATAAAGAAGATGTGGTACATATATACAACGGAATATTATTTGTGGTAGTTATAGTCACTAAGTCATGTCTGACTCTTCTGGGCTGTAGCTCACCAGGGATTTCCCAGGCAAGAGTATTGGAGTGGGTTGTCATTTGCTTCTCCAGGGAATCTTCCCAACACGGAGATCAAACTCATATCTACATTGCAGGCAGATTTTTTACCACTGAGGCATCAGGGAAACCCAAAGGAATATTACCCAGCCATTAAAAAGAATGAAATAAGGCCTTTGCCACAACATGGATGGACTTAGATACACTGACTGAAGTAAGTTAGACAAAGAAATATCCTGTTATCACTTACATGTACAATCTATCTATCTACCTATATATACAAATGAACTTATTTACAAAATAGTAACAGACTCAGAGACTTAGAGAAAGAACTTATGGTAACAGGTGGAATGATGGGGGAGGGATAGTTAGGAGTTTGGGATTGACATATACATTCTGCTATATTTAAAATGGATAACCAACACAGACCTACTGTGTAGCACATGGAACGCTGCTCAGTGTTATATGGAAGCCTGGATGGAAGGGGAGTTTGGGGAGAATGGATACATTTACATGTATGGCTGAGTCTCTTCACTATTCACCTGAAACTATCATAACATAGTTTGTTAACTGGCTATACTCCAATACAAAATAAAAAGTTAAAAAAAAAAACAAACAACAAAAATTAAAACAAAAATAAAATGGATGGGGACTTCCTTGGTAGTCCAGTGGCTAACACTCTGCAGGGGGCTGGGATCCCTGGTTAGGGAACTACATTCCACATGCTGGTAACTAAAGATTCTGCATGCTACGACAAAGACCAAATATCCCATGTGCCACAGCTAAGACCCAGTATGCTGCTGCTAATCACTTCAGTCGTGTCAGACTCTGTGTGACCCCATAGATGGCAGCCCACCAGGCTCCCCCGTCCCTGGGATTCTCCAGGCAAGAACACTGGAGTGGGTTGCCATTTCCTTCTCCAATGCGTGAAAGTGAAAAGTGAAAGGGAAGTCGTTCAGTCGTGTCTGACTCTTCTCGACCCCATGGACTGCAGCCTACTAGGCTCCTCTGTCCATGGGATTTGCCAGGCAAGAGTACTAGAGTGGGGTGCCATTGCTTTCTTCCAAGACCCAGGATAGCCAAATAAATAAATAAAAATAAATATTTTTTTAAAAAAGAATAATCAGCAACTTCTGTATAGCACAGGGAACTCAGCTCAATATTGTGTAACAACCTAAGTGGGAAAAGGATTTGAAAAAGAATGCTGCTGCTGCTGCTAAGTCGCTTCAGTCGTGTCCGACTCTGTGCAACCCCACAGATGGCAGCCAACTAGTCTCCCCCGTCCCTGGGATTCTCCAGGCAAGAACACTGGAGTGGGTTGCCATTTCCTTCTCCAATGCATGAAAGTGAAAAGTGAAAGTGAAGTCGCTCAGTCGTGTCTGACTCTTAGCGACCCCATGGACTGCAGCCTACCAGGCTCCTCCGCCCATGGGATTTTCCAGGCAAGAGTACTGGAGTGGGGTGCCATTGCCTTCTTGAAAAAGAACAGATACATGTATATGTAGAGCTGAATCACTTTGCTGTATACCTGAAACTAATAACATTATTAATCAACTATGCTCTAAAATAAAAAGACTAAAAAATAAAACCACATGATTATCTTAATAGATGCAGAAAAAGATTTTGACAAAAATTCAACACCCATTTATGATAAAAGCTCTGAAGGAAGTGGGAATAGAGAGAACTTACCCTAAAATAATAAAGGCCATATATCACAAACCCACAGCTAACATCATTCTCTATGGTGAAAAGCTGAAAGCATTCCCTCTAAGATCAGGAACAAGGCAGGAATATCCACTCTCACCATTTTTATTCAACATAGTTTTAGAAGTCCTAGCCATCACAATCAGAAAAGAAAAAAACCAAATAAAAGGAATCCAAATTGGAAAAGAAGAAGTAAAACTGATACTGGCTGCTGATGACATGATACTAGTCATAGAAAATCCTAAAGATGCTACCAGAAGACTACTAGAGTTCATCAACAAATCTGGTAAAATTTCAAGATACAAAATCAACACACAGAAATCTTGCATTCTTATACACTAACAATGAAAGAGCATAAAGAGAAATTAAAGAAACAACCTCATTCACCACTGCATCAAAAAGAATAAAATACCTAGGAATAAACCTACCTCAGGAGACAAAAGACATATACTCAGAACACTTCACAGTGTTATATGAAATACAGCATATCTTATGATACTGCTGAAAGAAATCAAAGATAACACAAACAGATGGAAAGATATACTGTGTTCTTGGACTGGAAGCACCAATATTGTGAAGTGATCATACTATCCAAAGCAATATACAAACTCAATGCAATTCCTACCAAATTATCAGTGGCATTTTCCACAGAATTAGAACAAAAAAAAAGTTACAATTTGTAGGAAAACACAAAAGACCCCAAATCACCAAAGCAATCTTGACCAAAAAAAAAACCCAAAAACCGAGCTAGGGGAAACAGGCTTCCTGACTTCAGACTATACTACAAAGCTATAGTAATCAAAATAGTATTAAACTGGCACAAAAACAGATATATAGATCAATGGAACAAGATAGAAAACCTAGAGATAAATTCATATACCCATGGTCAATTAATCTATGATAGAGGATGCAAGAATATACAGTGGAGAAAAAAACAGTCTCTTCAATAAATGATGCTGAGAAAACTGGACAGCTACATGTAAAAGAGCAAAATTAGAATACTCTTTAACAATATACACAAAAAATAAACTCAAAATGGATCAAAGACCTAAATGTAAGCCCAGACACCATAAAACTCTTAGAGGGATATGCAGGCAGAACATTCTCTGACATAAATCACAGCAGTTTTTATTTTGATCTACCTGCTAGAGTGATGAAAATGAAAATAAAAATAAACAATTGGGACCTAATTAAATTTAAATGTTTTGCATAGCAAAGAAACCAATAAACAAAATGAAAAGACAACTCACAGAATCAGAGAAAATATGTGCAAATGAAGCAACAAGCAAGAGATTAATCTTCAAAATAAACAAACAAAATAAATAACTCATGCAGCTCTATGCCAAAAAACCAAATCACCCAATTGAAAAATGGACAGAAGATCCAAACAAACATTTCTCCAAAGACACACCAGATGGCCAAAAGCACATGAAAAGATATTCAACATCACTTATTATCAGAGAATTGCAAATTAAAGCTACAATGAGGTATCATCTCACGCCAGTCAGAATTGCCATCATCAAAAAGTCTCCAAACAATAAATGCTGGAAAGGCTGTGGAGAAAAGGGAGCCCTTCTACCTTGTCAGTAGGAATGTAAATTGGTACAACCACTACAGAACAGTATGCAGATACCTTGAAAAAACTAAAAATAGAACTACCATTATGATCCAGCAATCCCACTCCTGGGCATATATTCAGGGAAGACCATAATCTGAAGATATATGTACCCCAATGTTCACTGCACCACTGTTTATAACAGCCAAGACATGGAAGCAATTTAAATGTTCAATAGAGGAATGGATACAGAAGATGTGGCACATATATACAATTGAACATTACTCATCCATAAAAAGGAATGAAATAATGCCATTTGTAGTCACATGGACTGACCTAAAGATTATCATACTACATGAGGTATATCAGACAGAAAGACAAATATGATATCACTCATACATGGAATCTGATTTTTAGAAAAGATATAAATGAACTTATTTACAGAACAAAAACAGACTTTCAGATATGAGGGGGAAAAGGGGTGAGGTATAAATCAAAATACACACACTACCATTTATAAGATAGATAACCAACAAGGACCTACTGTATAGCACAAGAAATTCTAATCAATATTCTATGATAACCCAAATGAGAAAAGAATCTAACAAAGAATACATGTATATGTATGTAACAATCATTTTACTGTACACCTGAAATGAACACAACATTGTCAATCAACTATAATTGAATAAAACTAAAATATATATAAAAAATATCACCAACATTCTGTAGGGATCATGTTTTATGCATAATCTAATCGTCTTGTTCAGTTTTTTCACTAGTCTACTCTATTATTTGGGCATTTGTTTACAGTCTCCATTTGATATGGCTAATTCTTTTCATTTTTTTTTAAGAAACTAGAAATCCTCTAGATAACAGTCTTATATAAAACTTTACAATAATTTAAGGAAGTGGTAATTTGAAAATCTTGGAAATAATCTGAATGTATAGACTAGGGCTTTTTCCAGGCTGAGGATATTCTTTGTTAATGACATCATTGAAAAATGAGATGCAAATGAAAGACTGTATAAAAATAAAATGACTTACATAATAAAATTAATCTCAAGATATACTAACCAAAATGTTCTCGCCCCAAGAATTGCATTCCTACTTCCTGCAGGGCACCACTGAGTCCTTTTGGTTTTCTTCTATAGAAAATCTAGTCAAATAAAAGACAATATATTTTAAAAAATAATTACTATGTGAAAGGCTATACAGTTAGCCATTTACTTCTCATGATTTTTATTCTATTAGATTTGAAATGTGCTTATTTTTGTGTTGTTTTTATATACTTTAAGAAAAGTATTTATATGGATGCTTCAAAACAAAATATTTTGTTTGTAGAAACCCATACCCATGTGTGAAGTGAAAGTCGCTCAGTCGTGTCCGACTCTTTACAGCCCCATGAACTATACAGTCCTTGGAATTCTCCAGGCCAGAATACTGGAGTAGGTAGCTTTTCCCTTCTCCAGGGGATCTTCCCAACCCAGGGATTTGCATTACCAGCTGAACCACAAGAGATGCCCAAGAATACTGGAGTGGGTAGCCTATCCTTTTTCCAGCAGATCTTTCTGATCCAGGAATCAAACTGGGATCCCCTGAATTGCAGGTGGATTCTTCACCAACTGAGCTATCAGGGAAGCCTATGTGTAGGATAAAGTTTAATAACTTTTCAACAGAAGGAAAGTGAACATGCTCCCTTACCTTGTAAGTTACTCTGAGATCAATCCAAGAATTAAGGAACACAGGTTTTAACAGTTGTTTTCTTTTACATTCATACTCCAGGCAAACCCCCAAGTCCCAGTCTGCATCAAGAATATTAGAACAAAGTCAATGATGCTAACGGTTTTTACTTACGCTATTATTTATAAACAAAATGCTGAAAGTCGACATAAAACAGAACTTAGAATAATATATAACAACATACACTATACTATATTTTATATATAGCATATACAACATATGGTATATATTATATACTATGCAACACATAATAGAAGAGTAAGATTTTTTTGCCCTAATATTTAAAAATTACTCATAACTTACTAGTAAGAAATTAGGTCAGTAACTAAGTTTCAAAATGATTTCTTAAAAGCCCAGTAAAACACATTGACATTTCAGAAAGAAGAGTAAGGTGTCACATCACAAGGCTTAGATGGAAAAGATTATCTGCTTTCAACATTCTAGAAAATATTAATGTAACTGAGAAACCAAACATCTTACAGGGACCCTGTTGGGCTATACCCCACAGCCATGCAAGCACTGTACTTGCCCAACCTCAAGACCAAAGAAAGAGCCCAGAGTCAGTGACAGAGACATCAAGGGTTTAATGAACAGGGGGATTGTACATGTCTGAAGCATGGTCTTGGAGCATACTCCATCATGTGAAGCAGATGGTGGGCAGGACATGATGGCAGCAGTCTTCGGCAAGGTTTTACCAGTTATAGAGGGAATTGACATCAGTTGGTTCATCAGTTACCAGGGAAACCAGCTGAGGAGAAAGCCCTCATGTCCCTTTGATAAGCTATCATGGTGGAGATAAAGATTCTGGTCTAAAGATCTAAAGATTAGAACAATCACTAGCTGGGGCTAAGGGCAAGTATGTATTAAGAGGGGAGGTCACTGATATGAGTAGGGTATAGGTCAAGCAGGGGTATACAGAGAACAAAAGAACAGCCATCTTGAATGGCCTGATCATACAGACTCATACACAATTATCAATGCTATGCTGTCAGTGACAGAGCACTGTTAACAATGACTATTAATGGCAATGCTCTATCAGGGCATATAAAAGATGTACTTTAAATGGCCCATTTTTTCCCTTGATGTCTACATTAGAAGCGTGAAAGTATAAAAGCAAAGATTGCAAGGTGAATATGGATTCTTTTTATCAAAGTTGTAGAAATACCATGATAAAAAATCTTTCACCGGTCTTTGCCCAGATTCAGGAGAACAGAGAAATCTAGAAAGATTCTTAAAATTTAGAGCTTAACTTTTAAAGGTGTTTAAAAATTTTAAAATATGAATAAGTTTACTTTTGTTGGTTAACGTCATGCTAGACATTTAAGATTTCTTTTTGTGGCCAGGAAGGTAACAAGTGTAATTCTTACTAGAGATAAAGAATTACCTAGTGGCAATGCTACTCATTAATGATTGCTAAATATAAGTTATTTTTTTTACCTGACCAAGTAACAAACGCACATAATTTTACTTCAGAAGTGGAAATATCTGACACTGTAGTAGCAAAAATAATTTTCTTCTGTTGCTGAATCTTCTGAATCCATTTACAGAACTGAGATAAACAAATCTTCAGAGGGACTCCTTCATCAACTTGAGCCTAAATAAAGTCATATAATCTGAATTCAATAACTGAATTCCATAATTATTGCACACATAATTAGGCACTATGAGGAGGATATACAACAAGGAAGAAGAGGTTTTAGCTGGCAGTTTATCTAGTGAAAAGATGTTAAAACACATAGGAGAGAGATAATACAACAATTAGAATTCTGCAAGATAAGAAAAATTACATTGAGTAATCTAAAATCACACAGAAATACAATAAAGATATCCTGATAGGCAGAAATCTGATATCACTTAATTTTGATAAAATATATTTGATATACATTTTTATAACACTATTCTTTCCAATTTTTTTTTTTGGCTATACCATGGGGGAATCTTAATTTCTCAACCAGGGATCAAACCCACGACCTCTGCAGTGGGAGTACAGAGTCATAATCATTGGACCACTGTGGAAGTCCAGTTTTTTCTGATTTTTAAAGATTCCAATGGGCTTCTGGAGGGGACAGTATTTCTAACAGTGAATGAATCTAATTCCACATGGCATATAGCTTTTATTTTCTTTCTGAGTTTTAATATTTACATCTTTCCTGCTTGTTTTTTGTTGCAATGGGAGGATGAGAAGTGGGAAAAAGAGAGGGCATACCTGCTTTATGCCTGTCAGTTCCACGCAAAATTCAGAAAGAATTGGATGTTCCTGAGGCTGAACATAAGCATGGAACTCAGATTCAATCTCTCCAGTTGATGTGTTCAGTAATACAGCTGGAAATTCAACTACATGAAAGAATCATCAAATGACAGTTGAATACATAATTGTTAAACTAATGCTGCAATCACTTTAAATTAAGTATATATTGATATTACCTTCACACAGTATTATTAAATAATCATTGTTTTAGTGACAGCACATTAAAATGACCAAAGCAGTGTAATGTAATGGTTATATAAAATTATGCCAAAGAATAAATCAAACTATTAAAGTTACATGTATATCTATTTAAAACTCTTGAATGTATTTCCATAACTAGAAGACCGTATGAAAGTTGAAACATAGTTCTTTTTGCAAAGGTATTTTTTTAATCAATTTCTATGTATTTGAGATTTTGAAACAATTATTTTATATGATGACACACTTAAGTATTAGGTTTTTTTTGTCTTTTTTGTCATCAGATTTCATAGTAAATTACCAATCCACAGATCATTTTGTTTTCTTATTTAGCATTGTGTGTGCTGTGTGCTAAGTTGCTTCAGTCATGTCCAACAACACTATGGACTGCAGCCCACCAGGCCCCTCTGTCCATGGGATTCTCCAGGCAAGAATACTAGAGTGGGTTGCTGTGCCCTTCTCCAGGGGATCTTTGGCCATTGGCAGTCAAGTTCAGACTTACTTATTTCCTGACTCCGGTGGCGTTTCCCATCATTCCAACATGTTGACTCAAAATCAATGATGATTAAGTAGTCAAACAACTGCTCTGCAAAACATCAGAGTGTCCGTTACCAGTGTTAAAAGTGCAAGACTACAGAATGTAAAGAAATGAGGCACATTACTTACTAGATTTGCTTCTTCCTAGGTTTCCATTTGCTGGTGGAATTGATTTTCTCCTAATTAATCCAAGCTGCCTAAAAATGTAAAACAATCCAGGTATGTTTAACAAAATCATTCATATTCCTGTTTACATAAGTTAACAAACTGATGGTATAACCCTCATTAATATACTAATGTATTGTGATTGAGAGGAAACTGAACTAGACTTTGAGGGCAAAAGACTTTGGTTCTTTGCACTCTTCTGACTTTAGCAGTCATTCTACCAAAGAATGTTCAAACTACTGCACAAACTACTGCACTCATTTCACATGCTAGCAAGGTAATGCTCAAAATTCTTCAAGCTAGGCTTCAAACAGTACGTGATCTCAAAATTTCCGGATGTACAAGTTTGATTTAAAAAAGGCAGAGGAACCAGAGATCAAATTGCCAACATGTGTTGAATCATAGAAAAAGGGAATTCCAGAAAAGTATCTACTTCTGCTTCAATGACTACATTAAAGCCTTTGACTGTAGATCACAACAAACTGTCAAAAATTCTTCAAGAGATGGGAATATCAGGCCACCTTACCTGCCTCCTGAGAAACCTGTATGCAGGTCAAGAAGCAACAGTTAGAACTGGACATGGAACAACAGACTGGTTCCCAATTGGGAAAGGAGTAAGTCAATGCTGTATATTGTCACCCTGCTTATTTAACTTATATGAAGAGTACATCATGAGAAATGCTGACATGGATGAAGCTCAAGGGGGAATCAAGACTGATGGGAGAAATATCAATAACATCAGATATGCAGATGACACCACCCTTATGGCAGAAAGTGAAGAGGAACTAAAGAGCCTCTTGATGAATGTGAAAGAAGAAAATCAAAAAACTGGCTCAAAACTCAACATTCAAAAAACGAAGATGATGGCATCTGGTCCCATCACTTCGTGGCAAATAGATGGGGAAACAATGGAAACAATGACAGACTTTATTTTATTGGGCTCCAAAATCACTGTGGATGATCACTGCAGCCATGAAATCAAAAAATGCTTGCTCCTTGGAAGAAAAGCTATGGCCAACCTAGACAGCATATTAAAAAGCAGAGACATTACTTTACCGACAAAGGTCCATCTAGTCAAAACTATGGTTTTTCCAGTAGTCAAGTACGTATGTGAGAGTTGGACCACAGAGAAGGCTGAATGCTGATGAACTGATGCTTTCAAATTCTGGTGCTGGAGAAGACTCTTGAGAGGTCCTTGGACAGCAAGATCAAACCAGTCAATCCTAAAGGAAATCAACCCTGAATATTCACTGGAAGGACTGATGCTGGAGCTGAAGCTCCAATACTTTTGCCACCTGATGCGAAGAGCTGACTTATTGGAAAAGATCCTGATGCTGGGAAAGATTGAGGGTAGGAGGAGAAGGGGGCAACAGAAGATGGATGGATGGCATCATCGACTCAATGGACATGAGTTTGAGCAAACTTTAGGAGACAGTAAAAGACAGAAAAGCCTGGCATACTGCAGTCCATGTGGTCACAAAGAGTCAGACATGACTAAGCGACTTAACAAGTCATTCTCCCTGCATGGGCTTCAAAGTGCATATTTGCAAACAGACTGTTTCTCTGTGCTCCTATTATTTTATAGTAATAATGAGGAACTCAAGTGGTTGTAAAGATGCATTGAAAACCTAAGTTAATTTTGCTTTTGTTTTTTTCCAGCCTTTGCTATGTGAAGAGCACAGTGGAGAGGAGAGAGGGCAGGTCCAGTCTTCTAGGAGTTTAAAATATCTGGGTAAGTAAACTAGATATTCATGGAAAACTAGTGTAAGGTAATATATAATAAAGGATCCTTATGGGCAATATTCTAAGTCCACAGAAAGGGAATAGCTTGTTACCTGAAGCCTCTTGGTAGGTGTCAAGCCAAAAGACCACCAAGGCAAAGAGCAGAAGGAAGGATTTATTAATTGCAGCAAGTAAGTATAACACTAGGGATCTTTCCTGGTGTTTCCCACACCAGTGTTGCCTCTAAACTGCAAAACTGGGTAAGTTTAAGCTAAGGGTACATGCATGTTTCATGTAAGGGCTTAGGTGGTTGAGCTTCTAAACATTAGCTGATTGAAGTCAAGAGAGTCAAAAAGGTCAACATCATCACCCCTTGGGTTCCAGGTAATTGGGTGGTTGAGTGCTTCAGGCTAATTTTTACCATTGAAACAGAACTAGGAATTTTTTTTTTTCCTTTTGGCAGCTTGCAGGATATTGGTTTCCAGAGCAGGGATCAATCTTGTACCCTCTGCAATGGAAGCTGGGAGCCCTAACCACTGGACCACTAGGAAACTCTCAGGACTAACAGTCTTTACTTCTGAGATATTATCTTTGCCACTGTTACTTCTCTTGCCTGGTAACAGCTGTTTCTGCATTCTTTGTTTCTTTAATAGCATTAATTTCTGAACTTCTCTGGCAGTCCAGTGGTTAGGAATCCACTTGCCAATGCAGGGGACATGGGTTCAATCCCTGCTCCAGGATGACTCCACACGTTGAGGGGCAACTAAGCCCATGGAGCACAACTACTGAGCTCGCCCTCCCCAACTACCAAAGCCAGTGCACCGTACAGCCTGTGCTCTGAAACAAAGAGTAGCCATCTCAATGAGATACCTGCAGACCACAACTAGAGAGTAGCCTCTGCTTGCTGCAACTAGAGAAAAGCCTGCGCACAGCAACAAAGACCCAGGGCAGCCAAAAACAAAATAAAAAAAAAATTTTTTTAAGGATCACTGTGGCCAGCCTCAGACCACAAAATGGCTTCTCTAATATTGAGACAGTCATGTCTGGTTGTCTTTCTCCAGCGAATATCTGCTTATATGCTTACTGAGGTCTTTAGCTTACTGACATCTTAAGTGTCCTGAGACAAAACTATTCAATACTTTGCTAGGTAGACCAGGCAGACACCACTCATTCTAGCTTCCCTGTTTGACCTGTGATGGGAAGTTGAGAATAATGGCTAACATCTATTGATTCTTTACCATATAATGGTGGTGGTAGTTTAGTCAGTCTTCTGATTCTTGGAATCCTCTGTCCAAGGAATTCTCCAGGCAAGAATACTGGAGTGGGGTGCCATTTCCTTTTCCAGGGGATCTTCCCAATCCAGGGATCAAATCCCGGTCTCCTGAACTGCAGGCAGATTCTTTACGGACATATTACGCACTGAATCAAGATGGTGATCTCATTTCATCCTCAACAACTGTACAAAACAGTCCTTTCTGCTACCTACATTTAATGGGTGAGAAATCAAATTCGGCAATTTGCCAGAAAACACGTATTTACTATGTGAAACCAGGATGATCCAACTGTGAAACCCATGCTTTCACGAATGCATTCCACTGTTTCTATTAATTAGAAACGTGAAAAGCGTGTCCAAGGAAAGAGGCCATGATTCACACTGTGAATTAAACAGATCACTAGTAAGTGGTAGGGTGAACAGCTTGATAGGTGGAGTAATCTTGATAGCTGCCGGTGACCTCCAAATGGTCCCCTAGGGCCGTTCTTAATGTTCCCGGAGACCTAGAATAGGCAGACACTGGCTGAGGGGCACAGAGTAGAGAGCCCTCCCTGGTCCTTCACGCTCCAACAGAGAGCTGACTGAGGCTCGAGACTGAAGTCCCAGAAGAGTGACCTTCCAGTTCAGGCTGGCCAGTGCACGCCCTAACTGCAGAAAATGGAAGCTGAACACCGCGGACACTGACGCGGACGCCAGCGCCGGATCAGGAGCGATCCCCCGCCACCGCCCAGAACCGCCTTGCATACCGTGCGAGTCTCTTGGTCGCCATCCCTGACGTTCCTTTCTAGCCTCAGCCCAACTGCCGGAAGTCGCTGTACCCCCACTTCCGGCCCATTCAAACGCCCGGCGCTCTTGGGGAGGCTGCTGCGGCGGCTTCTCTGCCTGTGGCTGAGGCAGAGGCGGCGGTCATCTTTACTCTCTCCCGGCTTCTTTCGGCGTCTTCGGGGATACGGGGTTTGGGGAGTGGTTTTTGGCAGAGAAGCAGTTATAAAGCGCTCCCTTCCCTCTAACTAACTGACGGAGGCGCGTTTGCGCCGTTGGGGAACCGTTTCGAATTCGGCCTCCAGCGTCGGCAGTAAAGCCGTTTGGCTTGATGCTGCGTCCTTTTCTGCGTGGAGTAACGGGGAAGACGGTTGGTGCCCTCGCTTTCTGCGGTGGGCGGGGAGCGCTCTGTAAACTGATTTGAGAGGACCTGAGAAGGGTGGTAGGTAGGCTGTCGAAGCCCTTGCTCCTCCCCACTCTGGAGACAGCCCGGGCCATCAGGGCGTCGGGGTTTTCTCAGAGCGCTAAAAAGCGATCTTTCTCAACAGGTTCATGGAGCCAGAGAGGAAAAGGAGCGGGAGCACCCTCAAGAAGGGCAGAAAGAGGAGGCTGATTCCGAGCAAGGTGGTCGGGGCCGCTGAGGCGACGAGATCCCATTGGGATCTTGAGGAAAAGCAGCAACCTATAGCCAAGGTGAGCAATGGAGGGATCCCGACTGGGCAGCCCGAGGCAGTTTGGAACTCCCAAATAATAACACAATACCATTTACCTTGGGGCTGGTATGGGCGGTTTAAAACCGGTATTGTGCCTGGCACGCGACAAGAATGTTCAACAAATATTTTGAAGTCTTCTGTGTGCAGGAATTGTTCTAGGTTCTGCAAATATACCAGTGCATAAAAGCACAAAATTTCCTGCCCCCGTGCAGTTTACATTCCAGTAATGGACTAATAAAGCTGATAATCTACCATTTCTTGAGCATTCTGTGGCATTCATCCACATAGTCATCAGATTTCTATTGTCTTTCTAGGCACTTGGGGAACATTAGTGAGTAAACAAAGATCGCTACTACCTTTCTAGTGGAGAGAGAGATAAACAATAGTAAGGGAATTAGTGCCATGTAGTCTTTTAAAATATGATTCCTGTTGGGGGAGCCTATCAGATTGGCAAAACAATTTTTTTTTTTAAAGGTTAACGTGGTAGAAAGTTGAAGTTGACAGTCTCATCACTTTATTTTGAAACCGTCTCAAACTTAAAATTTGCGAGGACAGTATCAGAAACTTGTATCCACCCACATATTTTAGTGTTTACATATTTTCTAATATCTAATAACTAAAATGCAACCAGCAAAATTAGGAAATAACATGGATATATGCTACCATCTAGTTCTCAGATCCCATTCAGGTTTCTCCAGTTCTAATAACGTCCTGTTTAGCAATAAGATCTAGTTTAGAATAAATGTGTTACTTTAGTTATGTTTCCTTCAATGCAAACAATTGTTCAGTCTTTGACATTTGTGGCTTTACTACCTTTGAAGAACCTGTACCAGTTATTTTGTAGAATGTGAGAATGTCCCTCAAGTTAGGTTTGTTTTCTCATTATTAGATTCAGGTTATACATCTTTGACAGGAATGCCACAGAAGTGATACTATGTTCTCTTGTGTTAAGGTTGTACCCTAATTTGACTTGTACCAGTACTGATGATATTAACCTTAATCATTTGATTAAGAAAGTATGTGCTAAATTTCTCTAAAGTTGCTCTTTTTTCTGTTATTTTGTGGGGAGTTGCTTCCTCATTAAACTTTCAGTTTATTCATTTTTTATTAGTATGAATTTGTGGATACTTATTTTATTCAATTAATTATAATCCACTACTATATTTTGGTGCTCAAAATATCCCAGATTTGATCATTAAGCTAGCTTCTGTGTCCCTTTGACGTGGACCTGATCACTCTTGAGCATTTCCTTATTTTTCTGGCACAAAAAGATATTTCAGACTCTTCTGTGCTTCCCCTGTCTTAGCCCTGAAATCAGCCATCTCTCTGAGGAGACTTGGTTCTTTTTAGTGGAGAATGACATTTAGAAATTCAAGATCTGGGTGCTAGATGTGCTGATTGCTGTTGGGATGTCAATATTCCAAATGAGAGCTAAGAAATACGTGTGTATAGGTTTATACACACATACATATGTTTACATTAAAATACTTATATATATATAGATATATCTATACATATTGAAAAACTGTCAATTCATATCAGAATCTCTGCTTCCAATCCAATTCCACTGAGTTCATTCTAGTTGTCTCCCTTTTCATATTTATAACTTCCTTATATAGCTGAAAATTTTGACTCTTGTTACCTTCAAATATATTTGATTTGGTCCCCTCTTTCTGCCATTGCCTCACACCCTCACACCCTCCTCATCCAGCTTAGGCTCTGGTCATTCTCCATAATGTACCAGGTCACTCTCCATTGTGAATGCCTTCATTGCTACCGTGACAAGCTACTCACATGGTGGATGCCTGCACATACCCTTTTCAGGCTCTGAATTCAGAGACACTACCATTTGTCCCTCAGGACTGGTGCCCTCCTTACCCTAAACAACTTCTTACATCTGATGCCAGCTTCACTGCTCTCCAATTCCCACTGCATGGATACCCTCCTCATACTGCTCAGGCTTTGACACTTCACACTGGGCCACTGTCCTGCAATGTATATTCTGGTTTCCTAACCCTTGTTGTTCAGTCACAAAGTCATATCCAACTCTTTGTGACCCCCATCAACTGCAGCATGCTAGGCGTCTCTGTCCTTTGTTAATTCCTTGAGTTTGCTCAAACTCATGTCCATTGAGTCACAGATGCCACCCAACCATCTCTTCCTCTGTTGCCCCCTTCTCTTGCCCTCACTCTTTCCCAGCATCAGGGTCTTTTCCAATGAGTAGGCTCTTTGCGTCAGGTAGCCAAAATACTGGAGCTTCAGCATCAGTCCTTCCAGTGAATATTCAGGGTTGATTTCCTTTAGGATTGACTGGATTGGTCTCCTTGCTGTCCAAGAGTCTCTCAAGAATCCTCTTCAGCACCACAGTTCGAAAGTATCAACTCCTGGGCATTCAGCCCGCATGAAGCCTTCTTTATGGTCCAGCTTTCACATCCATACATGACTGCTAGAAAAACCATAGCTTAGACTATACAGATCTTTGTTGGCAAAGTGATGTCTCTGCTTTTTAATACACTGTCTAGGTTTGTTATAGCTTTTCTTTCAAGGAGCAAGCATCTTAATTTCATGGCTGCAGTCCCATTCACAGTGATTTTGGAGCCGAAGAAAAGAACATTTGTCACTGTTTCCATTTTTCCCCATCAATTTGCCATGAAGTGGTGGGACTGGATGCTAAGATCTTTGTATTTTGAATGTAGAGTTTTCAGCAAGCTTTTTCACTCTCCTCTATCACCTTCATCAAGAGGCTCTTTAGTTCCTTTCCGTTTTCTCCTGTTAAAGTGGTATCATCTGCATATCTGAGGTTGTCGGTATTTCTCCCAGCAATCTTGATTCCAGCTTGTGAGTCATCCAGGCTGGCACATCGCATGATGTACTCTGCATATGAGTTAAATAAGCAGCATAACAATATACAGCCTTTGACGTACTCTTTTCCCAATTTTGAAGCAGTCCGTTCCGTGTCCGATTCTAACTATTGCTTCTTGTCCTGCATACAGGTTTCTCAGGAGGCAGGTAAAGTGGTCTGGTATTCCCATCTCTTTAAGAATTTTCCACAGTTTGTTGTGATCCACACAGTCAAAGGCTTTGGCATAGTCAAAGAAGCAGAAGTAGATGTTTTTCTGGAACTCTCTTGCTTTTTCTATGATCCAAAGGATGTTGGCAATTTGATCTCTGGTTCCTCTGCCTTTTCTAAATCCAGCTTGTACATCTGGAAGTTCTCAGTTTACGTACTGCTAAGCCTAGCTTGAAGGATTTTGAGCATAATCTTGCTAGCATGTGAAATGAGTGAAACTGCATGGTAATTTGAACATCCTTTGGCATTGCCCTTTGGAATTTGAATGAAAACTGACCTTTTCCAGTCCTGTGGCCACTGCTGAGTTTTCCAAATTTGCTGGCATATTGAGTGTGGCACTTTAATAGCATCATCTTTTAGGGTTTGAAATAGCTCACCTGGAATTCCATCACCTCCACTAGCTTTGTTCATAATAATGCTTCCTAAGGCCCACTTGACTTCACACTCCTAGGATGTCTGGCTCTAGGTGAGTGACCACACCATCATGGTTATTTGGGTCATTATAACGTTTTTTGTACAGTTTTTTCTTTGTATTCTTGCCACCTCTTCCTTATATCTTCTGCTTCTGTTAGGTCCTTACCGTTTCTATTCTTCATTGTGCCCATCTTTGTATGAAATGTTTCCTTGGGATCTCTGTTACCGAGTCCAAGCTTCCTCTGCTCACTGCACAATAGGCCAGTGAATCCGAGAGACAAGGTGTTGAGGTAAGGAACAGCCGGCAGACTGAGAAGATGGCAGACTAGCACCTCAAAGTAACATTTTATTGGGGGCTGGATGCCAGGTTCTTTTAAAGGTAGAGAGAAAGAAGCAAAGTAAAAAGGCCATTAGTTTTGCAAACATCTCCTAGAATGGCAAGCCTCAGGCAGGGGATGTGTTAATTTTTCCTTCCTGTCATCCACAGGTGGACAGGGTTCTGAACAAAGACATTTTAGTTCAGAACAGTCAGGCAGAGGGGCAGGATTCTCTGAGGCAGACCATCCTGTATGATTATATATAATAACAAAAGCAACGAAAAGCAAGTCAAAGAAACAGTTCCATAATGGAGTCAGAATTGGCTTCCTCTCTGCAACATCTCCCGTTTTCTTGAAGAGTTCTGTGGTCTTTCCCATTCTATTATTTTCCTCTATTTCTTTTCACTGTTCATTTAAGAAGGCTGTCTTACCATTCCTTCTGGAACTCTGCATTCACCTGGACTTCCTCCTGGGTAGTATGCTCTCCTCATCCTACTCAGGCTCTGACATCCCATGTTTGGCAACTGTGATTACTGACTGCTACATATAGAGTCCTTCACACATTGTCAGTATTGTATATTTTTATTTGATAAGTATAAATTTGTATATTTTTTCAGGAGTTAGCAATATTGTCAAAATGTAAGGTATACGTGATTCAGTTCAGTTCAGTCGCTCAGTTCTGTCTGACTCTTTGCAACCCCATCAATCACAGCACACCAGGTCTCCCTGTCCATCACCATCTCCCAGAGTTCACTCAAACTCACGTCCATTGAGTCAGTGATGCCATCCAGCCATCTCATCCTCTGTCATCCCCTTCTCCTCCTGCCCCCAAACCCTCCCAGCATCAGAGTCTTTTCCAATGAGTCAACTCTTCGCATGAGGTGGCCAAAGTACTGGAGTTTCAGCTTTAGTATCATTCCTTCCAAAGAACACCCAGGGCTTATCTCCTTCAGAATGGACTGGTTGGATCTCCTTGCAGTCCAAGGGACTCTCAGGAGTCTTCTCCAACACCACAGTTCAAAAGCATCAGTTCTTTGAGACTCAGCTTTCTTCACAGTCCAACTCTCACATCCGTACATGACCACAGGAAAAACCATAGCCTTGACTAGACGGACCTTTGTTGGCAAAGTAATGTCTCTGCTTTTGAATATGCTATCTAGGTTGGTCATAACTTTCCTTCCAAGGAGTAAGCGTCTTTTAATTTCATGGCTGCAATCACCATCTACAGTGATTTTGGAGCCCCCAAAAATAAAGTCTGACACTGCATTTTTTCCCCATCTATTTCCCATGACGTGATGGGACCAGATGCCATGATCTGACCAGATGCCATGATATTCGTTTTCTGAATGTTGAGCTTTAAGCCAACTTTTTCACTCTCCCCTTTCACTTTCATCAAGAGGCTTTTTAGTTCCTCTTCACTTTCTGCCATAAGGGTGGTGTCATCTGCATATCTGAGGTTATTGATATTTCTCCTGGAAATCTTGATTCCAGCTTGTGCTTCTTCCAGCCCAGCGTTTCTCATGATGTACTCTGCATAGAAGTTAAATAAGCAGGGTGACAATATACAGCCTTGACATACTCCTTTTCCTATTTGGAACCAGTCTGTTGTTCCATGTCCAGTTCTAACTGTTGCTTCCTGACCTGCATATAGGTTTCTCAAGAGGCAGGTCAGGTGGTCTTGTATTCCCATCTCTTTGAGAATTTTCCATAGTTTATTGTGATCCACACAGACAAAGGCTTTGGCATAGTCAATAAAGCAGAAATAGATGTTTTTCTGGAACTCTCTTGCTTTTTCCATGATCCAGTGGATGTTGGCAATTTGATCTCTGGTTCCTCTGCCTTTTCTAAAACCAGCTTGAACATCTGGAAATTCACGGTTCACGTACTGCTGAAGCCTGGCTTGCAGAATTTTGAGCATGACTTTACTAGCGTGTGAGATGAGTGCAGTTGTGCGGTAGTTTGAGCATTCTTTGGCATTGCCTTTCTTTGAGTTTGGAATGAAAACTGACCTTTTCCAGTCCTGTGGCCACTGCTGAGTTTTCCAAATTTGCTGGCATATTGAGTGCAGCACTTTCACAGCATCATCTTTCAGGATTTGGAATAGCTCAACTGGAATTCCATCACCTCCACTAGCTTTGTTCATAGTGATGCTTTCTAAGGCCCACTTGACTTCACATTCCAGGATGTCTGGCTCTAGGTGAGCGATCACACCATCGTGATTATCTGGGTCGTGAAGATCTTTTTTGTACAGTTCTTCTGTGTATTCTTGCCACCTCTTCTTAATATCTTCTGCTTCTGTTAGGTCCATACCATTTCTGTCCTTTATCGAGCCCATCTTTGCCTGAAATGTTCCCTTGGTATCTCTAATTTTCTTGAAGAGATCTCTAGTCTTCCCTATTCTGTTGTTTTCCTCTATTTCTTTGCATTGATCGCTGAGCAAGGCTTTCTTATCTCTCCTTACTATTCTTTGGAACTCTGCACTCAGATGTTTATATCTTTCCTTTTCTCCTTTGCTTTTTACTTTTCTTCTTTTCACAGCTATTTGTAAGGCCTCCCTAGAGAGCCATTTTGCTTTTTTGCATTTCTTTTCCATGGGGGTGGTCTTTATCCCTATCTCCTGTACAATGTACATGATTATTTGACCAGGAATTTATTCTGAGAGAATAGACGTGCAAGGATGTCTATACAAGGGTCCTCATCATAATATTGTTTATAATTTAAACAAGTGTCATCAATTGGGAATTTTTTTTAGATAAGCTGTAAGTTTTTAGGTAAGTTGAGAGAGTGGACTATTATTAAAATTGACGTTTGTTATATTTAACAGCTATGGAAATATACTTACAGATTTCCCCCCCACCCCCCATACCAAGCGGCTTGCAGGGTCTCTTTTCCCTTACCAGGGATTGAACCCTGAGCTACAGCAATTACAGTTTGCCAAATCCTAACCAATAGACTTCCAGGGAACTCCTTCCCTGGGTTTTTTGTTTTTGTTTTTTGTTTTTTTTTGTGGTGGAGGGAGTTGGTTACAAAACAATGTAAAGTGTAATCCCTTGGGGACAGTATAAGATAGAGACGAAAAGAGTTTAAGCTTTGGAGCCTGCATTCTGATTTTGGTTCTGTACTTATCTGTCGTTCCTCCATTTCTTTATTTGTAAAATGGGGATAATAGTAGTGCCCACTTACAAAGAATTAAATGATTTAATAGATGGGGGTAAGAAGTGGGTAAGTGCTCAGCATTAGCTTTAAATAGTCACATGGGAAAATAGCAATAATAATAACTGGTGTTTACTTATCTTAGGGTATGTTGGGCACTGGCTTCAGTACATTACTCTTGCCTCAGTACATTACCTTGTTGGTTTTCCCAATAATTTCATAAGGTAGAATTATAATTATTCTGTAAATGAAAAAACCTTAGTCTTAGATCAAAGTACTTGTCCCTAACCTCTTAACATCTTACAGCACTTAGAATGGTAGAGCTTGGTATTTGACCTAGGTAGAGGAACTCTGGGGCTTGAACTCCTAACCACTGTTACTCTGAGGCCTCTCAGACCAAAAGGAAAATGATATGAGTTGTACTTGAATTGTACAAGTACAGGTGACTTATTTTCACCTATCTATTGTCAGTTTTACTCTTCTCTATTATTTGACTCTTTTTTAATAAGCGTGAATTACTTTAATAACTTTATGTAAGTACAAAGCTGTTTTAAGGAGAGGCTTAAAGTCTGATTCCTTTGCTTAGGCCACATTGGTCTTCTATGATCTGACTCCAACTTCACCTTCCTCTCATATCTCCATTGCTCTACGAAACATGCAGTCTTGTCTCCAGCCAAACCAAACTACGTATTTAGGCACAATGTTTCCTCCTACCCGGCTGACTCATACTTTCAAGGTCCAGTTCCATTATTTTCATCTCAGTTATGCTATCTCTAAAATTCTCCAAGCCCCCAAGACAGTTTTAGCCTCTTTGCTCCTTTATCTTTAGAACAGCACCTACATCTTAAATAGGAATTACCTGTTTCTGCATTTTTTCACCCTGGTAGAATGGGCTTCTTAAGAGCATATTTTATTCATCCTGCTATTACTAGCACGTAACAAGCTAGGGATATCTATAATTAAGGTTCTGTATCAGTGTTTATTAAATATCTCATTAATACTCATATCACAGGTTGTTTTAGACCTTCATTTCTAATTAATTAGAACCCTCCTTATGGTTATATTATGGTAAAATAATAAGAAACTAGAATATTTTAAAATTTGCCTTGTTTTTGTTGCTGTTGTTTATAACAATAATCTGTTATGCCCTGATTTACTTTTGCAGAAAGCTCGATTATCTACCGTTTTATTTGCTGAAAACTGTGAAGTAACCCATGGCCAGCTATGTGAATTGCTGAAGTATGCAGTTCTGGGCAAATCCAGCTTTCCTAAACCGAGGTATGAGATGAACTTTAGATGGATATAGACCTGAGGTTTCAAATTTGCATCTAGGGAACCATATCTGCCTGACATTTTTATTTGCCACCCAGAATGTCCTAATTTTTTAAACAAAATTACCAACAATTTAAATTGGAAATTCCTTTATAAAAATCCATATTTCTTGAAAAAATTCTGGCAACTGTCCCTATGAATAGTGGCCTCTCATTTTAGATGTATACTTCAATGTCCCACCTGGCCTGCTTCCCTTATTTATATTATCTGTCTGGCTGCTATAGGTATTTTAGTTTATAACCTCTGATGGAGACCTGATTGAAATAACATCATATATTAAAAATCCCAATCTTTTTTCTTCTCTACAAATCAAGGGCAAAGAGAATATGACTGTTTTGGTATCCTTAGTGCCATTATTAAATGTCTAATGAAAATTGTGTGTGTGTATGTACCAATAGAGAGATTTTCAGATGTATACTTCTGTCTGGGGGTGGGGTAGCTAAATACCTCAAAAACCCTCTTTGCATTAACAGATACTGCCATTGCTCTGTCACTTTATCTAAAACTGGCTTTCTTGAAGCCAGTCATGTGCTTACTTGCTTAGAAAGGATTGTAGAGCAGATTGGGATGTTGAAGGTAGCCTTTGTAAATTGAGCTTAGTTAGTTCCAGTTTAAAACACATCTTAATAGGATTTTGGATTTGAATTCATTGTGTTTCACTTGGTATTCTACTTGATTTGAATGAAATAAATAATTACCTCAAGAGATCTTTGTTTAAATTCTGTGCTATAATAGCTGTTCTTCATTTCCAGGCAGTCAGTGAGCAGTGATAAACTCTGAAAGTTGTTGCTCAGTGCTTTTTTCACACTGCCCTTCTGAATGCCTGTAACTGACTTAAAAGTTTCAGTCTTAGCTGTATTGGTTTGATTTTTCAACAGCTGGTGCCAGCTTTTTCACCAAAACCACCTGAAAAATGTGGTGGTTTTTATACTGCAGGGATTGAGTCAGCTACACTTTTACAAGTTCTATTTGGAATTTGGATTTCTCCGAAAGGCATTCAAACATGTAAGTCAAGAAAACTTTTTATTTGGACTTGAGTCAGGTTCTCACACTTCGCAACTAGTGCATATATTTCAAACTGTGCTGGTTGGCAGCCTGATTGAACAAGAAGTAGAAGTTGTAGAAAGCTAAAAAGGTTATGATTGATACCTTGTGTTGGGATTAGATTTGTCTCTGATGTTTTTCTTTTGGTAATCTAGGCAAAAATCTCAGATTGCAATCTGTAGTTCCTGGGCTGTAATCTATAGTTCCCAGATTGTAGTTGACATTGTCACATTTTATTTGGGCATCGGTGTTTTTTAAAATTGTAAAATTTATATAAAATCCATATTTCTTGGCCTCTCGACAATATCACAAGATTGAATTCCCTTAAAAAAGTATCTGGAGCTGAATAGCAGCTGTCTTCTTTAGAAAGGGCATGTACTCTTCATTTTCCCATAGCCTCCTCCATTCTTTATCAGACTGTTTCATCCATTTACCCTTGAGAGCATTTGAATTTGTTAGCCCTAACCTAATTCTCCTTGGGTCTTCATTTTCCTTTCTGCTTTAGTTTGTTGAATACTACTACCTATGTGCTCAGCCCTTTATTATTCATACTTAGCATGCATCATCTTTAATTCTCACAATAGTCTTATAAGAGATACTTTTTAAAATCCCATTTTATTCATAAGGAAACTGAGTAATGCATCCAAATTACAGCTAGTAAGTGGTTGAGCTGGAATTTAAGCCCAGGTGAGCCTGAGGCTTGAACTCTGAATCATCGCTTTTCTGTGTCGTTTTTACCTGGCATGTTATCCACTAAAGTAATGCATATGAAAGTGCTTTGAAAAATAAAGGGTACTTTGCTTTTCTGAGTTACATGTTTTTTAATGTTTGTTTCTTTAGTATAATGTATAGTCAGGGAAGCAAAGAAAATTGCTAGGGTTGGATAAATGGTATTTCACTTATTCAGTCATTTTTACACATTAAGGAAACAGTTCTCATTTTACAGTGCAAACAGTTAAGGTCCAGATTTTTCATAGCACTGAGCTGAGTCTACATAGCATAGCTCTGAGTCTAGACCTTTGACAGTATTTTAACTGCTTTCAAACATTTTTGTAAAAGCCTGTTATGTATTTTCAGAAATTCCGCATGCCTCCCCCTTCGTCTGATTTCCTAGCTGATATCATTGGGCTGCAAAAGAAACAAATAATTGGGAATCTGCCCAAAGCAATGGAAGGTATGATTATGACTCTGGTTTGATATCTGCTCATATGGATATGCTTTGTTGTTCTTTAGTCACTAAGTCATGTCCGACTCTTTGCCACTCCATAGACTGTAGCCTACCAGCCTCCTCTGTCCATGGATTTCTCAGGCAGGAATACTGGAGTGGGTTGCCATTTCCTTCTCTAGGGGGATCTTCCCGACCCAGGGATTGAACCCACCAGTTCCTGCCACATCTCCTGCACTGCAGGCAGATTCATTGCTGCTGAGCCACCAGGGAAGCCCTTGGATATGCTTACAAGTAGGTTTATCAGTCAAGTTTATTTTTGCAAACAACAAAACTCAACTCCAATTAAATTAAGCAGAAAAGCAATTTTGTGTGTGTGTGTTTAAGGAAAAAGAAAAGTATATTCCCTGCTTATCACTGACAGTAGATTCTTATCAATTACTGTGAATCATTTTTAAACTCACTGGGTCTTTGTACACACAAGTGTACAAATGGGAAGGAAGATCTTACCTCTTACTAATGAGGGGATGCTCACTAATATTACTCACAGTGGGGAATAGGCAAGTTTAGATGCTGGCCAGCTAAAGTATAAACATCCACAATAGCAGTGTTTTTTAGACTGGGTTGTGTCCCATTAGCAAGTTATAGCTGACCTTGTCTTTGGAGGGGCAAGGAGGTGAGTGATGGAATAGACCTTAACAGTTCATTGCAGATAGTAAGGTAAGTATTGTTCAAAATGCATTTTGTATGTGTATTCAGAAATAATTTAAATTATTGAATAGTTGCACTGAGGGAACATGAAAAAGTGGTGAGGAAAAACCAATGATTCCTTTCCATATTCTCCATGACTGTGTTTCCTATTATCTTCTATCTCAATAGCATCTAACTTCTTATTTTTGCATTGTTCCCCTTTCCTTCTTTCTAATAGATGTCCATATCAGACCTGCAACTTCGTTTAACTTGACATCTACTGTGTTTTGACATATTTGAGTGAATCACAGAGTAGTCATTATGAGATTCAAAACTCATGTAAAAGCATTGAGCTGTAAAAGAAAGGATGTAATCTGAAAAAAGAAATTGATATGATTGAAGAATATGGATTGTTGAGGGTGACTAGGGGTGGAGATGGAATAAGAGGAGATGTAGTAGTGAGAGATGAGGCTTGCTGCTACTGCTAAGTCACTTCAGTCGTGTCCGACTCTGTGTGACCCCAGAGACGGCAGCCCACCAGGCTCCCCTGTCCCTGGGACTCTCCAGGCAAGAACACTGGAGTGGGTTGCCTAGAGGTAGGTTTAAACTTTGTTTTGCAGGCTGTAAATGCCATGCTAATAATTTTGGGTTTATTCTGTAAGCATTGAGGAACTAGAGGGTTATAGCTAATTCTCTGTCCTAAGGATTTTGCTTCAGTTTCCCAACCAAAATATCAAAGTCCTTAAGTTATAGTCCATTAGATCATAGCACTTTGATCTTTCTTCACTTTAGTCTTTCTTTGAAATATTCATCTATTCTTCTCCAGTTTACCCACCTCTTCTGTGGATAACTCCTGCATCTTTAGCTTTGATGTCCCAAATTCCAGGCCTACATTTTCTCAGCTGCCTGATGGATGTTGCTACCTGGATACTCCATTGTACCTTCAGTCATAGCATAATTAAAAGCATTTTTTTTCTCCTTAAATAATAGACTTCCACCTTCAAATCCTCTTTTCTGTTAGTGTTGTTTTTCTCTAAGACACCAGTCTTGAATTTTAGAATTTCTTTTCTTTTGGCTCCCCATACCCAATCTGCATGATTCATTCCCTTTGCTATTAAGAATCTCTATTCAAATGTTACTTTATAAGAGATACGTTCCCTGATTGTAAAATATATGACATTAACCCTTTTTCTGCCCTAGCGCTGCCTTTCCTCCTTTACCTTATCCTCACCTGATATATTATGTATTTGTTTATTGTGCATCTTCTCAACTAGAATTTAGGAGAATTTGTTGATTTTGTTCATTGGGGAATCTACTGAGTAGAGCAATGCCAGGCATATAATAAGTACTCAGTAAATATTTTGTTGACTGAACTGAATTATTCTGTCACTATGCTTTATCAGTTTTTCTTCTGTAATGTTTCTTTTATCCTTTTTCTTCCATCCCTCCACCATCTTAATCCAGACTGTTTTTTTGCCAGAATTACTGCAAAGTCATTTTTCTCTCTACTACATTTTCTACATATCTTTGAGATTGATCTTTCTTAAAGTAGTGTTTGGTTATGCCACTTCCCTTCTCAGGAGCTTTCTGTTGCTCCAGAAGTCCAGACTCTTGAGCCTGAAATTCATAGTGGTCTACAGTTCACTTTTTCCCTCTTCTTTCAACTTGTTTCTTATACTGCTCTTCTACAAAGATCTTTTGTCCTCCCTGACTTGTCTAGTCATTACCTTACCAAGTTTGGTTTGTACATTTCTCTTACTTGGAATGCCCTCTTTTCTTATTTCTGATATTTTGGCTCTTTAGGTTGCCAGGACCAGATACTCATTTAGGCCACCTTAAGTGAGAGGGTATTATTTGAAGGATGCCTGTGGACTAGAAAGACATCAAGAATCTAAGTGCCTCTGGTGAAGACCTTTTCTTTATCCTTTTCATGGCATCTTAGCTTCTTTGTTTTCTGTTCTAACTGGTCTGTTCTCTGTATTTCTAGTTCAGTTTTGGAAGCAAGAAAGCTGATCAGCTTAGCTAATATCCTTATCCCTTTTGAGCATGGCAAGGAATATCAAGTTACTAGTCAGTTTATAGTTGGTTCCCTCTTTAGCCAGGTCCCCACTCTTAATCCAGTCAGTAACTGCTGCTTCTTAAAGAACAGGCTTGTGTTTGAGCAAGTGGTTAGGGGTGCAGTAGATTTATTAGGAGTGGCAGACACTGTAACAGACTAGTTTCAGTTCAGTTTAGTTGCTCAGTCATGTCTGACTCTTTGCATCCCCATGTACTGCAGTATGCCAGGCTTCCCTGTCCATCATTAACAGGCTAGTTTAATACAGCAGATATCTGAATTCTGCTCTTTAAGCCTAGACTCAGCTAGTCTTTTCCTCTCTTGAACCATTTCTGACTATCTCAGCCAGTGTATTCTCTCTTTCCCTTTTATAGCTTTTATTGTTACAACCCATTTGAGAGTTATTTTTGCTTTGTGTTCCTATAAATATATTAGAATGCAAGCTCCTTTAAAGTTGGGACTGGGTCTTATAAACCGTTTGATCTATACATCATTAAAAGACATGTCCTCTGAGGTCTTATAAACATACTTTATAACATATATGTGATTATCTTTATTTTAGGGTCTTTACCTTTTGCCAGCTCAAAAGTTAGCATCAACTTGCAGAAAGACCCCATCATTCAAAAGTATGGCTTTAAGAAAGTGGGCTTGACTAGATGCCTTCTCACAAAGGAGGAAATGAAAACATATCACTTTCCATTACAAGGTTGGTATAGATTTTATCCTGTGTTGGCAACAATGGAAGAATGTCTGTTAGTTTATTTAAAAATATTACTGTTGAAAGTTTGTTTTTATGCACTGCTTTCCAAGTGACTTATTCCATCCTCTATTAAAGAGGAAATACTTTAAGTGCAATGTTTCCTAAACTGTAGGATGTATACTGTGACTGATTTTAGGTAGTACATGAACATGACCTTAAATAACATTGAAATATTTTGTGGGAATAAAAAAAATTCCTTTTTTATTTTTCTTTCATTCCTTCTTAGTGTATTGAAATCAATATGTCTTTAACATTTTAATACTTCTGTAGTACTTCTAATATTCCTCCCACCCACCCCCACCTCCATTTTCTTTAATAAATAGGTCTAGGCTCAGAGCCTTGGTCAGTTATGTAGTAAGACTTTAATAAAAATTCTTTTATTTATTACCTCTTAATCACAGCAGTAATGTTATAATTTCTTAAAAATAAAATAAAGCCCTATTGAGATATAATTAACCTACCATACAGTTCACCCATTTAAAGTATACAATTTCAATAGTTTTTAGTATGTTTTAGTATGTTTGCAGATTTTGTCAACTATTGCCACAGTCAGTTTAGAACACTTTCATTACCCCAAAAGAAACCTTGTACTATCATTTCCTGCAATGTCCTTTAGCCCAAGGCAAATACTAATTACTCTCTGTTAATAGATTTACCTATTGTGAATGGAATTTACCTATTTATAAATGGAATCACACAATATGTGGTCTTTTGTAACTGGCTTTTTTAGCTCAGCATAAAATTTTCATGGTTTATCCATGTTGTAGCATGTATTATTATGTCATTTATTTTCATTCTAATGATATTCCATGTATGTTTATACATTTTATTTATCCAGTCATCAGTTGATGACATTTGAATTATTTATACTTTGGGGCTGTTGTGAATAATGCTACATCCAGATGAAAGTTTTTGCATGGGTATATGTTTTCATTTTTCTTAAGTATGTAGCAAGGGGTATATACCTACCAAATCCTATGGTAACTCTATGTTTATCCTTTTAAGAAAGTACCAGACTTTTTTTTTTTTTTCCTTTTTAAAAAATTTAAAATAATTTACTTATTTATTTATTTTAATTGGAGGCTAATTACTTTACAATATTGTGGTGGTTTTTGCCAAACATCAACATGAATCAGCCATGGGTGAATATGTGTCCTCCCATCCTGAACCCCCCTCACACATCCCTCCCTACCCCGTCACTCTGGGTTGACTTGGCTTCGAGTGCCCTGTTTCATGCATCAAACTTGCACCAGTCATCTGTTTTACATATCGTAATATACATGTTTCAATGTTATTCTCTCAAATTATCCCACCCTCGCCTTCTCCCACATAGTCCAAATGTCTGTTCTTTACATCTGTGTCTCTTTTGGTGTCTTGCAGATAGGGTCGTCATTACCGTCTTTATAAATCCCATATATATTCCATATAAATTACATATATACAGTGTTAATATACTGTATTGGTGTTTCTGTTTCTGACTTACTTCACTCTATATAATAGGCTCCAGTTTCATCCACCTCTTTAGAACTGACTCAAATGCATTAATTTTTTATAGCTGAGTAATATTCCATTGTGTATATGTACCACAGCTTCCTTATCCATTCTCTGCCGATGGACATCTAGGTTGCTTCCATGTCCTAGCTATTGTAAACAGTGCTGCAGTGAACATTGGGGTACATGTGTTTCTTTCAATTCTGGTTTCTTCGGTGTGTATGCCCAGCAGTGGAATTGCTGGGTCTGAGCCTGGTGGGCTGCTGTCTATGGGGTCGCACAGAGTTGGACACGACTGAAGTGACTTAGCAGCAGCAGCAGTAACATGGCAGTTCTGTTTCCAGTTTTTTAAAGGAATCTCAAAACTGTTCTCCATCGTGGCTGTACTAGTTTGTATTCCCACCAACAGTGTAAAAAGGTTCCCTTTTCTCCACACCCTCTCCAGCATTTATTGTTTGTAGGCTTCTTGATGGCAGCCATTCTGATCTGCATAAGATGATACCTCATTGTGGTTTTGATTTGCATTTCTCTAGTAATGAGTGATGTTGAACACTCATTCATATTTTCAGTTTTGTTAGCCATCTGTATGTCTTCTTTGGAGAAATGTCTGTTTAGTTCTTTGGCCCACTTTTTGATTGAGTCTTTTGTTTTTCTGGTATTGAGCTGCATGAACTGCTTATACATTTTAAAGATTAATTCTTTGTAAGTTGTTTCATTTGCTGTTATTTTCTCCCATTCTGAAGGCTGCCTTTTCACCTTGCCTATAGTTTCCTTCATTGTGCAAAAGCATTTAAGTTTAATTAGGTCCCATTTGTTGTTTTTTGTTTTTATTTCCATTACTCTGTGAGGTGGGTCATAGAGAATCTTGCTGTGATTTATGTCAGAGTGTTCTGCCTATGTTTTCCTCCAAGAGCTTTATAGTTTCTGGTCTTACATGAAGATCTTTAATCCATTTTGAATTTATTTTTGTGTATGGTGTTAGAAAGTGTTCTAGTTTCATTCATTTACATGTAGTTGACCAGTTTTCCCAGCACCACTTGTTAAAGAGATTGTGTTTTCTCCATTGTATATTTTGCCTCCTTTGTCAAAGATAAGGTGTCCATAGGTGTGTGGATTTATCTCTGGGCTTTCTGTTTTGTTCCATTGGTCTATCTTTCTGTCTTTGTGCCAGTACCATACTGTCTTGATGACTGTAGCTTTGTAGTATAGTCTGAAGTCAGGCAAGTTGATTCCTCCTGTTCCATTCTTCTTTCTCAAGGTTGCTTTGGCTATTTGAGGTTTTTTTGTATTTCCATACAAATTATGAGATTATTTGTTTTGCTTCTGTGAAAAATACCGTTGGTAGCTTGATAGGGATTGCATTTAATCCATAGATTAATTTGGGTAGCAAACTCATTTTCACTATATTGATTCTTCAATCCACAAACATGGTATTTCTCCATCTATTTGTGTCATCTTTGATTTCTTTCATCATTGTTTTATAGTTTTTTGTATATAGGTCTTTTGTTTCTTTAGGTAAATTTATTCCTAAGTATTTTATTCTTTTCATTGCAGTGGTGAATGGGATTGTTTCCTTAATTTCTCTTTTTGTTTCTTCATTGTTAGTGTATAGGAATGCAAGAGATTTCTGTGTGTTAATGTTATATCCTGCAACTTTACTATATCATTGATTAGCTCTAGTAATTTTCTGGTGGTGTCTTCAGGGTTTTCTATGTAGAGGTTTATGTCATCTGCAAACAGTGAGTTTTACTTCTTTTCCATTCTGGATTCCTTTTCTTTCTTTTTCTTCTGTGGCTGCTGCTGCTGCTGCTAAGTCACTTTAGTTGTGTCCGACTCTGTGCGACCCCATGGATGGCAGCCCACCAGGCTCCCCTGTCCCTGGGATTCTCCAGGCAAGAACACTGGAGTGGGTTGCCATTTCCTTCTCCATTGCATGAAAGTGAAAAGTGAAAATGAAGTCACTCAGTCATGTCCAATTCCCAGCAACGCCATGGACTACAGCCTATCAGGCTCCTCCGTCTATGGAATTGTCCAGGCAAGAGTACTGGAGTGGGGTGCCATTGCCTTCTCCATTGCTGTGGCTAGGGCTTCTGAAACTATGTTAAATAGTAGTGGTGAAAGTGGTGAACAAGACTTGTCTTGCTCCTGATTTTAGAGGAAATGCTTTCAATTTTTTGCCATTGAGGATAACGTTTACTATGGGTTTGTCATATATGGCTTTTATTATGTTGAGGTATGTTCCTTCTATGCCTGCTTTCTGGAGAGTTTTTTATCATAAATGAATGTTGAATTTTGTCAACGGCTTTCTCTACGTCTATTGAGATAATCATATAGTTTTTATCTTTCATTTTGTTAATATGGTATATCACATTGATTGATTTGTAAATATTGAAGAATCCTTGCATCTCTGGGATAAAGCCCACTTGGTCATGATGTGTGATCTTTTTAATATATTGTTGGATTCTGTTTGCTAGAATTTTGTTGAGGATTTTTGCATCTATGTTCATCAGTGATATTGGACTGTAGATTTCTTTTTCTGTGGCATCTTTGTCTGTTTTTGGTATTAGGATGATGGTGGCCTCATAGAATGAGTTTGGGAATTTACCTTCCTCTGCAATTGTCTAGAAGAGTTTGAGTAGGATAGGTTTTAGCACTTCTGTAATTTTTTGGTGGAATTCACCTGTTGAAGCCATCTGGTCCTGGGCTTTTGTTTGTTGGAAGATTTTTTATTACAGTTTTGATTTCCATGCTTGTGATGGGTCTATTAAGATTTCTTTTTCTTCTTGGTTCAGTTTTGGAAGGTTATACTTTTCTAAGAATTTGTCCATCTCTTCCAAGTTGTCCATTTTATTGGTATATAATTGCTCATGGTAGTCTCTTATGATTGTTTGTATTTCTCTGTTGTCTGTTGTGATTCTTCGTTTTCATTTCTAATTTTATTGATTTGATTCTTCTTTTTTTCTTGATGAGTCTGGCTAACAGTTTGTCTATTTACCTTCTCAAAGAACCCACTTTTAGTTTGTTGATCTTTGGTATAGTCTCCTTTGTTTCTTTTTCATTTATTTCTGCTCTGATTTTTATGATTTCTTTCCTTTTACTAACTTTGGGGTTCTTCTTTTCTTCTTTTCCTAGCTGCTTTAGGTATAAAGTTAGGTTGTTTATTTGATGTTTCTCTTCTTTTTTGAGGTAGGCTTATATTGCTGTGAACCTTCCTCTTAGCACTGCTTTTACTGAATCCCATAGGTTTTGGGTTGTTGTGTTTTCATTTTCATTTGTTTCTATGCATATTTTGATTTCCTTTTTGATTTCTTCCATGATCTGTTGGTATGCAAAAGTGTGTTGTTTAGCCTCCATATGTTTATATTTTTAAATAGTTTTTTCTTGTAGTTGACATCTCATCCTACTGCATTGTGATCATAAAAGATGCCTGAAATGATTTCAATTTTTTAAAATTTACCAAGGCTAGATTTGTGGCCCAGGATGTGATCTATCCTGGAGAATGTTCCGTGTGCACTTGAGAAAAAGGTGAAATTCATTATTTTTGGGTGAAATGCCTTATAGATATCAATTAGGTCTAACTGGTCTATTGTATCGTTTAAAGCTCGTGTTTCCTTGCTAATTTTCTGTTTGGTTGATCTGTCCATAGGTGTGAGTGGGGTAGTAAAGTCCCCCACTATTATTGTGGTACTGTTAATTTCCCATTTCATACTCATTAGCATTTGCCTAACATATTGAGGTGCTCCTATGTTGGTTGCATATATATTTATGATTGTTATATCTTCTTCTTGGATTGATCCTTCGATCATTATGTAGTGTCCTTCTTTATCTCTTATCATGGTCTTTATTTCAAGGTCTATTTTATCTGATATGAGTATTGCTACTCCTGCTTTCTTTTGGTCTCCATTTGTATGAAATAACTTTTTCCAGCCCTTCACTTTCAGTCTGTATGTGTCCCTTGGTTTGAGGTGGGTTTCTTGTAGACAACATAAAAAAGGGGTCTTGTTTTTTTATCCATTTGGCCAGTCTTTGTCTTTTGGTTGGAGCATTTAACCCATTTACATTTAACGTAATTATTGATAAGTATGATATCATTACCGTTTACTTTGTTGTTACGGGTTCATTTTTATAAACCTTTTCTGTGTTTCCTGTCTAGAGAAGATACTTTAACATTTGTTGAAGAGCTGGTTTGGTGGTGCTGAATTCTCTCAGCTTTTGCTTGTCTGTAAAGCTTTTAATTTCTCCTTTATATCTGAATGAGATCCTTGCTGGGTAGAGTAATCTTGGTTGTAGGTTATTCTCTTTCATAACTATGTCCTGCTATTCACTTCTGGCTTGAAGAGTTTCTATTGAAAGATCATCTGTTATCCTTATGGGATTCCTCTTGTGTGTTATTTGTTGCTTTTTCCCTTGCTGCTTTTAATATTTGCTCTTTGTGTTGATCTTTGTTAGTTTGATTAATATGTGTCTTGGGGTGTTTTGTCTTGGGTTTATCCGGTTTGGGACTCTCTGAGTTTTTTGGACTTGGGTGGCTATTTCCTTCCCCATTTTGGAAAGTTTTTGACTGTTATCGCCTCAAGTGTTTTCTTATGCCCTTTCTTTTTGTCTTCTTCTTCTGGGACACCTATGATTCGAATGTTGGGGTGTTTAATATTGTCCTAGAGGTCTCTGAGGTTGTCATCATTTAATTCTTTTTTCTGTTTTCCTCTCTGCTTCATTTATTTCCACCATTCTGTCTTCTACCTCACTTATCCTCTCTTCTGCCTCAGTTATTCTACTGTTTGTTCCCTCCAGAGTGCTTTTAATCTCAGTTATTGCATTGTTCATTATTAATTGACTCTTCCTTATTTCTTCTAGGTCTTTGTTAAATATTTCTTGTATCTTCTCAATCCTTGTCTCTAGTCTACTTATCTGTAACTCCATTTTGTTTTCAAGATTTTGGATCATCCTTACCGTCATTCTGAATTCTTTTTCAGGTAGACTCCCTATCTCCTCCTCTTTGGTTTGTCATGTTCCTTCACCTGCTGAATATTTCTCTGCCTTTTTGTTCTGTTTAGATTACTGTGTTTGGGGTGCCCTTTCTGCAGGCTGGAAGTTTGTGGTTCCTCTTAATTGCGAAGTCTGCTCCCTGTGGATGGGGTTGGAACAGTGGCTTGTCAAGTTTTTTTGGTTTGGGGAACTTGCATCTGGGTTCTGGTGGGTGGAGCTGGATCTCTTCTCTCTGGAGTGCAATGAAGTGTCCAGTAGTGAGTTTTGTAGTGTCTTTGGGTTTGGCATGGCTTTGGGCAGCTCGTCTTTTAATGTTCAGGGTTGTGTTCCTGTTTTTCTGGAGAATTAGTGTGGTGTGTCTTGGACTAGAACTTATTGGCTCTTGGTTGGAACTTGGTTTCAGTGTAGTTGTGGAGACTTTTGGGTGAGCTCTTGTCTATTAATGTTTCCTGGAGTCAAGAGTTCTCTGATGTTCTAAAGTTTTGGAGTTAAGCTTCCTGCCTCTGGCTTTCAGTCCTTCTCTTACTGTAGCCTCAAGACTTCTCCTTCTGTACAGCACAGAAGATAAAACCCTTAGGTTAATGGTGAAACAATTCTCCATAGCCAGGGACACCAGGGAGATTCACAGAGTTATGTAGAGAAGAGAAGATGGAGGAAGGAGATAGAGTTGACCTTGAGGAGAAAAGGGAGAGTCAAAGGGGAAAGACCAAGCAAGCCAGTAATCAAATCCCTAAGTGAAAATGGATACTGAAGACTAGATTCTTAAAGGTACAGATTTGCTAACAAATATCAAGAAGCAAAGATTAAAAACCTAGAATAGAGGTTAGACTCTCATAAGTACAATATAAAAAATACAAAACAAAATCAATCACAAAAATTAAAAAAAATTATATATATGGAATTTTTTTTTAAACTAGGTTTTTTTTTTTAAGAAAGGTAATAGTAGGCTATAAAAATGAAAGTTAAAGGAGTAATAAAGAACTAAAATTTTTTTAAAAATTAAGAATTGATAATAGTAAAAATATATCTAGGAATTTCTGTGGAGCTGTTGTGAGCAGTGTGGGGTCAGTTCAGTTTCAAATAGTCCCTTGTTCCAGCTTGTACTTGTTCTCAAGTTCTACAGGTGCCCCTCAAATGTGCACAGTCCCAGTATTAACTGCTGAGTTTTAGTCTGATGCACCTGTCACTTCCAGAGTGGATCCTCCTTCTTTATTTTGGCTTCCTCTGTTTGCAGATCTCTTCAGTGTATAATCTCTGCCCTGACACAGTGGTCAAAGGTGGCCACTTATAAATAAGTGGCTCACTTGTTCAGTTGTGTTGTGGGGAGGAAGGGACATTGCAAACAAATACTGCTGGCATGTGTGGGGAGTGCTCATGGTGGATGGACCACACTGGGTTTGCCACAGTCCAAGGTGGCATGTACTTCCCGGGTCTATACTTCTCAGGCTCCAGGGTGCTCTGCAAGGGCGCTGTCCCAAGTGGGCCCTGCATTCCATGCAGTTCCCAGGTCTAAACTGCTCAGGTTCTTGGGTTCTCCATGGGGGGACAGACCCAGATGGGCTGTGCGTTTTGTGCCCTTCCAAGGTCCAAGCAGCTTATGCGAGACCTGGTGCTTGGCTACTACACTGTCCCAGGTGGGCTGTGTGTCTTATTCACCTCCCAGGTCCTGGCTGCTTGGTTTCCCAGGTGTGCAGTGAGAGACAGTCCCAGATATGCCATGTGTCTCCTCTGGGGAGCTGATCTCAGGCTGTGCTACTCCTGGCAGATGTCAACCGTCCAGGATCCCAGGAAGACATGGTTAGCAACTGGGAGCCTGCTCAGTTTGTTGGAAGATGTCTCTGGGGCCAAGATTGCAGCAGCCCCTTGCCTTCCAGCTCTGGCTATTACATGCCTATCTCTCTGCCTTCAGGGAGAGAGAGCCCTATACAGCAGCCAGCAGCTAGCTTGCTGTCCTTTGGTATTTGCTCAATCCTTTGTTATGTGAGCACACCAGGGGTCACCATGTGGTGTTAGAGCCTTTTGAGGGAAAGTTCTTTTTTTTTTTTGTCTCTGTGGAGCCCATGGTTTGGGTTGCTGTCTCACATTAGCTCCCTCAGATTGTCTTCAGGGAATTCAGGCCCAGTCCTCGGCATGAGCCTCTATGCCACTTCTCCATCTCCACTTGTAGTTGCAGTTAGGCACATATTCTGTGGGTTTTGTTTTTTTTTTTTCTCCTGGTTGTGTTGCCCTCTAAGATTCCAAAACTCCCCACAGACATGCCCGTGAGAGGGTTTCCTACTGTTTGGAAACTTCTCCTCCTTCGTGACTCCCTCCCTAGGATGGGTCTCCATCCCTAAATCTTCTGTCTCTGTTTCTGTCTTATATTTTGTCCTACCTGCTTTCAAAGAGATTGGACTGCCTTTGTGGGTGCCTGGTGTCCTTCACAGTGTTCAGAAGTTGTTTTGTAGAAGTTGCTCAACATTCAAATGATCTTTTGATTAATTAGTCGGGGAGAAAGTGGTCTCCCCATCCTATTTCTCCTCTATCTTTGGACCGCTTCCCCCCAAACTGTTTTACAAGGCAGCTGCACCATTTTACATTCCCTCCAGCAATGTATAAGGTTTCCAATTTCTGCACATCCTTACCAACACTTGTTATGCTCTTTTTGATTATACCCATCCTAATGTGAATTAGTATCTCGTTGTGATTTTGGTTCGTATTTCTCTGATAGCTGATGATATTGAGCATCTCATTGTATGCTTATTGGCCATATGTATATCTTTTCAGATCCTTTGTCCATTTTTTAATTGGTCTGTCTTTTTTTATTACTGGAGATCTTTTTGTATTCTGGATACATACATTTCCTTTTAAAATAGATTTACTTAAAGTAAAAAAGCTATTTGTAAGATGGAGTTAACAGTTCATATATCATAGGATTGCCATGAAGATTGAGTTAATGTACCGAAAAAGCTTAGCATGGGGCACATAGTGCTTTAAAAGTTATTTTGTGGTATTATTGATACTAATACTACAGATAAGGAGGTCAGCAAGTACCATGTCTCCAAGATTTGAGAATATTCCTTTCGGGTTAGACTTTTTTGATTCTTTTAATTGTAATCAGTTGGAAATTTCAAGGTACTATGACATAGAAACTGGTCAAAGCTTTTCATACTCCCCTTAGTTTCTTGTCAGATAAAATCTAAGTGTTACCTTTAACTGTTTCAGCCTCTCTCTGAAGGTAGGAATCTTCAGTGATTCAGACACTTTTGGGCTTCTCAGATGAATGTGCCTGATTTATTGACTTAGGAAGGGGTATCCTAAGCCTATATCTGAGTCTCTAGGGAATTTTCAGGCTGGGAGTCTAGAAAATGCGGCACATTTCTAAAAAGAGATCTCAGAGAAATTTTAAGGGTAAGGTTGAGTACTAGAGTGTATATGGTGAATGTTAGTTAAACTTTCGACCTTCAGTGAAATCTTTTTAGATCTCTGCTATGGTGGAATTTCATTCCTTCTTTTTCTTGTTTGTTTAGGAAAGAAAAATACCACATACAGTCATTTGCATACTTTATTCATCCTCTGTTAGTGCATATATGGAAAAGGTCCCATGACTTTGGATTTAGGTACAATTTGTTATTACTAATAAGGAGGAAAAAATTGTTACTTGGTAACTGCAAGGAAGTCTAGGCCCTAGTATCCCCAATAACAGCAGCCTACATTATTCTCCCCAAATATAAAAATGAGTAGATGGATAAAAAATTAAGGACAGAAATTATCTCATTTAATCTTCATATTTCAGGTGTCTAACATAGTGAAATGCCCCACAAATGTGGAGTCTCAGTTTTCCCTGAATAAATATAGGAGTGATATTTACCATTTCTAGTTCTAAAGGTAAATGTTTTATTCCTTTTCCTCCTAGGTTTTCTTGACTGTGAAAACTTTGTACCTACCAAATGTAATGGTTCTGTAACAGACAACAGTCCTCTCTTTGGCCTTGACTGTGAAATGGTAAGTGCTACTTTTGATTTTCAACTGGAGTGTTGCACACTAGGGTCTAGTTATCTTGATTGTGTTCAGTTCTAGCATTCGGTTTAAATAACTGAAAGTGGACCCATTTCATCACGTTTTAGGAAAAGTGAATCTTTGCTTCAGGATAAGGAATAAATATCACATAAGTTTTCTAACTAGTCAATCTAATTTTTGATTATTACTCGAAGTTGATTGCTTCTTTTTTTTTTTTTCTGCACTGAGTGTTGCTGTGTGCAGGCTTTCTCTAGTTGCAGCGAGCAGGGACTACTCTGTAGTTGGAGTCCAAGGGCTTCTTGTGGTGGCTTATCTTGTTGCAGAACATAGACTTTAGGGCACATGAGCTTCAGCAATTGGAGTTCTTGGGCTTAGTTACTCCATAGCAGCATGTGGAATCTTCTCAGACCAGGGACCAAACCCATGTCCCCTGCATTGGCAGGCGAATTCTTAATCACTAGACTACCAGTTGAAGTCTGCTTCTGTCTTTTGCACAGGTTTTTTGTCATTGTTGTCTTGAAGACTTGCCTCAATTACCATTGGTTTGACTTGGTTTTACACATTTGAGATTAGAAGAAGGACTTCCCTGCTTCAGCTTCCTTTGTGTTTTACTTTGTCTAAACCTCCTTTCAAATGCTGTGTATTCCCTCTCACTTAGTGCTCAAGTAATAGTTTCTCAACTCTTAACAGTGGATAAGATCTAAGGATTTGGAGTCATATCAGGGTGTGTATTCTGGCCTTGCCTGTCTCCTTGGACAAACTAATTCCCTAATTCTTCCTCTGCAAAGTGAGGATAATGTTAGAGGCTATTTCATGGGGTTATTATGAGATGGTATATAAAATACCTAGTATTGCATTAGATAATAGTGCATGCTAATAAAAATTACTTTGTAGTGATACTTAGCATGATACTGGGTTGTAGTACACAGTAAGTGGTACAATTATAATTGATGTTATTGTTTCTGTCCCTCTTAAGCACATCCTTCCCAGAAAAATAGTACTGTGTTGGTTATCTTTAGCTATAATAATGTTCAGCAGCCTGCCTAGCTTTAATTTCATTCATATTGGATCTTCTAGTCAGCAAACAGCTGTACTGTTGTCTCAGGGACCCCAGTAGATTTGAATACATGACAGCTGATATAGTCTTAAATAATGAGAGAAAGCAAGAGCTTCCACAGTTTAGCAGCCTAACTACATCCTAATCTTTCAGTGCCTTACATCCAAGGGAAGAGAACTAACACGTATCTCACTGGTTGCTGAAGGAGGCGGCTGTGTTATGGATGAACTTGTTAAACCTGACAACAAGATTGTGGACTACCTCACCAGGTATTTTTAACCCTGCCTCCAGCTCTCAATAGATGTCAGACTAGAGTGGAATGAGACTTACCAGGAATACCCTGTAGCTTCTGTTTAGTTAATTATTATCTCAATTCAGTTCACTTGCTCAGTCGTGTCTGACTCTTTGCGACCCCATGAATCGCAGCACGCCAGGCCTCCCTGTCCATTACTCCCGGAGTTCACTCAGACTCACGTCCATCGAGTCAGTGATGCCATCCAGCCATCTCATCCTCTGTCATCCCCTTCTCCTCCTGCCTCCCATCCCTCCCAGCATCAGAGTCTTTTCCAATGAGTCAGCTCTTCGCATGAGGTGGCCAAAGTATTGGAGTTTCAGCTTTAGCATCATTCCTTCTAAAGAAATCTCAGGGCTGATCTCCTTCAGAATGGACTGGTTGGATCTCCTTGAAGTCCAAGGGACTCTCAAGAGTCTTCTCCAACACCACAGTTCAAAAGCATCAATTCTTCAGTGCACAGCCTTCTTCACAGTCCAACTCTCACATCCATACATGACCACAGGAAAAACCATAGCCTTGACTAGACGAACCTTTGTTGGCAAAGTGATGCCTCTGCTTTTCAATATGCTATCTAGGTTGGTCATAACTTTCCTTCCAAGGAGTAAGCGTCTTTGAATTTCATGGCTGCAATCACCATCTGCAGTGATTTTGGAGCCCCCAAAAATAAAGTCTGACACTGTTTCCACTGTTTCTCCATCTATTTCCCATGAAGTGATGGGACCAGATGCCATGATCTTAGTTTTCTGAATGTTGAGCTTTAAGCCAACTTTTTCACTCTCCACTTTCACTTTCATCAAGAGGCTTTTGAGTTCCTCTTCACTTTCTGCCATAAGGGTGGTGTCATCTGCGTATCTGAGGTTATTGATAATTTCTCTCAGCAATCTTGATTCCAGCTTGTGTTTCTTCCAGCCCAGCGTTTCTCATGATGTACTCTGCATATAAGTTAAATAAGCATGGTGACAATATACAGCCTTGACATACTCCTTTTCCTATTTGGAACCAGTCTGTTGTTCCATGTCCAGTTCTAACTGTTGCTTCCTGACCTGCATACAAATTTCTCAGGAGGCAGGTAAGGTGGTCTGGTATTCCCATCTCTTTCAGAATTTTCCACAGTTTATTGTGAGCCACACAGTCAAAGGCTTTGGCATAGTCAATAAAGCAGAAATAGGTGTTTTTCTGGAACTCTCTTGCTTTTTCCATGATCCAATGGATGTTGGCAATTTGATCTCTGGTTCCTCTGCCTTTTCTAAAACCAGCTTGAACATCAGGAAGTTCACAGTTCACATACTGCTGAAGCCTGGCTTGGAGAATTTTGAGCATGACTTTACTAGCGTGTGAGATGAGTGCAATTGTGCGGTAGTTTGAGCATTCTTTGGCATTGCCTTTCTTTGGGATTGGAATGAAAACTGACCTTTTCCAGTCCTGTGGCCACTGCTGAGTTTTCCAAATTTGCTGGCATATTGAGTGCAGCACTTTCACAGCATCATCTTTCAGAATTTGGAATAGCTCAACGGGAATTCCATCACCTCCACTAGCTTTGTTCGTAGTGATGCTTTCTAAGGCCCACTTGACTTCACATTCCAGGATGTCTGGCTCTATTATTATCTACTGCTGCTGCTGCTAAGTGGCTTCAGTCGTGTCTGACTGTGCGACCCCATAGACGGCAGCCCACCAGGCTCCCCCGTCCCTGGGATTCTCCAGGCAAGAACACTGGAGTGGGTTGCCATTTCCTTCTCCAATGCATGAAAGTGAAAAGTGAAAGTGAAGTCGCTCAGTCGTATCCGACTCTTAGCGACCCCATGGAGAGCAGCCTACCAGGCTCCTCCATCCATGGGATTTTCCAGGCAAGGGTACTGGAGTGGGGTGCCATTGCCTTCTCCATATTATTATCTACTTACTATCAAAGAAAAGGCTGGGGTACCACAACTGTAAATTTTAATACTGAAATTGTACGATGTTGGTATATAATGCTCTTATCATTCTTGCACTTTAATTTTCCTTTGACTTTATTATTTTTTTTTTTTAATTTTCCTATGACTTTAAATCACCAGAATATTATCTTCCTTGTCATGGAATCTGACAGTTGTAGCAACTGCCAAATATCTTTGCTCTCTGATAAGACCCCATCTGAAAAATCTATAAATCATCTTTTGGTTGTCAAATGATCTTAGACCTTAATCTCCCTTGGCCCCAGAAACTAAAATGAAACTAAGTTTTTCCACAGCAGAAATTTGAAGTTAAAAATTTTTTTTTATCATTCCAAAGATAAGCATGCAGTTTCAGAATATACACAGTACTGTGATTAGGCAAAGAAAAGCCAGGAAATATTACTGTTGTTGCCCATTGTAGTTACATCTATCAGTTCATGCTCACTTAGGCACAGAGAGGCCATGATAATGATAAAGACTGCCCTATTAGTAACAAGACAATTACACGATATTGTTAGGGAACAGTCATATGTAACAAAGCTGTATGTATAAACATGTTTGTCATAGTATTGCAAAAATATGGGAATATAAATGTAGGGGGTTGGTTAAAATGAAAATGGGGGGTTGGTTAAAATGTTATATCTACTCTAACCATTTAAAAGGATGTGCTGAAATAGATTTATTGATATGAAAACTTGTTCCTGACATATAGAAAGTGTTATGTTTATATTATACAGTAATATGCATTATGATATCCCATGTGGCTTGTGGCATCTTAGTTCCCCAATCAGGGATCAAATCTGGCCCACTGCAGTGAAAGCAGGGAATCTTAACCTCTGAACCACCAGGGTAGTCCCATGATAACATTTTAAAATTGTTATTTATTTATTTATTTTTAGTTGGAGGACAATTGCTCTACAATATTGTGTTGGTTTTTGCCATACATCAACATGAGTCAGCCATAGGCACACATATGTCCCCTTCCTTGTGAATCTCTCTCCCACCTTCTACCTCATCCCATCCTACTAGGTAGTCACAGAACACTGGATTTGCACTCCCTTTATTATACAGCAGATACCCATCAGCAATCTATTTTACATATGGTAATATATATGTTTCCATGCTACTCTCTATTCAACCCACACTCTCCTTTTCACCATGTCCACAAGTCTGTTCTTTATGTCTGTGTCTCCATTGCTGCCCTGCAAATAGGTTCAACAGTACCATATTTCTAGATTGTATACATATGAATTAATATATGATATTTGTTTATCTTTTTCTGACTTACTTCACTCTGTATAATAGACTCTATGTTCATCCACCTCATTAGAACTGACTCAAATGCATTCATTTTTATGGGTGAATAATATTCCATTCTATATATGTATCACACCTTCTTTATCCATTCATCTGTCCATGAACATCTTAAGTTGCTTCCATGTCCTATCATAAATAGTGCTGCAATGAACATTTGGGGTATATGTGTCTTTTTCAATTATGGTTTTCTTAGGGTTATATGCCTAGTAATGGGATTGTTGAGTCCTATGGTAGTTTTATCTCTAGTTTTTTAAGGTATCTCCATACTGTCTTCCATAGGGGCTGTATCAATTTATATTCCTACCAACAGTACAAAAGTGTTCCTTTTCTCCATACTCTCTCCAGGATTTATTGTTTGTAGATTTTTGGATGATGGCCATTCTGACAGGTGCATTTCTCAAATAATGAGCCATGTTGAGCACTTTTTCATGTGCTTATTAGCCATTGCATTTTTATAAAAATGAAACATACATGAATATATATGTATCAAAAAATATGAAAGGGTATTAAAGTGTAAAAAGTGATCTCTGGGTAGTGGGATTATAGGCAGTTTTTAATTTCTTCTTTGTTTATTTTCAGTCTTATTACACTGAGCATTTATTAATGTTTTATCAATTTTTTAAAATATTCTTTTCGAAGTAGCTTTCCAGGGAGGGAAACTTAGTAATATCCTGGTTTGTCTATTTCTCTGTTTTTTTTTTTTTGTTGTTGTTGTTTAAAGTTTCTCTGGAATCACAAAGAAGATTCTTAACCCAGTGACAACCAAACTCAAAGATGTACAGAGACGGTTGAAGATCCTTCTTCCTCCTGATGCTGTCTTAGTGGGCCACTCCTTAGATTTAGATCTCAGAGCACTGAAAGTGAGTATCTGATTTAGGACTTAGTTTTTCTAGCATATGAGCCTGTTATATCTATCTTAGATCTAAAGCCTTCTGTTCCCCAGTCCACTTATTTTTTCCTTTAACATAGGATGCTACTCATTCTATTCTCTTTTCTCCTCAGATGATACATCCATATGTTATTGATACATCATTGCTTTATGTCAGAGAGCAGGGCAGAAGATTTAAGCTCAAGTTCTTAGCCAAAGCTATTTTGGGGTAAGTTTTTTTGAATATTATAATATTATCCTGATAGACGGCATATAAGTTAGCATATTGTGTCTTATTTAAAGCATATTGCAAAAGGTCAGCCTCTCTGCTCTTCCTCTCTCTTAGTTTGTAAACATTATTAGGAATTCTGAGATCCTAACTTCAGAGAAAAGTATGACACATAAATGAAAAAACTTTGGGAATACAAAAAGGAGTTGCATTCGTAGCTGAAGGTTGATGGATAGAACTGGACAGAAAAGGCAGAAAAGTTACCCAAAAGTTTGAAACATAACATTCCTATATTGATAGTATCCTAGTACGTACAAATACATGTATAATGATGTTCATTATAGTGCGGTTTAAAATAGCCCTCAAATCTTCAGATATTCTACAAGACTAGTTAAATAAATTATGGTTAGTTGTATAACTGATGCTTTGTTATTGAATGTGATGATATGTGCTAATAGTTCAGTTCAGTTGCTCAGTGTGTCCGACTCTTTGTGACCCCATGGACTGCAGCACACCAGGCCTCCCTGTCCATCACTAGTTCCTGGAGTTTACTCAAACTCATGTCCATTGAGTCAGTGATGGCACCCAACCATCTCATCCTCTGTCATCCCCTTCTCCTCCCACCTTCAATCTTTCCCAGCATCAGGGTCTTTTCAAATGAGTCAGTTCTTTGCAGCATGTGGCCAAAGTATTGGAGTTTCAGCTTCAGCATTACTCCTTCCAATGAATATACAGGACTGATTTCCTTTAGGATGGACTGGTTGGAACTCCTTGCTGTCCAAGTGACTCTTAAGAGTCTTCTCCAATACCACAGTTCAAAATCATCAATTCTTCAGTGCTCAGCTTTCTTTAGAGTCCAACTCTCACATCCATACATGAATACTAGAAAAACCATAGCTTTGACTAGATGGACCTTTGTTGGCAAAGTAATGTCTCTGCTTGTTAATACACTCTCCAGATTGGTCATAACTTGTCTTCCAAGAAGCAAATATCTTTTAATTTCATGGCTGCAGTCACCATCTGCAGTGATTTTTACTGTGACTGTTGATGGAAGTAAAGTCTGATGTTATCAAGAGCAATATCTCATAGAAACCTGGAACATTAGGTCCATGAATGAAGACAAATTGGAAGTGGTCAAACAGGAGATGGCAAGAGTGAACATCGACATTTTAGGAATCAGTGAACTAAAATGGACTGGAATGGGTAAATTTAACTCAGATGACCATTATATCTACTACTGTGGGCAAGAATCCATGAGAAAAAATGGAGTAGCCATTATAGTCAACAAAAGAGTCTGAAATGCAGTACTTGGATGCAATTTCAAAAATGACAGAATGATCTCAGTTCATTTCCAAGGCAAACCATTCAATATCACAGTAAACCCAAGTTTAGCCCTGACCAGTAATGCTGAAGAACCTTAAGTTGAATGGTTCTGTTGAAGACCTATAAGACCTTCTAGAACTAACACCCCCAAAAGATGCCCTTTTCATTATAGGGGACTGGAATGCAAAAGTAGGAAGTCAAGAGATACCTGGAGTAAAGGCAAATTTGGCCTTGGAATACAGAATGAAGCAGGGCAAAGGCTGATAGAGTTTTGCCAAGAGAATGCACTGATCATAGCAACACCCTCTTCCAAAAACTCAAGAGAAGACTCTATACATGGACATTACCAATTGGTCAATACCGAAATCAGATTGATTATATTCTTTGCAGCCAAAGATGAAGAAGCTCTATACAGTCAGCAAAAACAAGACTGTAAGCTGACTGTGGCTCAGATCATGAACTCCTTATTGCCAAATTCAGACTTAAATTTAAGGAAGTAGGGAAAACCACTAGACCATTCATGTATGACCTATATCTTACGATTATACAGTGGAAGTGACAAATAGATTCAAGGGATTAGATCTGATAGAGTGCCTGATGAACTGTGGATGGAGGTTCGTGACATTGTAGAGGAGGCAGTGATCAAAAGCATCACCAAGAAAAAGAAATGAAAAAGGCAGAATGGTTGTCTGAGGAGGCCTTTTAAATAGCTATGAAAAGAAGCAAAAGGCAAAGGAGAAAAGGAAAGATATCAGCATCAGAATGCAGAGTTCCAAAGAATAGCAAGCAGACCTAAGAAAGTCTTCCTCAGGGATTAATGCAAAGAAATAAAGGAAAACAATAGAATGGGAAAGACTAGAAATGTCTTCAAGAAAATTAGAGATACCAAGGGAAGATTTCATGCAAAGATGCCCACAATAAAGGACAGAAATGGTATGGATCTCTCAGAAGCAGAAGATATTAAGAAGAGGTAGCAAGAATACACTGAAGAACTATACAATAAAGATCTTCACAACCCAGATAATCACGATCATGTGATCACTCACCTAGAGCGATCCTGAAATGCGAAGTCAAGTGGGCCTTAGGAAGCATCACTATGAACAAAGCTAGTGGAGGTGATGGAATCCCAGTTGAGTTATTTCAAATCCTAAAAGATGATGCTGTGACAGTGCTGCAGTCAATATGTCAACAAATTTGGAAAACTCAGCAGCAGCCACAAGACTGGAAAAGGTTAGTTTTCATTCCAATCCCAAAAAAAGGCAATGCCAAAGAATGCTTAATCTACCACACAGTTGTACTCATCTCACATGGTAGCAAAGTAATGCTCAAAATCCTCCAAACCAGGCTTCAACAGTACATGAACCATGAACTTCCAGATGTTCAAGCTGGATTTAGAAAAGGCAGAGGAACCAGAGATCAAATTGCCAAAATCTGTTGGATCATCAAAAAAGCAAATGAGTTCCAGAAAAACATCTATTTCTGCTTTATTGACTATGCCAAAGCCTTTGACTGTGTGGATCATAATAAACTGTGGAAAATTCTTCACGAGATAGGAATCCCAGACCACCTGACCTGCCTCCTGAGAAATATATATGCAGGTCAAGAAGCAACAGTTAGTACTGGACATAGAACAACGGACTGATTCCAAATCGGGAAAGGAGTACATCAAGGCTGTATATTGTCACCCTGCTTATTTAAGTTATATACAGAGTACATCATGAGAAATGTGGGACTGGATGAAGCACAAGCTGGAATCAAGATTGCTGGGAGAAATATCAAGAACCTCAGATGTGCAGATGACACCACACTTATAGCAGAAAGCAAAGAAGAACTAGAGAGCCTCTTGATGAAAGAGGAGAGTGAAAAAGTAGGCTTAAAGCTCAACATTTAGAAAACTAAGATCTTGGCTTCTGGTCCCATCACTTCATGGCAAATAGATGGGGAAACAGTGACAGATTTTATTTTTTTGTGCTCTAAAATCACTGCAGATGGTGGCTCCAGCTATGAAATGTGCAATAAAGGGATGTCTAAGATGTTACTGTTCATGGGGTTCTCAAGGCAAGAATACTGAAGTGGTTTGCCATTCCCTTCTCCAGTGGACCACATTCTGTCGGATCTCTCCACCATGACCTGCCCATCTTGGGTCGCCACACGGGCATGGCTTAGTTTCTTTGAGTTAGACAAGGCTGTGGTCCTAGTGTGATTAGATTGACTAGTTTTCTGTGAGTATGGTTTCAGTGTGTCTGCTCTCTGAGGCCCTCTTGCAACACCTACCATCTTGGGTTTCTCTTACCTTGGGCGTGGGGTATCTCTTCATGGCTGCTCCAGCAAAGTGCAGCCAATGCTCCTTACCTTGGACGAGGGGTATCTCTTCACTGCCACCCTTCTTGACCCTCAACGTGGGATAGCTCCTCTAGGCCCTTCTGTGCCCGTGCAGCCACGGCGTGGGGTTGGTCCTCCCGGCCACTGCCCCTGGCCTCGGGCGTGGGGTTCCTCCTCCCACCCGCCACCCCTGGCCTCGGGCTTAAGGGCATGGGGTATCTCCTCCCGGCCACCACCCCTGACCTCGGACATGGGGTAATTCGTCTCGTCTCCGCCCCTGACCTCGGACATGGGGTAGCTCCTCTGGGCCATTCCTGCGCCATCGCAGTCTGGCACTCTCGGCTGCTGCCCCTGACCTCGGACATGGGGTAACTCCTCTCTGCCACGCTTTGGCGTGCCCGTCTCAGCCGCCTGCGCTTTAGCGCACCTGTCACAGCTGCCTGCGCTTTAGCGCACCCGAACAGTATGAAAAGACAAAATGATAGGATACTGAAAGAGAAACTACCCAGGTCAGTAGGTGCCCAATATGCTACTAGAGACAGTGGAGAAATAACTCCAGAAAGAATGAAGGGATGGAGCCAAAGCAAAAAGAATACCCAGCTGTGGATGTGACTGGTCATAGAAGCAAGGTCTGATGCTGTAAAGAGCAATATTGCATAGGAACCTGGAATGTCAAGTCCATGAATCAAGGCAAATTGGAAGTGGTCAAACGAGATGGCAAGAGTGAATGTCGACATTCTAGGAATCAGCGAACTGAAATGGACTGGAATGGGTGAATTTAACTCAGATGACCATTATATCTACTACTGCGGGCAGAAATCCCTCAGAAGAAATGGAGTAGCCATCATGGTCAACAAAAGAGTTCAAAATGCACTACTTGGATGCAATCTCAAAAATGACAGAATGATTTCTGTTCATTTCCAAGGCAAACCATTTAATGTCACAGTAATCTAAGTCTATGCCCCAACCAGTAATGCTGAAGAAGCTGAAGTTGAACAGTTCTGTGAAGACCTACAAGACCTTTTAGAACACACCAAAAAAAGATGTCCTTTTCATTATAGGGGACTGGAATGCAAAAGTAGGAAGTCAAGAAACACCTGGAGTAACAGGCAAATTTGGCCTTGGAATACGGAATGAAGCAGGGCAAAGACTAATAGAGTTTTGCCAAGAAAATGCACTGGTCATAACAAACTCACTCTTCCAGCAACACAAGAGAAGACTCTATACATGGACATCACCAGATGGTCAACACCAAAATCAGATTGATTATATTCTTTGCAGCCAAAGATGGAGAAGCTCTATACAGTCAGCAAAAACAAGACCAGGAGCTGACTGTGGCTCAGACCATGAATTCCTTATTGCCAAATTCAGACTTAAATTGAAGAAAGTAGGGAAAACCACTAGACCATTCAGGTATAACCTAAATCAAATCCCTTATGATTATACAGTGGAAGTGAGAAATAGATTTAATGGCCTGGATCTGATAGATAGAGTGCCTGATCAGCTATGGAAGGAGGTTGGTGACATTGTACAGGAGACAGGGATCAAGACCATTCCCATGGAAAAGAAATGCAAAAAAGCAAAATGGCTGTCTGGGGAGGCCTTACAAATAGCTGTGAAAATAAGAGAAGCGAAAAGAAAAGGAGAAAAGGAAAGATATAAACATCTGAATGCAGAGATCCAAAGAATAGCAAGAAGAGATAAGAAAGCCTTCCTCAGTGATCAATGCAAAGAAATAGAGGAAAACAACAGAATGGGAAAGACTAGAGATCTCTTCAAGAAAATCAGAGATACCAAAGGAACATTTCATGCAAAGATGGGCTCGATAAAGGACAGAAATGGTATGGACCTAACAGAAGCAGAAGATATTAAGAAGAGATGGCAAGAATACACAGAAGGACTGTACAAAAAAGATCTTCATGACCCAGATAATCACGATGGTGTAATCACTGACCTAGAGCCAGACATCCTGGAATGTGAAGTCAAGTGGGCCTTAGAAAGCATCACTACGAACAAAGCTAGTGGAGGTGATGGAATTCCAGTTGAGCTATTTCAAATCCTGAAAGCTGATGCTGTGAAAGTGCTGCACTCAATGCCAGCAAATTTGGAAAACTCAGCAGTGGCCACAGGATTGGCAAAGGTCAGTTTTCATTCCAAACCCAAAGAAAGGCAGTGCCAAAGAATGCTCAAACTACTGCACAATTGCACTCATCTCACACGCTAGTAAAGTAATGCTCAAAATTCTCCAAGCCAGGCTTCAGCAGTATGTGAACTGTGAACTTCCTGATGTTCAAGCTGGTTTTAGAAAAGGCAGAGGAACCAGAGATCAAATTGCCAACATCCACTGGATCATGGAAAAAGCAAGAGAGTTCCAGAAAAACACCTATTTCTGCTTTATTGACTATGCCAAAGCCTTTGACTCTGTGGATCACAATAAACTGTGGAAAATTCTGAAAGAGATGGGAATACCAGACCACCTGATCTGCCTCTTGAGAAATTTGTATGCAGGTCAGGAAGCAACAGTTAGAAATGGACATGGAACAACAGACTGGTTCCAAATAGGAAGAGGAGTATGTCAAGGCTGTATATTGTCACCATGCTTATTTAACTTATATGCAGAGTACACCATGAGAAACGCTGGACTGGAAGAAACACAAGCTGGAATCAAGATTGCCGAGAGAAATATCAATAACCTCAGATATGCAGATGATACCACCCTTATGGCAGAAAGTGAAGAGGAACTCAAAAGCCGCCTGATGAAAGTGAAAGTGGAGAGTGAAAAAGTTGGCTTAAGGCTCAACATTCAGAAAACGAAGATCATGGCATCCAGTCCCATCACTTCATGGGAAATAGATGGGAAACAGTGGAAATAGTGTCAGACTTTATTTTTCTGGGCTCCAAAATCACTGCAGATAGTGACTGCAGCCATGAAATTAAAAGACACTTACTCCTTGGAAAGAAAGTTATGACCAACCTAGATAGCGTATTCAAAAGCAGAGACATTACTTTGCCAACAAAGGTTCGTCTAGTCAAGGCTAATGTTTTTCCTGTGGTCATGTGTGGATGTGAGAGTTGGACTGTGAAGAAGGCTGAGCGCCGAAGAATTGATGCTTTTGAACTGTGGTGTTGGATAAGACTCTTGAGAGTCGCTTGGACTGCAAGGAGATCCAACCAGTCCATTCTAAAGATCAGCCCTGGGATTTCTTTGGAAGGAATGATGCTAAAGCTGAAGCTCCAATACTTTGGCCCCCTCATGCGAAAAGTTGACTCATTGGAAAAGACTCTGATGCTGGGAGGGATCGGGGGCAAGAGGAGAAGGGGACGACAGAGGATGGGATGGCTGGACGGCATCACTGACTCAATGGACATGAGTGAACTCCAGGAGTTGGTGATGGACAGGGAGGCCTGGTGTGCTGCGATTCATGGGGTCGCAAAGAGTCGGACACGACTGAGTGACTGATCTGATCTGAAGATGTTACTGAGAAAAAATCTGGGTATTATTCTCCAATTTATAGATTAATCTCCATAAAATGGAGTTTCAGAAGAAGATTCAAAGATTTTGAGATATTGATATGATGTAGCTGTATGAGTGAGTAAAGTCGCTCAGTCGTGTCTGACTCTTTGTGACCCCATGGACTGTAGCCTAACCAGGTTCCTCCATCCATGGGATTTTTCAGGCAAGAATACTGTAGTGAGTTGCCATTTACTTCTCCAGGATATCTTCCTGACCCTGGGGTTGAACCCAGGTCTCCCACATTGTAGGTAGATGCTTTACTGTCTGAGCCACCAGGGAAGATATGTATTTTTACAAATTTTTTAAAATAATGAGACTTCTCTGGCATTTCGGTGCTTCCAATGGAGGGGGCACAGGCACCATCCTTGGTCAGGGAACTAAGACCCATATGCCACACAGTGCAGTCAAAAAATTTAAATAAAGAACTTTTAAGTATATAACAGACATGCGTGCATGCATGCAGAGTTGCTTCAGTTGTGTCCCTGACACAACTGTGTTACAGTTGTGACCCTGTGGACCGTAGCCCACCCGGGGTCTCTATCCATGGCATTCTCCTGGCAAGAATACTGGAGTGGGTTGCCATGCCCTTTTCCAGGGGATTTTCCCAACCCAGGGTTTGAACCTATGTCTCTTAACTCTACCTGCATTTTTAGGAGTGTTCTTTACCGCTAGCGCCACCTGGGAAGGCTGTATATTAGACACTTGTATACAAATAGAAAATTTCTGGAAGATAACTTTAAAACCACAGCTATATCTAAGAAATGAGACAAGGGATTGCCTAGGGAGTGAACCAGAGACTTTTTATTAAATAGCCATTGATGATGTGCTTACTGTAGACAAAGCCATTCCTGATCATTCTGTATTCTCAGAACCTTTCAGATCTTGGCATTAAGGAATAAACGAATCTTGATTGTTGTGATTCAAATCTAATTACTGGGATGCTAAAATTTTACATGTAGCTAGAACTTTGGGGTAGTTGAATGAATCTGTCATTAAAAATGCTCTCAGAACTTTCCTGGCCTTCCAGTGGTTAAAACTCCATGCTTCCAATGTAGGGGGTGTGGGTTCAATCCCTGGTTGAGGAATTCCACATGCCGCACCTCACAGCCACAAAATTAAAAAAAAAAAAAAAGAATGCTCCCAGTTATCTCAATTTTACCTTGACTTTCCAGGAAGGATATACAGTGTCCAGATAGGCTTGGTCATGATGCTACAGAAGATGCTAGAACAACCCTTGAATTGGCTCGATATTTCCTCAAGTATGGCCCAAAGAAGGTTAGTATCTTTGCTTTCCTTAAACTTATGAGACTAGAACAGTGTCACAAACCACCATATCCTATTTCTTTACAAAAATGGGAGTGTAATTCAAGGTGAACATATATTTGAAATTAAGATGTGTATCACTAGCATAATATAATGGTTAAATGTCTCTGAAGTTAGACTTAACCTGTTTTTCAGTAGGTGAAATGGTATATATTATAGGTGAAATGATATGTGATATCTAAGGCAATTTCTCTGAAGAACTTTAGTTTCTAGTTTTTAGTTTCTAGATCTGTAAAATGGGAACACACTTCTCTGGGATATTGGTGAGGGTAAATGAGATATTATATAGTACAATGCTCTTAGCACAGTGCCATGAATATATTAAGCACCATAAAGTGGTATTAATCATTATAGTTGATAGAATTCCAGTGGTTAAGACTCTGTGCTTCCATTGCAGGGGGCATGGGTTTTATCCCTGTTTAGGGAACTAAAGATCCTGCATGCTACTTTTAAGTCACTGTAACTGATGTTAATAATTGTGATAATTATAAATATCTACATAGATTTTTGCTCTCTTGGGGTAGCACTGTTTCAACAGCAGTTGCCACTTGACTTCTAGGAAGAACTGCATATCACTTGAGTAAAATCTAAGGAAATCTGAATTAAGCATAGGCTTTAGTTAATAACACACTGGAAAAGAATCTATAAAAGAATGGATATGTGAAAAAAAAAAAAAAGAATGGATATGTGTAACTGATTCACTTTGGTATAAATAGAAACTAACACAACATTGTAAATCAACTATACTCAAATAAAAAATTTAAAAAGAAAAAACTAACATCAATAATTGTGCCAAATATATAATACTAATCTAAGATATTAATAATAGTCGAAAATGGCAGTTGAATATGCTTGGGAACTCTATATTCTCTTTATAATTTTTCTGCAAATCTAAAATGATTCTAAGTAAGAAAACTTGTATCTCTATACACGAAAACTCCCAAAGGGCTCTCACTTTATGCAAAGAGAATAAACTAGAATACTTTTAATAATTTTGTATTAATATAATAAAGTCTTTTTTTCTTCATATTGCCATGAAAACTATTCTTTTATAGTTTCAAAAGATTGCATGTTTACAGAGAAGTAAGTTTTAAGTGACTTGGGAATGAATGAATTGTCACTGCTTTTCACTTAGCCCCGCTTGGTCCTTTCCCATATTCATGTTACATCAGCAGCTGGTAACAGATTGCCATTCCTGGCTAAGCAGCCAGACGCGATCTGGTAAGTATTGAACCCAGTCTAGGACTGTGGCATCAGCAAAGTTCACTGTCTACAGAAGCAAAGAACACCATTTGAGTAGGTTTTTCAGGTTTGAGCATTTTGTTTGTTTTGTTTTTTAGCCTCAAATACTTTCAGTTCAGTTCAGTTACTCAGTCATGTCTGACTCTTTGCGACCCCATGAACCGCAGCACGCCAGGCCTCCCTGTCCATCACCAACTCCTGGAGTTTACTCAGACATATGTCCATTGAGTCGGTGATGCCATCCCACCATCTCATCCTCTGTTGTCCCCTTCTCTTCCCGCCTTCAATCTTTCCCAGCATCAGGGTCTTTTCAAATGAGTCATTTCTTCACAACAGGTGGTCAAAGTATTGGAGTTTCAGCTTCAGCATCAGTCCTTCCAATGAATATTCAGGACTGATTTCCTTTAGGATGGACTGGTTGGATCTCCTTGCATTCCAAGGGACTCTGAAGAGTCTTCTCCAACACCACAGTTTAAAAGCATCAATTCTTTGGCTCTCAGCTTTCTTTATAGTCCAACTCTCACATCCATACATGACTACTGGAAAAACCATAGCCTTGACTAGATGGACCTTTGTTGGCAAAGTAATGTCTTTGCTTTTTAATATGCTGTCTAGGTTGGTCATAATTTTCCTTCCAAGGAGTAAGCGTCTTTTAATTTCACCATCTGCAGTGATTTTGGAGCCCAAAAAAGTAGTCTGACACTGTTTCCACTGTTTCCCCATCTATTTGCCATAAAATACTTTACAAGATACTAAATGATTTTTACCACTTTATTTTCTTTTAAGATTGCAGAACTAAATCTGGAGGCACTATTTAGTTACCAGGAAAGCCAAGAGCCAAGAAATACAGCAGAAGGAGTTCAGCGGCTAAACACAAGGTAATATTTTTCAGTTCTAAATAGTTACAAAGATAAATGGAGTATCTGATTGCTTATTTAACAACAAAACCTAGCAATTTCTTTTCTCCTTTTGAGTCTATTGAGAAATGTTTATCAATAATATGAGTAACATTCTTCCATTACAGAAACTATGGAGGGAAAACTACCATCTACTTCCCTGAATAGCATGCTTTTCTAATTTTCTGAATATATTGACGTGTCTTAAAATAACTCATTTTACCAAAAAAGTGAGACATTGAAATAACATTGAACTAAGTAGCATGAGAGGAGATATAGACTAGTGAGTATTTTGATTAAAGGAGTCAGCTATAGTCTTGATGTCTTGCCCAGATTGGGGAAAATACAAACAAAAAACAGATTCAGAAGGGATTTGTCTTTGCAGCCTAATAAATATATCAGATCCTTACAATCTAGCCTAAACTTTGATAAAGAGCTTTGAATATATTTTTGTTTATCCTTCCTCTCCCTGAATCAAGAGCAGCAATGACAAATATGATTTCTATAGTGGTGGAAATGTTCTGTACCTGTGCTATCCACACGTGTAAACCTTTTAGTACACGTGACTACTGCAATTAAGAAACTGAATTTTCATTTTATTTAATTTTAATTAAAATAACCACATGTTGCTAATTGGTACCATGTTAGACAGTACAAGTATAAAGAAGTAACTCTTGGGTTAGTAACTCTTGGGTTATTCCTAACCTCTTAACCTTGGGTTATTCCTTAACCTCTCCTTCTTTACAGTGTTTTAGAATGCCTGGATTCAGTGGGCCAGAAGCTCCTTTTCTTGACCCAGGAGGCAGATGCTAGTGCACTTTCTTCTTCCAAAAACTGTCAAACTATTAAGTGCCTTTCAAATAAAGAGGTAAGTGACCCACTGTGTCTTTGAAGGTTGTATTCAGAGTAGAGGGTAACATAACCCTTCGTAACCTATGCCAGTATCAAGCTGTTACTCATTAGCAACCTTGTGTACCATTAGCCAGTCTTCTGTCTCAAATTTTGTATGGAGCACTTTTAGTCTTAGTTACCCAATAGGAGCAGAACTGTCAGCTGCCAGTGTCTTTTTCCAGATTCTAGCAGGCCTGTGGCTTTGGCTATTGAATTTCTGTCTCTCATGACATTGGTAATTTCATTTTGGGTTTCCTTATAATTAGATTCAGGTTATGCAGACTGTATGTTTAGCCAGATCATACATAAGTAATATGTCCTTTTCAGGGCACCACATCAAGAGGCATATTGGTCCATCTGTCCCTTTCTTGTTTTTATTTTGATGATCTTAACGAGATATTGTCTGCTTTCTCTGTTAGAGAGTTACTGCTTTTTCCCCTTATTTCAAATAAGTACTATGTGAGGATATACTTTAAGAAAAGCAAATACCCTGCTTTTCATCAAAATCCCCTCCTGCTCTTATCAGACTGGTTCCAAATAGGAAAAGGAGTACATCAAGGCTGTACATTGTCACCCTGCTTATTTAACTTATATGCAGAGTACATCATGAGAAACGCTGGGCTGGAAGAAGCACAAGCTGGGATCAAGATTGCCAGGAGAAATATCAATAACCTCAGATATGCAGATGATACCACCCTTATGGCAGAAAGTGAAGAGGAACTAAAAAGCCTCTTGATGAAAGTGAAAGGGGAGAGTGAAAAAGTTGGCTTAAAGCTCAACAATCAGAAAACGAAGATCATGGCATCTGGTCCCATCACTTCATGGAAATAGATGGGGAAACAGTGCAAACAGTGTCAGACTTTATTTTTGGGGGCTCCAAAATCACTGTAGATGGTGACTGCAGCCATGAAATTAAAAGACGCTTACTCCTTGGAAGGAAAGTTATGACCAACCTAGATAGCATATTCAAAAGCAGAGACATTACTTTGCTAACAAAGGTCTGTCTAGTCAAGGCTATGGTTTTTCCTGTGGTCATGTATGGATGTGAGAGTTGGACTGTGAAGAAAGCTGAGTGCCAAAGAATTGATGCTTTTGAACTGTGGTGCTGGAGAAGACTCTTGAGAGTCCCTTGGACTGCAAGGAGATCCAACCAGTCCATTCTAAAGGAGATGGATCAGTCCTGGGTATTCTTTGGAAGGACTGATGCTAAAGCTGAAGCTCCAATACTTTGGCCACCTCATGTGAAGAGTTGACTCATTGGAAAAGACTGATGCTGGGAGGAATTGGGGGCAGGAGGAGAAGGGGACGACAGAGGATGAGATGGCTGGATGGCATCACCGACTCAATGGACATGAGTCTGAGTGAACTCCGGGAGTTGGTGATGGACAGGGAGGCCTGGCGTGCTGCGATTCATGGGGTTGCAAAGAATCAGACATGACTGAGCGACTGAACTCAACTGAACTGATGATTCTTAGCTGAACCAATTTTACTGTGACTGTTGTACAAGGATGACTTTCCAACTCTATATACTTCCTCCATATTTACTAGTTGTTACTCAGCATTCTATGAGTAAGAGTCCTCCCATTACCTTATTAATTTGTTCATTCATTCATTAATTTCACATGGACCTGTGGATTCCTATTTTATTTCAGTATGCCCAGTTGTGTCTGACTCTTTGTGACCCATTGGACTCTAGCCCACCAGGCTCCTCTGTCTGTGGAATTTTCCACACAAGAATACTGGCGTGGGTTCCAATTTCCTACTCCAGGGGATCTTCCAAACCCAGGGATTGAATTCACATCTCTTGCGCCTCCTGCACTGGCAGTCAGATTCATTACCACTGTAGCTTCTGGGAAACCCTATTGATGTCTATACATTTATGCAAAATAACTACTGTGAAGCCAAAATGGGCATTTCATTTTTGGACAATTTGAACTTTTTTTTAATATGAAACTTAAATATTAGGTATCCTCCTCAGAGGATATTTTATTACTCTGGTTAGGATTCTCAATACTGTGTTGAATGTAGGTGGGAGGAGCGGACATCCTTGTTCCTGATCTTAGAGAAATAGTTTTTAGTCTTTTACCTTTGAGTATGATGTTCAGTTCAGTTCAGTTCAGTCGTTCAATCATGTCTGACTCTTTGCGACCCCATGGACCACAGCACGCCAGGCCTCCCTGTCCATCACCAACTCCCGGAGTTTACTCAAACTTATGTCCATTGAGTCGGTGATGCCATCCCACCATCTCATCCTCTGTTGTCCCCTTCTCCTCCCGCTTTCAATCTTTCCCAGCATCAGGGTCTTTTCAAACGAGTCAGTTCTTCACAACAGGTGGTCAAAGTATTGGAGTTTCAGCTTCAGCATCAGTCCTTCCAATGAATATTCAGGACTGATTTCCTTTAGGATGGACTGGTTGGATCTCCTTGCATTCCAAGGGACTCTCAAGAGTCTTCTCCAACACCTCAGTTCAAAAGCATCAATTCTTTGGCGCTCAGCTTTATAGTCCAACTCTCATATCCATACATGACCAATGGAAAAACCATAGCCTTGACTATGTATGATGTATCTGTATGTATGTATGATGTTATCTGTGGGCTTTTCATATATGGCCTTTATTATGTTTGGGAAGTTTCCTCCTGTTTTTAGTTTTTTATTGTTTTTATGAACTAGTGTTGAATCTTGTCAAATGCTTATTCTGCAGTTGAATGATCATATGGTTTTGTCTTTCATTCTGTTAATGTGGTATATTACATAGAATTATTTTCATACACTGAAACATCCTTGCATCCCAGGAATAAATTTCACTGGATCATGGTGTGTAAAACTTTCAATGTGTTGTTGAATTCAGTTTGCTAATAACATTTTGCTGTCTAAAGTAATCATTGGATTGGAAGGATTATTTCCATTTTATTGTTTTCTGTATCTTTTACAGCTTTTTGTCCCTCCTCTCTTTTCTACTGTCTTCCTTTGAGTTTCATTCATTGTATGTGTATGTGGGTGTGTAGAAACAGACTTTGATACCCTTCTCATTTCCTTTTGAGTATGTTCTGGAGATATTTTCTTTGTAGTCTCATTGCAGTTATCTTAAAGTTAAAACATTGTTTTAAACTGATAACAACTTAATTGCATACAAAAATTCTACTCCTATAAGCTCCACACCACTCAACTTTATGTTACTGATATCATAAATTGCATTTTTATATATTATATACACATTAACGACCTCAGATATGTGGATGATAAAACTCGGATGGGAGAAAGTGAAGAGGAACTAAAGAGCCTCTCGATGAGGGTGAAGAGAAGAGTGAAGAAGCTGGCTTAAACTCAGTATTAAAAAACTTAAGATCATGGCATGTGTTCCCATCATTTCATGGCAAATAGAAGAGGAAAAGGTGGAAGTAGTGACAGATTTCCTCTTCTTAGGCTCTAAAATCACTGGGGATGGTGACTGCAGCCATGAAATTAGAAGGCAATTGCTTCTTGTCAGGAAAGCTGTATCAAACCTAGTTGTTGTTGTTCAGTGGCTCAGTCACGTCTGACTCCTTGCAACCACATGCACTGTACCACGCCAGGCATCCCTGTCCATCACCATCTCTGGGAGCTTGCTCAAACTCATATCCATTGAGTTGGTGATGCCATCCAACCATCTCATCCTCTGTCGTCCCCTTCTCCTGCCTTCATCCTTTCCCAGCATCCAGGTCTTTTCCAGTGAGTCAGCTTTTCTCATTAGGTGGCCAAAGTACTGGAGCTTCAGCTCCAGCATCAGTCCTTCCAATGAATATTTAGGACTGATTTCCTTTAGGATGGACTGGTTGGATCTTGCAGTCCAAGGGACTCTCAAGAGTCTTCTCCAACACCACAGTTCAAAAGCATCAATTCTTTGGCGCTCAGCTTTTTTATGGTCCAACTCTCATATCCGTACATGACCTGGAAAAATCATAGCTTTGATTAGACAGACCTTTTTGGCAAAGTAGTATCTCTGCTTTTTAATGTGCTGTCTAGGTTTGTCATAGCTTTTCTTCCAAGGAGCAAGCGTCTTTTAATTTCATGGCTGCAGTCACCATCTGCAGTGTTTTTGGAGTCCAAGAAAATAAAGTCTGTCACTGTTTGCATTGTTCCCCATTTATCCCCATCAAAAAGCTCGTTGGTTCCTCTTCGCTTCCTGCCATAAGGGTCATGCCATCTGCTATCTTAGGTTATTGATATTTCTCCTGGCAATCTTGATTCCAGCTTGAGCTTCAGCTACCCTGGCATTTTGCATGATGTACTCTGTATGTAAGTAAATAAACAGGGGGACAGTATACAGCCTTGATGTACTCCTTTCCCAATTTGGAACCAGTCCGTTGTTCCATATTAGAAAAACAATTAACATAGGCATGTAGTTATTTTTTCCATGTTTTTGTCAATTTAAGTTCTGGATAATTAAAAGTGAATTTATGCACCAAAATTACATCAATACAAGTGTATTATGTTTATGTGTCTTCATGTATTTACCTTAATTGGAATACTTTCATGTTGTTGTCTAGCATCCTTTCATTTTAAAGGACTCCCCCTGTAGCATTTCTCATAAGAGTAAGCATAGTGATGATAAACTTCCTCAAGTTTTTTTTTTTTTTTTTAACCTTCATTTTTTAAGCATAGTTTTGCTGGATACAGTTTTCTTGGTTGATGGGGTTTGTTTGTTTTTTAGCTCTTTGAATTTTTCACTCTCTTCTGATTTGCAAGGTTTCTGTAAAGAAATCCACTGATAATCTTATGAAAGCATCCTTGTATGTGATGAATTGCTTTTCTCTTGCTGCTCAAGATTCTCTCTTTAATTTTGTCTTTTAACAAATTTGATTGTAATATGTCTTTGTGTTGGTCTCTTTAGATTTATCCTGCTTGGAGTCCTTTCAGTTTATTGAATTTGTATGTTCTTTCCTTTGCTCAGATATGGGGGTTTTTCAGCCATTATTTCTTCAGATAAGCTCTGTATCCCTTTTTCTCTTCTTCTGGGATGCCTATATTTTTCTGTATTAGTCCTCTAGATGATGTCCTGTAAGCCTCTTAGATGCTATTTGCTTTTCTTTATTCTTTTTGCTCTAACTTAGTGATTTCAAAGATATATTTTCAAGTTTGCCTAATCAAGTCTGATGTTGAAACCCTTTAGTGAATTTTTCAATTCACTTAATGTATTTTTCAGCTCCAGAGTTTATTTAGTTCTTTTTTATATAGTTGCTGTCTCTTTAATGAAATTCTCATTTTGTTCCTGATTTCATTAGTTGTTTATCTTTGTTCTCTTTTTAGTTCATTCTGTATTTCTTTAGGTCAGCTACCTCTCCCATTGTTAGGGCCTGGCATTGTGGAAAGGAAAGCGTTCACTGATCAGCTCAGAGTGAGTTTTCAGGACCTCTCAAATCTACTTTGAGGATGTGTTGTCACTGAGCTTGTGCAGGTGCTTTTAGTTGTCTCATACTCCCCGAGCAGCTTGTCCCTGTTTCCTTTCAGAACTTGCAATCTGTTGCTCCTCCTGACATCTGCGTTTGGAACTGCAGCTCTAATGTGCAGTGATTACAAGTTCATTATTAAGATGTGATTGCATCAGTGGCTTACAAACAAGGCTGCCAGTCCTATCAGTGGTTTGAGTCAAGTGAAACAGAAACTAATCAGTCCCTCGGGCAATGCCCAATCTAACCATGACATTGAGTGCATGGTCCACTCTTGTTTCTGTCCAGAGGGAAGATCCCCAGTATGGGAAGTTTCCTCTATGTTGAGCTCTTCTAGGTTAGATAGTGCAGGCATAGATGGGTATACAAAACCTGCATATTTTCCTTTTCCTGTTGCTGGGATCCCTTGTTGTTGTTGTGTCTGGGTGCTGTAGTTCTCCACTGGTCTCTTATATTCTTGCAAAGATATTTTGGCTTACATAGTATTAAAGTGGTGTGTGTGGCAAACTGAGGGCCTAAAGCTTCCTTGTACTCTTATCTGTGATGTCAGGCTCTCTTTTTTCTTTTTTTAAAGTGTTGATGGTTTTTTTGAGAAAGATGTGCTAGGAAGAGTAAGTTTATAATGCTCTTGTGAGGGATTGGTATTTATCTTTTCCTATCTTTTATTTCTCTTTTTTCCTTAATTTCTGTCCTAATTTCTTTTTTTTTTTTTTCCTTCACTGCAGTGGCTCCAATAGGGTATTGCCTCTTCTCTATATATCTGATTTTTCCCCAGAAACACTGTTTCTCTAAGGCTGTCAAGTCTCTTCCTTGTAGTCAGGGGCTTGAACCTTCAAAGTTGTGACCTGTCTTCATTGCTTTGGCATTTAGTTGTAGTTTTTTCTGGGGCTGATTTTGTTTGTTTCACCCAAGCCTTCTGTGCCCCTTGGCTCCCTGCCCCTCAAAGTCTCTTGCACCTCTTCTCCCTCTTTATTCACAGGCTTGCAACAGTGTGGGGTGATGGTAGCTCTGTTGGAATTTAACTTGTTTTTTTACTTAGAGGTAATTTGAAGGTTGTAATAGTCTGCTTCTTAGTAATGCTAGAGATCTGGGTCATATGTGATTCTGTTCTTTTTACTGATTAGATGGTTTTTTACAAGGCTGTGTGGTATCACCATTTTTTTTCCAGACCTTGAAGTCAGCCTCACATTGCTTTTTAACATGGGTAAAAAGACAACCATTGTTTATATTACTGTGGCTCACCTCCACAAGCCACAATAGACTAGATTCCTGCCTCATCCAGGCTGTGCTGTTTTCTACAGGTTCTTGAGCAGGCTAGAGTGGAAATCCCCCTGTTTCCCTTCAGCATCGTGCAGTTCTCTTTTGAACCCTTTTCACCCAACCTCACTCAAGAGATGAACAAAAGGGTAAGTGAATGGGTTCTACTAGATGATTTATTTGATGACATTATAATCTCCTCCAATTAAGGAAAGTAATACATACTTATATTAAGTTTACTATATATTTCTCTAAATTTTTTCTATAGGTATATTACCATTTACATTTTTATGATGGGAATCAGACTATATATTCTATTTTGCAACTTTATTTTTTCACTTAACAATATATCTTAAACATCTGTTCATAACACTATATAATCTTTGTGCTGCCTAGTTTTCTTTTGTAGGATATACCTATTATTTTCAGCATTTGGATTTGATAAAATTTTGCTATTACAAATAATGATGCCGTGAAATCCCTGAAGACAAATTCTTGTACATTTGACAGGTGTTTGTGTTGAGAAATTCCTTGAAAGGATTTAATCCCATGTTTCAACTTATGATTTCTTTAGATTTGACTTGATTCTCTTTCCACATCCATCTCCTCACTGTATTCTGTTGTTTTTCTTGTAGATAAAGATCAAGTGGACAGAGATGTCAACTGTCTACGCTGGGCCATTTAATAAAAATTGTAACCTCAGTGCTCTGAAGAGGCTGTTTAAGAGTTTTGGTCCAGTCCAGTTAATGACTCTTGTTCTTGAAACACATCAGGTAATGAGACAAGAAAACTTAGATTTTTGACCTTCTAATCTATTGTGGTAAATTCAGATGCCTTCTAGGGCCATTCAGATATTAGTGATTTGAGCTTGATTGTCACCAACTGGAATATGAGACATGCTCTGTTTCATGGGAACAGTGTTGACCCATAAGAATGTGTGCCCAGTATTGACAAGATCTGATTTTTTGAGAATTAAGAAGTCTGCCAATACTCATATTGCCTCCAATTTTCTTAAATTTCATGTTCAGTTCAGTTTCAGTTCATTCGCTCAGTTGTGTCCGACTCTTTGCGACCCCATGAACCGCAGCACATTGGGCCTCCCTGTCCATCACCAACTCCCGGAGTCCACCCAAACCCATGTTGTTTTTGGTTTGGGGGGCATTTTTTGTTTTGATCCATCCTAATGGGTGTGAGCCAGGGTGGCTTCCCTGGTGGCTCAGAGGTTAAAGCGTCTGCCTGCAATGAGGGAGACCTGGGTTCAATCCCTGGGTCGGGAAGATCCTCTGGAGAAGGAAATGGCACCCCACTCCAGTATTCTTGCCTGGAGAATCCCATGGACGGAGGAGCCTGGTGGGCTACAGTTCACGGGGTCGCAGAGTCAGACACGACTGAGCGACTTCACTTTACTTCACAATGGATGTGATGTAATATCTTGTGGTTTTCTTGACTTCCATCTCCCTAATGATTAATGATGTTGAGTATCTCTGTATGTTTAGTGGCCATTTGTATATCTTCTTTGGAGAAATGCCTCTCCTAGTCCTTTGCCTATTTTTTAATTGGGTTGTTTGATGTTTTTGTTGAGTCTTAGTAGTTCTCTATGTATTTTATTTTTTAATATTTATTTGGCTGTACCAGGTCTTACTTGCAGTTTGATCTTTGTTGGGACATGCAAACTTTTTAGTTGAAGCATATGGGATCTAGTTCCCTGACCAGGGATCAAACCCAGCTCCCCTGCATTGGGAGCACAGAGTCTTAGCCCCTGGACCACCAGGGAGGTCCCCTATATATTTTGACTCCTTCAGTAGATATGTGATTTGCAAATATTTTCTCCCATTCTTTCTGCTGCCTTTTCACATTGTTGATGGTTCTTCCTTGATGCACATTTTGATTTAGTTCTCTCTCTACTTTTTTTATTTTGTTGCCTGTGTCTTTGGTGTCATATTCAAGAAATCATTGTCAAATCCAATAAAATGAAGGTTTTCTATGGGAGCACTTTAATCTCTATGATGATGTTATGGCTTGGACTATCACATAGATTTAGCTATTTGGTTAATCAAATGGAAAAGCAGTAAATTTGAAGACACAAATCCAGTGGAAGAACTTAACCTCCAGAAGTTTGTGGGAAAGCTGCTTATTTAAAAAATTAAGCTAATAAGACAAATGGGAATCTCTGCCTGTGACTTAGAGTGATGACTTTAGTGATTAATAATAAATAATATGAAAAGCAATTTAGGCAGTAAATACTTTTGTTACTTACCCCATAGCACCCAGAGAGAGAAAGGCTTCAATTTTAGGTGACAAATTTAAGGTTATTTTCTGAGAAACTAGGTTCTGCATGTGGTGATTCTACTTAAAATGACAGTTTGTGATCACTGTCTAGCCCAGCACTGCAGGGACATCCATTCTTGTGACTTTGGCCACTGTAGTTTAAGGGGACTCTATTCCCAGCCCCTTCTCTGGCAGTTTAAGCCTACAAAGCCAAAGTAAGAAAATCTCCGTGTTCTTGCAGCCACATCTCTGTATACAATATGAAGTCCTGGAAGCTGCCCAGCTGGCCATAGAGTCTTTGGATGGCGTCCTGGTAGAGGGTTCCTGCATCAAGGTAAGGTCACCAGAGAAAGCATAAAGTAGTACCCTTCCTCAACCCTGTATTTTCCAGCTTAGACAAGCACCCTTCAGAAGCTTAGACATGAGACTTTATATTATGGAAAGTCTCCATCCAAGCCTGGTATTCTTATAGTGGTGACCTGGCACATGATAACTTTAATTTTTGTCAAAATCAATCTGCACTGCATTGGCATTGTCCTTCTACTCTTTATGACTCAGTTCAGTTCAGTTTAGTCGCTCAGTTGTGTCCGATTCTTTGCGACCCCATGAATCATGGCACGCCAGGCCTCCCTGTCCATCACCAACTCCCGGAGTTCACTCAGACTCAAGTCCATTGAGTTGGTGATGCCATCCAGCCATCTCATCCTCTGTCTTCCCCTTCTCCTCCTGCCCCCAATCCCTCCCAGCATCAGGGTCTTTTCCAATGAGTCAACTCTTTGCATGAGGTGGCCAAAGTATTGGAGTTTCAGCTTCAGCATCAGTCCTCCCAATGAACACCCAGGGCTGATCTCCTTCAGAATGGACTGGTTGGATCTCCTTGCAGTCCAAGGGACTCTCAAGAGTCTTCTCCAACACCACAGTTCAAAAGCATCAATTCTTCGGCGCTCAGCTTTCTTCACAGTCCAACTCTCACATCCATACATGACCACTGGAAAAACCATAGCCTTGACTAGATGGACCTTTGTTAGCAAAGTAATATCTCTGCTTTTCAATGTGCTATCTAGGTTGGTCATAACTTTCCTTCTAAGGAGTAAGCGTCTTTTAATTTCATGGCTGCAATCACCATCTGCAGTGATTTTGGAGCCCCAAAAAATAAAGTCTGACACTATTTCCACTGTTTCCCCATCTATTTCCCATGAAGCGATGGGACCAGATGCCATGATCTTAGTTTTATGAATGTTGAGCTTTAAGCCAACTTTTTTCCCTTTCACTTCCATCAAGAGGGTTTTTATTAGTTCCTCTTCACTTTCTGCCATAAGGGTGGTGTCATCTACATATCTGAGGTTATTGATATTTCTCCTGGAAATCTTGATTCCAGCTTGTGCTTCTTCCAGCCCAGCGTTTCTTGTGATGTACTCTACATATAAGTTAAATAAGCAGGGTGACAATATACAGCCTTGACATACTCCTTTTCCTATTTGGAACCAGTCTGTTGTTCTATGTCCAGTTCTAACTGTTGCTTCCTGACCTGCATACAGGTTTCTCAAGAGGCAGGTCAGGTGGTCTGGTATTCCCATCTCTTTCAGAATTTTCCACAGTTTATTGTGATCCACACAGTCAAAGGCTTTGGCATAGTCAATAAAGCAGAAATAGATGTTTTTCTGGAACTCTCTTGCTTTTTTCATGATCCAGCGATTGTTGGCAATTTGATCTCTGGTTCCTCTGCCTTTTCTAAAACCAGCTTGAACATCTGGAAGTTCACGGTTCACGTATTGCTGAAGCCTTGCTTGCAGAATTTTGAGCATTACTTTACTAGCATGTGAGATGAGTGCAATTGTGCGGTAGTTTGAGCATTCTTTGGCATTGCCTTTCTTTGAGAATGGAATGGAAACTGACCTTTTCCAGTCCTGTGGCCACTGCTGAGTTTTCCAAATTTGCTGGCATATTGAGTGTAGCACTTTCACAGCATCAGCTTTCAGGATTTGAAAGAGCTGAACTGGAATTCCATCACCTCCACTAGCTTTGTTAGTAGTGATGCTTTCTAAGGCCCACTTGACTTCACATTCCAGGATGTCTGGCTCTAGGTCAGTGATCACACCATTGTGATTATCTGGGTCATGAAGCTCTGTTTTGTACAGTTCTTCTGTGTATTCTTGCCACCTTTTCTTAATATCTTCTGCTTCTGTTAGGTCCATATCATTTCTGTCCTTTATCAAGCCCATCTTTGCATGAAATGTTCCCTTGGTATCTCTAATTTTCTTGAAGAGATCTCTAGTCTTTCCCATTCTGTTGTTTTCCTCTATGTCTTTGCATTGATCACTGAGGAAGGCTTTCTTATCCCTCCTTGCTATTCTTTGGAACTCTGCATTCTGATGCTTATATCTTTCCTTTTCTCCTTTGCTTTTCACTTCTCTTCTTTTCACAGCTATTTGTATGGCCTCCCCAGACAGCCATTTTGCTTGTTTGCATTTCTTTTCTATGGAGATGGTCTTGATCCCTGTCTCCTATACAGTGTCACAAACCTCCGTCCATAGTTCATCAGGTACTCTGTCTATCAGATCTAGTCCCTTAAATTTATTTCTCACTTCCACTCTATAATCATAAGGGATTTGATTTAGGTCATACCTGAATGGTCTACTGGTTTTCCGCACTTTCTTCAATTTAATTCTAAATTTGGCAATAAGCAGTTCATGATCTGAGCCATAGTCAGCTCCTGGTCTTGTTTTTGCTGACTGTATAGAGCTTCTCCATCTTTGGCTGCAAAGAATATAATCAATCTGATTTTGGTATTGACCATCTGGTGATGTTCATGTGTAGAGTCTTCTCTTGTGTTGTTGGAAGAGGGTGTTTGCTATGACCAGTGTATTTTCTTGGCAAAACTCTATTAGTTTTTGCCCTGCTTCATTCCGTATTCTAAGGCCAAATTTGCCTGTTACTCCAGGTGTTTCTTGACTTCCTACTTTTGCATTCCAGTCCCCTGTAATGAAAAGGACATCTTTTTTGGGTGTTAGTTCTAAAAGGTCTTGTAGGTCTTCATAGAACCGTTCAACTTCAGCTTCTTCTGCATTACTGGTTGGGGCATAGGCTTGGACTACCATGATATTGAATGGTTTGCCTTGGAAACGAACAGATATCATTCTGTCATTTTTGAGATTGCATCCAAGTACTGCATTTCAGACTCTTTTGTTGACCATGATGGCTACTCCATTTCTTCTAAGGGATTCCTGCCCACAATAGTGGATATAATGGTCATCTGAGTTATCACCCATTCCAGTCCATTTCAGTTCGCTGATTCCTAGAATGTCGACGTTCACTCTTGCCATCTCCTGTTTGACTACTTCCAATTTGCCTTGTTTCATGGACCTGACATTCCAGGTTCCTATGCAATATTGGTCTTTACAGCATCGGATCTTGCATCTATCACCAGTCACATCCACAAATGGGTATTGCTTTTGCTTTGGCTCCATCCCTTCATTCTTTCTGGAGTTATTTCTCCACTGATCTCTAGTAGCATATTGGGCACCTACAGACCTGGGTAGTTTCTCTTTCAGTATCCTATCATTTTGCCTTTTCATACTGTTCATGGGGTTCCTAAGGCAGGAATACTGAAGTGGTTTTCCATTCCCTTCTCCAGTGGACCACATTCTGTCAGACCTCTCCACAATGACGCGTCCGTCTTGGGTGGTCCCACACGGCATGGCTTAGTTTCATTGAGTTAGACAAAGCTGTGGTCCATGTGATCAGATTGGCTAGTTTCCTGTGATTATGGTTTCAGTGTGTCTGCCTTCCAGTGCCCTCTTGCAACACCTACCATCTTACTTGGGTTTCTCTTACCTTGGACTCTCTATCACTACTTAGATCTAAATGGTTTGTTTGTTTTATGGTTGCCCTTTAGCTTTCAGGGAAATCAATGGTATCTTGATGTTTCTTATGTAATTAAACCAGAATTTCATTGGTGTAGATGGCAGAGAACTGATTTCCATTGCAGGTGTTGGGGTGAAAAGGAAAGGTAAGGGAGTATTATTTACACAAAAATATTTACATTTTTATTTATTTATCTACTATGTAAGTTACTACCGTAGTTCTTTGGGGCAGTTATCATTAGCCTCTGTATATAGATAAGGAAACTGAAGAATTAAGTTACTTGCTAGTATGTAACAGGCCTGGGGATTGAAGTAGTGACTTTTTTAGCACTAATGCCATCTTTCCTTGGTTAGGTGCAGAGGCCTGTGACAGAACTCACCCTTGATTGTGACACCCTTGTGAATGAGTTGGAACAAGATTCTGAGAACCGTGGTACTATATACCTGTCTGGAGTGAGTGAAACCTTCAAAGAACACCTGTTGCAACACTGTAGCATCTTCCTGGGCCTGGAAGCTATGATCTTGCCTAAAGATCTTAAAAGTGGAAAGCAGAAAGGATATTGTTTCTTGAGTAAGTCTATGCCACCAAATATAGCCTTGGGGAAGGAGATTAAAGATGGTGATACCATGAGGTCAGAAAAAGGAAACATTCACCAAATAGGCTCTCCTGGGCTGGATCAGGTCAGCGTCTCCTGATTTTGTCCTTCTTCCTTGGCTCCGGGTGAGCTCTAACTCGGATGGTGATCAGTTTTGTTTTTGGTTTCTTCTTTTTGGTCCTTAATAACAGAACAGAGTATTGTTGTTTTCAGGGTTCAAAACATTTGGCAGTGCCCAGAGGGCCCTCAACATTCTCACGGGCAAGGACTGGAAGCTGAGAGGCAGGCATGCCCTAACCCCCAGGCACCTCCATGCCTGGCTCAGGGGCTTAGCTCGCGAATCAAGGCTACCAGGGGTTCGTGTCATACCTCCCCCTTCAGAGCAGGAGGCCTGGCAGGTGAGTGAGTTAATGACTGTATCCTGGGGCTTGAGGGGAAAGGTAGCTAGATACTTTAGTTTTCTTGGTCTTGGTGTTGGCCTTCTGATATTTATGGAAATTAGTCATGAGATTCCTGGCACTTAACTTCACTCTCCAGCTTCTTCCAGCCCTGGACACACCTTTCTTTCTCCAAGATATCTCATACTTTGTCTCCTCCAAACTTGCTAAAATCAAGTTTTCGAGGTGGCTCTCCAAGGGATTTTGAGGGGTTGATACAGGAAGTTGGAGAGCTGGACCAGTCTTAAGTGATCTAAGGTTTCCTGCAGTGTATATATACACAAGATGATTTTTGGTGGTCGTAGGTGGACCTCATTTTTCACCTTTTTTTAGTTATGAACTTTTTTTTCTAATATTTATTTAAGGTAACAACCACCACATTGAACCTATGATTACATGGATAGTATTATTTTTAAAGTGAAAGTGAAGTCCCTCAGTCGTGTCCAACTCTTTGTGACCCCATGGTATGTAGCCTGCCAGGCTCCTCCATCCATGGGATTTTCCAGGCAAGAAGACTGGAGTGGATTGCCATTTCCTTCTCTAGGGAGAAGGAATTGAACCTGTGTCTCCTGCATTGCAGGAAGACTCTACCATCTGAGCCCCCAGGGATCCCTAGTATTACTTAGATGAAGCTAAGGAGGAAATTGATTCACTTTAAAGAAAACCATTAGGGAATATCCAACAGAAGGGTGAAGATAGGAGGTGAGTGGCTTAAGTTTGGGAAACTCTGCCCTAGTCTCAAGTCCCACATTTAGCAGATGAGAAATAGAGATGAGAGCTCGTGAATGACTTGCCCAGGTCACAGATATGCTTAATAGCAGAGGCCAGACTAGAGCTCTCCTTAGTGATTTGGTTTCCCTAACTCAGGGCCCTGGAAGATCCATCTGGAGGAAAGGACAGTAGCTGTCCTAAACTGACTTGAAAGCCTGGGGATGCTGGGATGGGCCGGGAACCCTATAGTATAGATTCTGGCTTCACACTGAGGATTTGAACAGAGCCTTTCCTGGGAGCCTGAGGAGGAATGTTGCCATCTGTCCAAAAGTGAGCATTGGGTACCCTGGCTGAGTGTCTATATCTGGCTTTGATCCTAGATGCTGAACGTGGACCATCCAAAGATAGCTGCCTGGCACTGGGGCCGGAAGATAGAAAAGCTCTACCACAACCTGTGCCCAGGCACCCTCTGCCTAATCTTGCTGCCAGGAACCAAGAGGTAAGGACTGAAGGGTTGTTCCTTCATGATTCTGACCTCTGGACTTAAGTTTTTATTGGAGAAAGGCCTTTGGTTGATGTCCAGGCACATAAATGAAGACTGAAATGAATCATCTCTTTAACTCTCACAGTGCTAAGAGATAGGTTATTGTATTCCTATTTTACATGTATTTGCTCTTCTATAACTACATTTTGTGGTCCCTCAGAGAGATGGCTCATCCCAGTTTAAAGGCAGAGATCTTAGATCCTGCAGCCTCTCTAGAACAAGAGGCACTTGAGTAAAAAATGGTCAACTTCTAGGCAAGGTACAGGCTCAGATGTGACCAGAGCCTACCTTTCCCACATATAAGGAATGTGTTCCTATCTTCCCTGCCCTTTCCCCCTTTACCAGTTCTATTAACTTTTAAGAGATAGGGCCTGTTTTGTTGATTCTAAGCCTAAGGAGTGGTGAAGCAGGATTCTGGGTCTAGTCCCAGCTGTATCACTTAACTTTTCTGACAAGTAGTGGCCAAGCCACCTTCCTATTATGGATCTATTTCCCTTTGGTAAGATGAGGGATTTAAAATAAGTCAGTAATTTTCAAATACTTTAAACTGTAAAAATGAAAGTGTTAATAGCTCAGTCATGTCTGACTCTTTGCAACCCCATGGACTGTAGCCCACCAGGCTCCATGTAATTTCCCAGGCAAGAATACTGGAGTGGGTTGCCATTCCCTTCTCAAGGGGATCTTCCCAACCTGGGGAGCAAACCCGGGTCTCCTGCATTCCAAGCAGATTCTTTACCACTGAGCCACCAGGGATCAGTTCTTTAAACTATAAAACCCTTTATTAAAGAGAAAAATTTTGATGTTAAATCTTTACTGAGGCATAAAGATGAGCAGTTCTGAAATGGGTGAGTAGGTATATGAATGAATATGTGTATTGGGGGAGGAGGGAAAGAGGGCAGTGGCTCTTTTGAAATAAGCAGTTTGAAAATCACTGGATTGTATTATTTCTAATAAGTCCCTTAAAATTCTGACATTCTAGGATTATTTCACAGGCCCAGAGTTCCAGGTAGTGAAACATGAATGAATGCCTCAGGCCTTGAATCCTGGATCAGAAGTTAATTTCCTGTCATAAAATTCTTATAATATGTATTAGGAAGCCTAGTGAAACAGGCTTCCTGCTGGGTAGCTTATAAGAATTACTGTCTCTGAGAAACAGAAATAATTACTAGATGTTTACAGCAAAAAAAAAAAAAAAAATCTTGGACTGATACACTTTAAACAGGCTTATAGGTAGACTTAACAGTTAAGAGGTTAAAAAGTGACCCACAATTGCCAAAGAGAAAAAAAGCTTTTTGGTTAACAGTTTGGTCTCTAAAAGGGGCAAACTTGAACTTGCCTGGACAAAACTTCTCAGAGCAAGTGCTATGGAGGTTGAGGTAAAATAGGCAAATCTTCATGTACCAAGTAGAATACTTAGCTTGTAAGTATTCTACCCCCATTGTGTAGGTAAACTAAGCCAAGAGAGGGTCAAAGCTTTCTTCTTCTAGAAGTGGTTGGGATATTCTCAGGGGATGAGGCCTTAGAGGTGGGAACACTGGGTCAGGGAGCAAAAAAGCAAAAAGGTCCCAAAGGCATGTTTGACAAGTCAGGAGAAAACTGGAAACAGCAAATCCTGTAGTAACAAAACCTGATGTTGGTCCTTTGTTTCAAAAGTTACACTCTCATTTCTGTAGTCATAATGATCTGTAGCCAGCAGCAGGAGTATGTTATTTCCCCGAGCTATAAGCCTTCTGTGTGACTGACTGCTTGTGGCCTTTTCTGTGCAGTGTCTCCATGATGCCAGCAGATAACACTTGAGAAACAGTAAAAGTGGCTCAGGAAGGAGTAGCAAGGAGAGTTGAAGGTTTTCCCTCATGGTGGGAGCTTGACTCAGCTCTTAATAATTGCTGTAATTCATCAAACCCTTAATAAATGTCAAGTAGTGCTAAGTGTTTTACATGCAGTTTTGGTTAAGGTTATTGCATCTCCATTTTAACAAGATGAGGAAAAGGCTCAGGTTAAGCACCTTGCTTAAGGTTACAACAGCTTGTAAGTGCACAATTAATACTTGAATTATTAAGTGTAAACTGTTACTCGCTCAGTCATGTCTCTTTGTGACCCCATGGACCCACCAGCCTTCTCTGTCCATGGGATTCTCCAGGCAAGATTACTGGAGTGGGTTGCCATTCCGTTCTCCCGACCCAGGGATCGAACCCTGATCTCCTGCATTGCAAGCGGATTCTTTACTGTATTTGAATTATGATTGTCTCTAATTTCAGAGCCACTCTCCAGCACTCAGAACTCCAGTTCTCCATACTCAAAAGGCCTGTGGCTTGTTAGCTTAAGTTCAGACATTAGGTGGAGACAGATTCCGTGTTTGTCTTTGCTCATTTCTGCCTCCTCCGCCTTGGAGAGCACCTCAGCCCTTTCACCCAATTCCATGAGTATTCACTATGAGGTCGTAGGAAACTAAAATATATCAGGTGACTCCTAAATTCTAAGCAATATGCTAGGTGTTTCACAACATATTAAAAGTTAACATTTTTAAGTAGTGCGTGGCATGTGATAGGTGCTACAGAAGTAGTTTTAGCAAAACAACATTCTAACAGCAGTTTAAAAGGATTCTGATGACAGTCTGTTGTTATCTACAGCAGTACCTACTCAAGGTACATTAGCTGTTTGGGAGGAGTAAATGAGGACACATCTACCGTTCTTACTGCTTTAGTTGCAGTAAGTGCTCCATCTACATTAATATGTTAGCTGGTATAGTCTACAGTCCTTCCCAAAGCCCTGTGAGATAGTAATTTAAATATTTAATATTTCTTTATCGTTGAAGAAACTGAGTTTGAGATCATTCACCCTTAGTTGAGATGTGCCTCACATCTGTTAAGTGGCAGAGCAGTGATTTGATTCTGGGCATCTGGGACTAGTCAGTATTCTTTCCATTGAACTATTTTCAGCAGGCAGCTTTCCATAGGCTGTCTGCCTACCTGGCCCTCACCCCCATGGCACACACACATACAAAAAAACCCTTTATCCTTTACCTTACTTTTTGTCAACAGGGTTGAATGAATGGTTAACTGTCTACTGCTCCTCCATTACAGCACTCATGGATCGCTCTCTGGCCTAGGACTGATGGGAATAAAAGATGAAGAGGAAAGCACCATTCCACAAACATGTGTTTGTGAGTCTGCCCACCACCTTCCGGGTGTCATTTCTTAATCCCTTGTGGGCAATGGCAGAAAATGTGGTCAGGCTGCAGGCACTCCACAGGCTGCCAGACGTCTCTATATAGCAGACAGTTTGTGGAAACATTGTACTCACTTAAGAGTCTAGTCCATTTATATGGCATGTACAAATTTTCAATAAATACCTAAAATTAAAACCTCATCTTTGAGGGGAGGCTACCAGTTTGTACTTTGGTGTCAGTGGGTTTATATACAAGTATTCTAGCAGGTGCTTATTTATGTAGCACTCCTATTAAACGGTATACTGTATATAAGTAAGGAAACCAGGAAGAGAAAACCCAGACAGTATGTGGTTTGTCAAAGTTGTAACATCTGTGAAGCAAATTTCTGTAAGGCAAACTACTTTCTATTGAATGACTGTTATAAAATTGAAAGAAAAAGGCTGACTGAAAATCTGGCAGGTCCACAGAGGAAAATAGAAGACTCAGCTTTTAACCAAACCAGGAAACCCTCTTACAGTTCAATTTTTAGGAACGCTCCCTTCCAGAGTGACTGCAGTGTTACCTTTACCAGTAGGTGCCTCCAACACCAGCAGTCCTAACTTAGAAGCTTCAATTTCAATAAAAAAACCTTTGCTTTTTAAAATATTAATTTTCAAATTATCAACATTCTGTGTTGGGAAGGACATGGGCACAGGCACACACAGTTCCAAAACTGATAGCTGATACCAGCTGCCCTTCTGAAAAGATGAACTCATCTGTCCAGCAGTATCATTCCAAAACACTTTGTAAATTGCTCCCTACCCTAGGACCCAGCAGTTCTACTCCTGGAGTATTACCCTACAGTAACAAGATAGTTTCTCAAAAACACGTATGGAGGAGATGCTAAAGGGTTATTCAGTGGAATTCTATCCTTTAAAAACTATGGTGTGTAAATAAAATCTAGTGAAAGATCTACAAGCAACAGCAGACCTCTGGATCCAGACTACCTGACTCTGAATTCCAGCTTTCCTACTTTTAGTTGTGTGAACCTGAATAAATTATTTAACACCTCTGTGCTTGGTACATAACAATGGTATATATCTTACAGGATTGTTGTGAAGATGAGATTATGCATTCATAGTATATCATAGGTTGTATAATGCATGGAGAGTTACAGAATAGTCTGTACAGTTGAGTAGAAAAAAGATATGCATAGGTTTGGAACAAAACCTGGAAGGCTATATGGCAAAATATGAACAGTTTTTATCTCTGGCTGGTGGGACTGGCAGATTCAATTTTACCAAATGCTTTTTTGAAAGTAGGCTGGTTTGTTTTTTTAAATCAGCACATATTTGTTTTATAATCAGAAAAAAATAATTTACTTAAAATTAACTCTTAAGTTTGGGCATTTGAGTCCATGTTTAATCCTTTAAATGCAACTTCCACAAGATCTGGAAGTTGGGAACCAGAAGCCAGAACTGAAGAGCTTGATTTTGGATTGAGATACTACCATTTGAAGTTCCCTTGTAAATTCCCTAGGTGGACTGCTGATCTCAGCTGCAAGGCCTTGAGAACATCTTGAAACAGTGTTGCTGGATTCTTTCCTACTGCAGAACTCCAAAGCTGTGGGAGTTTAGCTGCTGTTTACCTCTGAGACTCCAGTCCTGAGACACAAAATAAAAGTCTGCCTGAAGGTTGGCACTTCAGCTCTGCTGCTGGGCCAGTCACTTAACCTTGTTTGAGCCCATTCCCACAGCTCTGTAAAATGAGGATGTATCTACTTTTAAGGATATGAATATTCAAAAATTCAGTTTGTGAAAAAAGATGAGTAGTGGAATATGTTATGAATTATTTTCCCTCTCTGAGCCTCAGTTTCCTCATTGAAAATTTTTTTTCATTTTGGCCACAGCACACAGCTTGACAGTTCCCCAAAGAGGGTTGACCAGGGATTGAACCCAGGCTACAGCAGTGAAAGTGCAGAATCTTAACCACTAGACCACCAGGGAACTCTGTTCCCTCATTTTAAAGATGGCAACATAATTACCTACTTCATAAGGTGGTTTTGAGAATTAAATTAGGGAAACCCTACATTTTATTGAGGATCATCTTTGAACTGCAGACTCACAGAGCAGATCAAGGCTCCCTGTGCCAAGAGCACTCCCTTTGCTCCTAGGGACAGCCAAGGCTTTCCTTTTTCTCGATGGGCAGGGTGAAGTTTCCCCATGGGCCCCCAACTCTAGAACTCTGCAGAGATAGGCCCAGACTATAAAGTCTCTTGAGGCTCCAGTCTGCACACATTGTTCTTTCTGCTGCTCCCACCTTTTGGAAGCCAAAGCTGCCAACTTGGCCTCTTGCAAAACACATTCCATTCATAAGTGCGTTTGTGCATTTTTCCTCCCACACCCTTCTAGGCAGCCACTGCTGAGCTGCCAAGGCAGCTGCTAGAGAAGCAACTTCTCATTTGGGGGAAAAAAGCAACTCAAAGGATTTTCACAGAATACTTGGTTTAGGCTTTGAACATACTACTCCCAAACTTTCTAGCCTCCTCACCCATATGGGGTTGTTTAGTAAAACCACTCAGCCATGTTATTTTCATTTCCTTTTGTCACCCATTTTGTAAATTCTTTGTTATAAAGAAAACCCATTAATGGAAACTTGAAAAATCCAGAAGTTAAAATCATACCTAATCCCACCAGACCACTATTTTACAATCATACATTTTCCTCTATTCAAAAGCAGTTTTTAATAGCGGCATAATATTCCAACATGCTGATGTGTGCCATAATTTCTAAACCAGTCCCAAGTTGTCCCTAAATGATGCTGCCAATCATATCCTTGCACATCTTTGGCAGATAATTATTTCTTGAGGAAAAATTCCTAGAAGTGAATTTAATTGGGCTGAAGTATGAACCACTGAAGGTTTAATTCCAGAAAAGTTTTTACCTTGTTTGCTAGCATTTTTTCAAATCTTTGACAATTTGATAGATTTAGAAGTTTTTCATTTTAGGTTTAATTTAGGATTTAAAATCTATTTATTCGAATACCCTTTAGATTGTCATCTACTATTTTTTCCAGAAGCTTTTGGCCAATTTGTTTTTAGAGTTGTCCATATCCTTTGCCCATGTTTCTGTTGTCTTTTCCATAATGAATTTTCCATTCTGAATTTTTAAGTTCTTTACAAATGTAGTGTTCATTTGTCAATTATTGCAAAAATGTTTCTAGTTTTTTAAGAGGTTTAGAAGGCTGTTCTTGTCTATAATGATATTTTTCTATTTGCTTTTATGCGTAAAAAGTTTTGACTGATCCAGAGATAATATCCACTGATTATATTACATATATTTTTTAAATGATTTAATTTTTTACACATTACCTTTCTTCCTCCTAGAACTTATTTTGGCATAGGTAACTTTTCACCAAATATTTAGGTTTTATCCAATTACCTATCTTTACTTATACAGTAAAGGAGGCTTTACTGTAGTCTGTGTATTCAAGAGCCTTGTGTCTGTGTCTTTTGTCTTGTCTCACACTAGTACCGTATCATTTGGAGCTCTGTATTATACACTCACCTTCTCAGCAGCAACACCCCAGATAAACATGGGCCCAGAGTCCTCATCAGCATGGATTACAAAACATTATAGAGTTAGATGCTTGCTCTGCTGCTGACTGCATTGCTGCCATATTTCACTAACTTTCCCAGCATCCCACAAGGTAAGAAGAGAATCAAGGAATATTACATAGGAAGAATGTTAAACCCATATAAGAGCCTTATAGCTTTCATGAGAGAGGGTATCCTTGAAAGTCATAGCAAAGGAGGAGGGAGAGGTTAGGCTGGCTCCCTTGCTTTAACTTCCAGGCAGACTAACCCTTAGGGTCTAGGTCAAAATCCAGAGTTAGAGAATGACTTCCAAAGCTAACCCAGCCATGTACTTTGGCAGCTGTATTTGAGGGGAAGAAGCCAGCGCTGAGGTGACTACAGTACTCTGAACCCTCAGAACTACTTTCAGTATACCATTCCACATACTTATCTGGTAATACTGTTAGTTGCTTATCCCTTAGCTAGTCAAAAATTGGTTTTTAGCGATATATCACCATGACAACACTTTGAATAAATGGCCCCATATTCTATACAGGCACCCAAATCAGTAATCTTCACTTTATTATTTCTCATACCTCTTATTTGTAAGGCCCTGGCTGGGCTCATTAACTCAAACAGCCAAAGAAGACACAAGCTCAAGAGCCAACTGGGAAAATAAGTACATTTTTTAAGTGAGGAAAAAGTCATCCCCTAGATTTCCTGATGGCTCAATGGTCAAGAATCCACCTGTCAATGCAGGAGAAGCAGTTTCAATCCCTGGGTTGGGAATATCTGCTGGAGAAGAAAATGGCAACCCACTCCAGTATTCTTGTCTGGGAAATCCCATGGACAGAGGGGCCTGGCAGGCTACAGTCCATGGGGTCGCAAGAGTCAGACACGACTTAGTGACTAAACAACGTCTACCACAGTTAGACTTCTAGAATGTAAGAGCCAGAGGGAGCCATTAGGGACTATGTTATTCTAAGCCCACCATCCTACCAATATGGCATAGCGAAGTTGAGTCCCCAAGAAAGGCAGTGACTTTTGAAAGGTCATATGTGACCATTCCAATCCTCCTATTATCTGGATTCCCTGCATTACCTAACAGCCTTTGGAAACCTTAAACTTTTGTGTCTTAGGTGCTTAATAATCATGGATGTTCTTTTAAATCCTAACATTGATAAAAATAATAGTCTCTTGATTTTACAGATGACTAAAAGGAAACTCAGAATTTCACTAATTTGCCAAAGATCACAGAACAGTAGCACCTGACAGTTTTCAGCTTGCCTCCTTGCCTTAATCACTGCCAACCTAGTAGATATTAGGAGCCAACTATTAAAGAGTTCTAATTCACTTTTTATTCTTCATGGGAATCCACATCAGTTGATAAGGTAAGACTGTTAGGTAGTGGCCCTGTGAGGACGCATTTGCTTCTTGCCTATAAGTACTGGGACTTGAAAAGCCGTTAAGCTTGGTGAGTGGGAGATCAACATCCGTTTTTGTAGCTGGGGATCCTGTATGATCTGGACGGTTTTCCAAAGCACAGGATCTGCCATCCATTATGTTGGAAGAGGCTCCTGGTGGGTAAAGCTCACCCCAGAATGAAGTCACAGATATTTTTTGTTTGGGGGGTTGTTTTTTGTTTCTTGCAGAACTGTCATTAGTCAAGTAAACAAATTTATTAAGTCCAACAGCAGGTTACCTTCCAAATAAAAAAGTAGACAATAATGTGTGTAACAAGTTAATAAAAATATTCAAGGAGCCATTTGGAGAGTGCAACAGTGCAGAGAATACAAATCAAAATATTGACTTTTGTCAACAAGTTTGTACAACTTCAAGAAACAGACACGCTGGTCACAAACCAAGAGGAATCCACAAAGGTGGAGGGTCACATGAGCAGTGGACTCATCACCTCAGCGGGATAAGGCAGGGTATCTTATTTGTAGGACCAGTTTATCCAAGCCCCATTTGCCTATTGCTTCAAATCCCTCCTTTGAAACCTAGAATCATATTCATTAGTGCAACAGGTAAGAGCAATTAATAACAGACTCAAGGGGCTAGGACCAGGGTCAGAAGGAAGACACTTCTCCCAGAATAAATGCGTTGGGGGAAAAAACCACAGCAGCTGCTGAATGGCTTCCTTTGGCAATATGCAAGATTTATGCTGAAAGTTGTAGGGAAGGTGGGTGGTAGAAGAGCAGGCTCAGTTTTCAAAGAGAGGAATAGGGAGAAGGATGTGATAAACTCCAGCACCTGAATCAGAAACAGAATCTGATGGTTACTCAATTTTGTTTTTCAGTGAGGAAAAACACCTGCAGATCCTCAATGTAAGGCAGTGCTAGTCAAGGTTAACCTGGATAAATGCTAATGATTACAGCTTAAAAAGGTGTAAACTCTGAATGGGGAGTGGGCGGGAAACCCCTCTATATGATTCAGAAAACTGTGGAGTAAGAGGAGGATCAATGTTACATGTTCTCAAATGAGTCCCAATTAACACTTTAATGACTTAATAGTCCTTTTAGTCCATCTTGTTTAAACAAAAGCTTCCCAGGTAGTGCTAGTGGTAAAGAATCCACCTGCCAATGCAGGAGACATAAGAGACGCTGGTTCAATCCCTGGGTTGGGAAGATCTCCTGGATGAGAGCATGGCAACCCACTCCAGTATTCTTGCCTGGAGAATCCCATGGACAGAAGAGCCTGGCTGGCTATAGTCCACAGGGCCACACAGAGTCGGATATGACTGAAGTCAATTAGCACACACGCACACATTTAAACAAGATACTGCTGAGTCCCCCAGGGAAGACCTTTGTCAGTTACGCAGTTAACAAGATGTTCAGGTCATCACTAACCAGACACACAAGAAGAGTGGCAAAGTGGGCTACTACAGCAAAACAAACCTAGCAGCAGCTTTCTTCCAGCCTTTATACCTTTGGGGCTCACTGCACTGAAGACTTGACTTTAAATGCAAACCAAACTTGGCCCAAAACACAGATGTTTTGGTTTGTCTGGTTAAACTTTTATACCAGATCCTTATCTAAGTAATTTCCCATCACTATTTAATACAGTTTGGTATAGTATACTATATTGCAGCCATCACATGAACTATGGAGTCCCACACCCTGCAGGCTCCAACACTGAGGACCGAATTTTACCACCAGTCCTTGGGAAATCCATACTGTTTTAAGACCCACTAATAAATGTGAGGCTTAATCCTTTCTTCCTCTCCAGGAAGGCTAGTTTGTGCCTTCCTTAGCAAAGTTTAATATTGAAAACACTGCCTTGTACATTTTCTGTTGGATTTCCTTGAACCTGAGGGCTTGGCTGAAATTTGGATCTCTACGTAGCTCTAGACTTTTTTTTCTTACCAGAAGGGTAGAAATGGAATCTTGACCCAAACTCACACGTGAGCACATGTGGCAGGGAGAACTGCTGAGACAACTAGCCTAAGTACAGCAAAGTGTCATCACAGGAGGCAGGGGTAAGAGTGATACAGTCACATTTGGCAGGTACAGGGGAAGAGCAACCGGTAAAGCACAATTCATCTCATATTGCTTTCTAATCAATTGCTAAAGAAATACCATAGAAGCTCACACACAAAACTGCTGCCAAAAAACAACCTCCCAACACACTCCGTTTGTTGTAGTCACTCTGGTATTTGCCTGTTTTCAAAATGGCATCCACATCCTGCCCCTGACCACACCACCACCATACCACTCTGGTATCCTATTGTTTAAAGTGAAGTGTGCACTGGCTTACCTGAGGGGCATGCATTGACCTCTTCAACACAATTACTGCTCACTCATTAAGCAGCAAACCCATCTGTAGGTGAAGAGGAACAGGAACCTCTCATTTCCCAGAAGTGTAACTGCAAACCCTACACACACACACACTCCCATCTTGGATCCCTCTGCAGAAAACTGCTTTTCCTATAGCCACGAAAAAGTCAAGCATTGGTCCACGTGACTGCTTAAGCTTGAATTCCTTGCATCAAAGACTCAAACTTGGAAGGAAACTAAGTCCCTCCCTAACCATTCCCTTTTCAGGTTTCTAATTTGCATTTGTTAACAAACAGACCATTAAATATATAACCAAAAATATTTAAATGGCTCTTTTGTTGATAAGGAAGCTGAGTGTTTTTTTAAAAATCCATCATAACACACCTAATGCATGGAATGCTTTCTTATAGGCTGGGGAAGGAATCCAGTTCCCCCAGAGTCTTTAGGATACTCAGCATTTTGTGTCCTTGCCATACACCCTTCTGATCTGAGACAGAAAAAGCCTTACCTGGCTAGAAGCAGCTTGCTAGGTTAAGGTTTCAACCTTAACCTCTGCCCAATCCAGAACTGAGGAAAAATGGGGTTGTAAATTGACTGGATGAGATGGCAGTCTCAATACCTCAGCCTAGGTACCTTGACTTCAACTGAGCCCACAGAACATGCTAAGACCCTCAGAAACTGTCTACAAGGTTCCTGTGTCTTAGGCTAGAACAAAGCCAGATATCTGGACTGGGACCCATCAGCTTTCCAGCAGTATTGTTAACTACTGTGGCTGACTTTAGTTTCCCATCCAGCCCTGTAAAAGGGGCAACTCTCAGGGTTCAGATTAAAAAATATATATATATGTTCCCTATGTCAATACCAATTTTACAAAAACATTGCAGAAACTCCTTAAATCATCTTTGTAAAGATGGGAGCCCAGAGCCATAGGTTAGTAATAAAAGAACTCAAAATAAGCAATTCCTGCCCAGGCTAAGAAACATATACCTGGGAGGGAGATGGGGGGTAAGTTGAGGGAGAAAAACTCCAAATATTTAATAGACAAACTCTCACTGCCTCAAGAGTATAAATATTTTTATAAATTTTTATTTAAAAATTCCCTTTTCAATCTGTTCCAAAGTATTGGAAGCTGAACGGTACAAGTTCCTGCCATCCATCCTTCCAGTACAGTTTTACGAGGACATTTTTTTTTTTTAATGGAAAAATAAGAGGACCCTCTACTAAAACCAGGTAGGACCAGTCAGCTTCTGTGTGGCAGTTTAGCCAAAGCTGGCCTTACAGAGCAAGCAGTGGAGGTGTCTAGGGAACTGGGACTCCCTCTTGTGAGGAAAGGACTGAGAAAATTCATCTTTAATGAAAATGATCTAAATTCAGATTCAAAAGCCTTCATTATGATTCTCCCTGACACTCTTATACTTTGTATATTGAAGGCAGCTCCCTTTTATAGCTAGTTTTAGCAGGCAAAGAAACAAAGGAATATAGATACATATATGTGTATATATATATATATATTATATAGGTAAAATATATACATATATATGTATATATACATATTTGGGGGTAGGAAAAGGTGAGGAGGGTCATGTAAACCTAAATAGTCATCACATTACCCCAAATAAGCCTGACATTAACAAAGAAGAAAATAAATAACTTCTGGGGGTTAAGTGACAACACGGGTGCAGCAAGAAGGGAAAGGGCACAAGTTTAACTATTAAATACACTTATGTATTTGTTTGGCAGAGTTCAGGTCAACCCCAGGCTCCTGCACTTGCCAGACAAGTAAGCTGATGATACTCAAGAAAAAAAAAAAAAAAAAAATTCAAGCAGAGCTCCATACCACAGTTTTCCTTCAAGTCAGTTGGCCGGCAGGCACAGTTTTCCGACCACCAGGAACAGAAACTTTGGCTCCAAAGCAAATGAAAAAAAAAAACAAAACGTATTTCCACTTACAACATGAAAATACAGAAAATTCATCAAAGAAAGAAAACTATCAAAGTCTACTTCCAGCAAAACTGAGGTAGCGCTGCTTTCTCTGCATTCAATGCTTAAGTGGTTCTCAGTACAATGTGTTCTAACAAAACTGCTCACTTGACTGACAGGCGCAGCATGTTGATGGATAAACTCAACATGAAATGCAATAGGTCAAAGAAGGAATGAGCAAGAAGTGAGAAAAATAAAGAGTTTCAGATAAATTAGCTTAAAAGGGGGTCGTCACCAGACTACAAATGCTCTTGGCCAGCCCTGGCTCTCCAAGAACCTTAAATCGCCTGGGAATTAATGCAATGTGGTTAACAGTTAACACTGCTAATTCAAAATTCAACTCTGTAAATCTTTAAAAGTAATTATTACAACCTAAATCCAACCATGTAAACAGCACTACACACAGTACAGACCTGCCCTGAAAAACAAGAATATGCAAAACTGAGATCTGGCACTATCATTTTATAATGATAATTCAACCTAACTCCCATTCCTACTACCTGCTCTACACCCTCCCCCACCAAAAAAAAAAAAATCTAATTTGTGCAAGAAGTGGCAGGCTTATTCTATCTGAAGGCTTCAAAAAAAAAAAAAAGATATACAACATGTAGCCAGGTTCAAATATTTTGGGGGACCCCTCCCCAAAAAAGGGAAATAACCAAAATAACCAAAAGTGAAGAAAGTGCCTAAAACATGATACAGCATTTTAGAGCCCTTTCAGATACAAGGCAGAGAAAGGTGTAAAGTAGAAAATATCCGGATCTTCAGTAATTTTCAGAAAGGTCCAATTCCTTGGTTGACTGCAGGGCAGCAGGCAGATCCTTGCTGCTGCTCCTGAGACAGAGCCACTAAGTCTGCTCCTCGGGACACAAGCCCTCGGGCCCTGAGCTGAGTGCGCCTCTCCCTTCCCCTTCTCTTTTCCTTCGCTCCATTTCCCACTCCACAAAGGTATCGAAGAGACTTGGCCAGGCCTCATCTTCGCTGTAGTTGCTGAGGTCAGGGCCAATCACCTGAGTGAAGTTAAGGAACATATTCCAAGTGTCCCTGGAGATGCCCTTGATCCCCGAGGGGTTCTCTGTTAGGAAGTTTAGCCACTGGTCCAATACCGGAGGATTGTTCTGGGTAAAGACGAGTTTCCACAGGGCAATGGCTATTTCTCGATGCAGTGACCGCTGCCCTTCTTCAGAGTCCAGGCCAAACTGAAATGTAAACCGGTAGAGATCCTTGAATTTATCCTCTTGTTTGGCTTCTGTTAAGAGGCTAGGGAACCGTGCACAGATCCCATCAATGCTGTCTGCACTTATTGCTTTGCAGCCGTCAAAAAATTCCTTCCTGCAACAGGAAGGAGGGGCACAATTAATAATTGCAAATGATATCATTTACTGAGAGGCGATATAGTATCATAAGAGCATAACTATGAGGCTGTCGGGATTTGAACTCCAACTCCTCTACTAATTGCAATCCTATTTCATCTGCCAAATGGTGAGAATACTACCTTACTTCGTAGGGTTTAAGTCAACTTCTAGATAGTGCCAAGCACATGGTAGGCTGCTGGTAACAGTTCATTCATTCATCTATTCATCTTTCTAAAGCTAAACTCAAAGTCTCCTGCTCCATGCCATTTCTCATTCTGCAACAGTGATTAAGCTGTAGACATTCCTTGGAGATGGCGAGGGAGTCTTCCTGTTTTCCTTTTGATTCTATAGGGGTTGTTTGGTTTTGGAATATTTTTGGTTACTGCCAAGGAAAATTTTTGGAGTCCAAAGATTCTGGATGAACCTGGGGAAACTGCCACCAGAAATCAAAGTTCTGTTACTAAAAAGCAAAAATTGTATGTGTATTTTTTAACATCTATATATAACACTTCTGGCTTACAACATGGTCTCACACTGATCATGTGCTTTGAGATTCTGTATGTTCTGAAGATATAACATCTGAGGTCTGTGAGTAACCTACCCAGGGACTAAAAGTTTTATAGAGGGGTTCTCAAAGTCAATTCTTCTTTCTTATAATCCAGTGCTCTGCAAACCATACCTTGCAGTGACCCTGCCATGTTGTCTCCCACAAATAATCTCTATCAGGATGCATGATGATAACAGTGGACACAACTACGGGTTGACAGGACTTCCCAGGTGGCTCAGTGGTAAAGAATCAGCCTGCCAACGCAGGAGATATGGGTTCGATCCCTGGGTTGGGAAGATCCCCTGGAGGAGAAAATGGCAACACACTCCAGTATTCTTACCCAGAAAATACCACAGACAGAAGAGCCTGGCAGGCTATGGTCCACAGGGTCACAAAGAGTTGGACATGACTGAGTGACTGTGCATGCACGCACTAGCTGATAACCGGGGCCAGTTGTCCTTATTGGCACATAGGGTGACTAAGGGTATCGTTCGGAGAGCAATGGGGTCTGTGTGACCCCATGGACTGCAGCCCACCAGGCTCCCCCGTCCCTGGGATTCTCCAGGCAAGAACACTGGAGTGGGTTGCCATTTCCTTCTCCAATGCATGAAAGTGAAAAGTGAAAGTGAAGTCGCTCAGTCGTATCCGACTCTTAGCGACCCCATGGAGAGCAGCCTACCAGGCTCCTCCGTCCATGGGATTTTCCAGGCAAGAGTACTGGAGTGGGGTGCCACTGCCTTCTCCCAAGCACATCCCCAGTGGCACTCAATGCCTGACACATGATAGGTGCACAATAAACACTGAGTAAGGAAGTAAGTGAACTGACAAAGGAGTGAAAGAAAAAAGTCTGAAATAGCAGTGGGGTGGGACAGCAGCTTGGCAACATGGATTTATAACTTCAGGCAAGGATTGTTGGTGCCCACTTCTATCCTAGCTGGGCACCACTGCTCAGTGGTGCTCTCTTTCCTCCTCTATTCACCTGGTGACACCAAGTATTTGTGACTAACCTGGTGAATTTGCACATGGTAGCAGCCTGGAACTTCCAAGCCAAAAGCAGCACTCGAAATTCCGTGGGGTCCACACATAGATCATTGCAAAAGCGCTCCATGCCTTCCTCCAAAATTGCATCCTCCCGTTCATCCTTATAGCGCCTGAACAGTTCTTCCAACCTCTGCAAAGACGACTCCTCGGCATTTGACTTGGGCTCCCTCCCAGCATCTCCAGAGGATGTTGGCAGCTGGCAGGCCTCAGGAGCAGCCTCTGCCTTTTTGGTCCCATTGACAAGGATATCTCCACCTGGCTTGCCACAGGTTGGCAGCTGTTCCTCACGGTGGCTTGCACTCCGCCTACCATGTGACTTGCTGCTGGGATCACGGTCTCCATTCTTGCTACCCAGAGTTGATGAGGGATTCTTACACTTGGTGACACACTGGCCCATGATGCTGGTGGCCTGGCCTCTAGAGCGGCCCTCTCTGGATTGGATGCCCTCGTTGCCACTGGCCCATGTGCCTCAACATGCCATCAGCCAGAGGAGCCAGCCAACCTAGAAGAAAATTAAAGACCAATCACCACCGAACAGGAAGACAGAGTACGCAAGCTCTCCTCCAGGAACTGCACAGTGCAACACCATTCTTGCAATGAGCCAACCATGAACTAGTGGAAATACCCCAAGTTCACCATCACCTTCCTCACAAGCCTATACCTTCACCTTGGAAATGCAGTGGCTAGGACACATATGGAGAACCAATAATGGAAATTCCTAAAATTCTTAAGGTAACATAGATCACAAAGAATTCATGTGCAGAATGCATCAGGAAGACTATGGGTTTGCCAGAAATATTCCAAAGGAAATTTGTCTTGCAAATTTGCCATCACATAAGAAAGTTATTTGAACCTGTGTTAACACCAAAGGTACAAATAAAAGGTTCATCTTCTAGTCTCTAATGTCAAAATTCTCAGATTTTCTTTTTAAGTAGGATGAACAGGGAGAAAGAGTGGTCACATCCCAAATAACTATATATAGTTTCATAATGCCCTAAAGATGAGGTAAAGAATGTGCAAGCCCTTTCTCCACCCTTACTCTATCCACCTATGGGCGCCATCCACCAGGACTGTATTCCATGCCAAGGGTCCCAGTCGCTGAGCTTCTTTTCTAAATACCCCTCTCAGAAAGGTAGAATGTAGAAGGAAAGTCAAGTTCACACTAAATGTGAATGCCCTAAAGGCTTAAATGCAGGCTTAGTCTTCTAAGAAGGTGTCTCCATTTTAAAAGAAGGGCTGATTTACCCAAATACAATCTCTAAATGATAGGATAACAGCTAGATGAAAAAGAAGTCTGCACTAATACATAACATCATAGTGATTTACTTATTTTTAACTAAAAAGTGTTTTATAGGAAGATTGCTAGAAATTTCTTGGCTAGGAAGGAGGTGATTTCTCTGGAGACACTTTATCTACTTAGACTCATTCTTACCTTCAACTAGGCTACTAGAAGATCCATCTAAAATTTAGTGCTTGTAAAATTTTGCTAACTAAAGAATCTGCCTGCAATGCAGGAGACCCCAGTTCAATTCCTGGCTCAGGAAGATCCCCTTGAGAAGGGACAGCCTACTTGCTCTGGTATTCTTGGGCTTCCCTGGTGGCTCAGACAGTAAAGAATCCATCTGTCTGAGCCACCAATGCAGGATACCTGGGTGCAATTTATGGGTTGGGAAGATCCCCTGGAGAAGAGCATGGCAAACCACTCCAGTATTCTTGCCTGGAGAATCCCCAAGGACAGAGGAGCCTGGCAAGCTACAGTCCATGGGGTTGCAAAGAGTTGGACACGACTGAGTGACTAAGCACAGCACAGCAGAGCATAATAATTGCAGCCTCTGAAATTATGTTAATAGAAACTTGGAAGTATAGCAGGGAAGTGGACCAAATCAATGTCAGACCCATGTCTCACCAGCTCTAGAGTCATGGACCTTCACAATCCAAATTCAAAGCTCTAATGAGACTGGCAGTAGGGTAAAAGGGTATTTTAATGGAAAGTTGAAGCTTTAAACTTTAGCTAAAGAACTTTACTTCCTCCAAATAGTACTTGCATAAAATCAGAGTTATTTTCAAAAGTAATTCTAAGGGTATGTTCTGAGTGTACAAGTTTAAAGTGAAGACCATAATCGTTCCTGTGTTAATTGGAATCACATTGTATCAGGGTGTGTCCCATTCTCCACCTTCAAAAAGAATAAATGACAGACATGACTATACATGCCCTTTATGGATTTGCAGTTTCACTTAGGTTTCAAAATCACACTGTAGCCCCTTCAGAAGGGTTTTGGTGTGGAAAATGACCGACCCAAGTAAGTTTTTTGAAGCCTTTTTATGCTTTTAGAGCATAGCTAGTAATTCATAGTGCAACTTATTAAAATTTTTAAAGGCAAGGGTGTTAATTCTTGGAAGACCAGAATACATGAGAAGCAACCTGTTCAAGCCAAATTATCCAAAATAAACAGCACTATACCACATGGACGTTCTGGTTTCCAGATCTGTGTTTCTAAGACTGAAATGCTGAAAGAAACAAAAGGCCCAAACTTACACAAATTCCACACGCTCACAGACTGGCAACTCTAATTCCCAGACATGCTGACTCACCAGATTTTGCTGCTCAGTTCTTGCTGCTGAGGAAAGCCCAGGTATCTGGCACGATAAGAAGATTTCCTGGTTTCTGACTGACTCACCTACCATAGGCCACTCACCTCTGCTCCCATTGGACAGATGTTATATTATACCAGCTTCCTCCAAATCCTGGTGCCAAGGCCTTCAAGTAGGGACAGAACAGATGGACCTACCAAAGAGGTTCTAATCCATTTACCCATTTACAAGCCCTCCACATGAGAGCATCTTTGATGACCTGACACAGCAGAACCAGCTGAAACCTGAAGGCATTTTACATACCCAAAAGATAAAAAGAAAAAAAGGAGTGGGAAATCAATTTAGACAGATGATTAGTCAGAAAGTGCCAGAAGGCTGGATCCCTTCCTTCCATTCCAGTCCTTTCCTTTGAAGCAAGTGATAGTCTCAAGCCAGTTACAGATCTGATGGTGAGTGTGGTCCCCTGATTACCTAATGGGCTCCCTGGGCTCCCTTCTTTACTGTCTACCTCTTTCTTTGGGAAACAGTTCTGCACCAAGAGATTTCTCAGGTTCAATCAGGGGCTCAGCCCTGTGTCACAGGATGGCCACACTTCAAGTGTTTTAAAGTTGCCTGCTTCCCTGAACACAGTAGCTGTTGGCTAATTCCTAGTAAGAGCATTTATACAAAGCACTTTATGGACAATAAAACTCATATATGCTTATGACAATTCCATTCAAAGATAGGAAAGTTGGGGTGCAAAGAAGATTACCCAGGATCACAAGAAGAACCTGATTATGTCTGACTTGAAAAACCCCTGATAGCTCAGCTGGTACAGAATTTGCCAGCAATGCAGGAGACCCCAGTTCAATTCCTGGGTCAAGAAGATCCACTGGAAAAGGGATAGCCTACCCACTCCAATACTCTTGGGCTTTCCTTGTGGCTCAGCTGGTCAAGAATTCATGCATAATGCAGGAGACCTGGGTTCGCCTGGGTTGGGAAGATCCCCTGCAGAAGGGAAAGGCTGGCCTGGAGAATTCCATGGACTTCTACTGTATAGTCCATGGGGTTGCAAACAAACACCACTGAGCCAACTTTCACTTTCAATTTAACCACTAAGCTAGACTGCTTAACACCTGTATCAGAAACCCCTTCATAGATCACAGCATGGTCTTGGTGAAGGGGCTTTGTAATGCAATGAAGCTATAAGCCATGCTGTGCAGGGCCACCCAAGACAGGCGGGTCATAGTGAAGTGTACTGACAAAATGTCATCCACTGGAGGAGGGAACGGCAAAACACAGGAGTATGCTTGCCATGAAAACCCCATGAGCAATATGCAAAAGCAAAACACATAATACTGGAAGATGAGCACCCCAGGTTGGAAGGTGTCCAATATACTATGGGGGAAGAAGAAAGGGCAATTATTAATACCTCCAGAAAGAATGAACTGGCTGAGCCAAACCGGAAACGACACTCAACTGTGGATGTGTCTGGTGGTATTGCATAGAAACCTGGAATGTTAGGTCCATGAATCAAGGAAATTGGACACGATCAATAGGAGATGGCAGGAGTGAATATCATTTTAGGAATCAGTGAACTAAAGTGGACAGAAATAGGTGAATTTAATTCGGGGAACCATTATATCTACTACTGTGGGCAAGAGTCCCTTAGAAGAAATAAGGTGGCCCTCACAGTCAACAAAACAGTGACCTCGGTTCCTTTCCAAAAAGAAATGGAGTAGCCCTCACAGTCAACAATACAGTGACCTCGGTTTCTTTCCAAGGCAAACCACTCAACATGACTTTGCCTCAACCAGTGATGCTGGAGAAGCTGAAGTTGACTATAAAGATCTACAAGACCTTGTAGAACTAACAGCAAAAACGATGTCCTTTTCGTCATGGGAAATGGAATGCAAAAGTTGGAAATCAAGAGAAACCTGCAGTAGCAAGCAAGTTTGGCCTTGAAGAACAAAATGAAGCAGGGCAAAGGCTAACAGAGTTTTGCCAAGAGAACACACTGGTCACAGCAAACACTCTTTTCCAACAACACAAGAGATGACTCTACACATGGACATCACCAAATGATCACTACTGAAATCAGATTGATTATATTCTTTGCAGCTGAAGATGGAGAAGCTCTATACAGTCAGCAAAAACAAGACTGGGAGCTGACTGTGGCTCAGATCATGACCTCCTTATTGCAAAATTTAATCTTAAATTGAAGAAAGTAAGGAAAACTACTAGACCATTCAGGTATGACCTAAATCAAATCCCTTATGATTATATGGTGAAGGTGATGAATAGGTTCAAGGGATTAGATCTGGCAGAGTGCATAAAGAACTATATATGGAGGTTTATAATAATGTACAGGAGGCAGTGACCAAAACCACCCCAAGGAAAAAGAAATGCAAGAAGGCAAAGAGGTTGTCTGAGGAGCTGAAAAGGGAAAAATATACCCAACTGAATGCAGAGTTCCAGAGAAAAGCAAGGAGAGATAAGAAGCCGTTCTGAAATGAAGTGTAAAGAAATAGAGGAAAACAACAGGATGGGAAAGATTCTCTAAAAAACAGAATTTCTCTTCCAAAAAAATCAGATAGTAGGGGAAACATTTCATCCAAGAATGGGAGTAAGGACGTAATAGAAGATATTAAGAGGTGGAAATACACAGAACTATACAAGAAAGGTCTTAATGACTCAGATAACCACAACGATAGGAGTGTAGTCACTTACCTAGAGCCAGACATCCTGGAATGTGAAGTCAAGTGGACCTTAGGAAGCATTACTAAGAACACAGCTAATGATGCTGCTGCTGCTGCTGCTGCGTCACTTCAGTCGTGTCCGATTCTGTGCAACCCCATAGATGGCAGCCCACCAGGCTCTGCCGTCCCTGGGATTCTCCAGGCAAGAACACTGGAGTGGGTTGCCATTTCCTTCTCCAATGCATGAAAGTGAAAAGTGAAAGTGAAGTCGCTCAGTCATGTCTGACTCTTCGCAACGCCATGGACTGCAGCCTACCAGGCTCCTCCATCCACAGGACAAAGCTTATGGAGGTGATGCAATTCCAGCAGACCTATGCAAAATCCTAAATGATGATGCTGTTAAAGTGCTACAGTCAATATGTCAGCAAATTTGGAAAACTCAGCAGTGTTCACAGGACTGGAAAAGGTCAGTTTTCATTCTAATCCCAAAAAAAGGCAATGCCAAAGAAATTTCAAACTATGGCACAATTGCATTCATTTCACATAGCAAGGTAAGGCTCAAAATTCTCCAAGCTAGGCTTCAGCAGTATGTGAACCGAGAGATTCCAGATGTACAAGCTGGCTTTAGAAAAGGCAGAGGACCCAGAGATCAAATTGTCAACATCTACTGGATCACAGGAAAAGTAAGGGAATTCAAAAAAAAATTTACTTCATTGATTGTGCTAAAGTCATTGACTGTGTGGATCACAACAAACTGGACAATTCTTAAAGAGATGGGAGTACCAGACCACCTTACCTGTCTCCTAACAAACATGCGCAAGTCGAGAAGCAACAGCTAGAACTGGACATGAACAATGAACTGGTTCCATATAGGGAAAGAAGTATGTCAAGGCTGTATACTGTCACGCTGCTTATTTAACTTATATGCAGAGTACATCATGCAAAATGCCAAAGTGAATGAATCACAAGCTGGAATCAAGATTTGTGGGAGAAATACCAACAACCTCAGATATGCAGATGATACCACCCTAATGGCAGAAAGTGAAAAGAAACTAAAGAGCTTCTTGATGAGGGTGAAAGAAGAGTGAAAAGGTTGGCTTAAAACTCAACATTCAAAAAACTAAGATCATGGCATCTAGTCACACCATTACATGGCAAATAGATGGGGAAAAAATGGAAACTGACAGATTTTATTTTAGTGGGCTCCAAAATCACTGTGGACAGTGACTGCAGCCATGAATTAAAAGACACTTGCTTCTTGGTTGGAAAGCTATGACAAACCTAGACAACATATTAAAAAGCAGAAACATCATTCTGCTGACAAGATCCATACAGTCAAAGTTATAGTTTTCTAGTAGTCATGTACAGATATGAGAACTGGACCATAAAGAAGGCTGAGTGCCAAAGAATTCATGCTTTTGAACTGTGCTGAAGAAGACTCTTAAGAATCCCCTGGACTGCAAGGAGGTCAAGCTAGTCAACCTAAAGGAAACCAACCCTGAATATTCATTGGATGGACTGAGGCTTAAGCTCCAATACATTGGCCACCTGATACAAAAGAGCTGAGTCACTGGAAAAGACCCTGCTGCTGGGATAGATTGAGAAGAGGAGGAAAAAGGGGCGGCAGAGGATGAGATGGTTAGACAGCATCACTGACTCAATGCACATAGATTTGAGCAAACTGTGGGAGACAGGGAAGGACAGAGGAGCCGGTCCATGGGATTGCAAAGAGTCGGACATGACTTAGGGACTAAACAACAACAACAACTGGAAAAAGAACAGCATATGGTCTGTGCCCAGAGCTAAGAATGCTGTCCTAGCCACTGCTCTCTCCCCAGCAAGCCATACCACCGTGAAGCAGGCAGGCAAGATGCCCTCAGGCTCAGCCTCACCAGAGGCTGGGGACTAGAATCCAGAGTCCTTAAACCTGTGATGTTTCAGGACCCCATCATGGCTAAAAGCTCTAGCTCTTTAAGTCCAACTCTGCTATCGGCTGTTTGACCCTGATCAAAAACCTGAATTTCATCAACCTGAAAAGCGGTACCTACTTCATAGAGCAGTTGTAAGGATTCAGTCAGGATACACTGATAAAGAGTACCTGGCACTATGACTTCCACAGAGGAAAGCTTTTATTAAAAGCCAAGTAGTATCTGCTTACCCTGATGGAAATCCCAGCTTGTTCCATGTGAACAATGGGTCTAGGCTTGCTTCCCCACGCCCAGACAGGACAGGATGCCTATGCTTGAGTCAGGCACATGCTAATGCTAATGCTAAGTCACTTCAGTCGTGTCCGACTCTGTGTGACCCCACAGACGGCAGCTCACCAGGCTCCCCCGTCCCTGGGATTCTCCAGGCAAGAACACTGGAGTGGGTTGCCATTTCCTTCTCCAATGCAGGAAACTGAAAAGTGAAAGTGAAGTCGCTTAGTCGTGTCCGACTTTTAGCGACCCCATGGACTGCAGCCTACCAGGCTCCTCCGTCCATGGGATTTTCCACGCAAGAGTACTGGAGTGGGGTGCCATTTCCTTCTCCATCATGCACACGAGTATCGCTCAAAAACAGTTTCTTGAACTACAGAACTAACCCTGCTCAAATGCACCACCAATCAGAAATACACAGGGGGTCAGATTCTCCATAGGATAAGACTTGTGAATAATCGTGAATAAAATCAAGCTGGCTATTTGCTGTGCCCTCTGGATATCTGAATTGCTGCTCACTTTCTGTCCCTAACTGCAGAACAATTATATCAAAGAAATTCTTGCACTGTTAAGAAAGTTCTAGGACCCACAACAGATTTTCCCACCTAGGGAACTGACAAAGGGACTGAGAACCCCCAAAGAATTTGACTTTGGAGACCAGTGGGATTTGATTACAGTACTTTAACAGGAATGGGGAGACTCTTGGAGGGCACAAACAAAAACTTGTGTACATTAAGAGCCAGGAGAAAAGAGTCTCCTGTGAAGGCATGGGTCAAGTTTGCCCTCAGTCAACTGGGAGGGAACAGCCCCACCCGTCAACAGAAAACTGGATTAAAGATTTACTTAGCATGGTCCCGCCCATCAGAATAAGACCCAGATTCCCCCATAGTCAGTCTTTCCCATGAGGAACCTTCTATAAGCCTCTTATCCTTATTTATCAGAGGGCAGACAGAATGAAAACCACAATCACAGAAAACTAACCAAACTGATCACCTGGACCACAGCCATCTCTAAACTCAATGAAACTATGAGCTATGCCGTGTAGAGCCACCCAAGATGGATGGGTCATGGTGGAGAGTTTTAACAAAACGTGGTCCACTGGAGAAGCGCATGGCAAACTACTTCATTATTCTTGCCTTGAGAACCCCATGAAAAGGCAGAAAGATGGACACTGAAAGATGAACTCCCCAGGTCAGTAGGTGCCCAATATGCTACTGGAGAAGAGTGGAGAAGTAACTCCAGAAAGAATGAAAAGACGAAGCCAAAGTGAAAACAGTATCCAGCTGTGGATGTGACTGGTGATAGAAGTCAAGTCCAATGCTGTAAAGAACAGTAATGCATAGGAACCTGGAATGTTAGGTCCATGAATCAAGGTAAATTGGAAGTGGTCAAACAGGAGATGGCAAGGGTTTGAACATCGACATTTCAGTAATCAGTGAATTAAAATGGACAGGAATGGGCAAATTTAATTCAAATGACCATTATATCTACTACTGTGGGCAAAAATCCCTTAGAAGAAATGGAGTAGCCCTCACAGTCAACAAGAGAGTCCGAAAGGCAGTACTTGGGTCCAATCTCAAAAACAGAATGACCTCGGTTCGTTTCCAAGGCAAACCATTCAATATCATAGTAATCCAAGTCTATTCCCCAACCACTAATGCCGAAGAAGCTAAAGTTAAACAGTTCTATGATGACTTACAAGAACTTCTAGAACTAACACCAGAAAAAGATGTCCTTTTCATCATAGGAGACTGGAATGAAAAAGTAGGAAGTCAGGATTTCCCTGGAGAAAGAAGCAAGTTTGGTCTTGGAGTACAAAACGAACCAGGGCAAAGGCTGATAAGAGTTTTGCCAGGAGAATGCATTGTTCTTAGCAAACACTTTCTTCCAACAACACAAGAGGTGACTCTACTCATTGACCATATGGTCAATACCAAAATCAGACTGATTATATTCTTTGCAGGCGAAGATGGAGAGCACTATACACTGAGCAAAAACAAGACCGGGAGCTGACTGTGGCTTAGATCATGAACTCCTTATTGCCAAATTCAGACTGAAATTGAAGAAAGTGGGGAAAACCACTAGACCATTCAGTTCAGTTCAATCGCTCAGTCATGTCTGACTCTTTGCGACCCCATGAATCGCAGCACGCCAGGCCTCCCTGTCCATCACCAACTCCCGGAGTTCACTCAGACTCAGGTCCATCAAATCAGTGATGCCATCTAACCATCTCATCCTCTGTCATCCCCTTCTCCTCCTGCCCCCAAACCGTCCCAGCATCAGAGTCTTTTCCAATGAGTCAACTCTTCACATGAGGTGGCCAAAGTATTGGGAGTTTCAGCTTTAGTATCATTCCTTCCAAAGAAATCCCAGGGTTGATCTCCTTCAGAATGGACTGTTTGGATCTCCTTGCAGTCCAAGGGACTCTCATGAGTCTTCTCCAACACCACAGTTCAAAAGCATCAATTCTTCGGCGCTCAGCTTTCTTCACAGTCCAACTCTCACATCCATACATGACCACAGGAAAAACCATAGCCTTGACTAGACAGACCTTTGTTAGCAAAGTAATGTCTCTGCTTTTGAATATGCTATCTAGGTTGGTCATAATTTTTCTTCCAAGGAGCAAGCGTCTTTTAATTTCATGGCTGCAATCACCATCTGCAGTGATTTTGGAACCCAAAAAAATAAAGTCTGACATTGTTTACCCATCTATTTCCCATGAAGTGATGGGACCAGATGCCATGATCTTCGTTTTCTGAATGTTGAGCTTTAAGCCAACTTTTTCACTCTCCTCTTTCACTTTCATCAAGAGGCTCTTTAGTTCCTCTTCACTTTCTGCCATAAGGGTGGTGTCATCTGCATATCTGAGGTTACTGATATTTCTCCAGGCAATCTTGATTCCAGCTTGTGCTTTATCTAGCCCAGCGTTTCTCACGATGTACTCTGCATATAAGTTAAATAAGCAGGGTGACAATATACAGCCTTGACGTACTCCATTTCCTATTTGGAACGAGGCTGTTGTTCCATGTCCAGTTCTAACTGTTGCTTCCTGACCTGCATACACATTTCTCAAGAGGCAGGTCAGGTGGTCTGGCATGCCTATCTCTTTCAGAATTTTCCAGTTTATTGTGATCCACACAGTCAAAGGCTTTGGCATAGTCAATAAAGCAGAAATAGATGTTTTTCTGGAACTCTCTTCCTTTTTCCATGATCCAGCGGATGTTGGCAATTTGGTACCTGGTTCCTCTGCCTTTTCTAAAACCAGCTTGAACATCTGGAAGTTCACAGTTCACATATTGCTGAAGCCTTGCTTGCAGAATTTTGAGCATTACTTTACTAGCATGTGACATGAGTGCAATTGTGCAGTAGTTTGAGCATTCTTTGGCATTGCCTTTCTTTGGGATTGGAATGGAAACTGACCTTTTCCAGTCCTGTGGTCACTGCTGAGTTTTCCAAATTTGCTGGCATATTGAGTACAGCACTTTCACAGCATCAGCTTTCAGGATTTGAAATAGCTCAACTGGAATTCCATCACCTCCACTAGCTTTGTTCATAGTGATGCTTTCTCAGGCACACTTGACTTCACATTCCAGGATGTCTGGCTCTAGATGAGTGATAACACCATCGTGATTATCTGGGTCATGAAGATCTTTTTTGTATAGTTCTTCTGTGTATTCTTGCCACCTCTTCTTAATATCTTCTGCTTCTGTTAGGTCCATACCATTTCGTGTCCTGTATCGAGCCCATCTTTGCATGAAATGTTCCCTTGGTATCTCTAATTTTCTTGAAGAGATCTCTAGTCTTTCCCATTTTGTTGTTTTCCTCTATGTCTTTGCATTGATCACTGAGGAAGGCTTTCTTATCTCTTCTTGCTATTCTCTGTAACTCTCTATTCAGATGCTTATATCTTTCCTTTTCTCCTTTGCTTTTTCACTTCTCTTCACAGCTATTTGTAAGGTCTCCCCAGACAGCCATTTTGCTTTTTTGCATTTCTTTTCCATGGGGATGGTCTTGATCCCTGTCTCCTGTACAATGTCACCAACCTCCGTCCATAGTTCATCAGGCACTTTATCTATCAGATCTAGGCCCTTAAATCTATTTCTCACTTCCACTGTATAATCATAAGGGATTTGATTTAGGTCATACCTGAATGGTCTAGTGGTTTTCCCTACTTTCTTCAATTTCAGTCTGAATTTGGCAATAAGGAGTTCATGATCTGAGCCACAGTCAGCTCCTGGTCTTGTTTTTGTTGACTGTATAGAGCTTCTCAATCTTTGGCTGCAAAGAATATAATCATTCTGATTTCGGTGTTGACGAGCTGGTCATGTCCATGTGTAGAGTTTTCTCTTGTGTTGTTGGAAGAGTGTGTTTGCTATGACCAGTGCATTTTCTTGGCAAAACTCTATTAGTCTTTGCCCTGCTTCATTCCGTATTCCAAGGCCAAATCTGCCTGTTACTCCAGGTGCTTCTTGACTTCCTACTTTTGCATTCCAGCCCCCTATAATGAAAAGGACATCTTTTTGGGGTGTTAGTTCTAAAAGGTCTTCTAGGTCTTCATAGAACCGTTCAACTCCAGCTTCTTCAGCGTTATTGGTTGTGGCATAGACTTGGATTACTGTGATATTAAATGGTTTGCCTTGGAAACGAAAAAAGATTATTCTGTCGTTTTTGAGATTGCATCCAAGGACTGCATTTTGAACTCTTTTGTTGACCATGATGGCTACTCCATTTCTTCTGAGGGATTCCTGCCCGCAGTAGTAGATATAATGGTCATCTGAGTTAAATTCACCCATTCCAGTCCATTTTAGTTCGCTGATTTCTAGAATGTCGATGTTCACTCTTGCCATCTCTTGTTTGACCACTTCCAATTTGCCTTGATTCATGGACTTGACATTCCAGGTTCCTATGCAATATTGCTCTTTACAGCATTGGACCTTGCTTCTATCACCAGTCACATCCATAACTGGGTATTGTTTTTGTTTTGGCTCCATCCCTTCATTCTTTCTGGAGCTATTTCTCCACTGATCTTCAGTAGCATATTGGGCACCTACCGACCTGGGGAGTTCCTCTTTCAGTGCCCTATCATTTTGCCTTTTCATACTGTTCATGGGGTTCTCAAGGCAAGAAAACGGAAGTGGTTTGCCATTCCCTTCTCCAGTGGACCACATTCTGACAGACCATTCAGGTATGACCTAAATCAAATCCCTTATCAAATACAGTGGAAGTGAGAAATAGATTTAAGGCACTAGATCTGATAAGAGTGCCTGATGAACTATGGACGGAGGTTCGTGACATATTACAGGAGACAGGAATCAAGATCATCCCCAAGAAAAAGAAATGTAAAAAGGCAAAATGGCTGTCTGAGGAGGCCTTACAAATAGCTGAGAAAAGAAGAGAAGTGAAAGGCAAAGGAGAAAAGGAAAGAGATACCCATCTGAATACAGAGTTCCAAAGAATAGCAAGGAGAGATAAGAAAGCCTTCCTCAGTGATCAATGCAAACAAATAAAGGAAAACAATAAAATGGGAAAGACTAGAAATCTCTTCAAGAAAATTAGAGATACCAAGGGAACATTTCATGCAAAGATGGGCACAATAAAGGACAGAATAGTATGGACCTAACAGAGGCAGAAGATACTAAAAAAAAAAAAAGTGGCAAGAATACACAGAAGAACTATACAAAAAAGATCTTAATGACCCAGATAACCACGATGATGTGATCACTCACCTAGAGCCAGACATCCTGGAATGTGAAGTCAAGTGAGCCTTAGGAAGCATCACTATGAACAAAGCGAGTGGAGGTGATGGAGTTGCAGCTGAGCTATTTCAAGTCCTAAAAGATGATGCTGTCAAAGTGCTGCACTCAATATGCCAGCACATTTGGAAAACTCAGCAGTGGCCACAGAACTAGAAAAGGTCAGTTTTCATTCCAGTCCCAAAGAATGTTCAAACTACTGCACAATTGTACTCATCTAACACACCAGCAAAGTAATACTCAAAATTCTCTAAGCTAGGCTTCAACAGTATGTGAACTGTGAAGTTCCAGATGTTCAACCTGGATTTAGAAAATGCAGAGGAACCAGACATCAAATTGCCAATGTCCGTTGGGTCATCAAAAAAGCAAGAGAGTTCCAGAAAAACATCTACTTGTGCTTTATTGACTACACCAAACCCTTTGACTGTGTGCATCACAACAACCTGTGGAAAATTCTGAAAGAGATGGGAATACCAGACCACCTTACTTGCCTCCTGAGAAATCTGTATGCAGGTCAGGAAGCAACAGTTAGAACTGGACATGGAACAACAGACTGGTTCCAAATTGGGAAAGGAGTACATCAATGCTGTATATTGTCATCCTGCTCATTTAACTTATATGCAGAGAACGTCATGAGAAATGCAGGGCTGGAAGAAGCACAAGCTGGAATCAAGATTGCCAGGAGAAATATCAATAACCTCAGATATGCAGATGACATCACCCTTATGGCATAAAGTGAAGAGGAACTGAAGATCCTCTTGATGAAAGTGAAAGAAGAGAGTGAAAAAGCTCGTTTAAAACTCAATATTCAAAAAACTAAGATCATGGCATCTGGTCCCATCACTTCATGGGAAATAGATGGGGAAACAATGGAAATAGTGACAGACTTTATTTTCTTGGGTTCCAAAAGTCACTGTGGATGGTGACTGCAGCCATGAAATTAAAAGACACTTGATCCTTGGAAGGAAAGCTATGATCAACCTAGACAGCATATTAAAAAGCACAGACATTACTTTGTCAACAAACGTCTGTCTAGTCAAAGCTATGGTTTCTCCAGTAGTCACGTATGAATGTGAGAGGTGGACCATAAAGAAAGCTGAGTGCCGAAGAACTGATGCTTTTGAACAGTGGTGTTGGGAGAAGACTCTTGAGAGTCCCTTGGACTACAAGAAGATCAAACCGGTCAATCCTAAAGGAAATCATTCCTGAATATTCATTGGAAGGAGTAATGCTCAAGCTGAAGCTCCAGTACTTTGGCCACCTTATGCAAAGAACTGACTTACTGGAAAAGACCTTTTTGTTGGGAAAGATTGAAGGCAGGAGGAGAAGGGGACAACAGAGGATGAGATGGTTGGATGAAGTCATTGATTAGATGGACATGAATTTGAGCAAGATCTGGCAGTCGGTGAGGGACAGAGAAGCCTGGCATGCTGCAGTCCATGGGGTCACAAAAAGTCAAGTGCTCTTGAGTGACTGAAATGAAGTAAATTCTTTCCCTAATCTGGGGCAATCTTCCAGTCAGTTCCAAACTTCACTCCCTTTCCACTAGGTTCCAGGTGTGTAGATCTGGAGAAAACCAGGATTTCTAACTTGGTACTGATTTACACTCATTTAATGGAACTACCTTCCCAGTGGTCCTCCTGCTATCCCTCTGAAATGGATAGCCTCAGCACAATCTGGGCTCCCCAGAACCAAATTTCATTACTAACAGAATATCATCATTAATTAATCCCACTTTTCATTGTCAGTACATTGTAAGAGCTACACTGAAGTGTAACTCTAGGAAGTAATTACTGCCATTTCATAGGAAAATAAATTTAAGTACACAGAGGTCAAGCAGCTATCTAGAAAAGGAGAAACTGGAGCAGAGTAATTAACAGGATGAGCTCCACAAGCAGAGGAACCTGTATCTGAATCATGGCGATCCACCAAGTTTGTGACCATCAGCATATAACTTTAAAATGGGACAGCTGTACCTCATGGACTGGTGGATAGAGGAAATGAGATATCCCATGTAAAATGCTCTGCCCTAATACCGGGCTCATAAAAAGTATTCGGTAAGTGTTAGCCTTTATTGTAATTGTTATTATCAGAAAGTTGGTGAGAGGATCAAGCTCCTCTTTTCCTAGAAAAGTGCTCTTGTCAGCAGCCAGGCCAGGTCTCCTGGGGCAGTTCAGGAATGCTGATGCCCCAAATGCCTACAGTAGCTCTCCTGTTCTTGCAGTAAGTGACTCTGGTCTCCTGTTTCAGCTAAAGTGGCATACACGAGTGAAATGGAGTGACAGACAAGAAGGGGTGGGAAGAAAGGAAAGGCACGAAGAAGAATAAAGGGAGAAAAAAAGCTACAAACCAGGAAACGTATTTCTAGGCATAGCTTTGGGGGGTTACTTGAAAGATCAAAGCCAGTAACTGCTTAGTTTATGTTGGACCAAGATAAGCCTCCAGCTTTTCTCCTCCAATCTCAGCTCTAACTGCTTCTGCCTTTCTCTCTCCCTCCTTCTCTGCATCAGCTTCCAGCCTCCCTCCTCTCCTGTAGCAGACCCAGCTGCTATTCCTGGGGATGGGCTTGGTTGCTTGCTTGGCCCCAGGTCTGGAGCTGGCACTGCTGGGCTAAGGGCAGTCCCAGAGATCATGGTCCCAGTGAATGCTCTGGCTCCAGACAGCCAGAGAAGGGAGATCAGGAAAGTGTTTCTAATTCTTGCTATGCTAAGTCACTTCAGTAGTGTCCGACTCTGTGCGACCCCATAGACGTTAGCCCACCAGGCTCCCCTGTCCCTGGAATTCTCCAGGCAAGAACACTGGAGTGAGCGGCCATTTCCTTCTCCAATGCATGAAAGTGAAAAGTGAAAGTGAAGTTGCTCAGTCGTGTCTGACTCTTAGCGACCCCATGGATTGCAGCCTAACAGGCTCCTCCATCCATGGGATTTTCTAAGCAAGAGTACTGGAGTGGGGTGCCATTGCCTTCTCCGTTCTAATTCTTAGGCAGCTCCATGAAGTGACAATCAGGCAAGTCCTTATTTTCTAGGACTTACAGTCTGCCTTTGAAACAGAATCACCCCTTATGGACAGAAAGACCATGAAGGGCTAAATCACACAAAGACGAATGGAGACAGGAAAGGAGAGAGGAGTATGAACCAGTGTTATGGAAAGGAAGGTGGAGGGACTGATGAAGATGAATTGGTATTTGTTATATGCTTCATATACATCATCATCTTCAAACTTCACAACAACCTACGATGTCAGGGGTCTTACAGATTAGGAACCTGAGGTTTCTTAACCACTAAGCAATGGGACTAGGAAATAAAATCAGTTTGTCAGCCTCCAAAATCTACTCAGTTTCACAGAGATGATGAGTCTTGTTCTGGTCCTTCGGTGACTGGGAGCATAAAGTGGAAAGGAAAGAGGCAAACGGTCAATCTGGTTGGTCCAGGTTGAGAGAGGATTTTAAAATGTTTATTAATAGCAATAATCTTTTAAGTCCATTGCATGTAATGAGGAGACTGACATGAATTATCACTTTTAACCAACTATAACTCTATGAGCAAGAAAATATAATCTTCACTTTACAGGGGGATAAACTGAACAAAGTTTAAGGGATTTGGCCTGAGGTCACACAGCCAATCTATAAAGGTAAGGGATTCAAAGCCAGGAGTCTGATTCTAAATTCATCATATTACATCACTGGTCTCACTACTTAATGTTCTTCGCTATGCTGTTCCAGGTGGCACAGTGGTAAAGAATCTGCCTGCCAATGCAGCAGACACAAGACACAGGTTCAGTACCTGGGTCGAGAAGATCCCCTGGAGTAAGAAATGGCAATCCACTCGAGTATGCTTGCCTGGAAAATTTCATGAACAGAAGAGACTGGCAGGCTACAGTTCATGGTCGCAAAGAGTCAGACACAACTGAGCAACTGAACATACACACTGCTGCTGCTAAGTCGCTTCACTCGTGTCCGACTCTGTGTGACCCCTTAGATGGCAGCCCACCAGGCTCCGCCATCCCTGGGATTCTCCAGGCAAGAACACTGGAGTGGGTTGCCATTTCCTTCTCCAATGCATGAAAGTGAAAGGTGAAAGTGAAGTCGCTCAGTCGGGTCCTACTCTTAGCGACCCCATGGACTGCAGCCTACCAGGCTCCTCCATCCATGGGATTTTCCAAGCAAGAGTACTGGAGTGGGGTGCCATTGCCTTCTCCAGAGCATACACACATGCCAGGATATACTCTTCCCCTAAGGAGACGATGATGGCCCAAGAAGAAAAAATACATTATCAATACGTGATTGTATTCCAGAGGTACTGAGTCAGTAGGATCAGAGTAAAGTCTCAGGAAGCCTTCAGTTATGGTCTGGGATATCCCTAAGTGATGTATGCCCTTGAACAAGTCTCTTAACCTCTCTGAGTTTCCATGTTCCCAACATTAAAATCCTTTGAAGTCTAACATTCTGGGACAACCTTTATTTTTTGACATGCAAAGAGGCTGAAGTTCTAAATTTGCAAGCCTTCTGAGGACAGGGCTTTCGCCTCCTCAGTGAACAGCTTTCATACTTCTTGCCCAAGCCTACTAGAACCAAAGGAAAATGGGAAAGTCAGTCTATTCCAATCTGAACAAGAGGTGAAAGGTGACACTGTTTTTGCACCCTTCCCTCTCTTAATCATCTTAGTGTGATCTCTGCAGGCTAAGACAAAGGCCCTGACATATAACATATGGGCTTCCCAGGTGGCATTAGTGGTAAAGAAACCGCCTGCCAATGCAGGAGATGCAAGAGACATGGGTTCAACCCCTGAGTGTGGAAGATCCCCTAGAATAGGAAATGGCACCCCACTCCAGCATTCTTGTCTGGAAAATTCCATGGGTAGAGGAGCCTGGCAAGCTAGTCTAAGGGGTCACAAAGAGTCAAACACAAGACTAAGAATAAGCACAGGTGATACGGAAAATAGAGCAAGCTGGCTCATTGTTGTACCTGGTTGGGAGCTTAAAAAAAAATGAGGAGGCAAATGCTGGTACCAAAAGCCAATGTCAGCAAGGCACCTGAGGTCTACTCTGATGACTTCTTTGAAAGAAGGAAATGATCCAGTCCACCTCTCCCATTTGTTCCCACCTAGAGTCTATGGCAACCCACTCCAGTACTCTTGCCTGGAAAATCCCATGGACAGAGGAGCCTGGTGGGCTGCAGTCCATGGGGTCATGAAGAGTCTGATGCTTACTGAGCGGCTTCACTTTCACTTTTCACTTTCACGCATTGGAGAAGGAAATGGCAACCCACTCCAGTGTTCTTGCCTGGAGAATCCCAAGGACGGGGGAGCCTGGTGGGCTGCTGTCTCTGGTGTCGCACAGAGTCCGATACGAGTGAAGCAACTTAGCACCAGCACCAGAGTCTATTCAGAAGCAAGACGCCACTAGCAAACGTTAGTGCTTTTACATATTACAGCAGTAAGAAACCCATCTTTCCAACTTTCATCCAAACCATTTGTATAGCTAATTGGGCACATGTTTTTACTTCTTACCATATATGCCAGACACCCAGCTGCCAGGGGCTGAAGCAGCTATAGTGGCAAAAGCCATGCCCCTGAGGAGTCTCAAAGCAAGACCACAAGAGTCTCTTGATGCCAACTGGCAGATGTAGATGCTGAATGACCTGAGAAACAGTCGGGAAATGGGTAGTATCCATTTCTAAACTACCTCTTAGAAAGTAAACTTGCAAAAATAACAAACAAGGAGGAAAGACTGGAGGGAGTACTTTAAAATCCAAGGTCTTCTGCTTTCTGTCATTTGGAACTTACAAGATCACCTTTGGAGATTAGGTTTTACCTAGAGCTACTTGGGAGAAAAAGCTGTTCCCTCTGCCAAAGCAAATGAGGCGTGTCTGCTATTTTCATGCTTTTAAGACTTTTTGTCCTAAAATGTACTGCAAGCAGCAAGCTAAGACAGCAGTTCCAGTTAGGGATGGGTAGGAACACATGACTTTCTAAATCCACCAATCTCAAAACTACAAAAAGAAGAGGAGGATGGGGGAAAACAGGGAGGAAGGAAGGGAAGATAAATTTTTTTAAAAAGAAAATAAACCAATTGGTTATATTTCTGTAAAATAATCTTAGGTCACAGGACTAAGACCAGTTAGCTTTGTACAAAATAATTTCTCCTTCTTTTTGAAGGATTCTTATGTTCCTTACCTTGCATACTTCAAATATATTGAGAATATATATGCAACTGAGGTCTGAGGACTGAGGCCACTGTGGGCTGGCCAGAACAAATACTACTTGCCAAATTCAACAAAGTCAATACATACATATTATAAAGTTCCCAAATACCAAAGAATCAAGCATTTTTGGTCTCTGGGTTCCAGAGCTGCTACATATTTAATCCCACATGACTCAAAATAACCAAAAAAGAGCTGAATTATTTTAGTGACCCACACTTGGAATATTTTTGCTGTCACTATTGATCTGGACAAGTCTGACTGTACACTCATGTGCAAAGTGGACATCATAAGGGGCATCAGATTTCTAAGCTGGTTACTCTCTGTGTTTCTGCACCAGCTTTTTCATTAGCTAAATTTACTGTTTACAAACAGAGGGCCGTCTTGGGTTTATGTTCCATCAGTTCAGTTCAGTCGCTCAGTAGTGGCCCCATGGACTTTGTGGCCCCATGGACTACAGCACTCCAGACATCCCTGTCCATCACCGACACCCGGAGCTTACTCAAACTCATGTCCATCGAGTCAGTGATGCCATACAACCATCGCATCCTTTGTCATTTTCTTCTCCTCCCACCTTCAATCTTTCCCGGCATCAGGGTCTTTTCTAATGAGTCAGTTCTTCACATCAGGTGGCCAAAGTATTGGAGTTTCAGCTTCAGCATCAGTCCTTCCAATGAATATTCGGGACTGACTTCCTTTAGGATAGACAGGTTGGATCTCCTTGCAGTCCAAGAGACTCTCAAGAGTCTTCTCCAACACCACAGTTCAAAAGCATCAATTCTTCAGCTTTCCTTACAGTACAACTCTCACATCCATACACAACTACTGGAAAAACTGTAGCTTTGACTAGACAGACCTTTGTTGACAAAGTAATGTTTGTCTTTTTAATATGCTGTCTAGGTTGATCATAGCTTTCCTTCCAAGGAGCAAGCATCTTTTAATTTCATGGCTGCAGTTACCATCTGCAGTGATTTTGGAGCTCAAAGAAATAAAGTCTGTCACTGTTTCCATTGTTTCCCCATCTATTTGCCATGAAATGATGGGACCGGATGCCATGATCTTAGTGTTCTGAATGTTGAGCTTTAAGCCAACTTTTTCACTCTCCTCTTTCACTTTCATCAGAGGCTCTTAGTTCTTTTTCGCTTTCTGCCATAAGGGTGGTGTCATCTGCATATCTGAGGTTATTGAAATTTCTCCTGGCAGTCTTGATTCCAGCTTGTGCTTCATCCAGCCCCGCATTTCACATGATGTACTCTGCATATAAGTTAATAAGCAGGGTGAAAATATGTAGCCTTGACATACTCCTTTCCCAATTTGGAACCAGCCTGTTGTTCCATGTCCAGTTCTAACTGTTGCTTCTTGACCTGATGTTGCTCCATGGTACCATGATAAAAATAGCCTGACCGCTATACTCTTTAACTCTGGTTTTAGCTTGCAGCTCATCCTCAGAATACAGGCCTCATTAGGTCAAACTGAAAGTAAAACCACTGGTTAGGCACCAACTGCCTGCTTCCAATTAGCATATGGTATGAGCTATCCCAGACATCTACCAGATTATTTACATTTACTAGATAATCATTCCTCAAACACCCAATCACCACATCAACTGTTCACTTTTCAGTCACCTATAGAATTCAGTAGTTACTGACGAAAAATAGTTAACTGGAGTTGAGATATGGTCTTTATATCTAAGAAAGGCAAGAAAGGAAACTATGAAACGAGTCAAAAGATGAGAAAGGAATCCAATATAAAGATGATAAATGACTGCATGCAACTATCTTCTTAGAGGGGCACCTGAATGACCACACATGTACAGATGTAGTTTCTAAAGCCACATTTCTTCTAAACAGCTCTCATGTTCATCACATGGTAACAAATGTGATGTCTGCTAACATTTAAATGTTTGCTAATTCTTAAAAAAAAAAATCCAAATTCATTAAGGCCACATTTATCATTTTGCCCCAGAGATCCATGATGGAAGCTGATTGCTAAAGCTTAGTAGATAAGAAAAGGAAGAGGGACAGAAAAAAGATCTGTATAATAAAAGAATATCTTTTTTCAATTACATCAGTAAGCTGGTTAGAGAAGTAAGACCACTAAGGCTTTATTTCCCACTGCAAAATTCAAAACCATTACACAGTTATTCTGTAAAGTTTAGAAAATATGGAGTACCATAAAGAGAAAAAGTCCCCTAGTACCCCACCATCTGCCGCTTCCCAGGTGGCTCAGTGGTAAAGAATCCTCCTGCCAATGTAAGAGATTCTGGTTCGACCCATCTTGGGAAGATCTCCTGGAAAAAGAAATGGCAACCCACTCCAGTATTCTTGCCTGGGAAATCCCATGGACAGAGAAGCCTGGGAGGCTACAGTTCATGGGGGTCCCAAAAGAGTTGAACACAACTTACCGACACAATCCCTTCACCTAAATTAGTATTTTGGAATATATCCTTTCAGTGGTCTATATAAGCATATAGGTGGCACACATAAATAAATAAATGCATGTTAACAGTACACATATCCAACCTTTAAACAAAACTGAGTCATAATGTACATTCTATTTTGCAAACTGTTTTGAAAACACTTTTTCATATAAATCTTCCCTCATCAAATGCTTTAAAAGAGCTGAAAATTAATGGCCGTACTACCAAGACTGTGGCAGTATTACCACTGACACACCAGCTATTTCACATAACCCATAAACTATTTATTGCCTATGACTTCAATCTGTCAAACAAAAATTTGGTGCTACACTACAGAAGGGTTGCAGAAAGGTTGACTCTCTGTTAAAACATATTTAATTGCCAGATATGTCTTTCATTGACAGTTTGACAGTTTAAACTCTAATGGTGGGACATTGAGTTTGCTTCCAACAGTTCACTATTATAAACAATATTGGGATAATAAACAGAATATGCAGCTAAAATTCAGCTCCTGAGAATAAACTCCCAGAAGTGGAACAACAGATCAAAGACTATGCAAAAACATATTATAAGTGTATGTGTGTGTGTATGAAAAGTGAAAGTATTAGTCACTCAGTATCTGCCTCTTTGCAACCCCATGGACTACAGCCCAAGTGCCTCTGTCCACGGAGTTCTCCAGGCAAGAATACTGGAGTGGGTTGCCATGCCCTTCTCCAGGGGATCTTCCTGACCCAGGGATTGAACCTGGTTCTCTGGTACTGTAGAAAGGGTCTTTATCAGCTGAGTCACCACATAAAATCAATCTGAATTCAAAAAAAGTAGTGTCAGCTTATACAATGGGACTGTACTAGGAGTGTGTATTTCTCCCAACATCACCTGGTAATATGTCAACTAATTCAATTTCTTAAAAAAAAAAACAAAACCCAACTCCTTACTTTTAAAAAGTACTTTTAGACATTATATTTTAGGAAAAATATCAAACTGCCAGAGGAGGATGGAAAACATGAGAGACCATTTACTTCATTATAAATTGCATCAAAAGATTGACAAATCCAACAATTTTAGCTCCAAGGATTTCAAGACAGTACTGTTAAATGATGGGGGTGGCGTGCAGAGCAGGGGACAGAAAGAGATTAATCATGTTTCAATAGTATCTAAATTCCAGATTTATTCTTTCAAAAGAAAATGAACCTTTCCCCATGTCCCATACACACACAAAAAAGATAAAGACCATCTAATGAATAACAGTCTAAAGATAGTAATAGATCTAATGAATAATAGTCCCCTTATCATACGTTGAAACTCCAAAACTTTGGCCACCTCATGCAAAGAGTTGACTCACTGGAAAAGACCCTAATGCTGGGAAGGATTGGGGGCAGGAGGAGAAGGGGACGACAGAGGATGAGATGGCTGGATGGCATCACAGACTTGATGGACATGGGTTTGGGTGGACTCCGGGAGTTGGTGATGGACAGGGAGACCTGGGGTGCTGCAATTCACAGGGTCGCCAAGAGTCAGACACAACTGAGCGACTGAACTGAACTGAACAGAACTATCCTAAGTTTAGCATTGGGGGTAGAAGGGCCTGACCTATATATTCAGGTTCAACCCATGCAGTTGAACCTGAGTGAATCACATGTCCAGGGAGCAAGAATTTCATTCAAATGGAACTATGGTGTACTTAAAATGGTTAATAGTCTGGATTCAGACCACAGACTTAATATATGGCCTTTTAGCTTCAGACTGGATCAAAGGCTTGCAGCAGAGACTCATCTGCTCCCCCAGCATCCAGGTTCTTCATCAGTTGGTCACTCATTTTCTTCACTAGAAAGATCCAACTCCCTCACTCTTAGTCATTCATGTTGGGTAAGTTCACATAATGAACTATGTGACTCAAGCCCACCAAAGTCTCCATATGCCCTTGGCTTTCAACAACTGGGTCAGGAATATGCAGGAGACCTAAGTCAGACAAAGTGAATCTTAGCACTAAAAGCAAGGAAGGTTGGAGCTGCTTTGGTCTTCTTATCAGGAAGAAAGAGCACCAAAGAAAATAATAATGCCTATCCAAGGGTCACTGTGAGGGTTAAACTATCTCTTCTTATCAGATGGGTCTCAATTTAAATGTGTGTAAGACAGAAGAATAAAACCAGTGCCAAGAGACAAAATCAGTTTTTTAAAGGCATTATTTGAGTACAGAATCCAACTGTACCTAAAGTCAGATCAAAGCCTGAACCTCACAGTTGTATGAGCCAGTTAATTCTCCTTTAGCATAAGCCAGATGTCAGTTTTCCTGTCACAACAGAAACAGTCCCGACCAAGACCAACTATGTCACTCAGATCTACTTACAGAGCAAAGAAACAGAAGACCTGATACCATGGTCAGAGACCAACTTAGCAGGCCACAGTTTCAACCAAATATATCAAGAGACTTCTTAGCTGAACACTAGGACCAATGATCCCAAACTTGAGCAAATTGTAAAATCTCATGACAACTGGGTGGACCATGAGGATGCTATTTGAAAGATGATATGACTAAGAGAAAAAGAATCTTTCTTGTAATTCTTACCATCTTAAGCATCCTTCAAACAAAAGTACCACAGAGCACTTTCAGCTGCTTTATCCTACTGTGTATGCTTGTGTCATCTTCACGTTTCCAAGGAAGAACCTCCTCCCAGCACTCAGACACCACGTGAATGACTGCAAAGTAAAAACTCCTGTAAGTCTTCCCCTATGCAATAATATGATCAATCTTCTGACTAACATAGGCTACTGGATCTAAACCACATCCTATGAAACTGAAAGACCAGACCTGACCAGAACTTTGCTACTCTCTTGGTTTCAATTACTATTACGGAAACAATTTCTCTTTGGTGTCAAGTACTAAAAAGTCTATTTAGAAAGTATTCAGGTTTTGAAGACAGTGATAGGAAATGCTCACGTTAGTGTGTCTTTATTGGAAATATATTCCCTGTAGGTTGAAACCTGAGGCCCCAGTGTTTGGACCTTTTTTTCCTTTTTTTTTGGTCAAGTTACTTATTTCACAAATGTGCACTCATATGGCATGAGACCAAAGGGTACATTAATGAGGGGAAAGATAAGCAGATAATTAAATTAAAAATATAGGGGACTGGAATGCAAAAGCAGGAAGTCAAGAGATCCCTGGAGTAACAGGCAAGTTTGTTCTTGGAGTACAAAATGAAGCAGGGCAAAGGCTAACAGAGTTTTGCTAGAGAAGGCACCAGTCATGGCAAACACCCTCTTCCAACAACACAAGAGACAATTTTACACATGGACATCACCAGATGGTCAATATCGAAATCAGATTGATTATATTTTTTGCAGCCAAAGATGGAGAAGCTCTATACACTCAGCAAAAACAAGACCAGGAGCTGACTGTGGCTCAGATCAAGAACTCCTTACTGCCAAATTCAGACTTGAAGAAAGTAGGGAAAACCACTAGGCCATTCAGGTATGACCTAAATCAAATCCCTTATGATTATACAGTGGAAGTGACAAATATATTCAAGGGATTAGATCTGATAGACATACTGCCCATAGAACTATGGACAGAAAGGTTTGTGACACTGTTCAGGAGGCAGTGATCAAGACCATCCCCTAGAAGAAATGCAAAAAGGCAAAATGGTTGTCTGAAGAGGCCTTACAAATAGCTGAGAAAAGAAGAGAAGAGAAAGGCAAAGGAGAAAAGTGAACAATGCAAAGAAATAGAGGAAAGCAACAGGATGGGAAAGACTAGAGATCTCTTCAAGAAAACCAGAGATACCAAGGGAACGTTTCATGCAAAAATGGACACAATAAAGGACAGAAATGGTATGGCCCTAACAGAAGCAGAAGATATTAAGAAGCGGTGGCAAGAATACACAGAAGAACTGTACAGAAAAGATCTTCATGACCCAGATAACCATGCTAATGTGATCACTAACCTAGAGCCAGACATCCTCGAGTGCGAAGTCAAGGGGGCCTTAGAAAGCATCACTATGAACAAAGTGAGTGGAGGTGATGGAATTCCAGTTGAGCTATTTCAAATCCTAAAAGATGATGCTGTGAAAGTGCTGCACTCAATATGCAAGCAAATTTGGGAAACTCAATCGTGACTACAGGACTGTAAAAGATCAGTATTCATTCCAATTCCAAAGAAGTACAATGCCAAAGAATGTTCACACTACTGCATGACTGCATTCATTCCATATGCTAGTAAGGTAATGCTCAAAATTCTCCAAGTGAGGCTTCAGCAGTACATGAACCAAGAATTTCCAGATGTACAAGTTGGATTTAGAAAAGGCAGAGGACCCAGAGATCGAATTTTCAAAATCTGTTGAATCATGGAAAAAGCAAGAGAATTCCAGAAAAAACATCTAATTCTGCTTCACTGACTATGCTGAAGTCCTTGACTATGGATCACAACAAACTATGGAAAATTCTTCAAGAGATGGGAATAACAGACCACCTTACCTACTTCCTGAGAAACCTGTATGCAGTCCAAGAATGGACTGGTTCCAAATTGGGAAAGGAGTACATCAAAGTTGCATATTGTCACCAGGCTTATTTAACATATATGCAGAGTACATCATGAGATGTACTTGTGCTGGATGAAGCACAAGCTGGAATCAAGATTGCCAGGATAAGTATCAATAACCCCAGGTATGTAGATGACACTACCCTTATGGCAGAAAGCCAAGACAAACTGAAGAGCCTCTGATGAAAGTGAAAGAGGAGAGTGAAAAAGCTAGCTTAAAACCCAAAATTCAAAAAACTAAGATCTGGCGTCTTGCCCCATCACTTCATGGCAAATAGATGGGGAAACAACAAAAACAGTGACAGACTTTATTTTCTTGGGCTCCAAAATCACTGAGAAAGGTGACTGCAGCCATAAAATTAAAAGACACTTGCTCCTTGGAAGAAAAGCTATGACAAACCTAGACAGCATACTAAAAACCACAGACATTACTTGGCTGACAAAGGTCTGTCTAGTCAAAGCTGTGGTTTTTCCAGTTGCCATGTACGGATGTGAGAGTTGGATAAAAGGCTGAGTGCCAAAGAATTAATGCTTTTGAACTGTAGTGATGGAGCTTCTTGAGAGTCCCTTGGACTACAAGGAGATCAAATCAGTCAATTCTAAAGGAAATCAGTCCTGAATATTCGTTGGAAGGAGTAATGCTGAAGCTGAAGCTCCAATACTTTGGCCACCAGATGAGAAGAGCCGACTCACTAGAAAAGACCCTGATGTTGGGAAAGACTGAAGGCAGGAGGAGAAGGGGATGACAGAGGAGGAGATGGTTGGGTGGCAACACCAACTCAATGGACATGAGTTGGAGCAAGCTCCGTGAGATGGTGAAGGACAGGCAAGTGTGGCATGCTGTAGACCATGGGGTCGCAAAGAGTTGAATAGACTGAGCAATTGAACTGAATGATCATTTTCAATGCTTTCTATTAAAACTCTGCCCTAGCACACAGGATCTTCCACCATGGCAGCGGCAGCACTGTGGGCAGGCTGGTGCTGCTACCCACAGAGATATTTTGGCAGCAGAGTCCATCTCCTGTCCAGCCACAATCTAGGGGCACTACCCCATGGTACCCACCAGCTGCCCAGCCGAGGGGAGAGCTAACTCTGTCCAAATCCTATTCCTCTGGAAACAGAAAAGGGTTTCTCTCTGGTTTGCTCAATAAAATCAAAGAGGAATTAGCCAAAAACAAAGAAATGAAAGAAAGTATAAAAAGTTCCAAAACAAGGCCAAGAACCTGGAAGAGTCAGATGTGTTTCAGGAAGCCAGGAGGAAAGACAAAACCACTGAACTGAAAACCCAGCGGACGAGCGAGGTGATCAGGAAGAAGCTAGGGGAGATCATGGGCATTGTCAAGGAGAGTCTTGACGAAGTCAGTAAAAGTGACCTTGGCAGAAATATCAAGAAGAGTGTGGAAACAGCAGCCAAGACCGCCAAGCAGTCTACCAAATTGGTGTCCAAAGGTGGGGAGAAGCTCGGCTGGACCACTGCCTTCAAAGCCCTCTCCCAGGACGTGGAGTCTGTCAAGGAGATCGACGAGAGCATCCTGGGACAGACCGGGCCCTACCGGTGGCCTGAGCGGCCCTGGAAAAGGAAGGAGTTCGACGGAGAGAAATTCAAGGAAGAGAAAATGTTTGAGGGCAACGAGGAGGCGCTGCGGGTCGTGCTACACAAGGACTCCAAGTGTTACCAGCAGTAGAAGGACTTCAGGGACAAAAATGTGGTGTTCAATCGGTTCTTCAAGATGAAAATGAAATATGACGAGAGTGACGACGCCTTCATCCGGGCGTCCAGTGTACTGACAGACAAGATCACAGGCTTGCTGGGAGGCCTGTTCTCGAAGATGGAGATGTCAGAGGTGCTCAGAGATCCTGCGTGTAGACCCCACCATCAATAAGGACTGCTTCCTGTAGCAGGGCAAGAACAACATCATCCCCAACGTTCTGGAAGCCATGATTTCCCAGGAGCTTGACATCCTCAAAGACTGGTGCTATGAAGCTATCTACAGCCAACTGGCCAACCTGATCCAGCAGGCCAAGGGTCTGGCCCTCCAGTTGCACTCCTGTATCGTGGACACTGACAACATTGATATGGCCATGGGCACGATGATGGAGCAGGGGCCTGTGCTGATCATCCCCTTCCAGGCCCAGATGGTGATGCTGATCAAGAACTCCAAAGGCAAGGTGGTCGAGGGCGACCTGGAGACGGTACTGCAAATGCTGTACGTGTGGACGCTCTGCCAAGACAAGGACAAGCTAAACCCCTATGTGGACGGGCAGCTCCTGGACATTTCCACCTCCAGCATAAAGCAGGTCCTCTGAGCACGGTGGCCATGCCTGGGCCCTCCGGGACTGCCGCTCACTGAGGACACGTGGGGGACTGGCGTCTACCTGCAGCAGCAAGACTTCTGTCAGCTCTGCCCTCACTCTGCCAGGCCGGCTGCAACACCAGATGGATGGGGTGGGAGGGTAGGGGGCTGCATCAGCCCCTGACCCAGTGGCAGGTTGCTGGCCAGAAGGCTCCAGACCAGGCACTCCTTCCCAGGACCGAGCAGTGGGGCCTGGGCCCACTGGCCACATCAGCGATGCCATTTTATCTCGTTCTTTTTAAAAAATAGTGCCCTTGTTATCCTGTATAGAAGCAGAGATTTGTAAATAATATATCACCAAAGTGAAAAAAACAAACAAACAAACAAAAAACGACTCTGCCCTAGCAAGTAGGCCTTACTTTCCAAAACAATATGAAAAACATCCTAAAAGAAAGCAGTGGTGCACAGGCTGTTTTTGTCATCACCTTTGAAAAGTTGAAGATAGCTTTGGATTCCAGAATAAAATGTACATACATACACACACTCATACTCAAATTTTGCAACCCAGGACTGGGGGGCGGTCCATGAAATTACAACTTTTCTGAATTGCCTGAGGGTTTTACCTGCACTGCAACCACCTCCATTTCTTTTACTCAAAACCAACTGCATATAGTTCAACTCCTACAGCTGCCCTTCTGGGAAGGACATGCTATGCTTTGGATGCAGAATGATAGGGTCTGTACAGCCCAGCTCTATTCACTTTCCACACATACTTAGTCACCCTGCATCTCTGTTTTCTCACCTGAAAATTGGGACAAAGGGTCACTGTGAAGAATAAATGGCCCCTTCCTATCAGAGGATTTCAGTTCAAATGCTGAGATGTATTCCTTGTCCAACCAATCTAAAGTACCATCGCCCTCTGATCCAGCACACTACTTTATTTCTTTAGCACATACCACTCTCTGAAATTCTTGTTAACTTATTTATTGTCCACTCCCCCTACCAGAAAGCAATTTCCATGAGAGTGGAAATTATTTTATTCAGCATTTTGTCCTGGGCACCTAAGCTTTATCATGTAAGTGTTTTGATATATCTATTGAATAATACTCTCTGATATTTATTGAGTACTCTGTACAAGGTACTAGTCTATGCACTTAAATGTATTAACTCAAAATTAAATAAATGATAAGTACGACATGCTTAGCACTGTCCGTAGCACAGTTAGTTCTCAATAGATGATAGCTATTTGTACCAATTCTATATTGTTATCAAATACTCAACAGTCAAGGAACCTAAGCCCTAAGGATGTAGAGTAGGCCTTAATTTCACCACTCAAGAGCTGGTTCCTAAGATCCAATCCCTGGACACCCTGCCTCTCAACACCCCACTACCCTCAAAGAGAAAACAGGAAATTGTCTCATTGTTTCAAATTATTCCCTACCTCATCAGTTAACCAGATAATGTGATACAAACACAGCTTCTCAGTCAGCAGTATATAGTCCCATCTCTCCTTATTCTACAAGTTAATTTTCACCTCAAACACAGCAAAAGCCAAAATTTGAAGCTGAAATTGGGAGATGTTCACCCTGTAGTACCTCTTTTTGACCTGCAACTTAGTCCCCTGGAAAAAATCCACATAATAATGGAAATCAGTCCTGCCTGTCCTTCAAGCAAGGGTGAAAGTCCAGACAGTTTATTCAAGCCATAGCCGTGCAGCACTGTACGAAGCTCCAAGGGTTCTCCAAGCAATGAAAAACCTCCTGGTGCTGGTCCAAACTGCTTCTTCTCTATCACAACAAACAAAGGAATGACTTCTAGGTGTCTAGAGATGTAAGGGCAAAAGCCAGCAGCTTGTTTGCATGCTATTATATAGTGAACATGAAGAACTCACTTTAAGTTTTACACTACTTAAGATATTTTTTTCCACTGTAGTATTTTCAAAAATTTGCCTGATGACAGATTGGCTTTTAATTCTGAGGGATGAAGCACATTTCCTGTAAAGAGGATAAGGGATGTGGACCATCAAGGCTCTGCATCTCTTTAGAACCACTGGAGACAATAGACTATGTTTCACATAACTGCCAAGAAAAGGCCAAAACCTAAAGTACTAATCAGGGCCTTCACAGCCAGATGTACTTGCCAAGAAAGCAAAGGGCAGCTTCCACCTCTGCTGGCTGGCAGACCAGCCCACACATTCTGCTTAGCCATGTGAAACAGTCAGCTCTTGCTCTTCCCACCCTTAGGCCTAGTATTTGGGGTAGCAACACCAGTGACTTTTCTATGAGAGTATTTTCTAAAAATAGAACTTCCACCTTTAGGTTTAAAACTGAAAAGAAAAATATCCAGAATTAGAAGTCTGTTTTAACACAATACATTGAAAATTGTAAGTTTAAAGGCTGGTAGTTGGGGACAGGGATCACAGTACCACATGACTTCTCAGCAAGTCATAAAAAAGAGTACAGGTTGTTTAACAGCAGGCATCTCCAGTAATAGAGTTAAGAAGTCCAAGTGCCAGACAGAGGAAAACTAAACTGACACTCCTCCTGCATTTGTTTCAGCAGTGATGGGACTGACACAAATGAACCGCAGCAGCAATTTACAAGACAGAGTCATTAGTAAACCTTTTCTGGTGGCTAGTTGAAGAAGAAATGTTTGAAACCCTGAATTGACTCATTTTTCAGAAGTTAAATCAGTTTAATGGGGGGGGGGGGGGACAAAACCCTCTAAATGACAATAAATCACTAATTGAAACATTACAGGATTCCTAACAGCCATTCTTGATTAGCATACCTTTGTGTCAAAAGCAAAAACCAAGTGCCAGCATTTAACAGCAAGTTGCTGTTAAATCAGTCTGGTGGAACTAGATGAGAACAACAAAAATTAATCTTCAGGCCTAGATGGATACTGTCTGGATAATAAGATGATAAAGACCTCCTCAAAGGGCTTCTGGGTACCATAAATTATATAACAAATCTACTTCTGCCAGGCAGCCAGGATTAACTCCTATTCACTCAGCATGGGCTAATCAAAATGGAAGCATTATTATCCACCACTGCTCTGAAAAAGACACAGCAGGTTGCTCACTGCACATCAGTTTGCTGACATCACTACTCATTGTAAGAGAAGTCACTTAAATACTTTGCTAAACTTAAATACAAGTTTCGTACTTGTTTCTTACAGGTCAAAAACAGAAAAAACAGAAAAAGAAAATATTTCATTAACTCCTTCCTCAGTAAGTTCTTCTGACTGAATATTTTTTATTGTCTATGATGACCCCCTATTATAATAAATAATTATTTCTACTATTCTGCATTTTACCCCTATGGAACATATATATTCATGGCTCTCAGGAGCTGGCAAAAAATGACAAGTACAGAAAAGATGTTACTGTTTTAGTGACTACATCTTAGATTACAGTTCCAAGAAGGCAGGAAGTGTATATGGTAAAATGAAAAGGGCTAACTGGCATCTAACAAACACTTTCTAAATTCAAATCCATGTTCTACTCTTTCTCAAAGTTAAGGATAATGTTTTTCAAGCCTACTTTTTGAAAACATGGACTTCCCTGGTGGTACAGTGGATGGACACCTGCCTGCCAATGCAGGGGACATGCGTCTGATCCTTGATATTGGTAGATTCCACATGCTGTGGAGCAACTAAAGCCTGTTGCACCACAACCACTGAGCCAGTACGCACAACAACTGGCGCCCACACTCTTTAAGGCTCGTGAGTCACAGCTATTGAGTTCGTGTGCTGCAATTACTATAGCCCAGGCACCTAGGAGCTTCACAAGAGAAGCCACTGCAATGAGAAGCCAGCGCACTGCAACAGAGAGCAGCCCCCACTCGCCCCAACTAGAGAAAGCCTGTGCACAGCAACGAAGACCCAGGGCAACCAAAAATAAGTAAACACATTAACGCAGTTTAAACTGCCTCTTTCAAAAAAGTACAGTAGAATACAGTCATTTTTTTGTTTAGTATATTTAAGTCTTTCAGTCACTGTAAAATGAGAGCTTGAACTAAATCAGTGTCTTTCCAACTTGAACTTCAACAATCTGTGAGAAACAAGTTATATCCTGACCAAATGCATATATATACATACACACACATACAACTTATGAAGCAATATTTACTCACTTCGATGATGAACTCTAATTTACGCTGCTTCTTTTTTTAACTTGGTTTTTAATTGTTGGTTATAATCCACTAAGTAAATAATAACAGGTGGCTCAGTGGTAAAGAATCCCTCTGCCAATGCAGGAGATTCAGGAGACTCAGGTTTGACTCCTGTGTTGGGATAATCCCCTGGAGAAGGAAATGGCACTCCACTCCAGTATTACCTGGGAAATTCCATGGACAGAGGGGCCTGGCAGGCTACAGTCCATGGGGTTGCAAAAGAGTCGGACATGACAGGACACCCACCTACAGCACATAATAAGAAAAATTCAAGATCAAACTTAAAGATTCCCTCCAATATCTTTATTGTGCCAGACACAATGCTAGGCATTTTAGAGTTGTGACAGCAGTTGTGACATCCCTAAAGCTGCGCTATGAGGCTGGTACTTTTTTTAACTGAAAAATTAAAAAATATTGTATTAATTCATTTAAAACATCACTGCTATATTTAAAATAGATAACCAACAAGGACCTACAACAAGCACCCCCAGAGAATTCTGTTCAATACTCTGTAATAACTAAATGGGAAAAGAATTTGAAAAAGAATAGATACCTGTGTTTGGATAATCACTTTACTATATATCTGAAACTAACATAACACTGTTAATATAAGATAAAAATTTTAAAAATAAAAATAAAGACACATAATGTGTTATCATATATGTATGCATTTTAAGCAAGGTTATCGAAGTATGTATAGTACAAAGAACAAAAATATTGAAGAATTAGGGAAAGGGGAAGTCTAAGAAAATAATGCTGCTGCTGTTAAGTCGTTTCAGTCGTGTCCGACTCTGTGTGACCCCATAGATGGCAGCCCACCAGGCTCCGCCATCCCTGGGATTCTCCAGGCAAGAACACTGGAGTGGGTTGCCACTTCCTTCTCCAATGCATGAAAGTGAAAAGTAAAAGTGAAGTTGCTCAGTCATGTCCGACTCTTAGCGACCCCACGGACTGCAGCCCACCAGGCTCCTCCGTCCATGGGATTTTCCAGGCAAGAGTACTGGAGTGGGGTGCCATTGCCTTCTCCTAATAGCTTCTAAAAAATAAATTATCAATAATAAATCATTATATGTTAACATAAATGACAATTTTATGAAAAATAACTGTATTTCCAAAAACTTAATAAGAACAACAACATTGTTTTACATTTTCGCAAATGTCTCTAAGGTCTGGCTTAGAAGACAGCTAATTTCCCATATGTGCTTCTCATTCAATCTTTTGTGATATAACACACCATGTAGACTCTATAAAACTCCTGAGAGAATGAAAGTATAAAGGACAAATGATGTCAGTACTACCAAGAAGAGAATCTGGTTTTTCAGATACTATGAAAAGTGTCTTGGGGATCCTCTAAAAGAGTCTCTGGGAGTGAGGCTGGTACTCTTGATGTTCCTATTTTACAAATAAGGGAATACACTCAGAAATAAAGCACCTCACTTACGACCCTACACTGTAGCACAGACAGAGAAGCTCATCCAACATTTCACCAGTTCCCCCAGCTTCCCAGCCTCTTCAGTTAGATGAGGAAATGTGTCCATTTCTGGCCAAACAGGTATAGGCAGAAATGACACAATGAGCTGTAGGCAGATTTGATACTTACATTTCCAAGCCCAAGCCTAAAGGTGCACAAGACATCTCAGCCATCTCTTCCCTTGCCATGGTGACCAAGACAATACAGATGGTACAACACATGATGTTGGAACCCACATCAGCTTGGGTCTCTGAGCAACTTCTGGAGCTGAGCACCTTTTAGCCTAAAACCCACGTGGGATATGCAAGCAAAGAACTTTTCAACAGATTATGACAAACTTTGTTAAGCTCTAACTCCTGAATATCTACCATTCCCTCAGTAATTTTACAGTTCAGGCCTCTGCCATCTTTACTGCAGTATTCTCTCAGTACCTGCTTCTGGGATTGCTCCCTTTAATCTCTCTTCCAAACTGCCACTGGAGTGATCTTTTCAACACACACATAGCCCATGTGAATATGCCATGCCTCTACTCAAAATTATTTAATAGCTCCCCTTCACCTACAAATACAACTTTAATAAGGTATACAAGGTTTTTTTTTTTACTTTAGCCTCAATTACTGCCTTTCTCCTGTTCACTCCACATCCCTCGGGCATACTGAAACGTCTGCCGCTTCCCAAGATGCCATGGCCTCTTAACTCACTGTAGTTTTACACATACTGTTACTTGTGTTTGGAATGCCTCCTCCTTCTCTAGTCTTGGTATTTCAATCCCAGCTCAGATTTTACTTCTTATAGGAATCCTCTCCTGACTCCTTCAAGGTGACCTAGAGCCTCTCTGTCTCTTCACACCTTCACTTGTTTTTATATCCGTTTTCTTACCATAAAGCTTTTAAAAACAAGGTCCACAAAAGACACTCAAATTTACTAGATGAAAATCTGGTAGCATATAAACACATTTATTTTCCCTGAAGCACTATGCACCCCATTCTAGAGTTGATCCTTAAGAAAAATTCAGACTACACATACTTCACTTTAAATATAACAGTGAAAGAATCAAGTCTGGAGGCCAAGACTTAACAAGACTAGTTTTCAGCTTCACAAGTTCTCTATGAAAGACCCACATTCCATCTGGGAAAGCTGCTTCCCTGCTCATGTATGTCTAAGTTGAAAACCACATAGACTGGCTTTTCTTTGAAAACAGTTTGTATCTGTTTGGAAATCTTGAGTAAAAACAACCTTCAAGTATGTTTTTAAAGGTTTTGTCCTGTTAAACCACTATTATAATCTTTTGCTTAAGCTTCCTGAGTCAAAGGTACTAATGCTGGAGACATTCAGAACTTGGTTGTGAGTGAATCAATTTAAACACTGTACGCAAATAGTAGAGTTTCAAATCAGAAAAAGGAGGAGCTTAGAGGCCAAACTGCCCAGAGGGAAAGAAAAATTCTGCTTCCAACTGGGGAAAAGGCAACTGTAAAAGATTTTTACCTGTTACTTAACTTTTTATTATCTCTTTCTGCTGGGCCACGGAATGGTTGTGAGCTGGAAACTTAGAAAAGCAAATGCTCTAATAAATTAAGCAAGTCTGGTTCTCTAAAAGGAAGGTTTAAAGTCAAGAGTTAGAAAGTCTCTGAGTACACCTTTTTTTTTTTTCACTTTAACTTACCATTAAAGTTCAAGTTTCAGCATCCTAAAAGGCTTTATTTTAGAAGTGAAAAGGCTCCCAATGAATAAAAGGTTAGCCTACCAAGAGAAAACCAAAGTGGCGCCAGAAACGTGTAAGAATGGCCTGAAAAGGTTTTGAACTCTACTACTACGTTTGCACATCTTTCATTCTGACTCAGTATTAAATTTATCTTTTTAAATGTGTGGTCCTAAAAAAAATAAATAAATAAATTGTGGTCCTGAGTACTTATACTCCATAGATGGAGGTTATACTATCATGGAGATAACTATTTCTATGATTGGGAAAGAAGCATTTTTTTATGTGCCTAAGCTTCCCTGGTGGCTCAGACGGTAAAGCGTCTGTGGGCAACGCAGGAGACCCGGGTTTGATTCCTGGGTCAGAAGATCCCCTGGAGAAGGAAATGGCAATCCACTCCAGCACTCTTGCCTGGAAAATCCCATGGACAGAGGAACCTGATAGGCTACAGTCCATGGGGTCACAAAGAGTCGGACAAGACTGAGTGACTTCACTTTCACTTTTCATTTTTAAAAGCCCAACTATTCAGCTGCCCACAAGAGATCTGAACCAAGACCGACTGATCCAATGGCAATTTCCTAAGAAGAGAAGGTGTTAAACAACCTCACTCTAGGTTTGCAAATTCTAGTCTATAGACCAAGGATAAAAGTCACAATCCTTACATATCCCCTTTCAGAATTTCTCCAGACTCATCAGCAATTATCTATAAATAATGACTAGCCTTTGCACCTAGGGAAATAGTTGTTATTCAGTTGCTAAGTCGTGACCCCATGGACGGTGGCATGCCAGGAGTTCACTATCTCCCAGGGTTTGCTCAAATTCACGTTCATTGAGTTGGTGATGCCATCCAACCATCTCATCCCTCTACCACCCCTTTCTCCTCTGTCTTCAATCTTTTCCAGCATCAGGCTCTTTTCCAACAAGTCAGCTCTCTGCATCAGATGGCCAAAAAGTACTGGAGCTTCAGCTTCAGCATCATTCCTTACAAAGAATATTCAGGGTTAATTTCCTTTACAATTGACTGGTTTCATCTCCTTCCAGTCCAAGGGACTCTTAGGAACCTTCTCTCCAGCACAATTCTAAAGAATCAATTCTTCAGTGCTCAAGTCTTCTTTATGATTCAACTGTCACATACATACATGACTGTTGGAAAAATCATAAATCTGACTATACGGACCTTTGTCAGCAAAGTAATGTCTGATTTTTAATATACTATCTAGGTTTGTCACAGCTTTTCTTCCAAGGCGCAAGCGTCTTTTAATGTCATGGCTGCAGTCACCGTCCACAGTGATTTTGGAGCCCAAGGAAAGAAAATTTGCCAATGCTTCTACTTTTTCCCCTTCTATTTGCTACGAAGCGATGGAACTGGATATCATGATCTTAGTTTTCTGAATGGTGAGTTTTAAGTCAGCTTTTTGACTCTCCTTTTTCACCTTCATCAATAGGTTCTTTGTGAAAGTCGCTCAGTCATATCCGACTCTTTGTGACCCCACAGACTATACAGTTCATGGTATTCTCCAGGTAAGAATACTGGAGTGGGTAGCCTTTCCCTTCTCCAGGGGATCTTCCCAACCCAGGGATCAAACCCAGGTCTCCTGCATTGCAGGCGAATTCTTTACCAGCTGAGCCACAAGGGAAGCCCAAGAGGCTCTTTAATTTCTGCCATTAGAATGGTATCATCTGCATATCTCAAGTGATTGATATTTCTCCCAGCAATCTTAATTCCAGTTTGTGCTTCATGCAGCATGGCATTTCACATGATGTACTTCACATATAAGTTAAATAAGCAAAATGACAATACACAGCCTTGTCGCACTCCTTTCCAAATCTGGAAACAGTCAGTTGTTTCATGTTCAGTTCTAACTGTTGCTTCATACAGGTTTCTCAGGAGACAGGAAAGGAGCAAGATGCTGTAGTGAGCTGCCATTTCCTTCTCCAGAGGATCTTCCCAACCCAGGGATAGATTCTACACCTCCTGCATTGCAGGTGGATTCTTTGCCACTGAGCCATCAGGGAAGCCCTAAGGGAAACAGACTGTCAAAAACCTGACACCTACCCTGAGTAAGGTGGGTCTTGTAAATGTGTGCAAAGGATGAGTATTGTGCAAGTCATGAAACAGACTTTAGCAAGAAAAGAGATTTTTTTAATCCTGCAAAATAGTCTTGAATACAGATTTTTCCAATATGCTAAGTAATACAATTTACTACTTCTTCTTGGGAGACAAGATAGTATGGATAACAAAACCAAAATTTACAAAGTTTGAGAGCTTGTGGCTTGGAACATTAGATGCCACCTCGATTGGGGAACATCTGAGAGTTTCTCATTATGAAATCATGTGAAAACTTTGTATTAAACCAATGACAGAGAAAAAATGAAGGAAGAAAAGAATCTTAAGTTACAGCACTGTCACCATTTTGTTCTATTTTAACCTAATCTTGACTAGATAACTAAAAGATCCTAAAGGATGATGCTGTGAAAGTGCTGCATTCAATATGCCAGCAAATTTGGAAAACTGAGCAGTGGCCACAGGACTGGAAAAGGTCAGTTTTCATTCCAACCCCAAAGAAAGGCAATGCCAAAGAATGTTCAAACTACCACACAATTGCACTCATCTCACATGCTAGTAAAGTAATGCTCAAAATTCTCCAAGCCAGGCTTCAATGGTACATGAACTGAGAACCTCCAGAGGTACAAGCTAGATTTAGAAAAGGCAGAGGAACCAGAGATCAAATTGCCAACATCCATTGGATCACAGAAAAAGCATGTGAGTTCCAGAAAAACATCTACCTCTGCTTCACTGACTATACCAAAGCCTTTGACTGTGTGGATCACAACAAACTGTGGAAAATTCTTCAAGAGATGGGACTACCAGACCACCTTACCTGCCTCCTGAGAAATCTGTATGCAGGTCAGGAAGCAACAGTTAGAACCGGACATGGAGCAACAGACTGGTTCCAAATTGGGAAAGGAGTACCTCAAGGCTGTATATTGTCACCCTGCTTATTTAATCTGCAGAGTACATCATGAGTAACTTGGGGCTGGATGCAGCACAAGCTGGAATCAAGATTGCTGGGAAAAATATCAATAACCTCAGACAAGCACCATTATGGCATAAAGTGAAGAGGAACTGAAGATCCTCTTGATGAAAGTGAAAGAGGAGAGTGAAAAAGTTGGTTTAAACTCAACATTCCAAAAATTATGATCATGGCATCGGGTCCCATCACTTCATGGCAAACAGATGGGCAAACAATGGAAACAGTGACAGACTTTAGTTTCTTGGGTTCCAAAATCACTGTAGGTGTGACTGCAGCCATGATATGAAAAGACGCTTGCTCCTTGGAAGAAAAGCTACGACCAACCTAGAGAGCACATTAAAGAGCAGAGACATTACTTTGCTGACAAAGGTCCATCTAGCCACAGCTGTGGTTTTTCCAGTAGTCATGTATGGATGTGAGAGGTGGCCCATAAAGAATGCTGTGTGCCAAACAACTGATGCTTTTTAACTGTGGTGCTGGAGAAGACTCTTGAGAGTCCCTTGGACTGCAAGGAGATCAAACCAGTCAATCCTAAAGGAGATCAGCCCTGAATATTCATTGGAAGGAGTGATGCTAAAGCTTTGGCCACCTGATGTGAAGATCTGACTCACTGGAAAAGACCCTGACGCTGGGAAAGATTGAAGGCCGGAGGAGAAGGGGATGACAGAGGATGAGATGGTTGGATGGCATCACTGACTCGATGGACAGAGTCTGAGCAAGCTTCAGGAGCTGGTGATCAACAGGGAAGCCTAGCATGCTGCAGTCCATGGGGTTGCAGAGTCAGATATAACTGAGCGACTGAACTGAACTGACTAGATAACACATGGTTCAGAAAAATAAAAGACTTGAAACCATCTTTATAGCAACTTTTAAAAACTACAGTTTGAAACATGAAACAATTTATTACAAGATGCTGTATCAGATGAATGGCCCTTTACGTTGAGAACGAAATAGAACAATATCATTTACAGAAGAGAGGTTAACAACTAAATGTAGATAATGAATGATGACAGTGTTAAGATACACAGAAAATGTCAAAGTAACACAAATAATTAATACTTAAAAAAAAAACCTCTAAATCATAGACTACATCTGAAAGCAGATTTCTTGGCTCCTACTACACAATCAAGATTGCACTATTTTTTCTGGGTTTTGCTTAAAAAGAAAGTACCTCCCACAAGTTTATTTCATTTCTACCACTGCTCGTTTTACTTCTCAAGATTCCCACTGTGTGAAAACCAATACAACAAAAAGTGATATGAAATTTTAAAAAACCTTGCCTCAGAATTTATGTTCATTTTAGGGTATACATCACACTGCACCTTTAAAGCGGCTACCAAGAAGAAGTAAGGCAGAGATCATTAGGATGGGGCAGCCTCAGCATCTCCAGAACAGAGAAAGCAGGCATAGGCATGCATGTATTCAAGAGATGGGGGTGGCTTTTTCTTCCTCCCCAACAGAACAAATGGGAACCCCTAACTCCTGTCTTAGGGAGTTCCAACAACAAGGGGTGAAAAGAACTAAAGATCAATCCAGGTTTTGAGGAATCTGCTAAAAGTGAGAGGAAGCAACATTATTCATTCTTTGTTATTTAAAAAAAGCCACCACTTCTAAAGTCTATGCTAATTTAAATTCTACACAACCAACTTATGGGCATTTTCACCATGAATGCATAAAAATAAATTTGTCAATTTGCTTAAGTTAAGCAAGTTTTTTAAAGCCACTCAAATTTAGACCTGTCTATTGAGTCCATCACCACAAAGGCTTTCATAAAGAAAGTATGGCACTGCACTAGAATTACTTAGTCTTAGAACTTATAAACACATCAGCTATTCCTACACAACCTTTATGATCTTCTACATCCATTTACCACCCCAACTATCGTTCCTCTAAGGTTTTTCTTGAAAGGATAAAAAAAAAAAATCTACTTTAATATCACCCTACCGACTTGATGGACATGAGTTTGAGTGAACTCCGGGAGTTGGTAATGGACAGGGAGGCCTGGCGTGCTGCGATTCATGGGGTTGCAAACAGTTGGACATGACTGAGCGACTGAACTGAACTGAAAGTAACATTATCCATGAAGTCATAGGTCTGATATGCTAGTTACGCTTTCATTAATACACGTTAAAAAAATATAGGATAAAAAGTATTCATCAGGCAAAAATCATCTCATGTACCATCAATAGTATTAAAAAAACACCCCTTTGTACACTCATTTCAGCAGCACATACACTAACAATGTAACCAAAGCCACACTTTGGGGAACAGTGATTTAGTACCAAATTCTTCGTTGCAGGTAAGGAAATAGGCTCCTAGAGTGGGTGTAACTTGCCCAAGGAGACACAGAACTGGTGGCAGACTCTAGACTAGAACTGAGTCCAGTGGTGGTCTACTAAAGTAGAATCTACAGATGGGTAAGATACAGGGAGAATTAGTCCTTGGGGACTTCCCCAAGAAGTGAACTTCAAGGAGTTGCTAAGCCCTTTGACAGCAGATCCAGGTTTTTCATTTTCTCTGAGAAGCAATACACAAAACATGGTATTTGCCAGTGGACTTTCAAAGAGTGTCTGGATGGGCTGAAATAAATCTGTTGCTTCCTTCCCAAACTCTCATGTGGTTTTCCCAACCTCATTGAATCTCAAGGCGTGCTGCCAATGATAAAAATGTCTCCTGGATCAGTTTCCCACTTTTGGATCCAACAATATCCTAGCCACTGATCTCCTGTCCCCATTGCTAGACTCATGCATGCTCTATATGGTTTCAGGAGGAAGATTTTCCATCTCTGGGTTTTAGGCTAGCTTTGGAAACAGGCTGGAAGTTTCCATTACAGAGTTACTCCAGTATTTCCCAGATACCCAGACCTGGTTTTATTTTCAAGTGATAGATAACTTGTGTCTACTATGTGCCTAGCAATGTTTTATACACTGTCCCATACTTCCCATATAAGAGAAGGCGAAATGGTATCGTTCCTGGCCTGTTGGGAGCGGCCAATCCATGTTTCACTGTACATGCAGGCAGTTAATAATAACTAACATTATTAAATGTTTATTTATATGCCAGGCATTGTGCCGTGTCCTGCAAATGTCTTATCGACTCCTCACAACTATTTACTGTGATTATTTTCACTTAATACATGAAGGAAACAAGGCTTAGAGATGCTAAGTGGCTCATCCAAGGTCAAGTGACAAGTACATGGTGAAGTTCAGATGCGACTACACAGATACTCTTACCTGTGCACTATGTACACATGAAACTTTAAATTCACAGTCAAAGGAAGCATGATTTCTATGTATCTGATTTCCTAAAAGTGAGCTTCTTTATTGCATTAGGGCATGCATGTATTAAATTAAAATATATATATAACACATTCTGAGTGCCATTTCATACTGACTGAGGGAAGAGTTTGCTCCTTGTAATCTGAAACTATGCAATTTGCACTCTCTTGACCAAAAAAAAAAAGCCATCAAATTAAAACTAAATGCATATTGTTACTTATCACCAAAATCAACTTTCAGTAACCTTATTCCTGGTGGCTTAGTGGTAAAGAATTTGCCTGCCAATGCAAGGAGATGGGATTCAATCCCTGGGTGGCGAAGATCCCCTCAAGGAGGAAGTAGCAACCCACTCCAATATTCTTGGCTGGAGAACTCCATGGAGAGAGGAGACTGGGTCATAGTCCACAAGATCACAAAGAGTTGCAAAGAGTTGGACAGGACTGAGCGATTGAGCACACTCACAACCTTATTCCTACTTTGGGGATACAACTGGAGTACTAATGTGGTATAATAAAAAATATATTTGGCCTTTGTCCCCAGTTACTACCAGAGGTCCTAAAACCCCTGGAATTCCTTTACAGATAGACTTCTTGTTATTCATTAAGGAGCAGGGTTTGGACCACACCTGAGTTTCTTTTTGATAGTTTGAATTGAGGCTACCTTTGTCAGAAAGCCCAGGCATATGACTAGAACTTTCAGTCCCACCTTTAGCCCTTAAGGAAGGGAAGGGTGGCTGAAGTTTCATCAACAAAGGTCAGTGCTTTAATAAATTATGCCTACATAAAGGAACCGCAACTGAAACTGAAACAAGGCTAGGGGAGCTTCCGTATAGTCAAAGCTATGGTTTTTCTAGTAGTCATATATGGATGTGAGAGTTGGACCACAAAGAAAGCTGAGTGCCAAAGAATTGGTGCTTTTGAACTGTGGTGTTGGAGAAGACTCTTGACAGTCCATTGGACTGCAAGGAGATCAAACCAGTCAATCCTAAAAGAAATCAGTCCTAAATATTCATTGAAAGGATGGATGCTGAAGCTGAAGCTCCAATATTTTGGCCACCTGATGCGAAGGTCTGACTCACTGGAAAAGACCGTGATGCTGGGAAAGATTGAAGGCAGGAGGAGAAGGGGATGACAGAGAATGAGACGGTTAGATGGTATCACCAGCACGATGGACATGAGTTTGAGCAAGCTCCAGGAGTTGCTGATGGACAGGGAAGCCTGGTGTGCTACAGTCCATGGTGCTGCAAAGAGTAGGACATGACTGAGTGAATGAACTGAACTGAGGGGAGTTTATGGCTTCCCAGGTGGCACGACCTGCTTGCCAATACAGACAGACATAAGGGATGCAGGTTTGATCCATGGGTTGGGAAGATTCCCTGGAGAAGGGCATGGCAACCCACTCCAGTATTCTTGCCTAGAGAATCCCATGGACAGAGGACCCTGACAGGCTAGTCCATAGGGTTGCAAAGAGTCAGACATGACTGAAGCAACTTAGCACAGAGGGGAGCTTCAGGATTGGTGAATACACTGATGTGCTGGGAGGCTGGCATGCCCAGAGGGGACATGGAAGCTCTGTGTCCCTAATTCAAATCTTGACCTATTCAGGTCTTCCATTTGGCTGTTTCTGAGTTGTAGCCTTTATAATGAAACTGAATTCATAAATATCACATTTTACCAGCTAAATGAGTCATATGTTCTAGCAAATTATCCATCGTGGGGGAGGGTGGTCATGGGAACCCCTAAATTTGAGGTCTGCCAGGCAAAAGTGCAAGGAGGAATTTGAGACAACCTGATACTTGCGGCTGGCACTTGAAGTGGGGCAGTCTCCTGAGACTGAGTCATTAACCTGTGGGAACTGCACAAACTCCAAGCAGTTTGTGTCAGAAGTGAACTGTTGGATTCTCAGTGATGTCAGAAAATTGTTGAAGGGACAGCATAATTAACCTCAGGAGAAGAGATCCATATTACAACCAACTTAACTGATAGTTATTTAATTGAAGCCGCCTCCCTTGATCTAATCATTAAATCTGTAGCTGTCACCAATTCAGAGCAGTACTTGCCATTTTCAGCACTAGAAGAAAATCTGGCCTTATGTCAGATTCACAAGTACCTGGTAGAATAAAATTTCTATTAAAAGACTAACGATGTAATGTGACCTGCTAAAGAGACCATGTAATGTTACAGAACTATGAAGTCAAAATATATTTTCTTTAATTATTTTAGTTGTAGTTTAACTCACATTTAGTCCCCATGAGAGAATCATGAATTACCTCAATAGTTTACATGTAACTGTTCCCTTTGGATAACAGACATTGTTAAATGACAATCACCACCACACAGTATTATGTACTTAACTCAAACCCTAATGGACCCAGGAACAATACGTTCGCTCTTGTTTACCAACTTCTTATTTGTCAAAAACAAAAAGTCAAAAGAGAGATCTCAAAGAAGTTAGGCTTAAGCAGTCAATCATGACCAACTAGTCAATCTTGAAGACCAATCTGGTCAAACCAGACACTGCACTCATCCCTTCCCATCAGGAACACACTTTTCAATCAGGGGAGAGAGTACCGTCGTCAGAGACCTGGTCAGGGGCACTGGATTACCCAACTCCAAAGGTCCCCGTTCTCCTCCTTGTAAATGGTGTTGTCCAGCATTGGGCAACCTTGTGGGCCTGTTCCTTCCTGATCCACTCTTCTCCTATCAAGTGCCACTGTTAGCAATTTCTACCTTTTCCCAGCTGGACAACCAATGGAATTTCTCCTCACCCTGTGCACATGGCCCACAATATCATCACTGCCACCACTCTGCACTCCCAAAGGCCTGCTTCCTGAAATGTTCTCCTCCCGAGCAACTGAACCCACATTATCTAAATGCCTCTGGAAAGGTGTTTAGACTTTTCTGTTGCATATAATATTAGTAAACCCCCAAGCAAAATTCTCCTACCATTGACATCAGCTATAACCAACTGTTTTGAGTAAATGACTGGACAAGTGACTAGTTATTTCAAAGAAAAACTAATTTACTAGGAGAAAAAGAATCACAAAAACATCCTTTAAAATGAACACATCACTCCTTACTTTTGAACTGTACTCACTTAGAATAAAGAAAACGTCATCACTCTGAGAATCTGGAACTTCTAGCACGTCTATAATCTTGCCACCCAGAACACATGCTGCTAGAGTCCCAGCACCCTCACTGGAGTGGTATTCCTTGCCTTCCCTTCCTGTTTAAAGGCAGCCACTAGGTGGTCATCAAGTAGATATAAAGTAAATGTTTAATTGGAAACAAATTTGTTTCACGGATTTTTTTTTTTTAAAGAACAAAGCAATTGTAGATATTTTCACAGAGCCATTCTAAAAATGTTTTGTCCATGGATATACCTGGATTTTCCTGTTCATATTCCAAGGCAGGTCACTGGAAATGGGAATATGCAGGTCAGCATTTTGCATAGGCATTCTGGACAGCATATAGAAGAGACCAAACACCAAGGATTCAATTAAACTCAAACAAACTCTACTGAGTGCCTACAAGGATATATTTAAGGCAGTGTAAATGAGAAAACAAAATCAGTGCAGAGAAGTCCTATACCTGCCAGTACCTTCTCTGTAACTGTAAGCAAGTTTACTAACCTTTATAGATTCCCATTTACCTTCTGCTTTTTGATCTGTTTTCAGCCTCAAAACATTCTGATCGACTGAAATCTTATGGGGAAACCCAATGTAACAGCAACTTTAGCAGAGTCAAACTTGGGTGTGGTGGTGGGGAGCAGGAGCAGTGAAATGGAAGCTAGACAGCAAGATGAGGGGGTTTTCCATGTCTACCACGGATATACTCCACAAATGACCCCTGAGAGGGCTCTACATATCCCAGTTTGAAAAATTATGATGCCAGATATTCTAAGATTCTTTGAGGGTCTTCTTCCTGCTTATTCTTAGCTGGACAAAGAATTAAATGCATTCAATATAGTAAATGCTATGACTTGAGTCTTGTTCAGAATCAAAGTTATAGTCACACACCAACTCACTTTTAGGCAAACATTGCAGAAACCAAATACTTCATCAATCAAAAAGAGCTAAAAGCTATAACCAAACTCTGTGACCTTGATATGGTAGAAATGATCTACTTTTAAAATAATGAGAGCAAGTTTTTCCAAAGCACTGTATCCTAGACTGACCAGCAGAGATTAAGGCAAAAATGACAAGTCCTACACTATGCAGTGATGCTACCCAAGATCCTTGGTCAGTCATCATATCTGGTCTGGATCTTCAGGCCTTGGTGACAGAATCATTTTCAGTCCCCAGGTCCTGAGGCTGAATCCTCCAGCAGAGCAGGGAGAACAGGAACAAGGATTATGCATTGCAGCAGTATGCAATCTAAGCTTGCATGATACAGTCCAGCCCAAAACCCAACAACACACCTTGGTCAAAGGACACTGCTGAACAAGGACAGGCCCTCAGGAAGTCAATAGTCATCAATATGATGCCTACTTTTTTCATATAATCAGGATGGTATCAGGGCACTCACTGACCATAATGATTTATTTTGATACAAGGACTATTCACCACCTCAAGATCCCTTTACTGAGCTTCCCTATTCTGATGTATGGTATTTAAATAGTTTCATCTTAAAGAAGAGGATTTGGCATTTCTCCCCTCCCATTTTCCCCTTTCTACGTATCACAACTTCAAAAGATTAGTTTGAGCCACTTCAGATAATTAATATGTTAAGTTCTTACTTGTAATCATTCACTAATTGAATAAGACAGGTGCTATAGTAATCGCCTTTCCCCCCCAAAATAAGTAGGTTCCTCCATGACCAAGAAAAACAGATACAAGAACTGGTAAAACTAGATTTGATTTGAAAGACACTAACTCAATGAAACACTCTGGTCCATTGTGCAGAGAGCTTCAGAACACTGTTCCAACATTTAGGGAGAATTGATCCTGGTTCACTGGTATCAACATCTGTAAATAGACACAAAGAGGTAACTGTAAGTAATCAAGAGCTGGGGGAACAGGAGTCACCACGTAATTACCATTGTTTCATTCAGAGTTACCACATCTTCACCTTAAAACAACTGGCAGCCAGTGTACAATTAACTCCTCTTACTGCAGCACAAAACAGTAGCAAAATCAGGTTAATTTTAAGTCATCTAATGCAATGCACACCCACAACTCCAAAAGTAAGTGGCATCAACTCTTCTTTCAGAAGAGTTTGTCTAAAAGCCCCAGGAGTTTAACAAACTCACTGGTACTCTAGATTAAAAGGCCAGTTCAGGTCTGAGAATCTAAATTCATTTAGGTTTGTAGATTCTTTCCCCAAAAACAATTAGTGGCCAATGCAGGGGTCAATGGCTTCTCCCTGTATTCAAGTTCCCCTCCTACCCATCCGACCCATTTCACAAATAAGAGCCACCAGTCTCCAAACTGACTGATGAAATTTCAGCCTACAGGGTATTTTCATACTTGAGTTATAACTGAAGATGAATAGTGGACAGCTTAATAATCCATTAGCTAGATTAAAATCCAACATTAAGATACAACCTAGACCAAAGCCACATGTGTGCATGTGTGTGTGTATGTGTGTGCGTGCACATGTGCACTGTTGCTTCAGTCCTGTCCAACTCTTTGCGACCTGATGGACTGTAGCCCACCAGGGTCCTCTGGCCATGGGATTCTCCAGGCAAGAATACTGGAGTGGGTTGCTATGCCCTCCTCCAGGGGGATCGAGGGGAAGGATCCGACCCAGGGATCAAATCTGAGTCTCTTGCATCTTCTGCACTGGCAGGCAGGTTGTTTACCACTAGAGCCATCTGGGAAGCCTGTGTGTGTGTGTGTGTGTGTGTGTGTAAGTGAAAGTGTTACTCACTCAGTCATGTCTGATTCTTTACAATCCCATGGACTGTAGCCCATCAGGCTCCTTTGTTCATGGAATTCTCCAGGCAAGAATACTGGAGTGGGTAGCCATTCCCTCCTCCAGGGGATCTTCTTGATGCAGGGATTGAATCCGGGTCTTCTACATTGCAGGCAGATTCTTTACCATCTGAGCTACCAGGGAAGCCGTCACATATAATCAATTCTCAGTTCTTTGAGTTACTCTGCAGTATAAAGGGTAGAGTCTATTGTTTGCCTAATTCTAGCTGTTCACTTGCTTGCCAACCAAAGACTTCCTATTTACATTCAAGTTGGGGTTCAGTAAGTCAGTTCAGGCTCAACTCCAACCCCTTCATTACCCCAAGGACTGCCCAGGACTATTCAAGTTACTTTTGATAATCCATTTACCCATGCTAGAACTTAAAACAGGTGACAAGTCCAAAATTTCTGATTCATTTTTCGCAAACACGAAAAAAAGTTTTACATAGCATTTCTGATACTAACTTTACTACAAACAGCCCAAGCAACATTTAAGTCTCTCAAATGCCTAGCTCAAAGAGCCAATTCACTCAAAGAACACACTAGTCACTGTTGTGGTGTTCAAAAGAAACAGCATATTCTGACTGTTTCAGCCCACTGAAACATTTGGCTCAACAGGGCCAAATCAAGGAGGAGTCCTGATTGGGCCTCTCAAGTGGACAATCTGGTCAAGGTGAAGCTGAGAAGCAACTGGCTACTAGAGATGAATGGCCCCAACAGAAGGCAAAAGTAGGTTACATCACTTGGTTACATGCCAGCCCAAAGATGCCGACAGAGTGGGATTATGCCCCAATGGTCATTTATCTAACGTAATCCAGAGTGAACTTTTAGCACCAACCTACACACACACCTCAGCTGAATGTTATTAGTCATCAGGCAGACCAGACAAAAATGGAAATAGCGCAACATAAAATCTGCCTTCCTACGAAAAACAACTTCAAACTTAGATTGTAACGGTCATCTTGTAGACCAACAGGGGCATATTATTATCATGTGCCCAATCTTCAGCCCTAAATTCACAGCTAGAAGCAAAAGAGGATTCATATACTAGAACACATTTGGGATACCCATTATGGAATTTTAAAAAGCATGTAAGATGAAATCCTATAAGGAAAAAGGCAACCTCTCAATTGAACATCCCACTGAATTCTTAACTTGTGGCTTGAGATTCATCTGCCAGAAAAGACCCAGATAACCACTGCCTCCTCCTCTCCCACTCTCAGCAGGGTGACCTTTTTTCCCCTACAATACTCTAAGTAAAGTGAAAGTCGCTCAGTCATGTCCAACTATACAATCCATGGAATTCTCCAGGCTAGAATACTGGAGTGGGTAGCTATTCCCTTCTCCAGACAATACTCTAAGAGTATCCTTAAAATAGTATATGGCAAGACTCTGGGAAAAACAACAGAATTACAAGGAACATCATTTTCTATATCCTTCTCCTTCTTGCTCTTATTTTGCCTACCTATTCTGAGCCCAGCCTCCATCTCTCTGACCTAAACTCTTTTCACTCTTCTCTTTGATCACTGCTGCTAAGTCTCTTCAGTCATGTCCAACTCTGTGCGACCCCAGAGACAGCAGCCCACCAGGCTTCCCCGTCCCTGGGATTCTCCAGGCAAGAACACTGGAGTGGGTTGCCATTTCCTTCTCCAATGCATGAAGGTGAAAAGTGAAAGTGAAGTCGTTCAGTTGTGTCCGACTCTAGCGACCCCATGGACTGCAGCCCACCAGGCTCCTCCGTCCACGGGATTTTCCAGGCAAAAGTACTGGAGTGGGGTGCCATTGCCTTCTCCGCTTTGATCACTAGGCTCTAGCTATTACTCCTACCCCTATCCTCCCCGACCTCCTCTTCACCATTCCTTTCTTCCCACTCTTTGGAACTTGCCATACTCCAGCCCAGTTTCTGCACTAGCTAGTCCCTAAACCTGGAAGTTTCCTCCTGTATTTTTGCAAAGCTGGCTCCTTTTTATTTAAAGCTCAACTTCAGTGTTGCCTTCTCAGAAAGGTCTAGACTGTACCCCAGTCAGACACTTTCTATCACAGCACTCACAATCACAGATAAGAGCTGATTTTTTTCTTCAGCTCTTATCAAAATCCAATTTGCTTATTTATCTGTCCCCACCCCACTCCAATGTATGCTCCATGAGAGCATGGACCTTACTGCTATGTTCTTCTTTGTACGCCCACTGCCTAAAATACTGGCTAGCAACTAGTAGCCTGTCAATAAATGTTTGTTGAGTGAATGAATTTTGGACTTTGTATTCAATGATTCCAAATCAGTTAAGGTGAGAACAGTAGTCATTTTTTCCTTTTGTTGCATTTCTGTGAAACATCCAAACATGCTGTTACTTGTACAATGAAAGCATTAAATATTGTTTTATCAGGCCTGAAAGCCCTGATGAGTAGGATGGAACCCATTATGATAATTCTAGCAATATGCACATAAACTCAGTTACAGAGGGACAGGATTTACAGACACTTTCTAATCATCAAAGGATCGCTAAAATTTGGGAACCATCTCTTCAAGTTCTTTAGAAAACAGTTCCAGACTCAAAAGGACTTTCAAAGAAAATATCAACACCAAAGTAGGAATCATTACACTTCGCTCTGAAATCCATACTACAGGCTAAAGAAGCACTACTCTCCCCACCCCACCCCCACAAAAACCAACAAAACATCAACAAAGAGATCTTCTTTTCAAATCATTCTTTGCTAAATAATTTTTTCACATCCGTTACTGGTTTGTATTCTTCCCTGAAAGAAAATTAAGCAAATCATGCTGTCTCATGTAAGACCACCTATACACAAAGAATAAACTAAATAAATAAGATGGAAATCTGCACAAGCCAAATTTGTCACTGAAGACTTGTGTGCCAGACACACAAAAGAAAAAATAAGAGCTATTGTCCAATTGTAGAAACAAAAGAGTAATACGGGGTTTTCTGTTCTCCAAAGTGCATCATGAAGTGTGGGTGGAGAGAAACAAGAAATCTAGAATTAGCCTAACATCAAATCATTTTGGAAAGAGTTGACAACATTTAAATTCCTCACACATAAAGTATTTAGAGCAAGAGACCTTGATTCCTGGGCTATGATGCCATTTAGGAATCCTTGCAAGGGCTTTGGAATTCCAGTATTCAGAGGATAAAACGCTCATTTTAATAGGGAGCGACCAGGGATTGAGAGATACTTCCAAAGACAGACAGCTTGTAACTGAAGTATTACAAAGCTTGCAGTTAAGACCTGGGATGGAGGCGGAACACCAAATTCAAAAGAGGTAACCAAGATACCAAGTGCAATAAAGGAAAAAAAAAAAAACACAATTACCACCTAGTCACGGAGAATTAAAGTGGAAAGGAGGGCTATGCACGGGAGAAGATTGTAGGGGGGGGGGAATGGGGAAAAAAAAAACAATACATTTGTCACTCTGTCCCACTTCCTATACAGGATACGGGCAAAGCTTCCAGCCCCATCACCTCAGGCACAGATAGTTATCGTATATAGCAATGGTGCATAGGAAGGACTTCAGGTCTGAGCCCCTTAATTCCAGGGCTGTTAATGATTAAAGAGGAAGATGGGGGTGGGGAGGTAGATGAGGGCGGAGGGAGCTGGAGATTCACCCACCACCTCTCGTTTGGGCTCCTACCTCACGGCGCTTACAAGGCGCAGAGGACCAGAGTCCGTACCCCCTCCAGGGCAGCTCCGGCCCCCAGAGCCCCAGGCCCTGGGTTGAGGGGTGCTGGCGGTGAGGAGGCAGGGACAGTAGGTAAGTTTTCTGAGCCCTGCGGCTGACACGCCACAGGCTCCCCTCACAGCCTCTCCTTCCAGCGGGACCAGTCCAGACAAGGAGCTGATTTCCACGCCTCCCCTTCCACCCCCCCTCCCTTTCTCGAAGGTACCCAGCCCCCGCCCCTTCATCTCCCAAAGCCTCCCCTTTTCCTCAAACCCCCCCTCAAACTCACAGCTGCTCCAGAGGTTCCTCCAGTCAAACCCTTTCTGGAAACGACGGCGGCCCGGCGGGTCCAAAACACCTACCATCCCCGCTCGCGTTTCCAGGTTCCCTACCCCCTCCGCCGCCGCCGCCGCCGCCTCTTCTCCCACCACTGCCGCCTCCTCCCCTTCATCTGCCGCCCACCAGCGGCGGCCGCCCCGAAGCCCCGCCCCCTCCATCGTCTCCTGCATCATCACTTCCGGTAACCCCGCAGGCCGCCCGCTTCGGCAGGCGGAATAGGAAAGGAGAGAGGAGGGAACGAGTGGCAGTTTGCGTCATGACGTACGCAAAGACGTACGAAGCTGTCCCCAAGTAAGGGCAAAGACTTAGCAACGCGGAGGGAGGGCAAGGAAGAGATGGAGTGGACCATTTTTTTCGCTGGAATAGGGTGGCGAGAGGAGAACGAAAAGGGGAAAAGGGAATTAAGGAAAGGATGAGTTTGGCTATCTTGTTGGGTATACGGCGGAGCGTGATCTAGAGTTTGAAGTTTAACGAAGGGTCGAGCCTACCCTCGACTTGGGACTAATGCTCCCACAGAAGTCCGTCCGGTGGTTTGGTCCGGTCTGGCCTACCAGACCTGCTAGAGAGCTCAGTCCGCCGCCGCTCAGCTGCGCTCCCGGCGCCGCCTCCTCCCAGCCTGCCGGAGGCTGAGGTGCTTCTGTGGGTGGGGGAAGGCTGGACTGACGCAGAGTGAGTGTTGAGGATGGAGACGCCGACTCCTGGCGCGGGAAACGGGGAAGGGGTGGACTCCTCAGGGGCAGGGATGGGGTGGGGGTGGGGGGGTACGACGTTGCTAGGAGACGAGCCTGTGTGACCCCAGCCTCGCGAGGGCTGCTTGGTGTCACCGCCGCTCGCCTCAGGAACCTGCTAAGGGAAGCGGCTTGAGTGCCAGGAAGGGGAGGCCTGATTTGGGAACGCTGAAATGCCGATTTGGGGCCCATCTCTGAATCCTTTGGATTCCCCCAATGTGTTGATGAATGGGAGATTAATAGGGGCAAATCCGGAGGTGAGGCGTCTAGCCGAGGAAGGTTGACACAAACGAGTACCCTGCACGATACTGAGATTTTCTAAGATATAGAGAACTAGCTTCTTAAATCCTTTGGTCCACGAAAGACGTTGCTACGTGAAATTTTTCGAGTCCGGGAGTAACTTAAAAAGTAAATAAGGTAGATATCAGCAGGTAAGAAATGCCCCAAAGGAAGTAATATCAGGTGAAGTGGTAGAAGATAAGGGGAAAATGAAAGTCGCTCAGTCGTGTCCGACTCTTTCCGACCCCATGGAGTGGGTAGCCGTTCCCTTTTCCAGGGGCTCTTCCCAACCCAGGGATCGAACCCAGGTCTCCCTCATTGCAGGCAGATTCTTTACCAGCTGAGCCACAAGGGAAGCCCAGAAGATGAGGGGAGGGCCACTCTAAATCAGATAAGACTGTTCAGAGGAGGCCGGGTTTGCAAAAATCCCAGGAAAGAGGGAAGCTAGGGAATGAGCTTTCTAGGTGGAGAAAAGAAGGTATCTAAAGAAGGAAACGGCGAGAAAGTCAGATGCTTGGATCAGAAGGGAAGAACAAGAGTCAGAGTGGTCTGTGATGGAGAAGTGGCATGGCCTGATCAAGCATAGCTTAGCCCAAGGCGAGAGCTTAACTGTTGGGTTACTGGAGAGTTTAAGAAGGAGTGACAGATCTCATTTACAGTTTTAGAAAATCATTCTTGGCTCCTGGATAGAGAAGGGTACAAGTGGTCAGACCTGTTTGGCAGCTGTTGCAGTAGGCCAAGGGAGAGGTGACAGTGAAATGGAAGAATTAAATTCAGAATGTATTCTGAAACTAGAACTTGCAGGACTTGTTGCCAAATTGGATATGAAGTGTATGTGAAAGGATGGAACCAAAGATGACTCCTCAGAGAAAATAGTTTGGAAGGCACTCTATTCTTTTAAACATACTAGTTTTGATAAGTTTGTTAACTGTCCAGGTAAAGATGTTGAGAAGTTAAATATGAAAATCAAGGGAAAACTCAAGAGAGATAATAAATGTAGCAGTTTATTCCTAAATCACCTAAGAAGAGAGTGCAGATAGAGAGGAAGGCCTCTGTGGGAAGCCCTATTTTGCTTTGTTAATCAAGGAAGAAAAAGTAAATTTAAGAATGCTGGTGAAGTTTTGAAATTGGGCAATTTTGGCTTAACTGTTGTGCTGTTAAATGTTTATGTATTGAAACATACTCTTGGCAGGGTGGGGGAGAGGAAGGCCATTAAACTCCTTGGGGCTCTTTACATTTAGAGATCCATAGAAGGAAAAGCCAGCAGAGGAGACTGTACATATAAAGCCTCAAAGATAAAAGGAGGCCCTGTAATATTCTTGAATAATGGGACCCACCCTCATAATCACTGAGACTCAGCCTGGAAGTTCTGGCTCAAATCTCTTTCTTCCTTTCCTCTGCCAGCTGTCAGTGCTTTTGGACTCCTGCTTAGGTGGTTTGTGTTCACTGTAACAAACCTTACTTTGCTTATTGTTTATGGGTCTGACTATCCTGTGAATTGTTTCTTCTTTGTGCCCTGTTGGCTCCTCATTCAGAGCTTTGCCCATAGAGCCCAGTGTATAGGAACTGTGTGTCCTTAATGTATAAACCATGAATTTCAACACCTTCTGACGAAGGAGCATTTGTCCCTGATGTTGCTGCTGCCTCCATCACTAGATATGGTTGATTTCATAAAATTTAGAAAGAGTATCAGAAGAATAATCAGAAGGGACTTCTCTGGCCGTCCAGCATTTAAGACTTCATGCTTCCACTGCAGGGATTGCTGGTTCGATCTCTGATTTGAGAACTAAAATCCCATATACCAAAAAAAGAAGAATCAGAAGGCTTGGATTTCAGTCCTGGGTCACTACTGACCAGCAGAATGGTCCTGTTCTTTGAGCTTAAGGGGTTACAGATTGGCCTAGATTACAGATAACAAAATGCCTGAAAACATGGTTTGGCCCATAAATTGATCTAAATTATTTTTTTTTAATTTACTTGCCAAATTAAAAAATTCAATTTTCAGCTTCATTTGAAAAAGTGACAATCTGGCAACACCAGCCTGAGTTTCCTGCACAGCAACAGTCAGCTGGAGCCCATGAGATTCTTTTCCCTTCCTCTACCTGCCTTACCCCTATGGACATTTGATTTGCAGTTCTTGGTTTAGAGCTCTGCTGTCTGTCTGTACGCACAAACTACATGTAACTATTTCAATTTAAATGAAGTAAAATAAAAAATGCAGTTCCTCAGATGTACTCACCATATGTCAGGTGCCCAGTGCCAGCGGCTACCCTGTTGGACAGCAAAGATAGAAAATATTCCCAACATTGAAGAAAATTCTATTGGTCAGTGTTGGACTGGAGAAACTTAAAGATGCTCTCAGGTCTAATCATTCTGCACACTAAAGATGGATAGTGTGGCTATCCATGGATAGTAAAGTCATTGCTCCTACTCTGAAGGAAATTTGTCTAGTAAAGAGCTCCTGTGCCTCTGCAGATGGGGAAAGTGGTTCATTCAATAGTTGGCGGGTACTTGGAAACTGTCATGAAGGCGGAGACCCCCTGTGCGGAGTAAGGCCTATATATCAGATGGTTGGGTCAGGGGTCAGGTGTATCTAAGGCTATAAGCAGAGCCCTTTTGTCTGCTTCTTAATCCAATTCCTTAGGACTTATCACAAAGAAGGGGTTTGAATGTCTTAAATGTTTCGTGTTCTCTGACTTACCTAGTTCCTTTGAAGGGTTCAAATCTTGGATAGTCAAGTTATGAATGAATGACTGAGGTTGATCTTTAGCATTGACCAAGTTCCCTGATGGCTCAGATGGTAAGGAATCTGTCTGAAATGCAAGAAACTTGGGTTCAGTCCCTGGGTCAGGAAGATCTCCTGGAGGAGGGAATGGCTACCCACTCTAGTATTCTTGCCTGGAGAATTCCTAAGACAGAGGAGCCTGGCGGTTGCAAAGAGTCAGACACAACAGCAAATAACTCAATGCCTAGTGCCCACACATACGACACACTTCCACACACACCTCCTACTTCTGGTAATTTGTTCTCATTTCTCTGATTGACCTCATCTTTGTCTCTTAAAATACGGTAACAAGAAAGCGGTTACTTCCATTTCTTTTTAATTGAGAGACTGAAACTTGGTGTCCATTTAGAGTTTCTATCCCTCAGGGGGCAAATAGCTGAACATCTCAATGGTTACTATAGCCTGATTGGAGTTCCCCTTACAAGTATAATCTTGTGTGTGCTCCTGTGCTGATATATTTAGAATGAGTATATGTGCCTTATATGATCTTGTTTGGGATAGTTTAGAAACCTTCCAGACATAAATATTTTTGGTTTTTCCCTGTGTTCTAAAGATTTCCTGTGTTACAAAGCCTACCTTAATTTCTCTTCCTTTGTGTATATAATCTATCCTCTCCTCCATGACCCTTAACTCTGACACACCATATTGTCAATTTCTTGTAAAAGGATGCCGTTTCAGAGAATAGCTGTAGTATGATTAAGTACACCACACAAGCATATCCTGAGATATGCAAAGCAGTGTGTGGCATTACACTTCCCTTTTTGGATTCTAGTAACCAAAAACTGAATCCAGTCAGGAAATAAGTCCATGGGGTATGTGTGGGGCAATGAGATGAGGCCCATAGTTTATCTTGAAAGTTATTCAGTTTAGATAAGATGATACTGTATAGGATATGGAAATGCATTAGAAAGTAGGGAAGGATAACAGATCTAGGAGAAAAGTGCACTGAAGGGTAAGCAAGCAAGGAGTAAGAGATAAAGGAAGAGAAATAGGAAGGGAAGCTTGAACATGCTCTTGATTTTGGCACCTGCATTGTATTTCCAGTAAGAAGTATGTGCTGTGGTCTGAAGATAAGCAATGCCTCCAGCAGGGTTGGTTAGTCATACTGAAGAACAATAGCTCTTTACTGTACATGGATTATTAATAATCAGAGGGAAACAGCTTTAGGAAAATCCATTACTACCACAAAGCAATAAATTCACCAACAGACAACACATTTCTTTTCCCTCCTCTGCAGACAAAGTTTAGCATAGATAAAAGAGGCCTCACTGTTCCTCCTTTATTTCCTATTTCAGGTAACATTTTGCCTTTGTTAACTCCCAATGCTAAGTGATTTACGTGGATAATTATGAACAATCCTTACAGCAGCTCTTTGAAGAAGGTTCTATTGTTACCCCATTTTAAGAAATTGAGGCTCTGGAAGATTAATATCTTGCCTGATGTGGTGAGGTCAGTATTCAAACTCCAATTAGTTCATTGTTTGTATTATATCTCTCTTCTTTACATGTGTGGAAATTTTTTGAATGCCTGAAATCAAGGTAGTCATTCTCTATTCTGCTATCCTGGGCAAGAAAATCTGTTTGCTTTGATATTATAAGAACACTTCAATTCCCTGCAGGTTTTCCAGATGACTAAAGCTTTAAATTATAATTTTGGGAGCTGGTTTTGAACCCTGATCATTTGCGTGCAATGGACCTTATTCCCCCAAAGGATTGTTTTTATGAAAAAAAAGTACCAGAACCTCATTTTTCTATGTGTTTGTTTCTGTCGACTACAAATACATTCACAACCTGAAAGTAGAGTGTTTTACTTGGTGGGAATGTTAGGACTCCAAGCCCGGGAGACAGAATCTCAGATAGCCCCAAGAGACTTCTCTGAGTAAGCAGAAGAGAGAGTCAGGCTATGTACAAGTTTGCAACAAAGTAGGCAGGCAGACTGAACATCAATTATTGTTAAGTATGGAAAACCAGATACCAAGTTAAAGGAATTTAGCACTCTTCTACATATGGGAAGATGTAAGAATCTGAGATTATTGAAGTCATTTCTTCCTATGCATCTCAGCTGTCTGAGGCCAGCATCCTGCTTTTTTTTTCCTTCACTATTCCCTCCTCCCCCTACCCACCACCCCCCACCCCAAAGCTCCTCAACAATCACCATGGAGAGTAGGGGGTTATGGCATTGTGTCCCTTTTTGGAAGCCCTCATTCACATTTGGAGGCCTGAAATCGCTGATGGCTTTTACATCCTTGTTTATTGGTATGGCAGGAAATATTCAATTTCACAGTTATAAGCTTCATGGAAACATAGTATATCATTTCAGTCCTATAAGCAAACCCTGCTGCGCTGCTGCTGCTGCTAAGTCACTTCAGTCGTGTCTGATTCTGTGCGACCCCACAGACAGCAGCCCACCAGGCTCTCCCATCCCTGGGATTCTCCAGGCAAGAACACTGGAGTGGGTTGCCATTTCCTTCTCCAATGCATGAAAGTGAAAAGTGAAAGTGAAGTCACTCAGTCGTGTCCGACCCTCAGCGACCCCCTGGACTGCAGCCTTCCAGGCTCCTCGGTCCATGGGATTTTCCAGACAAGAGTACTGGAGTGGGGTGCCATTGCTGCTAAGTGGCCTTAAAAGAACTTAAGAGTGAGGGTTAGGTAATAGCTGTGTAGACTGCTCTGCTGCTGCCGCTGCTAAGTTGCTTCAGTCGTGTCCAACTCTGTGCGACCCCATAGATGGCAGCCCTCCAGGCTCCGCCGTCCCTGGGATTCTCCAGGCAAGAACACTGGAGTGGGTTGCCTCAAAGTAATAAGACTGCTTTCCCAAATAACACTTAAATCTTCAGTTCTTCATCCTGATACCCACAGTGCCACTCTTGAAAACATCATTGTGAGGGTTAATTAGTATTTTTAAATGCCTTAGGGTCTTCTGTTATGAAACCTGGCCCAAATACCAATGCATATATCTCAGGATGAGAATGAAAATTACTGGTAATTATTCTGTGTGGGTAATTTTTTTTTCTTCTAACAAAAGTATTTTAAGCTCCAACTCTGCCAGGCATGGAGTATAATGGATAAGACAAGGTCCCAACCTTATTCCCTCTCCCCCTCCCAAAACCCAGTGAAGAAAGAAATGCAGGTCAAACAGAAAATTACAATAGAGTAGGAAGAACCTAGTGTGAAGACATTGGCCTAGTGTGAAGAAGACAGTCTGTTAAAACCGATGAAAGCCAAAGGATAAGAATCAGCAGTTAAGCAAAAAAAAAAATAAAAGAATATTTCAGTTGTATGAGTTGGAATCTTCATTTGGCAAAAAGGAGGAGTCCCAGGTCTAAGGAGACAGGGCAGCAGGACACAGGATAGGTAACAGTTGGTGCTTGGTGAACATAAAAGTGGATTTCTCTGGGTGAGTTTCACGATCACCCTCCTCCCCCCCACAAATCATAAAGTAGTTGGGAGAGAAATTTGGCTACGTTATATTCATTGGTGATGGCTTTTAAAATTTTATACATAGGGACAGATCTTGAATGGATGGAAAGAGTCTCCTTCCACCTGGGGTTTGGAAGTCAGTTAACTTCCCTTGCCTTTCTGTCCCTTGTTTGTACTGCAACACTTTTTCTTCAGTCGATGGCAAAGCCTCCTGGGAGTGCAACATTTGAAATTCTGACATTCCTGAGACCAGAGTCATTCTTCTATAAATTTCATCTGAGGAAAGGGAATTTTCGTCTCTGCTCTTAACTCCTTAGTGTTCATGTGGTGATGTCTTTCCAAAGGTGAAAGAAAGTGTTCCAGGGGTGGGGAAAATGGTGAAGTGGATAAAGCCCCTAGTCCTAGCAAATTTTCCCATGCGTGCATGCTTGCTAAGTGGCTTCAGTCATGTTAAACTCTTGGCCACCCCATGAACTGTAGCCTGCCAGGCTCCTCTGTCCATCAGATTCTCCAGGCAAGAATACTGGAGTGAGTTGTCATGCCTTCCTCCAGGGGATCTTCCCAACCCAGGGACTGAACCTGCATCTCTTTTGTCTCCTGCATTGTCAGGCAGGTTCTTTAGCAGTAGCTCCACCTGGGAAGCCCAATCTTCCCATAGGCCTCCTGCAAAACTAGATTTAGACATACCAAGTACTTAACATGTATTTTCATTCTCAGTAGCAAGTGGAAGAGTGAGTGGGTGGTGCTTTTTTTTTTTTTTTTAAAGGAAATTGATCACTGCTTCTCTCAAGTCCCCATTACTGATTCCAAAATGAAAACAGGGGAAAAGTTGCAGCTAGAAAAATAACCATCTAGCTTTTTTGGCTCTTAATCCCAGCTTTCCTGTCAATTAGGTAGCATTAGGCAAGACTCTCGGAGAAGGCAATGCCACCCCACTCCAGTACTCTTGTCTGGAAAATCCCATGGATGGAGGAGCCTGGTGGGCTACAGTCCATGGTGTTGCTAAGAGTTGGACACGACTGAGTGACTCCACTTTCAGTTTTCACTTTCATGCATTGGAGAAGAAAATGGCAACCCACTCCAGTGTTCTTGCCTGGAGAATCCCAGGGACAGGGGAGCGTGGTGGGCTGCCGTCTATGGGGTCGCACAGAGTCGGACATGACTGAAGTGACGCAGCAGCAGCAGCAGCAAGCAAGACTCTTCACCATCTGCAAGGTTGGTAGAATCACCAAATACTTATGGTATTGTTTGAAATACAGCATGTTTTAAAAAATGTAAATCAGGTCAGGCCAGTATACTGTTACTTGCCTAAAACCTACCAGTGTCTTCTTTTGCTCTTAGACTACAAATCAAACTGCTTTCCAAGGCCTGCTTTCCCAACCTGTGTGGGATTCTATACACCTATCGCCTCACTTCCCCCATAGACTCTCAATTGTGTTAACACAGATTGGTTCCCACTTCATAGCCTTTGTCCCTACTGTTCTTTCTTCCTGCATCTTCTTCCCCTGAACTCTTACCATTTATAGGTTCCTTGACACCATTCAAGACCCAACTCAAATATCACTGACTATCCAAAATAATCACCACCTCTTCTCATCTATATCATATTATTGTTTCATTCTTTGAGAATACATATCACCAAGAAAAATTGTTTTTCTTGTATATCATCTGCCTCTGCCACTTGGATATAAACTGTAGGTCAGGGACCGTGGCTGCTTGTTTATCACTGTATGCCTAGAACTGCATGTACCTGGCACATGGCACTGAATAAATGTTAGATGGATGGGTGGATGGATTCTTGGGAGGGAAGAGTAAGACCTGCAGGGTAGTAGTATTGTAATGAGTGCTGATATCTCTTCTGTGACGTCAGCTCCCTTTGAAGTGTCAGGAACAGTGCTGCTACAGGGAACAGAAGATTCAAGCAGTCCAGCCCAGTGCACGGCCTCCTCTAAAGGTGCTGATGCGTAACATCATTACTGAGGAAGGACAGTAGCAGGGGAGGGGTGGATAACGTATTTATAAGGTGGAGACCTTGTAAAAGGGTACTTGCAATTCATATCTAGGCGCAAAAAGAAGGGTTTTTTTGCTCTTTGTAAGAAGGGACTAGAATTTAGTTCCCATTGTCACAACTGGCTAAGTTCTTTAAAGCAATCAGCAAACATTCAACCATGTTTACTTAAATTGAGCAGCCTATTTAGTGATTAAAAGTTGGTGCTCTGACTCCAGACTTTGATTTTAAATCTGGCTCCACCTCTTCCTTTCCTTATGGCTGTACTCAAGTTACTTAACCTCTTTTTGCATCAGGATCCTCTTTTATAAAATAGGATAACGTGTTTACCTTATAAAACAGTGATGACTATGGGAATTAATATATATGTATGTAAAGTACCTAGAAAGCCTGGCACAGAGTAATTACAAAGTAAGTGTTTTTATTGTTTAGGCACTAAGTTGTGTCTGATTCTTTGTGAAGCATGCCAGGCTTCTCTGTCCTTCACTATCTCCCAAAGTTTGCTCAAATTAATGTCCATTGAGTCGGTGATACCATTATTACCATTATTTTTATTCCTTTAGTGAGCAAAATGCAGTCCCTGCCCTGCAGAAGAAGGGAGGAAAGGAAGAAAAAGACACAGTGAAACTGGATGTAATAAAAGCAGAGAAAGAGGTGCTCCAAAAAGGCTTCAGAGTAAACTAGTGTCTGCAAGTTGGCATGGCCAGCCAAAACAGGCATCCTAAGTGAAAAGATTAGCCAGAACAAACACCACAGTAGAGTGCCATAGAGCTCCATTTCCCAAACTTAGTTTTTTTGGGGACTCCTCCACATCATAATTTTTAGTATTATATTCCTATATTTTACACCAGGTTAAAAATTTCTGTAATATGTGTAAAGGTAGAACTACAAAATAGAAATCACTTTAAGTCATGGGTTTCAGTTCAGTTCAGTTCAGACGCTCAGTCATGTCCAGCTCTTTGTTGACCCCATGGACTGCAGCATGCCAGGCCTCCCTGTCAATCACCAACTCCTGGAGTTTACTCAAAATCATGTCCATTGAGTCAGTGATGCCATCCAACCATCTCACCCTCTTTTGTCCTCTTCTCCTCCTGCCTTCAATCTTTCCCAGCATCAGGGTCTTTTCTAATGAGTCAGTTCTTCGCATCAGATGGCCAAAGTATTGGAGTTTCAGCTTCAGCCTCAGTCGGGAATGAATATCAGGACTGATTTCCTTTAGGATAGACAGGTTGGATCTTCTTGCAGTCCAAGGGACTCTCAAGAGTCTTCTCCAACACCACAGTCCAAAAGCATCAATTCTTCGGTGCTTAGCTTTCTTTATAGTCCAACTCTCACATCTATACCTGACTACTAGAAAAACCATAGCCTTGAACCTTTGTTGGCAAAGTAATGTCTCTGCTTTTTAATATGCTCTCTAGGTTGGTCATAACTTTCCTTCCAAGGAGTAAGCGTCTTTTAATTTCATGGCTGCAGTCACCATTTGTAGTGATTTTGGAGCCCAAAACAATAAAATCAGCCACTGTTTCCAATGTTTCCCCCATCTATTTGCCATGAAGTGATGGGACTGGATGCCGTGATCTTTGTTTTCTGAATGTTGAGCTTTAAGCCAACTTTTTCACTCTCCACTTTCACTTTCATCAAGAAGCTCGTTAGTTCTTCACTTTCTGCCATAAGGGTGCTGTCATCTACATATCTGAGGTTATTGATATTTCTCCCAGAAATCTTGATTCCAGCTTGTACTTCATCTAGCCCAGCGTTTCTCATGATGTACTCTGCATATAAGTTAAATAAGCAAGGTGACAATATACAGCCTTGATGTACTCCTTTTCCTATTTGGAATCAGTCTATTGTTCCATGTCCAGTTCTAATTGTTGCTTCCTGACCTGCATACAGATTTCTGAAGAGGCAGGCCAGGTGGTCTGGTATCCCCATCTGTTGAAGAATTTTCCATGGTTTGTTGTGATCCACACAGTCAAAGGCTTTGGCGTAGTCAATAAAGCAGAAGTAGATGTTTTTCTGGAGCTCTCTTGCTTTTTTGATGATCAAGTGGATGTTGGCAATCTGATCTCTGGTTCTTCTGCCTTTTCTAAAACCAGCTTGAACATCTGGAAGTTCACAGCTCACGTATTGCTGAAGCCTGGCTTGGAGAATTTTGAGCATTACTTTACTAGCGTGTGAGATGAATGCAATTGTGTGGTAGGTTGAGCATTCTTTGGCATTGCCTTTCTTTGGGATTGAAATGAAAACTGACTTTTTCTAGTCCTGTGGCCACTGCTGAGTTTTCCAAATTTGCTGGCATATTGAGTGCAGCACTTTCACAGGATCATCTTTTAGGATTTGAAATAATAGCTCAACTGGAATTCCATCACCTCCACTACCTTTGTTTGTAGTGATGCTTTCTAAGGCCCACTTGACTTCACATTCCAGAATGTTTGGCTCTAGGTGAGTGAGCACAGCACCATGATTATCTGGGTTGTGCGTTTGGTGGGCTATTAAAACACATTAAGAGAATCACAGTAAGAAAATAAATATTCTATTATACATGAAAAATTACCTCACCAACGAATCTTTGGGACACTTGCTTTAGGGGAAAGTTCTGACTATGTCCTGAGGCCAAAATGTACTAGCAATGACATTTATCAGCCTTTTCTTAATAGTACAGGCTGCACATGGTAGGTGCTTGATAACAAGTTTTATCCAGGCACTGTGTTTATACATGAAGTATGACTTGAAGAAAAGAGCCCAATTTCCAGTCACAGTTCCTCCAAGGCATACTTCCTATCTCTTATCTTTCCTCATTCTGGGATTTGAGGGTTAAGGAAGTGAAAAGCAGAATTTGAAGAACTATCAGTCTCAGGATAAAAGTTACAAAACTTTTAAGAAGTTCTAAATATAAGAACTGATTTCACAGGCAGTTGTGATTGCAGTTCAGTTGTGGTCCTCTAAACAACTTAATATTCCTTATATCACCCATGGGAGAATCCCAGCAAACCCCGCTGCATCAGATCAACCCCTGATACTAGTGAAGAAGGATAAGGGCTGATTTAATGGCCATACCACCTTGAACGAGCCTGATCTCGTCTGATCTTGGAAGCTAAGCAGGGTCGGGCCTGGTTAGTCACTTGGATGGGAGACCGTCTGGGAATACCGGGTGCTCCAGGTGTTTTTTATTATTTTCATTGAACTTCCCTGGTGGCTCAGACAGTAAAACGTCTGTCTACCATGCAGGAGACCCGGGTTCGAGCCCTGGGTTGGGAAGATCCTCTGGAGAAGGAAATGGCAATCCACTCCAGTACTATTGCCTGGAAAATCCCATGGACAGAGGAGCCTGGTAGGCTACAGTCTATGGGGTCACAAAGAGTCGGACACGACTGAGCGACTTCACTTCACTAACCCTGCATCAATAGTGAGAGATAATTGATAATTAGAGGAGTAAGTGTTGGTTTCAAGCCATTAAATCCAAAAGGAGGAAAATTCTTAGGGAAAAGGTACTTTTCCTAAATACGTTGCTTCCTAGGAATAGAAATATAAACCAAAAGGAAAATAGCTTAAATTTTTTTTTTTTTTTTACTTACGTGGCTGATTTTGTTTCTAGAATCACAAGCTTTGTAACACCCACTTGTTAATAGTACGTAATACAGCTTAGACTGTCTGTGGAAATCTTTTGGACTTGAGTTTTCTGGGTCATCTAGTGTTGGAAAGGGAAACATCACTTATTTCCCTTTTAGGATTAGGGTTTTTTGCAGCATGTGAGCCTCTCTTGTAGAGTACAGGCTCTAGAGCACAAGGGCTCAGCAGTTGCCTCTAGGCATGTGGGATTTTAGTTCCTTGACCAAGGATCAAACCAGCTTCCCCTGCATTGGGAGGCAGATTCTCAATCACTGTATCACCAGGGAAGTACCAGGATTAGTTTTCAAAACACTTAAAGGTTAAAGTGTTTTGAAAATGGTCCTATTAAATACGAGTTGTTAGTTCTGCTTGTTATCTCAAGTATTGTAATGGCAAGGCTTGTGTATCAGATATAAATAGAATGATCAGTTAAAGTATGAAGCTGTGGTTCTTAGAGTAGTAGAAAAAAAGAAATGAAAGCCAGACTTTGGAGAAGGTTGCTGCTGTTTTAATATGCCAGATCGCCTTCACCTTCCTCTTTTGGTATTGTGCGGTCAAGGAAGTTTAATCTGTTAATGACAGGAAAGTGAAGCAGTTGTGAATAGAAGTTTGTTGCAGACTCTGCTCCTCACAGGAACTGACTCATGTATTTTTGTATGAAACCATGGAGTTTTAGGGATAGCCAGAAACTCAGAAACCTGTTTCTTTACCAGGAAAAACATCATCAATTCTATGAGTTTTCATTATGATTAGCCATAATGAATGATGATCTCTCTTAATTTGTATGAATTCCTTTTAAGTGTTTTTTCCTGTGAGGCGTAACGGATGTTGGGCTTCCCTGGTAGCTCAGCTGGTAAAGAATCCTCCTGTGATGCGGGAGACCTGGGTTCTATCCCTGGGTTGGGAAGATCCCCAGGCGGAGGGCATGGCAACCCACTCCAGTATTATTCTTGCCTGGAGAATCCCCATGGACAGAGGAACCTGGCGGGTACAGTGCATGGGGTCATAAAGAGGCGGACACAACTGAGCGACTAAGCATAGCACAACATAGTCCATGTCAAAATGAATATCAGGTATAATGGATATAACTTTAGCCCTTTTAACGTTTGAATTTGGGTGAAGTAGTGATTTCAGAAAATAATAGCAAATGAAGCAACTGACAAACAACTAATCTCAAAAATATACAAGCAACTCCTAGAGCTCAATTCCAGAAAAATAAATGACCCAATCAAAAAATGGGCCAAAGAACTAAATAGACATTTCTCCAAAGAAGACATACAGATGGCTAACAAACACATGAAAAGATGCTCAACATCACTCATTATCAGAGAAATGCAAATCAAAACCACTATGAGGTACCATTTCACGCCAGTCAGAATGGCTGCGATCCAAAAGTCTACAAGCAATACATGCTGGAGAGGATGTGGAGAAAAGGGAACGCTCTTACACTGTTGGTGGGAATGCAAACTAGTACAGCCACTATGGAGAACAGTGTGGAGATTCCTTAAAAAACTGGAAATAGAACTGCCTTATGATCCAGCAATCCCACTGCTGGGCATACACACTGAGGAAACCAGAATTGAAAGAGACATGTGTACCCCAGTGTTCATCGCAGCACTGTTTATAATAGCCAGGACACAGAAGCAACCTAGATGTCCATCAGGATGAATGGATAAGAAAGCTATGGTACATATACACAATGGGGTATCACTCAGCCATTAAAAAAGAATACATTTGAATCAGTTCTAATGAGGTGGATGAAACTGGAGCCTATTATACAGAGTGAAGTAAGCCAGAAAGAAAAACACCAATACAGTATACTAACGCATATATATGGAATTTAGAAAGATGGTAACAATAACCCTGTATACGAGACAGCAAAAGAGACACTGATGTATAGAACAGTCTTTTGGACTCTGGGAGAGGGAGAGGGTGGGATGATTTGGGAGAATGGCATTGAAATACGTATAATACCATATATGAAACGAGTCACCAGTCCAGGTTCGATGCACGATACTGGATGCTTGGGGCTGGTGCACTGGGATGACCCAGAGGGATGGCATGGGGAGGGAGGAGGGTTCAGGATGGGGAACACATGTATACCTATGGCGGATTCATTTCGATATTTGGCAAAACCAATTCAATATTGTAAAGTTTGAAAATAAAATTTAAAAAAAAATGGTTAAGCCGTGGTTTATTCCTCATTGCTTAAGAAAGGTCATCAGTGTCAGGATAAGTAGGAGGTAGAGCCATTCAGACATTCTCAGGTGAATTCCTTGAATTCCCTCAGAATTTCTAGATAACACAGCTCCTTCCAGCTCCCATCTGCTTTCTTTAGCTGCCCAAATCCTCATAAGCTTAGGACCAACCTAAAGTGTGGAATCTCCATGTATTATTACCCTTCCACCTTGGGTTGGAAATGGGTCTTGTTCTCAAAGGGCAATGAGCAGCATATTTCTCAACAGATGACCTGTTTGAATAAAGTCCTGGACTCATAATGAGGTGTACCACTGCCTGGTCTTGCTACTCACTTGCCAAATCCTCATCTTCCCAGCCTGCTAATTCGTTTTAAAGGCGAATACAGTATTCATTCTCCTAAATCTGACTAATCACAGTCCTCCAGTAGTGAGCTTTCTTTTCCTATCTTCTTTGAATTTCTTTTTTAAATCATTGTTTAAACTGAGGTATTGTTGATTTATAATATTAATTTCAGATGTTCAACATAGTGATTCAAAGTTATTATAGATTGTACTCTGTTTAAAATAGTTATAAAATATTGACTCTAACCCCTGTGCTATATAATACATCCTGGTAGCTTACTGATTTTATACTTCGTAGTTTGTGCTTTTAATCCCCTACCTCTCTGTTGCCCCACTACCTCCCCACTGGTAACCAGTAGTTCATTCTCTGTATCTATGAGTCTGTTTTGTTTAATTTATTCATTTCTTTTATTTTTTAGATTCCATATGTAAGTGATAACACAGAGTATTTCTCTTTTTCTGTCTGATTTATCTCACTAAGTACAATACCCTCCAGGTCCATTTATGTTGTTGCAAATGGCAGAATTTCATTCTTTTTATGGCTGAGTAGTATTACATTGTGTATATATATTTCATCTTCTTTATCCATTCATCTGTTGATAGACACTTAGGTTACTTCCCTATCTTATCTTTTAAATAATGATGTAATGAACATTGGGTGCACTTATCTTTTTGAACTACTGTTTTTCCCAGATACATACCCAGAAGTAGAATTGCCGGGTCATAAGGCAAGAATACACAGAAGAACTGTACAGAAAAGATCTTCATGACCCAGATAACCACGATGGTGTGATCACTCACCTAGAGCCAGACATCCTGGAGTGTGAAGTCAAGTGGGCCTTAGGAAACATCACTACGAACAAAGGTAGTGGAGATGATGGAATTCCAGTTGAGCTATTTCAAATCCTAAAAGATGATGCTGAGAAAGTGCTGCACTCAATATGCCAGCAAATTTGAAAAACTCAGCAGTGGCCACAGGACTGGAAAAGGTCAGTTTTCATTCCAATCCCAAAGAAAGGCAATGCCAAAGAATGTTCAAACTACTGCACAGTTGCACTCATCTCACACACTAGCAAAGTAATGCTCAAAATTCTCCAAGCCAGGCTTAAACAGTATGCAAACTGTGAACTTCCAGATGTTCAAGCTGGATTTAGAAAAGGCAGAAGAACCAGAGATCAGATTGCCAACACTGGATCATTGAAAAAGCAAAAGACAAGGGAGTTCCAGAAAAACATCTACTTCTCTGCTTTACTGACTATGCCAAAGCCTTCAACTGTGTGGATCACAACAAACTGTGGAAAGTTCTTCAAGAGATGGGAATACCAGACCACCTTACCTGCCTCCTGAGAAACTGGTATGCAGGTCAAGAAGCAACAGTTAGAACCAGACATAGAACAGACTGGTTCCTAATTGGGAAAAGAGTACATCGAGGCTGTATATTGTCACCCTGTTTATTTAACTTATACGCAGAGTACATCATGAGAAATGCCAGGCTGGATGAAGCACAAGCTGGAATCAAGATTGCTGGGAGAAATGTCAATAACCTCAGATATGCAGATGACACCACCCTTATGGCAGAAAGCAAAGAGGAACTAAAGAGCCTCTTGATGAAGTTAAAGAGAAGAGTGAAAAATTTGCCTTAAAAGTCAACATTCAAAAAAAAAAAAAAATCAACATTCAGAAAACTAATATGGCATCCAGTCTCATCACTTCTTGCAAATAGGTGGGGAAACAATGGAAACCGTGACAGATTTTATTTTGTTGGGCTCCAAAATCACTGCAGATGGTGACTGCAACCATGAAATTAAAAGACATTTGATCCTTGGAAGAAAAGCTATGACCAACCTAGACAGCATATTAAAAAGCAGAAACGTTACTATGCTGAAAAAAGTTCGTCTAGTCAAAGCTATGATTTTTCTAGTAGTCATGTATGGATGTGAGAGTTGGACTATAAAGAGAGCTGAGTATTGAAAAATTGATGCTTTTGAACTGTGGTATTGGAGAAGACTCTTGAGAGTCCCTTGGACTGATTCAGGAAATCAGTCCTGAATATTCATTGGAAGGACTGATACTGAAGCTGAAACTCCAATACTTTGGCCACCTGATATGAAGAACTGACTCATTGGAAAAGACCCCGAGGCTGGGAAAGATTGAAGGGAGGTGGAGAACGGGACAACAGAGGATGAGATGACTGGATGGCATCACTGACTCGATGGACATGAGTTTGAGCAAGCTACAGGAGATGGTGAAGGACAGGGAAGCCTGGCATGCTGCAGTCCATGGGGTTGCAAAGAGTCGGACACAACTGTGTAACTGAACTGAACTGATGGTAGTTCCATTTTTAGCTTTCAAGGAACCTCCATAGGTTTTCCATAGTGGCTACACCAGGTTAGATTCCCACCAACTGTTCCCTTTCTTCTATGTCCTCCCCAATATTTATTATTTATGTTCTTTTTGATGATAGCTGTCTGACAGGTGTGAAGTAATATCTCATTATGGTTTTGATTTGCATATTTCTGATGATTAGGCTAAGTGTTAGTCACTCAGTCACGTCTGACTCTTTGCAACCCTGTGGACTGTAGACTGCCAAGCTCATCTGTCCATGGAGTTCTCTAGGCAAAAATACTAGAGTGGGTACCCATTCCTTCTCCAAGGGATCTTCCTGACCCAAGGATCGATCCTGCATCTCCTGCATTGCAGGCAAATTCTGTACCATGTGAGCTACCAGGGATTACTGATGATTACTGATGCTGAATGTCTTTTCATGTGACAGTGGCCACGTGTATGTCTTCTTCAGAAAAATGTCTCTTTGGGTCTTCTGCCCATTTTTTAATCAGGTTGTTTTTATTGATATTTAATTGTATGAACTCTCTATATATTTTTGGATATTAACCTATCAGTCATATTATTTACAAATATTTTCTCCTACTCAGTAGGTTGTTTTTTCATTTTGTCAGTGGTTTCATTTGCTGTAAGAAAGCTTTTAAGTTTAATTAGGCCCCATTTTAGTTTTGCTTTTGTCTCCTTTGTCTTAGAAGACAAGTCAAGAAAAATTGTCACAATTTATGTCAGAGTGTTCTATCTGTGTTTTCCACAGGTATTATGGCTTTCAGTCTTTCCTTTAGTTCTTTAATCTAGTTTAAGTTTATCTTCATAAGTGATGTATGATACTGTTATGATAAGCATAACTTTGTAGTATAGTCTGAAGTCAGGGAATGTGTTACCTCCAGCTCTGTTCTTTCTGAAGATGTTTTGGCTATTCAGAGTCTTTTGTGTTTCTATACACATTTTTAAATATTTGTCCTAGTTCTGTGAACAATGCCATTAGTATTTTGACAGGGATTGCATTGTATTTGTAGATTGCCTTAAGTAGTATGATAATTTTAACAGTATTCTTCCAGTCCAAGATATCTTCTACCTCCTTGAAAGTAAAGTTGCTCAGTTGCTACCCCATGGACTGTAGCCTACCAGTCCTCTGCCCATGGGATTTTCCAGGCAATAGTACTGGAGTGGATTGCCATTTCCTTCTCCAGGGGATCTTCCCGACCCAGGGATCGCACATTGTAGACAGACACTTAACCGTCTGAGCCACCAGGGAAGTCTACCTCCTTAGTAGGTTTATTTTGAGATATTTTATTTTTTTGACATAATGATGAATAGAATTATTTAGTTGATTTCTCTGTCTGATAGTTTGTTGTTAGTAGAGACAAATGCAGCAGGTTTCTATATATTAATTTTGTATCCTGCAACTCTACTGAATTTATTGATAAGCTCTAGTAGTTTTCTGGTGGGATCTTTAGAATTTTTTATGTATGGTATCATGCCATCTGCAGATAGTGACAATTTTACTTCTTCCTTTAAAATTTGGGTTCCTTTTATTTTTCTTCTCTGATTGCTATGGCTAGGACTGCCAAAACTATGTTGAGAGAATGGGCATCCTTGACTTGTTCCTCATCTTAGAGGCAATGCTTTCAGCTTTTCACCATTGAATATGTTATTTTGTCATATACGGTGTTTGTTATTTTGAGGGATATCTCCTCTGTGCCCACTTTCTGGGAAGCTTTTATCATAAGTGGATGTTGAATTTTGTCAAAAGCTTTTTCTGCATCTATTGAGATGATCCTTTGGTTTTTAATTTTTCAATTTTTTAATGTAGAGTAGGCTTCAGCAATATGTGAACCATGAACTTCCTGATGTTCAAGCTGGTTTTAGAAAAGGCAGAGGAACCAGAGATCAAATTGCCAACATCCACTGGATCATGGAAAAAGCAAGAGAATTCCAGGAAAACATCTATTTCTGCTTTATTGACTATGGCAAAGCCTTTGACTGTGTGGATCACAATCAACTGTGGAAAATTCTGAAAGAGATGGGAATACCAGACCACCTGATCTGCCTCTTGAGAAATTTGTATGCAGGTCAGGAAGCAACAGTTAGAACTGGACATGGAACAACAGACTGGTTCCAAATAGGAAAAGGAGTTCGTCAAGGCTGTATATTGTCACCCTGCTTATTTAACTTATATGCAGAGTACATCCTGAGAAACACTGGACTGGAAGAAACACAAGCTGGAATCAAGATTGCCGGGAGAAATATCAATCACCTCAGATATGCAGATGACACCACCCTTATGGCAGAAAGTGAAGAGGAACTCAAAAGCCTCTTGATGAAAGTGAAAATGGAGAGTGAAAAAGTTGGCTTAAAGCTCAACATTCAGAAAACGAAGATCATGGCATCCAGTCCCATCACTTCATGGGAAATAGATGGAGAAACAGTGCAAACAGTGTCAGACTTTATTTTGGGGGGCTCCAAAATCACTACAGATGGTGACTGCAGCCATGAAATTAAAAGACGCTTACTCCTTGGAAGAAAAGTTATGACCAACCTAGATAGCATATTGAAAAGCAGAGACATTACTCTGCCAACAAAGGTTCATCTAGTCAAGGCTATGGTTTTTCCTGTGGTCATGTATGGATGTGAGAGTTGGACTGTGAAGAAAGCTGAGCGCCGAAGAATTGATGCTTTAGAATTGTGGTGTTGGAGAAGACTCTTGAGAGTCCCTTGGACTGCAAGGAGATCCAACCAGTCCATTCTGAAGGAGATCAGCCCTGGGATTTCTTTGGAAGGAATGATGCTAAAGCTGAAACTCCAGTACTTTGGCCACCTCATGCAAAGAGTTGACTCATTGGAAAAGACTCTGATGCTGGGAGGGATTGGGAGCATGAGGAGAAGGGGACGACAGAGGATGAGATGGCTGGATGGCATCACTGACTCCATGGAAGTGAGTCTGAGTGAACTCCGGGAGTTGGTGATGGACAGGGAGGCCTGGCATGCTGTGATTCATGGGGTCGCAAAGAGTCGGACACAACTGAGCGACTGATCTGATCTGATCTGATCTGATCACATTGATTTGCAGATATTGATAAATCCCACTTGATCATGGTGTATTACCCTTCTAGTGTATCATTGGATTTTGTTTGCTAATAATTTGTTGAGGATTTTTGCATCTATGTCCATCAGTGATATAGGCCTGTAATTTTTGTTGTTGTTGTTATGTCTTTGTTTGGTTTTGGATCAAGGTGATGCTAGGGGCCTCATAGAGTGAGTTAGGAACTGTTCCTTCCTCCAGAATTTTTTGGAATAGCTTGAGAAAGATAGGTGTTAACTCTTCTCTAAATGTTTGGTAGAATTCGCCTGTGAAGCCCTCTGGTCCTAGACTTTTGTTTATTGAGAATTTTTAAATTATGATTCAATTTTATTACTGGTAATTGGACTGTTCATATTTTCTATTTTTTTTTTCTGGTTCAGTCTTGGCATATTATACATTTCTAGGATTTTCTCCATTTTTTTTCTGTTGTCCATTTTATTGGCATATAGTCATTCCTAGTAATCACTTACGATCTTTTGTATTTCTGTGCTGTTGACTGTAACTTTTCCTTTTTAATTTCTGATTTTATTGATTTGGGCCTTCTCTTTTTCTCTTCATGAGTCTGGCTAAAGATTTATCAATTTTGTTTTTCTTTTAAAAAAAACTCTGTTGGTTTCATTGACTTTTCTATTTTTTTTAAATTTCTGCTCTCTTTTTTTTTCAGATTTATTTATTTATTTTTGGCCATGCTGGGTCTTTGTTGCTGCCCATGGGCATTCTCTAGGTGTGGGAAGCAGGGACTACTCTCTAATCACTGTGCATGGGCTCTCTAGTTGCTGTGTGCAGGCTTCTCGGTGGTGGCTTCTCTTGTTGCAGAGTGTGGGCTCTAGGCCATGGGCTTCTGTAGTTGCAGCTCATGGGCTCAGTAGTTGTGACTCACAGGCTCTAGAGTGCTGACTCAGCAGTTGTGGCTCACAGGCTCTACAGTGCTGACTCAGCAGTTGTGGCACGTGGGCTTAGTTGCTACACTGCATGTGGGATCTCCTCAGAGCAGGGATCAGACCTGTGTCCCCTACATTGGCAGGCAGATTCTTAACCATTGACCCATCAGGGAAACACCAGCTCTGATCTTTATTATCTCTTTCCTTCCACTAACTTTGGGGTTTGTTTGTTCTTTTTCTAATTCCTTCCTTTAGGTATAAGATTAGGTTGTTTGATATTATTCTTGTTTCCTGAGGTAAGCTTGCATCACTATAAACTTCGCTCTTACAGCTGCTTTTGCTGCCTCCCATAGATTTTGGATCTTTGTTTATTTGTTTTCATTTATCTCTGGGTATTAAAAAACTATTGTGTGTGTATATATAAATATATGTATATGTGCAATATAGGTTTATGAATAGCCATAAATATGTGTGTGTGTATATGTGTATATATATATATATATATATATATATATATATATATATCTGTGTGTGTGTGTGTGTGTGTGTATACACACAATTATTTTAAATTGCTGGTCTTTGGATTAAAGATCTAAATTTAAGACCAGAAACTATAAAACTTCTAGAGGAAAACATAGGCAAAACACTCTCTGACATAAACCACAGCAGGATCCTCTATGACCCACCCCCCAGAGTAATGGAAATAAAAGCAAAAATAAACAAATGGGACCTAATTAAACTTAAAAGCTTTTGTACAATGAAGGAAACTATAAGCAAGGTGAAAAGACAACCTTCAGAATGGGAGAAAATAATAGCAAACAAAGCAACTGACCAAGAATTAATCTCAAAAATATACAAGCAGCTCTGGCAGCTCAATTCCAGAAAAATAAACGACCCAATCAAAAAATGGGCTAAAGAAATAAACATACATTTCTCCAAAGAAGACATACAGATGGCTAACAAACACATGAAAAGATGCTCAACATCACTCATTATCAGAGAAGTGCAAATCAAAACCACAGTGAGGTACAATCTCATGCCGATCAGAATGGCTGCTATCCAAAAGTCTACAAACAATAAATGTTGGAGAGGGTGCAGAGAAAAGGGAACCCTCTTACACTGTTGGTGGGAGTGCAAACTAGTACAGCCGCTATGGAGAACAGTGTGGAGATTCCTTTAAAAACTGGAAATAGAACTGCCATACGACCCAGCAATCCCACTGCTGGGCATACACTGAGGAAACCAGAATTGAAAGAGACATGTGTACCCCAATGTTCATCGCAGCACTGTTTACAATAGCCAGGACACGGAAGCAACCTAGATGTCCATTGGCAGACGAATTGATAAGCAAGCTGTGGTACATATACACAATGGAATATTACTCAGCTATTAAAAAGAATGCATTTGAATCAGTTCTAATGAGGTGGATGAAACTGGAGCCTATTATACAGAGTGAAGTAAGTCAGAAAGAAAAACACCAATCAGATCAGATCAGATCAGATCAGTCGCTCAGTCGTGTCCGACTCTTTGCGACCCCATGAATCGCAGCACGCCAGGCCTCCCTGTCCACACCAAATCCCGGAGTTCACTGAGACTCACGTCCATCGAGTCAGTGATGCCATCCAGCCATCTCATCCTCTGTTGTCCCCTTCTCCTCTTGCCCTCAATCCCTCCCAGCATCATAGTCTTTTCCAATGAGTCAACTCTTTGCATGAAGTGGCCAAAGTACTGGAGGCTTCAGCTTTAGCATCATTCCTTCCAAAGAAATCCCAGGGCTGATCTCCTTCAGAACGGACTGGTTGGATCTCCTTGCAGTCCAAGGGACTCTCAAGAGTCTTCTCCAACACCATAGTTCAAAAGCATCAAGTCTTCGGCACTCAGCCTTCTTCACAGTCCAACTCTCACATCCATACATAACCACAGGAAAAACCATAGCCTTGACTAGACGAACCTTTGTTGGCAAAGTAATGTCTCTGCTTCTGAATATGCTATCTAGGTTGGTCATAACTTTCCTTCCAAGGAGTAAGCGTCTTTTAATTTCATAGCTGCAGTCACCATCTGATTATAGTATATTAATGCATATATATGGAATTTAGAAAGATGGTAATGATGACCCTATATACGAGACAGCAAAAGAGACACAGATGTAGAGAAAAGACTTTTGGACTCTGTGGGAGAAGGCAAGGGTGGGATGATTTGATAGGATAGCATTGAAACATGGATATTATCATTTGTGGGATAGATCGCCAGTCCAGGTTTGATATATGAGACAGGGTGCTCAGGGCTGGTGCACTGGGATGACCCTGAGGAATGGGATGGGGAGGGAGGTGGGAGGGAGTTTCAGGATGAAGAACACATGTACATCCATGGCTGATTCATGTCAATGTATGGCAAAAACCACTACAATATAGTAAAGTAATTAGCCTCCAATTAAAATAAATTAATTTTTAAAAATTGCTGATCTTTTAATTTCAGGTGCATTTAATAACCCTGCATTTTTACTTCCCTCCCTGATGATTACTGTTTTGGACATTATATTTTACAACTTTTTGTTTTGTATATCCCTTGTATACTTATTGCAAACATAGATGAGTTTATTCCTCATCTATGAGGAATGAGTTTATTGTCTTTTAACCAGTAAACCTTTAATGAGTTTATTGTCTTTTAACCTTCCTACTAGCTTTGTATATAGTTGATTTACTACCTTTACTATATATTTGCCTTTACCAGTGAGCTTTTTACGTTTTGTAATTTTTATGTTTCTAGTTGCGGCCTTATTTTTCACTTAAAGAAGTTCTCTTAACATCTTCTAAACTATTTTGGGTGGTGCTGAACCCTTTTATCTTTTGCTGCTTTATAAAATTTTTGATCTTTCCATCAAATCTGAATGAAAATCTTTCCAGGTAGAATATTCTTGGCTGTAGGTTTTTCCCGTTCGTCCCTCTAAATACTAACATATGATACCACTGCTTTCTGGCCTGCAGAGTTTCTGCTGAAAAGTCAGTCGATAGTCTTATGGGAGTTCCCTTGTAGGTAACTTGTTAGTTTTCCCTTGCTGCTTTTAATATTCTCTCTTTATCTTTAATTTTTGCCATTTTAATTGCAGTGTGTCTTTGCGTGGCTTTCCTTGAGTTGATCCTATTTGGGACTTTGTGCTTCCTGGACCTGTATGTCTGGTTCCTTGCCCATACTAGAGGAATTTTCAGCTATTTTGTCTTCAGATGTGTTCTCTGCCCCTTTCTCTCTCTCTCTCTTCTTCTAGGACCCTTTTATTGTGCATGTTAGTGTGCTTATTGTTTTCCTAAATGTCACCTAGATTTCTTTTTATTCTTAATTCTTTTTTCTGTTCACCTTCAGTGATTTACATTACTGTGTCTTTTATTCCAGTTATTATACTCTTTATCTCTATTTGGTTTTCTTTATATTTTCTAACTCTTTGTATTTTCTCTTTGTTAAAAACGTCTAAGTTCTCACTCTCTTTATCCATTTTTCTCCCATGTTCTTTTATCATGTTTATGTTTATTACCTTGAAATCTGTATTGGGTAAATGCCTATTTCTACTTTACTTAGTTTTTCTTCTAGGGTTTTATCTTATTCCTTCATTTGGAATGTGTTCCTCTATCACCTAATTTTGCCTAATTTGCCATTTTTATGTCTATACATCTGGTAGATTGATTTCATTTCCCGACCTTGGAAAAATGGTCTTTTGTAGGAAACATTCTGTGTATCCTGCCACCATACTCTGGTCATCAGAACTGTAATGTCAAGGGGTACCCACTAGGTGAACTGCATGGGTCCTTCAGTTATGGTGGGCTGACTACTGTGGGCAGTCTGGTAAGCATGGCTGGCCCCTTGTCTAACTGCTTGTTAGGCCCTAACTTGTTCTGATACTGCCAACTGCTGATTGGTGGGACTGGGTCACGACACAGCTGGCTATAAAATCATGAGGGGCCGCAGGGCTAATGCTGGCTTACTGGTGGGTAGAGCCAGGTTCTGGGGTGGGTGTTTGCAGAGTCATGGTTCCCCAGTCTAGCATCTACCTGCTGATGGGTGCAGCTGATTCCTGACACAGCTGGCTACAGGGCACAGGCTGTCCCAAAGCTTGTGTTAGGTGCTGGTAAATGAGGCCTGATCCTGGGGCAGCTGGCTCTAAAGGTCCCAACATGTCTCAGAGCTGATACTGGCTTGGTGGTTGTGGCCTAGGGATTCTGCACCTGGTGCCAGCCTGATGGTAGGTGGGTTGGGTCCTGCCATGGCAGGCTTCAGGGCTGTAGTGGTCCTGAGGCTAGTGTTGCTGCACTGGTAGACAGAGCTAAGTTCAAATGTCCCTTCAGGGTAGGCGCAGGGTCTTGGAAGTCCTGGGGCTAGTGTGTGTGGTGTGTGGGGCAAGTTCCTGGCCCTTCTGTGGATAGAACCATGTCCTGAGATGGCTGTGGGTTCAGGGAGTCTTAAGGCAGCTTGTTTGGTGGTTGGTGGGGTGTTTCTCTGCTCAGCTAGCTACTTGGCTTGAGGCATCCCAGACAGGTTTGTGATGTCTGGTTGATATCTAATAAGCTAGAGGAAGAATTCCAAAGTGATGCTTGCCAGCAATAGGTCCATGTGGTGAAACGAGCTCCCAAAACACTTGCCATCAGTTTCAATGACTCCAGGATGAGCTCCAGTTGCCTCTTGTCTCTCCAGAAGACTCTTAAAGATCAGCATGTGGGTCTGACCTAGGCTCCTTCACATTACTGCTTCTGCCCATGTGATAGTCTGTATTAAGAACAGTCTCTATATCCCACCACTCTCTGGATCTCTAAAAAGTAAGCCTCTCTGACTTTCAAAGCCAATCATTCTAGGGGCTTGTCTTCTTGTGCCAGCCGCCCAACCTAAGAAACCTGATGTGGAGCTTGGAGCTACTGCTTCTTGAGAACTTCTGCAGTTGTAATTATTCTTCTGTTTGTGTGTCATCCACTTAGGGGTATGGATCTTGACTGTACCACAGCTCCACCCCTCCTGCCCATTTCATTGTGATTCCTTCTTTATTTATTTAGCTGTAGGAGATCTTTTTTGCTATATTCCAGGCTTTCTCATCAATAGTTGCAATTTTGGTATGCCTATAGAGGTGAGCTCAGGGTCTTTCCACTGTTCCATCTTGCCTAAGATCCGTGAATTTCTTTTAGATGTAGAAGTTAACAGTAAGGAAATAGGCTGGGGCTTCCCTGGTGGCTCAGTGATAGTCCACCTGCCGACGCAGGAGATACAGGTTTGATCCCTGGTCCAGGAAGATTCTACATGCTGTAGAGCAACTAAGCCTGTGCACCAGAACTATTGAGCCATGCTCAAGAGCCTGGGAGCTAAAACTACTGAGCCCACATGCTGCAACTACTGAAGACTGCGTGCCCTAGAGCCAGTGCTCCAGAACAAGAGAAGCCATGAGATGAGAAGCTCAGGAACCACAACCAGAGCGTAGCCCCCATTTGCCAGTCTAGAGAAAAGCCCACAAAGCAACAAAGACCCAGCACACCATAAATAAAGAAATAAAGTTATTAAAAAAAAATAGGCTGACATTTTTGCATAAGTGAAAAAGAGAGGGAAGGGGGAAAAATTCAGTGTCCATCAGTAGGAGAATAGACAAGTATGTTGGGATAGCTTCCTGCAGTGGTCTGAATTGCAGTAGTTAGAATATATGAACCACAGCTACAGGATATGGATGAATTGTACAAGTATGAGCAAAAAAGGCAAGTGGAAGGATATAATACCTCATATATATATAAATTTTAACTGGCTAAGCAATAGTATGTTAAGCATAAAGCTATATGTGAGAAGTGAAGTGAAAGTCACTCAGTCGTGTCTGACTCTCTAGGCCAGGATACTGGAGTGGGTAGCCTGTCCCTTCTCCAGCAGATCTTCCTGAGCCAGGAATCAAACCAGGGTCTCCTGCATTGCAGGTGGATTCTTTTACCAACTGAGCTATGAGGGAAGCCAATATGTGAGAAAGGTAAACAAATTCAGGATAGTGATTCCTTCTAGGGGAGAGGAGAGGAAATTTGATTTGGAAGGGGTACAATGGGGTTTTGACTCTATGTATAATTTATTCTTTAAGGTTCTTTAAGAATATATGACTGTTAATTATGTTATTAACTATATATTTGTATATCTGAAATATTTTATAATAAAAATAACTTTAACAGGAACTTAATTTTTAAAAATACTGCTAGCTTTCAGGAATATAGTTGGGTTGGTTCCCTTGGCCAAATCCTCTGAAATTAAAACTGATGTATTTCAGAGTGAAAACTCAGAAGGGCCACAAGATCTTCAGTCATCAGAAAGATTTTCAGTTGTATTTATTATACAGTTCTTATGTGGACAAGGAAGGAAGTAGACCAACAATTTTGAGAAATATTTTCAACAAGATTATGATGAACTAAAAAAAGATTGCAACCTGACAAGTGGAATTGAGCCTGCAGACTCATTTTATTTGGCCCTCTGGGTACTTGCATTTTCAAAAATAAATACTGTGTTTTTTGAAATTTCTTATTTTAAACATCTTGACTGCCACCTATTGTTAAGCTGTCAGGAAATCTGGCACCCTTAGGACCTCAATTCTACATAAGAATAGCTGGCTGGGACTGAGTAGCCAACTGTCCTGTTTCAAGGGGGCACATCTCTAGTTGGCCACTGTCCCCACTAGCCAGATTTCCTCATTTTGTTGCCTGCTAGGCCCCAGAGGCACTTCAGTTTACACCCCCTGCATTAAACTCAAGTTCTCACATAACTAGAAAATTTAGTTATTCAAAATGTGCCTTCTCCTGTGCACTCAAGTTAGTAATGTAATTTTATCAGTATATACACTAAAAGCATCATTTCTAAGATACTCTGGGAAAGAATACACTGGTTTAAAGAACATTAAATGTGCATTTTTGTTTTGTCATATTCATAAAAATAGTCATCATGGCAAACAACAAGGTTGAACAACCTTCAGCTAAGGGATGATGTACAAGGCTGTCTAAGAGATTGCTGATATTCATACAGCACCATTCTGGCAATGTTACCAAACATATCTGTTGAGAAAGAGCAGTTATTTTCTAGACTAATTAAAGAGCTTGATTTTTTAAAATGTACAGCTGCTGTACTGCCTACAAACTGAATTTTTATGCAAATTATCCTCCCTTCTATTTTGGTGGGTCGGAAGATGACAATGGCAACACGACAAGAAGTTCTTGGCCTCTACCGCAGAATTTTCAGGCTTGCGAAGAAATGGCAGGCTGCATCAGGGCAGATGGAAGACACCATTAAAGAAAAACAGTACATATTAAATGAAGCCAGAACGCTGTTCCAAAAAAACAAAAATGTAAGTAGGCCCCGTTGGAGATTGCAAGGAGGAGAGCAATTCTTGTGGTGTTTGTTCATTTCTTTTCTATCCTATAGTTGAGAGGACTGAGCAGCACAAATTAGAGGGACAGAATGTGGAGCAAGAAAGGGCCAGAGGCACAACCTAGCTGGCTTACCCAACCACTGGAAAACAGAACCCAACCTGGGTTTCTCTCTTTACTTTCTTCAAGTTTCAGTCCAGCTGGTAAGTGGCTCAGCATCCTCAGAAGACTGCGTGAGCCAGGTGACCTAAATCAGTCCAGTGAGAATTTTCAGGGTAGGATCAGTTCCTCACACACTGTGCCTGTTGTCAGTCACTACCACAGGAAGTGCTCAGAGTTGTGTTTGGTTTTTTCAGTTCATAAGCTATTCAGAGCCTCCAAGTATAAACCCATTCAGAGGAAAGAGAATAGGATTAAGGCAAAGGTTCCCTTCATAACTTAGCTTTGAACTCAAGCCTCTTTGGCTAGCAGAGAGGATTTGCCCTTTGGGACCTCAGAATTGGGTAAAATAGTGCCTCCATTAGCTAGCTGAACCCAAATACCAGGGAGCCAAAAACCATTCTAAGAGGCTTGATTTGACAAACCATAAAGTGTTATCTGTCAGCTTCTTGGGAAGACTTTCTGGCTCTAAGCATGGAAAGACGTTTTCAGCTCCTAACTTTTCTTGCCTCTTTCTCATTGATCTCATGGATTCAGTGTTGTCACTGTTCACTTTGTGAAACTTCTGACAATCTACTCTCTTTACTTTTCCCTCTCTGACCCCTGTCTCAGTCTCCTTTCTGCCCTGTCTTTTTCACACACTCTCCCACCAGCTATAAGTGTCCTCTAAAGGTCACCCCTCCATACTGAGGCCCAAAGACCATGGCTCCAGATACCATATCTTGGTCTCTCATCAGCCACCTGTAGGAACTCACCATAAGCATAATAGCCCAAAGCAGAATTCATCTTTCCACAAGAACACCTCCCTTTCCCATTTTGCCCATTTCTGCCATAGCTTCTGCCACTACTTTGTGACCCTTTGCTCTCATTCGTTTATTCAACAAGTAGCTAAGTGTCTACCATGTTCCAAACATCAGACTAGACATCAGGGATATAACTGAGCAAAACCAAGACAGGGTCCCTGAAAGATGTTTCAGAGTTAGATGGAAAGAAGTGTAAAATTACCAGTGGGGTTAAGTGCTACCTGAGAAACCCTCCCAATCTATAATATCCTTCCCTTTTTATAATCCCTGAAGCCTACATGCTTTTAATACCAACCTGCTTGTGAAAGTCCTTTCCTCTCTTCTAACCACCCTCCAACTTCCCCAAACTTTTTCTGATTTTAGCATAGACCATGCATACCACATCAGTATGTGTGTACCCCTTGAGGTCCTGAATAGTCCTTTGAGGATTAGAAATAAAATATTGTAAGTGTTGTTTCTATTTATTTTTATTGCTCCTTTAAAAATGTCTATTATATATATATATATATATATTATTGATTATTAATTTAATAAATTTATAAATACACACATGGAAGCTATGGGCTCAGAATTTTTTTTTTGCCACACTGTGTGGCTTGTAGGACCTTAGTTCCCTGGGACACGGCAGTCAAAGTCCTAACCACTGAACCACCGTGGAATTCTCAGGGCTCAGAAGTTTTTTTATTGAAAGAAGTAGATGATCAAAACTTTGTAGACCACTGACCTATATACCTTTCCCTAGTTAGACAGTCATAATTTTTTTTCCTTATTTGTTTCATTTATGTTGGTATGGTCTCCTTAACCAGATTGTCAGTTCCTTGAGCACATAAACAGTTTCCTATACCTTTATAGTATATCTCATGGCCCTGTCTGTGGTTGTCACTAAATTAATGAGCACTTACAAATACTTTGATTCAATTGATCTTCTCCAGGAAGTCTTCCTCAAGTCCTTTGCCCTCAACCAACCCCATGATGACCATCTACTCTGAATTCCTATATAGCAGTCTGCAGTCATTGCCCTGTTGATTATGTACAGTTGTGCCTTGTCTGTAGCTTCATTTGTCGGATTTGTTCTGCACAGGTAACATCCTTGATAGTTAAAGGCAGGTACCATGGCCTCACGGTGTCTAACCTGGGGATGGGGATATCATAGTAGTACATGACCAGTAAAGCTTTGCAGGTTCAATCACCTAAGGACTACTCAATACCCTTTGAGCTTACAGTTAAGGCAATAATAATCCTTCATTTGCCTCTGCTTGAATTGGCCCAGTGTGGTACGAGCCAGAGAGGTGTATGTGCCAGTCCATGAATGAGATAATGTTGTTGTGTTGGGGGAGGTACATGGGTTTTTTATTTTAAAATATGTACTGTTTTACCATGTTTTAGAAAGGAAACATAATATCAGATAATTTTGTAAGTACTGTACTTAACAGAGTCCATTTAAAGAGAAAGTTTAATATTAGTATAGGTAGTTGTGGAGATGACAAAATCACGCAGGCAGCCTCTGAATGACTGAATTTGGAGAACTCTAACCCAGCTTGTTTAGATGGACAGCTGGAGCCCTAGAAGCCCTCAGTCCCCATATCTTTATTAGGGGCTTCTTTCTCCCTAATCCCTCATGTAGACCTAAGTAGTCTCCTGTAACCTCACTTGCTATAAGAGCTTAATAATAACCCCAAATATATTTCATTAATTGCTCTGACTCCAAATAGGCAAATGAGAACATGGAAATCTACCCCCAAGGTAGACAATCAGAATAGCTTCTGAGAAATACAGAGGTCAGAAAGCTAAGCCTCTGTCCAAAGGGACTCAGCTGTGGTTCTTTTTATTCATTGCAGGTCCTAGAACTTTTCTGTGCTCCAAGAGGACCACAGGACAGGAACACCCTTGGAATTTGCAAGCCATGGTAGCCTGGGCTTCACTGTGGGTGTCATCTGGGGCTGATGCAACCCAGCTCTTCTTTGAAGCCCACTTTCAGACTCTTAGTAGAGTCATATGTTGACTCATTTTCCATCCTCGAAACATTGTCTCCTCATCTACTTCCTGGCTTTCTGTTTTCAGAATGAACTTTTTATTCCTTTACTTGAAATTGGACTACCACAGTTAAACTGTTTGGAAATTTCTAACATCATTTCTTCTCCTCAGTAATAAGCAAACAGTTTACAGTTCAAAATAGGTGGATCATTCTCCAATATCTTACTCAGGGGGTTTCTAGACAGCAATTGCTGAAACACTTCATCTACGTGGGGAGGGTATGAAGAAGCACTCTCATTCTTTGTTGGTAGGAATATAATTTATGGATTGTTCATAGGAATATAAATTGGTACAACCTCTTAGAGGGTAATTTGAATCTGCAGGGACTATATGTAAGAGTTAAAAATACGAGATCCATTGTTTAAAATGGCAAAAGATTGGAAATAACCTAAATGTCCACTGGTGGAAGATTGGTTAAATTATAATGCAGTCATATGTTGGTATTTTGTGCAGCTGTTAAAAAGAATGAAGCAGCTCTGCTGCTGCTGCTGCTAAGTCGCGTCAGTCGTGTCCAACTCTGTGCAACCCCATAGACGGCAGCCCATCAGGCTCCACCATCCCTGGTATTCTCCAGGCAAGAACACTGGAGCAGGTTACGTGTAAATATAGAAGGAACTTCAAGTTGTTTGTGAAAAAGCAGGGTTTAGAGGTTTCATTTTTGTAAGAAAAACTACTAGGTCTTATAGAAGTATACTTATATATGCATAGACTATCCCTGGAAAAACAAACAAACTTCTGATAATTGTCTCTGAGAAGGGGAATTGAGAGACAGGAAGAAGAAGAAAATTTTGTTTTATATTATATCCTTTTATATTATTTGAATTATTTTTACTATGTGCTTATATTAGCTAAATGATTTTTAAAAGTTTTAATCCACAGGAAATCTTCAATTGTTTTTTATTTTTCAAATGACCAATATTTAATTTAGTGGCTGATGAACTGAAAAAATTTAAGAAAATGTGTACCTCTACTTTATGTAGCATTGGAAAGATGCTAACAATCTCATCTCTTTTTCCCTTTTAATAGCTCACAGACACAGACCTGATTAAACAGTGTATAGATGAATGCACAGCCAGGATTGAAATTGGACTTCATTACCAGATTCCTTATCCAAGGCCAGTAAGTGTGACTTCAGTTAACATGTGGTGTGTACCTATCCTTGTCAACCCAGGTATTTCCAAGAATATATACCAAGAGGACTCATGCTTGCCCAAAAGCCTAGAGCCCCTGTAGGAGGCATGTTGGAAATAAGTTATGCTTGCATGGCCACCAACCCGTTACAACAAGCTAAAATGTCAGTGAATGCCTGACTTCTCCTACTTGTACAACTTTCCCCTAAATGGAAAGGAAATCCAGCTCGCATTTATATAGTTTTCTAACTTTTATCTTTTTCATGGAAAGATTTTTATTTCTAGTATTTTAAAAAACCGGTTTATTGTTAATAAATAAAATTCAGGGTTTCCCTGGTTGCCCAGTGGTTAAGAATCCGCCTGCCAATGTGGGGGACATGGGTTCAATCCCTGATCCAGGAATATTCTACATGCCACAAGACAGCTAAGCTCATACATCACAACTACTGAGCCCTCACTGTAGAGCCTTCGAGCTGCAACTACTACACCAGGGTGCCCTAAAGCCCGTGCTCTGCAAGTGGAGATGCCGCCACAGTGAGAAGCCCGTGCACCACAACTAGAGTAGCCCACATGCAGCACTGAAGACCCAGCACAGACAAATGTAAATACATAATTTTAAAAAAAAGAATAAATAAAATTCAAACTTTAAAGGAACACATAAGACAGTGAAAATTGTCAAAAATTCTCACCCTGTGGGAGTGACCACTATAACTTTTAAGTTGGACCATATGAAATTGCCAATATTTTACTCTTGACCTACAAAAACAGCAATTTTATATTTTATTGGCTCAGCCTAATAGTTTGGTAATATATCCTTTTAGTCTTTTTCTCTATACTTGCATACATACATGTTCTTTACTTAAAGTACATGGGAAACTAGGCATACTGCTATTGCCTATTTATTTTACTTCCCTTTTTTGCATCTCTCTGCTTCCATCTTTTAAAATGGATGCATTGTATCCTTTTGTAAGAATATGCCATAATTTAACCAGTACCCTTTCACTGAACATTTATGTTGGTCCAGTTTTTCACTCTGCACAGAACAAGTTTATATACACACTTTTTCCTCACCTTCTTTGGACTCTCATTTCACTATATGATCTGTGGTTTTTCCCCTCCATGCAGGAAATAGGGCAAAGAAGAGCACAAGCTTTGAAGTCAGACAGATCGGGATTCAAATCCTGGTTCTACCACTTAATATATAATCATGAGCAAGTTATTCATCCTTCTGAGCCTCCATTTTCTCATCTATGAATATTAGAATAATATTCTTTGTGAGATTATATTGAGAATTAATGTGTATAAGGACTATAAGGAATAATGAATCAGTATAGAGTTACAAGCTGGATGTACCAACTGGATTTAGAAATGGCAGAGGAACCAGAGATCAAATTGCCTATACCCAGATAATCACGATGTTGTGATCACTGATCTAGAGCCAGACATCCTGGAATGTGAAGTCAAGTGGGCCTTAGAAAGCATCACTACGTACAAAGCTAGTGGAGGTGATGGAATTCCAGTTGAGCTATTCCAAATCCTGAAAGATGATGCTGTGAAAGTGCTGCACTCAATATGCCAGCATATTTGGAAAACTCAGCAGTGGCCACAGGACTGGAAAAGGTCAGTTTTCATTCCAATCCCAAAGAAAGGCAATGCCAAAGAATGCTCAAACTACCGCACAATTGCACTCATCTCACACGCTAGTAAAGTAATGCTCAAAATTCTCCAAGCCAGGCTTCAGCAACACGTGAGCCATGAACTTCCTGATGTTCAAGCTGGTTTTAGAAAAGGCAGAGGAACCAGAGATCAAATTGCCAACATCCGCTGGATCATGGAAAAAGCAAGAGAGTTCCAGAAAAACATCTATTTCTGCTTTATTGACTATGCCAAAGCCTTTGACTGTGTGGATCACAATCAATTGTGGAAAATTCTGAAAGAGATGGGAATACCAGACCACCTGATCTGCCTCTTGAGAAATTTGTATGCAGGTCAGGAAGCAACAGTTAGAACTGGACATGGAACAACAGACTGGTTCCAAATAGGAAAAGGAGTTCGTCAAGGCTGTATATTGTCACCCTGTTTATTTAACTTATATGCAGAGTACATCCTAAGAAACGCTGGACTGGAAGAAACTCAAGCTGGAATCAAGATTGCCGAGAGAAATATCAGTCACCTCAGATATGCAGATGACACCATCCTTATGGCAGAAAGTGAAGAGGAACTAAAAAGCCTCCTGATGAAAGTGAAAGAGGAGAGTGAAAAAGTTGGCTTAAAGCTCAACATTCAGAAAATTAAGATCATGGCATCCGGTCCCACCACTTCATGGGAAGTAGATGGGGAAACAGTGGAAACAGTGACAGACTTTATTTTTCTGGGCTCCAAAATCACTACAGATGGTGACTGCAGCCATGAAATTAAAAGACACTTACTCCTTGGAAGGAAAGTTATGACCAACCTAGATAGCATATTCAAAAGCAGAGACATTACTTTGCCAACAAAGGTTCGTCTAGTCAAGGCTATGGTTTTTCCTGTGGTCATGTATGGATGTGAGAGTTGGACTGTGAAGAAAGCTGAGCGCAGAAGAATTGATGCTTTGGAACTGTGGTGTTGGAGAAGACTCTTGCTAGTCTCTTGGTCTTCAAGGAGATCCAACCAGTCCATTCTGAAGGAGATCAGCCCTGGGATTTCTTTGGAAGGAATGATGCTAAAGCTGAAACTCCAGTACTTTGGCCACCTCATGTGAAGAGTTGACTCATTGGAAAAGACCCTGATGCTGGGAGGGATTGGGGGCGGGAGGAGAAGGGGACGACAGAGGATGAGATGGCTGGATGGCATCACTGACTTGATGGACGTGAGTCTCAGTGAACTCTGGGAGTTGGTGATGGACAGGGAGGCCTGGCATGCTGCGATTCATGGGGTCGCAAAGAGTCGGACATGACTGAGTGACTGATCTGATCTGATGCTTCATTGACTATGTTAAAGCCTTTAACTGCATGGATCACAACAAACTGTGGTAAATTCTTCAAGAGATGGGAATAACAGACCACCTTATCTGCCGCCTGAGAAACATGTATGCAGGTCAAGAAGCAACAGTCAGAACCAGACATGGAACAGTCACCCTGCTTATTTAACTTATATGCAGAGTACATCACGTGAAATGCCAGGCAGGATGAGTCACAAGCTGGAACCAAGATTGCTTCGAGAAATATCAACAACTTCAGATATGCAGATCATACTACCATAATGGCAGAAAGCAAAGAGGAACTAAAGAGCCTCTTAATGAAGGTGAAAGAGGAGAGTGAAAAAGCTGGTTTAAAACTCAGCATTCAGAAAACTAAGATCATGGCATCTGATTCCATCATTTCATGGCAAATAGAAAGGGAAAAAAATGGAAACAGTGGCAGATTTTATTTTCTTAGGCTCTAAAATCACTATGGATGGTGACTGCAGCCATGAATTTAAAAGATGCCTGCTCCTTGGGAAGAAAAGCTATGACAAACCTAGATAGCATATTAAAAAGCAGAGACATCACTTTACCGACAGACGTCCATATAGTGAAAGCTATGTTTTTTCCAGTAGTCATGTATGGATGTGTGAGTTGGACCATAAGGAAGGCTGAGCGTGGAATTGTTGGCTTTTGAGCTGTGGTGTTGGAGAAGATTCTTGAGAGTCCCATGGACTGCAAGGAGATCCAACCAGTCAATCCTAAAGGAAATCAACCCTGAATATTCATTGGAAGGACTGATGCTGAAGCTGAAGCTCCAATACTTTGACCCTGCCTGATGCAAAGAGCTGACTCATTGGGAAAGACCCTGATGCTGGGAAGGATTGAGGGCAGAAGAAGGTGACAGAGGATGAGATGGTTGGATGGCATCATGAGTCAATGAACATGAGTTTGAGGAAAGTCTGGGAGATAGTGAAGGACATGGAAGCCTGATATGCTGCAGGTCATGGGATTGCAAAGAGTTGGAGATGACTTAGCAACTAAAAAACAGCAACACGGAGTTAGCACTTAGCAGAGAACATAGTACCTAGTAAATCTTTGGTGAATATAAGCTGCTGCTATGATTGCAATTCTTTTATTATCTTTATTTATTTACTTTTGGTTGTGCTGGGTCTTCATTGCTTTTGCATGGGCTTTTTCTAGTTGCAGCAAGTGGTGGCTACTCTTCGTTGCAGTGCACGGGCTTCTCATTGCAGTGACTTCTCTTGTGAAACACAGACTCTAGGGAGCGCGGGCTACAGGAGTTGCAGCATACAGGCTCAGCATTTGTGGTGTGCGGGCTGTAGGGCACACAGCTTCAGTTGTTGTGGCACACAGGCTTAGTTGCTCCCAGACCAGGGATCAAACCCATGTCCCCTGCATTGGCAGGTAGATTCTTATCCACTGTGCCACCAGGGAAGTCCTATAATTTTTAATATTATCATTATTCTTATTATTCAGATTCATCTGCCTCCCATGGGCCTTACCCCACTACGAGGCCGGGGACTTCGAAGCCAGGAGAAACTGAGGAAATTTTCCAAACCAATATATCTCAAATCTCATGATGAAGTTTCCTAACTCAATAACATTTTTTTTTCTGAGAATGATGAGCCAACTAGGCCTTGCATATAAACCAGTTAACAATTCTTCTTGATTAGGAGCAAAAATCCAATTATTTTCTTAAAACCTCTGAAATATTGGTACTGTCGGAATGAGGATCTTGCTGCCTGATGAGGCAAACACTAACCTTAGAGGTCATGGACCTTATATCCTCACTGAAGCACCACTTGGAAACAAAACTAAGGCCTGTGGGCAGAAGACTGAAGGGTGACAAAAGCCTTCAAGGGAATGCCAATCACCAGACATGCCAGCTGATATGAAGAAATTAGCCAGTTGATGGAAGTTCTCATGGCTACTTTAAAATTATACACTACCCTTCAGAATATTTTTAGGCCTTTTTTTTTCCAAGTTATAGATTTACTTAAAAGTGGACTTTTTGTGTTGCTTTGTTGTCTTTTGGAACTTCCCATTTCCAGATAAAATTCCCTTAAAAAGTGCATCTTTGGATCAATCATGGTTTTTCATTGAAATTTTATGAGACACATCTCTGCCCCAGATGTACACATACACAAAAGTGCATATCTTAGGTAAATGCATATATTTAGTTTATCTTAAAGCCTGTGATTACTTTGGATACACCCAAGACCTGAAAGGCTCACTAGAAACTCATACTGCGTTCATTATGAGAATTTTATCTTAACATAATTAGGAAGTACAAGAGCTAAGCTGGCTTTCAAATTATGTCCAAACAGAAATGGAACAAAGTAGAGATCAAAACACAATGTACTTATACCCTTGCATGTGTGGATACAGGTGAGATTCCCATGGCAGGTCATTTGTATATCAATGTCTTTCCCTCTTACCTCCAGAGGGGATGGGTAACCACCAATAAAGAAAAATCCCTATTTATTTTGGTCTCTCTGTACCATTTACCAAAATGGCCTTGTGACCCTCAGAAGCAGTAGTTGATAACTTCCTGCCCATACCCTTGTCACACAGATTCTCTAATTTAAAGCATATATATATTTCAGTTTCAAAAATATTCCTGTGAGCAGGAGCGTGCTTTCTCATGCAGGTTAAGTAAATATTGCAGGGTTTGTCAATAACATTGACGGCAAATATAATACTGTGTCAAAATAGATATAGCATGTACATATTTAATAAAAATATAGCTATAGGCCTTTGATGAAGAAAGAGACATTTAAATGTGTTGGTTGGCATGTTGGCCACTCCACAGCCATTCAGTGAGCACATACCCCAGCCTAACTTGAATTCAGAGACATCAATATGCTGTTCCATCAGTCAGTCTCTGTCTGATCTCATTGTGGAAGTATTTCCCTACCAAGAGGTGGTTCTAATGTTTAAAGTTAAGTGTTTCTAAAACAATATAAGGCCTGTGAACTCAAGCCAGCTACTTTATCTGGTGGTCAGTCAATGAAACAATGACCTGTTCTTGGAATGGAGGAAAAACTAGCTGTGCTGAACTGAGTGAAACATGACTTGCTGTCCCCATCATGATCCCTCTCTTAAGTAATTCAAGGTGATTCTGAATATGCAATTTTTATCTTACTCTATGAGAAGTAGAAATCATCTTTCCTCCAAAATGGAAGGACTCCTCCAAAATGAAAGTCCATCTAATTGCTAGTTAACTTCTAAGTACCTTCTGTGTGCCAGGAATCTTAAGCTAAAAGTGAATTATATATGCCTACCTGCCTTTGCAAAGATGCATACTCTATTACACAAAATCATAATTTTCTCCCAAACTTTCCATGAAACCTACTTGTTCATAATAACTTTTTCTCTTCAACCCCCTATTAAATCTTCTTTGGTCTTTTGGAAGCATCCCCTACACCCCCTCTTTTAATGACATTTTCTTCCAAGGCTGACAAGGACTGAAAACTATTTACTCAAGAGCCAGATTTTTAGAGAGAGAGAACTAGCTTGGTGACAAGGTTTGTCTGATGTCATCTGCTGAGCTATTTATAGACAGGGCCTACAGCTTCTCACAGAGCTGATCTCTGGCCGTTTCTGTTCCAGAGTTCCAGCCTCTTAATTCACCAGGACTTCTGAAGAACCTACTGCACGTTCCCAGAGGGAAATTTTTTTTAATTACAAAAATTTAATCCATCGCATACAAACATTCTGTCCCTTGACCGCTGAGGAATGAAACAGTCCCTGCCTCCATCAGCTTTTTGCTGCCGAAGCTGGAGTTAGATAACGGTAATTGAATTTCAGTTGTCCTTTTAGCAACCTCTTTACTGCCTTATCATTTGCAGTCTGACTTACCTCAACCAGTCCAAGATTTCAGGGATTTGGGTTCCTGACCACCTTTCCATCTCATATGACTTAACAATCTATTTAGAATAATAGACAATATGGCAGTTATATCTATATGTTAATTCTGATATTTTTTCCCTCAATTGGAAAAAGTTACATTTCTTTAAAAAAATAGCTTAGAAAAAGTGTCTCCTCCTCACTCTTTATTGCCCACTGGCAAGATATGGAGAACAACCCCCCCCCCCCCCAGCCCCACCCTGCTTTTGCACGTAGGATCAATTAGATCATTTGCTGACCTCAGAATTCAGAATCCTCAATCAGAATTTGATTGACTCCATGTTGCCATGAAGAAACAAGTCTCCTGAAATATGTTTATGTGGTTCTCAGAAGCTTCGTTCAAGAAAAACAGTCCAAGTCAGAAGGTTTCTTCTAGTGAAGAAGCTGGGAAGCCAGGCCAGACACATTAAGATTCAAGAAGTCTTATGTCTTTGCTCATCTGTGAACTGACCAATGGAATGCCTTTGGTAGCCATTAGAGCCAAAGAGCTATGTGAGAGTTCACTGAGAATACATCAAGAATTTTGTTTTTATCTCCTTTGGGATTCTCTTCCAGCTGGCCCTGGGGAGAACTAGTGATAAACTAGAAATTTCTTGGACATGGTTGTTGGAACTACACATCTCCGTCCTCAATAAGGAGGCAGCATGAAGCAGTGAAAAATGAATGGATTCTAGAGCCAGACAGACCTTGGCTCAAAACCTGGCTCCTCAGTGTGAAAGAACTGGGTGATCATAGACAAGATACTTAGTCTTCCTGAGCTTCTACAGGGGAAGACAATCATAGGAACAGGCTAGATATCTAAAAGCCCAAGGATAAACCATGGCAAGCAACAAATAACGGTTCTCCCATATCTCCTTTCTTCCTGAAATTTCTGCCTATCTGTGTAAGCTAGTGAAGAAGAATTTGGGTACCACTGGCTAGCTGTAAAATTGAACTAGTTACTTTTCTAAGCCTCCATTTTTGCCTCACTGAAATGGAGACAACAGTGAGTATAATTCAGTCACTAAGTCATGTCTGACTCTCTGCAACACCATGGACTACAGTACACCAGGCTTCCCTGTCCTTCACTATCTCCAGAGTTTGATCAAATTCATGTACATTGAGTTGGTGATACTATCTAACAGACTAGGAGAGAAGCAATTAAAATTCAGTGACAGTTATGGCAAAATAATAGGAAAAAGAAAAAATCAGGGAGCTTAGCCACATGACTCAAGGTCTAGGCTGAAGAATCCTATTGCCTATATTCAAAACTAGGCTCCACTATTTTATTAACTACCTGATTTGGAGAATATTACTTTCTCTATATCTTGGTTTCTGCACCCATAAAGTAAGGACAATAACCTACTTTATAGGAGTGTTCTAAAATACCTAGATCATAGCAAGTGCTCCATTAATATAATTGTCATCATCATTGGGGCTTCCCTGGTGATCATCATCATATCATGTGACTCTCAAGAAAGGAAAGCTATATTTCAGTCAAGAACGATACTCTTTATTTTTTTATTTTCTGTGTTGAGACACATGCCATCAATTATCTAGCTGGCACAGAGAGGCTACTCCTCGGTTTATCCAGTGCTTCTGAGGCCTGTCAGTTGGGAGTTCAATGGATAGGACATAGTTGGTGGAGTGCCCTGTTGTGGAGAGGGTACCTCTCCGGGCACTTGTTTTGTAGACTGGACACACATAAATGTTCTGATGCAGAAACATTGCACTTTCCCCAGGTTTCAGCCAAATGATGGGCAATGGATCATAGAGGATTTTGGGGAAAGACTCCCCGATCTGCATTTTTTTCCTGTCCCAACGGGCACCTTCTAAGAAGAGTCCTTTTATGTAGGCCCCATCTTCTGGGTTACTCTCCATGACTGTTTCTTGTGTGGTTACCTGAAAGACAGGAAGCTGTGAGTTCCATTGTTACCTGCCATTTTCCTAAATGAGGCAGCATTAAGAGACTGAAAAGGTAAAAACTGGCTTTACTGTCCGTCTCCCAGGACACTGAGACTTCTCTGATAATATTCCTACATGCTACATGGGCCATGTCTGATTTCCAGTCAGCAAGAACCACAGGCCACATTAACTATTACCTAGCTTAGTGGCCTTGTATAATCTTTCCCCTTTATGAATATGGATCTGTAAAGTGAGGGGTTAGATTAAGCTGCATGCTGGTAAAATAGTTCTCTAGTAGAAGAAGTAAAATTTTGATTTGTAGTTTCTGTCAATTTCTGTGGTGTAAAGACCCCACCATGATCAATTTCAGCATATCCATTATTTAACAACCACCTGTAACTGGCTCTGGTGAGTTAGTATGAGCCAGCCCCCAGCATACCATTAGATTCAGAGCTGATAAACTTTAAGATTGCGGATTAGAAGGACGTGTGCTCATCTTCTCTTGTGAGAACAGGAAAATCATAACTAGCTGCTGAACAACCATTGACAGGAGAATGTAGTATCCCACCAAAAAAAAAAAAAAGCCACATCCAAGGGCAAAGGGGAGGCCCTGACAAGATGATAGAAGGGGCAAAATCACATTTAGAATCAAACCTCAGACCTGCCAGAGATGCTTGAAGGGCACAGACAACCTTGTGCACTCCAGGACCAAGGGAAAGGAGCAGTGACCCCCACAAGAGACTGAGCCAGACCTGCCTTTGAGCATTTGAGTGTTCTCCTGCGGAGACACAGGTCAGCAGTGGCCTCCTGTGGGGACAGGGGCTCTGGCGGCAGCAGACCTGGGAGGCATGGTATGTGGCATAAGTCCTTTTGGAGGAGGTCGCCATTAGCTCCACTATAGAGCCATCGAACAAACGACCCACAAACTGGAGAACAGTTATACCAAAGAAGTGCTCACACTGTTGCAAAAGTTCTAGGGCCCACAACAGATTTCCCAACCTGGGGATCCAGCAAAAGGGCTGAGAACCCCAGGAATTTGACTTTGAAGGCCAGTGGGATTTGACTACAGAAATTCCACAGGACTGGGGAAACAAACACTTGGAGGGCACAAACAAAACCTTGTGTGCACCAGGATGCAGGAGAAAGGAGCAGTTACCCCACAAGAGACTGAGCCGAACATGCCTGTGAGTGTCCAGGAGTCTCCAGCGGAGGCATGGGTTGACAGTGGCCTGCCATGAGGTCAGGGGCACGGACTACAACAGTCCTGGGAGTCCTTTTGAAGGAGGTCACCATTACCTCTACCATAGTGTGGCCTCAGGCCAAACCACAGGGAGGGAACACACCGTGTTGTCCCCGCACCGCTCTCCCCCCACACACACACCATCAGCAGAAAATTAAAGATTTACTGAGCATGGCCCCACCTACCAAAGCAAGACCCAGTTTTCCCCACAGCCAGACCCTCCCATTAGGAAGCTTCTACAAGCCTGTTATCCTCATTCACCAGAGGGCAGACAGAATGAAAACCACAATCACAGAAAACTAGCCAAACTGATCACATGGACCACAGCCTTGTCTAACTCAATGAAACTATGAGCCATGCCATGTAGGGCCACCCAAGACGGATGGGTCATGGTGGAGAGTTCTGACAAAACGTGGTCCACTGGAGAAGGGAATGGTAAACCACTTTAGAAAAGACTCTGATGCTGGGAGGGATTTGGGGGCAAGAGGAGAAGGGGATGAGAGAGGATGAGATGGCTAGATGGCATCACTGACTCGATGGACGTGAGTCCCAGTGAACTCCAGGAGTTGGTGATGGACAGGGAGGCCTGGTGTGCTGCAATTCATGGGGTCGCAAAGAGTTGGACACGACTGAGCGACTGATCTGATCTGATCTGATTCTTGCCTTGAGAACCTGAGGGTGTTAACAGCCTCGGTAAGAGGTCCCCAAGCTGTAGGAGAAAATCAATTGCAAGTGGCAGACTTTTTTCCATTCTCTGCTGACAACACCTGGTTCTGCCTGAACTTAACTTTTCTCAGACCTTGAGCTAACCAGTGCTGCTTTATTATGGAAATGTTTTTCTTAAGCTATGTTAATGAAACTACGTATTTGCTTTAGAATTTGCCTTTCTTCAAATGGGTTCCACCCAAGACTTTTTTTTTTTTTCAAAGCTTGGGCTGATAATGACTCAACAAACCAGTATTCATGTCAATTACTTTATGGCTGGAGGATGCCACACTTTGTCCTGTTCTATCTCAAAATGTATATTGTGGGAGAGGGGCCTGGTGAAACTCCCTCAGATTTGAGGTGTGTCTCTTCTGATTAGAAAATTGCTAACAGACAGAAAATGCTTTGCTAAAAACTAGCAACTGGGCACTCTCTCTGTCCCTTTCTGATGTCTATGTCAGAAGCTTTCCCTATCTCTATTATACTTTAATAAAACTTAGCCACACAAGAAGCTCTGAGTAGTCAAGACTTGTCTCTGGCCCCGGATTGAAATCCTCTCCGATGTCATGAATCCCAGGGTAACACATGGCTCACAGCCACAACCTTTCAAACACCATGAGTGTATGAAAAGGCAAAAAGATATAACACTGAAAGATGAAATCCCCAGGTCGGTAGGTGCCCGATATGGTACTGAAGAAGATCAGAGAAACAGCTCCATAAGGAGTGAAGAGTTTGAGCCAAAGTGGAAAAAATGCCCAGTTGTGCATGTGTCTGGCATTCAAAGTAAAGTTTCATGCTGTAAAGAACAATATTGCATAGGAACGTGGAATGTTAGGTCCATGAATCAAGGTAAATTGGAAGTGGTCAACAGGAGATGGCAAGAGTGAACATTGACATTTTAGGAATCAGTGACCTAAAATGGACTGGAATGGGCAAAATTTAATTCAGATGACCATTATATCTACTACTGTGGGCAAGAATTCCTCAGAAGAAATAAAGTAGCCCTCATAGCCAACAGAAGAGTCTGAAATGCAGTACTTGAGTGCAGTCTCAAGTATTGAAATCAGAAATCAGAATGATTTCTGTTTGTTTCCAAGGCAAACCATTCAGTATCACAGTAATCCAAGTCTGTGCATCAACCACCAATGCCAAAGAAGCTGAAGTTGAATGGTTCTGTGAAGACCTACAAGACCTTCTAGAACTAACACCAAAAAAAAAAAAAAAAAAGATGTCCTTTTCATCATACAGGACTGGAATGCAAGAGTAGGAAGTCAAGAGATACCTGGAGGAACAGGCAAGTTTGCCCTCGGAGTACAGAATAAAGCAGGGCAAGGCTAACAGTTCGGCCAAGAGAATGCACTGGTCATAGGAAACACCCTCTTTCAGCAACACAAGAGATGACTCTAAACATGGACATCACCAGATAGTCAATACCGAAATCAGGTTGGTTATATTCTTTGCAGCCAAAGATGGAGAGGCTCTATACAGTGAGCAAAAACAAGACCAGGAGCTGACTGTGACTCAGATTATGAGCTTATTGCAAAATTCAGGCTTAAATTGAAGAAAGTAGGGAAAACCACAAGGCAATTCAAGTATGACCTAAATCAAATCCCTTACGATTATACAGTGGAAGTGACAAAGAGATTCAAGGGAATAGACCTGATAGAGCCCTTGAACAACTATGGACAGAGGTATGTAACACTGTACAGGACGTGGTGATCAAAGCCATCCCCAAGAAGAAGAAATGCAAAAAGGCAAAATGGTTGTCTGAGGAGGCCTTACAGATAGCTGAGAAAAGAAGAGAAGTGAAACACAGAGGAGAAAAGTAAAGATATACTCATCTGAATGGAGAGTTCCAAAGAATAGCAAGGAGAGATAAAAAAGCCTTCCTCAGTGATCAGTGCAAAGAAATAGAGGAAAACAACAGAATGAAAAAGACTAGAGATCTCTTCAAGAAAATTAGAGATACCAAGGGAACAGTTCATGCAAAGATGGGCACAAGAAAGGACAGAAATGGTATGGACCTAACTAAAGCAGAGGATATTAAGAAGTGGTGGCAAGAATACACAGAAGAACTATACAAAAAAGATCTTCATGACCCAGATAACCATGATGGTGTGATCATTCACCTGGAGCCAGACATCATGGAGTGTGAAGTCAAGTGGCTCAAAATTCTCCAGGGTAGGCGTCAACAGTACGTGAACTAAGAACTTACAGATGTTCAAGCCAGATTTATAAATGGCAGAGGAGCCAGAGATCAAATAGCCAGCATTTATTGGATCATCAAAAAAGCAAGAAAGATTCAGGAAAACATCTTTTTCATTGACTATGCTAAAGCCTTTGTGTGGATCACAACAAACAGTGGAAAATTCTTAAAGAGATGATAATGCTAGACCCCCTTGCCTGCTTCCTGAGAAACCTATGCAGGTCAAGAAGGAACAGTTAGACCCGGACATGGAACAACAAACTGGCTCAAAATTGGGAAAGGAGTATGTCAAGATTGTGTACTGTCACCCTGCTTATTTAACATATATGCAGAGTTCATCATGTGAAATGCCAGGCTGGATGAAGCACAAGCTGGAATCAAGATTGCCAGGAGAATATCAATAACCTCAGATATGCAGATGATACCACCCTTATGGTATAAAGCAAAGAGGAACTGAAGAGCCTCTTGATGAAGGTGAAAGAGGAGAGTGAAAAAGCTGGCTTAAAATTCAGTATTCAAAAAAGTGAGATCATGGCATTTGGTCCTAGCACTTCATGGCAAATAGTTGGGGAAACAATGGAAACAGTGACAGACTTTATTTTCTTGGGCTCCAAACTCATTGCAGATGATGACAGCAGCCATGAAATTAAAAGACGCTTGCTCCTTGGAAGAAAGATTTGACAAACCTAAACAGCATATTAAAAAGCAGAGACACTACCTTTCCAACAAAGGTCCATATAGTCAAAGCTATGGTTTTTCCACTATTCATATATGGATGTGAGAGTTGGACTATAAAGAAGGCTGAGCGCCAAAGAATTGGTCTTTTGAACTGTGGTGTTGGAGAAGACTCTTGAGACTCCCTTGGACTGCAAGGAGATCAAATCAGTGAATCCTAAAGGAAATTAACCCTATTCAATGGAAGAACTGATGCTGAAGCTCCAATACTTAGGCTACCTGATACAAAGAGCAGACTTGTTACAAAATACCCTGATGGTGGGAAAGATTGAAGGCAGGAGGAGAATGGGACGACAGAGAACGAGATGGTTGGGTGGTATCACTGACTTAATGGACATGAGTTTGAGCAAGCTCTGGGAGGTGGTGAAGGACAGGGAAGCCTGGTGTGCATCCATGGGGTCCCTAAGAGTCAGACACAACTGAGTGACTGAACAACAACAACAACAAAGGCCAGTCAAGTTCATTTATAAACTAAATTAATATCTAAGGCAATTAGTTTGTGATTTCTGGATGAGATGATCACATAGGATCTTTCCATAAAATTTAAAATTCTACAATGCTCTATTAAAGTCTGTCTTACTCCTTTCTCTCCAAACATGGATTGGGTGATTCTTGACTATTGGCATCCTTTGACTTTTAGCAAAGCCCTACACAAGACCTTTAACATCCTTCCAGATGAAAAGTCCACCATGTTGAATAGACAGTATGGAATATGCTTTCATTGTCTTGGGTACAACTGTGGAAGAGTTTTCCTCTGGAAAGATTCCTTTTTTATATACACAAGAGACAAAGCATTGGGAATCCTCTGGTTCTGTTGGGGATAATTTTTGGAGCTACTTTGCTCCAAAGTAGCTGCTGCTGCTACTGCTGCTAAGTCGCTTCAGTCGTGTCAGACTCTGTGTGACCCCTTAGACGGCAGACCACCAGGCTCCTCTGTCTCTGGGATTCTCCAGGCAAAAATACTGGTGTGAGTTGCCATTTCCTTCTCCTTGGAGCTACTTTAAGTCATGCTAAATACTTCATTTGTATCATCTCAGAAGTAGTTGAACCTTAACACATCTAAATGTTTGGACTCAAAGAAATGGACAACACTGCTTTCTCTGGTTGTCCCTTTGAGTCGTTGTACCCTAAAATGCCCCTACCTCAAACTCAAATCCAATGTGGTCAATGGGGATGGTGTATTTCCGAGCATAATTCTGAGAGACACCTGTCAAAAAAGACTGTGTAAAGTAGAATCCAGAGATCCAAAAGACCACAGGAGGTCCATTGTCAATCCATTCCTAGAGAACCACAGAGATAAAAATGCAAAATCAGTAATACATCAAAGATAGTTCAAAGGCAAGAATAAAAATGAGTCTCATAAAGAAATAAGCTTTTTCTCATTTTTCTGGAAACAGGCAGACTTTGTAGTCTTATCTTATATTTTCCTTTATCTTATATTTTCCCAATTTGAAGTAAAAAGCACTGGTGCAAGCTGGTGTCAGGGATGCAGCAGAGAGTGGGAGGGACTATAGCAGTAGAGAATATATGTCTTGTCTAAGCAACAGCTACTCAATTCCAGCAGTAGTTGCCATGCAGGTATGCAGGTCCATTGATTCAGGTCTTCCTTTTTTTGCAAGAAAAACATCTGTATTTTTATATGTAATAATCCTTATATGCTAGCTCAAAGTTTAATTTTTTTAATATTTTAAAAATTGTATTTATTTTCATTGCTGCACAAACTTTCCTCTAGTTGCAGCAAGCAGGTGCTACTCTCTAGTTGAGGAGCACAGGCTCTAGGGTGCTTGGGCTTCAGTAGTTGTGGCACATGGGGTCAACAGTTGTGGCTCCCAGGCTCTAGAGCCCAGGCTCAGCAGTTGTGGTGAATGGGTTTAGTTGCTCCAACTGCATGTGGGATCTTCCTGGATCAGGGATCGATCCACTGTCTCCTTCATTGACAGGCAGATTCTTTACCACTGAGCCACCAAGGAAGCCCTCAGATTTTTAAATTACCAGAGAGCCAAATGAAATCTATCTATTAGCCCATGAGCTGTATGTAGCCCATGACACACTGGTTTGTGGCATTTATTCTCATTCCTATTCCTGCCTTTATAGGCTATAAACTTTTCAAGGACTTTGAAAATCTCCCTCCTGTCCTCAACCCTAGTAAGGGTTTCCAGTAGGTGCTCAATCCAGGATGCTCTGTGGCTACCCTATCCCCTTCCAGCTTTAACTTGTCATTTCAGAATGTCCTCTCCACCTGAATGAGAATCCCAGGTGCCCAGTTACCCTGACTCCGAGGTACCTGGAAGAAGGCCAGGCGGGCTAGCAGGTCAGCCACATAGCCTCCCAGGGGCTTCAGTGATGGGTAGGACTTTGCCATCCACATGGCTGGCACTTTACCCACAAGCATGCTACTGAAGACATCCTCCAGCTCTGAGGACATCAGAACCTGCCCTTTAATTGCTCGGCCAAGATCGATGAGGCTTCTGTGAACCACTTCTGTCAATCTGCAAGAACAAAGGAGAAGACTCAGCCTGCCTCTCCATTGACCTCATTCTACCCCAAGTGCACTGACTCCAAGTCTCCTTTTACTTTTCCTTCCTTTAAAAAGTCATATAATATACATTCATGAGAGCAGAATTGTAAAGATGAGAAAAAATTAAATCACCCCATTATCTTACCACCTAAAGATAACTCTGATGTATGTCTTTCTAGATTTTCCTATATGTAAACACAAATTATTTTTAATGGGATTATATATATATATATGTAATCTGTTTTTCTCTCTTAGCATAAAGGGAACATCTTTCCTATTCAATAGAGGCCTACCTAAAATCATACTTTCTAATGACTGCAAGGTGTTCCATTTTATCTAATTATTCCTCTTGCTGAAGCATATTATTTCTAGATTGTTGTTACTGTAAATAACATTACTAGAAGGCAATGGCCACCTACTCCAGTACTCTTGCCTGGAAACTCCCATGGATGGAGGAGCCTGGTAGGCTGCAGTCCATGGGGGTCGCAAAGAGTTGGACACAACTGAGCGACTTCACTTTCACTTTTCACTTTCATGCATTGAAGAAGGAAATGGCAACCCACTCCAATGTTCTTGCCTGGAGAATCCCAGGGACGGGGGAGCCTGGTGGGCTTCCATCTATGGGGTCGCACAGAGTTGGACACGACTGAAGCAACTTAGCAGCAGCAGGGACATCCATCTATAGCAAACTTTGCAGAGACTTATAATGATATTCTTAGTAAAAGTAGAACTTCTGGGTCAAAGGGTAATGCAGTTTTAAGGCTTCTTTGTTTTAAAAACAAAATTCTTTTTATAGACTATGAGGTTCATGCCTACCTGAGAAAAGGTAGCTGAAGGGGCAGCCTAAAATATTCTAAGATCATCTGCCTTTGTCTCTGGCCTCTATTGTGGGGACTCACCAAGTCCAGGGGGACCTGAGAGTGCCAATGAATCTGCTACCAGAGAGAGCTTGTCATGTCCAAAGATTTATGGAATCCTAGCCAAATGGATATGAGAATGCTTAAACCCAAGAAACAGATTCCTGAATGTGTAACCATTAATTTATATTAAGAGGAATTTAAGGTTCAAACACGTTATTGGTGTATATACTTGGCTGAGGAGTTAAGAGCAAAACTACGCTCTGAGGGATTATACCACAGACCTCTATTAAACCTAAAGAGCTACTTGCAAAAGTTCTATTTCTATTCTTGCAACTATGAGCTCTGCTAGTTTCAAGATTTTTAGTACTCAAGGAGGAAAGTTTGCCCTAGAAGGCGCAATAATGGTTCCCCTGAACTGGAAGCTGAACTGTCATTCTGGGCTTCTCATACCACTAGGTGAATAGGCAAAAAAAAAAAAAAAAAAGAGGGTAATGAGAAGGTATGTTGCAGTATTGCCCAATGTAATTAATCCTGAGCAGCACTGAAATATAAGTGCTGTTACACTCTTCTCTTACATTATAATGGCCAGTGGTAAAGACTAGTGAAAGTCACTCAGTTGTGTCTGAGTCTTTGCAACCCTATGGACAGCACAGTCCATGGAATTCTCCAGGCCGGAATATTGGAGTGGGTAGCCTGTTCCCTTCTCCAAGGGATCTTCCCAACCCAGGGATCAAACCCAGGTCTCCTGCATTGCAGGTGGATTCTTTACCAGCTGAGCCACCAGGGAAGCCCAAGAATACTGGAGTGGGTAGCCTATCCCTTCTCCAGTGGATCTTCCTGACCCAGGAATTGAAGCGGGGTCTCCTGCATTGCAGGTGGATTTTTTACCAACTGAGCTACTAAGAAATCCCAAAGGCTAGTGAAGGTGACTGTAATCACCAAGAGCTCCAATGAGCTTAGGGGCAAATGAATGGCAAAGAAGGAAAGTCATTGGCCTCGTGTCTGGATGAATGAGGACTGCATCCTATCATACCAAGGTATTGACTCAGTCAGCAACCTTAACTCACACTCTGTATTTTGCTTGGTTACCCATATGGCCAACTGACTACTGACTCTAGAGAGTAACACTAAAACTAAGGGGCTAATCAATTCTTAGATGAAATTCTTCCAGTTCCCTTGTCTTTCAGAGTCAGGGCTATCCCTTTATGCAATGACCATTGAGCAAAAACGGAGACAGCAGCATTTGGAGTCTGTGGTCGCAGGTTCAGACATGTGGTGTATGTGCTTGGTTGAGGAGCCAATGGACATAAGACTATTGTGTGATTTGAATGCAAAGGCTTGAGTGGTACTTGGAGCCATATCTGGTAATAAAGGCTCAATAAAAGTGGCTTTAATGATTATGTTCACCATTAGCCTTTTGGTTTTAACCCCACTTAACAGATGTCACGTGAATGAATAAGAGCAAATGAATAGAAGGAATGATTTAACCCTGGACCAACACATGCTGGGATGCCCCTATTTATTGGCCTTCCTGCAGGTAGGGCATACCAACTCTGCACAGCAACCTTTATCAAGTGTCCTTTCTAGTCACTGCCTATTAGATCCTTCCCCTCACACTCTAACTCCCAGGATCCAAGTAAGACCATATAGCCCACCTGTTGAATCTGATGAGCTCTTGCCTTAAGACAGTGTTCATGGATTCTTCATAGACCACAGGGTACAACTTCATGACCAACTCCAAGTCAAATTCATTGGGAAGCTTGGAGAGTATGTCCTGGGCCAGATCCTCAACCACTTCCTTAAAGTGTAAGCATTAGAGAGGTGAATGAGAAACAAGGCCCCTGGGCTGTGACTTTGTCCAGGTAAACCTAAGGCAGTGAGCATTTGTCTTTTTAAACTTAGTCTATAGGAGCTTTTTTGGAACTTTCCTACAGAAGCCAATTCTGCCTTGAAGGTATGGAGGCTACCCTTGCTGGCCCCAGACTTAGGGAGGACATTGCCTCTAAGCCAAACAATGAGAGTCCTGTTCTCATGGCCAGAGTGAAGGCCTGAGGGTTGGACAGGGAATTCCTGCTCAGCCAGCCAGGTAGCCTCAGGGAAGTGCTGAACCCTGCAGAGCTTCTCCAGTCTTCAAGGTCACTCCTGGGAGACAATCTCCCAAGGCTCTCATAGCCAGCTCCTTAAGAACCAGCTCCTGGTACAGATGGGACTTTGCTCAGAGCCAGTGACGTGGACATCTGGGAAGGCAGTAGACCATTCCTCAGCATTGAGCAAGAATAGCCCAGTGAATTTAGCCAAGTAAGGAATGGACAAGGCCTAGAGGAAGAGTAGGAAGAGGAGTAGGAGGACCTGAATGGGAGACACACACAGCTCTGCCACGCTGTGACTCTGGGAAGCTGGAATGTATACTTCTTCCCCCCTTCCCACTGTGAGAGCTATTTCCTTTCCTAAGTTGAGACACACAAACCAGGCTGCTTTATCTTCACATGTATTACCATTTATGGTACTATGAACCAAATCAAGAAACCAAATTGAATCATCCCTTGGAATCCACTAGGAATTGGTTGCAGAACCAAAATCCACAGATGCTCAAGTCCCTTATGTATAATGGTGTAGTATTTGCATATAGCCTACACACATCTCTCCTTCCCTTCATACTTTAAATCATTTACAGATTACTTATATTACCTAAAATAATGTAAATGCTATATAAATAGTGGTAAATACAATGTAAATGTCATGTAATAGCTGCTGAAGTGAGGCAAATCCAAGTTTTGCTTTTTGGAACTTTTTGGAAATTTTTTTCTGAATATTTCCAATCTTGGTCAAACTCAAGGATGCAAAACCTGCAGCTATGCAAAGCCAACTGTATGCAAAATCCACAGCTAAGAAAAGTTGAACATGGGGTGGCTTAGAACTTGGAGAAGAGAAGAAAAGGAAAAGAGAGAACAGGACAGAGTCAGGAGATGTGGTTTTGGATCTGGCACTGCCTCTGGGTTTACGAGTGCCTTGACGTGGGTCACTTCTTATACGGCTCATTTTGCCCTCATCTGTAGACCAAGTGAAATGATCATAGGAGGCACCCAAAATGATTCCAGGTGTCTCCAATATTGGAGAAATAATATTGAATCACATGGTGAGAAAGTCACTCTTGTCAAGTTTTAGCCACCTTTTTCTTTTCATTCCCTTCAAGGAGAAAGTCTCAGGTCAGGTCAGGTCAGTTCAGTTCAGTTCAGTCACTCAGTTGTGTCTGACTCTTTGGGACCCCATGAATCACAGCACGCCAGGCCTCCCTGTCCATCACCAACTCCCGGAGTTCACTCAAACTCATGTCCATCGAGTCAGTGATGCCATCCAGCCATCTCATCCTCTGTCATCCCCTTCTCCTCCTGCCCCCAATCCCTCCCAGCATCAGTCTTTTCCAATGAGTCAACTCTTCGCATGACGTGACCAAAGTTTCAGCTTTAGCATCATTCCTTCCAAAGAACACCCAGGACTGATTTCTTTTAAAATGAACTGGTTGGATCTCCTTGCAGTCCAAGGGACTGTCAAGAGTCTTCTCCAACACCACAGTTAAAAAGCATCAATTCTTCGGCACTCAGCTTTCTTCACAGTCCAACTCTCACATTCATACATGACCACTCGAAAAACCATAGCCTTGACTAGATGGACATTTGTTGGCAAAGTAATGTCTCTGCTTTTGAATATGCTATCTAGGTTGGTCATAACTTTTCTTCCAAAGAGTAAGTGTCTTTTAATTTCATGGCTGCAGTCACCATCTGCAGTGATTTTGGAGCCCAGAAAAATAAAGTCTGACACTGTTTCCACTGTTTCCCCATCTATTTCCCATGAAGTGATGGGACCAGATGCCATGATCTTCACTTTCTGAATGTTAAGGTCAGGACTAATTAAATGTTCTGTAACACTTGTTGATCCTCCTCTTTTCCCAAGGAGCCAGCAAGACCCCAGCAGCAGCAGCCGGAAGAACCTAATAATGTTTAGCCTTCATTTTCTTTTTGTGGCTGTCATGACTTTATCGAAATGGTACTGGATTTGTTTTCAGTTACAATCCTGATGTGCAGTTTTTAAAATGTTTTCAAGCAAAAGAGATTTGTTTTAAAATATTATGTAAATGGAGTATAGATGATATGTGGCTGTAACAATGAATCATGAAGGTTATACAGGAATGACTGACATTTTAAGAAACTAGTTCAGTATTTAAGGGCTCTCAACAGTTAAGACCAGAGCATCCATGCCCTTCCTCAGGGGTCTGCCACGCCTCTGCTTTTCTTCCTTCTTGGTCATCACCCATAATCCTGCATGCCCACTAGAGGGAAGATTGCCTAGGAAATTGAATTCAAGCCTGGTTACCTGAGGGGACTTGCCACTCCCTCCTGACTGCCTAGGGAGGGTCAGGAGCACCCCTTGAAATAGCTGGTTGGTTTCCTGGTTGTCTTTGGTGATGTCAGCATTCTCATGGAGGCCAAACACTTCTGGGTGGGCTGTGATAGGGAGGTTCCTGAGATAGTCGATATACGACTGGAAAGAAAATCTTCAGTTAATGTAAGTTCAGGCTCTTGGGCTCCCACAGATCACCCAGGGTTTGGCCAGACCAGACCCACATAGAAATCACACTGTTTTGGTAGCACAGGCCATACACACACACATGCACACATCATCAGGGCCAAGACATTCACAAGCTTTCCCTCCTACAGGTTTCTGAACAGTGAGTATAAATATGAAGGTAGATGGGTTATCTCCCCTCCCACCTCTGCTGGCTTCCCTCCTGCTTTACCAGCAGTCTTGGCCTTGGAGACAAAATTAGATTTGGATTCAGACAGAACTGGATTTGGGTCCTAGCTCCATCTTAAACTAATTGTGTAACGCTGATCTAGTCACCCAAAAGCCCCGTTTCCGTATCTGCAAATGGGAAGATAAATGAGGTTATGAAGAAATAAGGCCTTGGTATATAACAGGTACTCAATAAAAGCAAGCCCTTTTCATCCTTCAGATCTCGTTTTCTTCTTCCATTTATCATTCTCCCATTCAGTTTTTCTGTCCCTCCCTGTGCTACCTTCTGAACCTTTGGTTTCAAGTAGCAGTTTCCAACCTGTTCACCAGCAAAGCTTCATCTTAACCATCCCTTCCTTTTTCCCCCAGATGGACCCCATATTTTGAAAGATCTTATCTACCAAATGCCTAGGATTCACTAGATAGTAATAAGGTCTGTCTTGTAGGCTTTTTGGAAGATTCGAAATAGCTTATGGACCCAAGTCAGGAAACCCAAGCTATCCCTGGGCCCTCCTTGGATACAACTGCAACCGTAGCCACATGGAGGCTGGCAAGCTCCTCCTGCCCCTTACCTGGTAGGAGCCATGAGGAGGGATGTAGTAAGTGTCTCCAGGAGCAAGAAAGTAATGGTCCTGCTCGATTTCCTTACAGTAGAACGTGGACAGAAGGGATAGCAGGAGCCTCCTATCTTTGTCATCCGTTACTCTGCCTCCATAATTACATTCCCCTGGGGATAGCCAACAGAAGAAGTTGAATCCATAATGAACTTGGTCATTAATCTAAAACAGAGGATTCCTCCAGCCAACAATGAGACACAGGGTTGCTAAAAACCATGCTCAGCTTAGTTTAAGACCAGACCTTTTGGGTATTATGGTTGCTACAAAAATAATACATGTTCCTATATTAGAATTTAGAAAATAGCAATAAACTGAAATAAAAGCAATACTGTCACCAATTATTTCAACTAATGTAACTGTTAACATTTAGGCATCTTCCAGATATTCGTCTGGACATTTGTGTATCTGTCTACATATATGTGAAAAGCAGCATAGAAATGTGGTTCAGGGTAAGAACTGTGGCATGAGACAGTACTGAGTTCCAATTTCAGCCAATTTCTAGGCTCCAACTTTTGCCACTTATTAGCAGTTTCTCATCTGTCAGTAAGAGATAACTGCATACCCATCTTACATGGTTGTGGTTAACAATACTTATAAAACATTTAGCACAATGCTTGGCATATAGAAGACATTCAATTATCACTTTCACAAATTTAGAAAATTGAGATTATCCATAGACACTGCTTTGGGATATGACTCTCCTACCCCCATCCCCATGATCAACATCATTCTCTGTAACTCAGGTTTCTACACTCAGATTTCTACAAAAAGAATTAGGTAATTCTTTTGAGGAGACAGCAACCCCGGATGCATTTTCTAGCTGGATCAGATTCAATAGTGTGTGTGTTACCTGATATTTGGAAGTTGGGAACAACACATTAATTTGAAAGGAAAAGACACATCTGTGTGTGTGTGTGTGTGCGCGCACATGCAAAGCCTCTCCTGAAGGGGGGGTTCACTTCCAATTCCAACCATGCTAGGAGAGGGCAGGTCTATGGACATGAAGCAGGAAGTACGACAAGTTGGAGAGGCCTCAGCTTCTCTTGGCACTGGAGGGGTCTAAATGACTAAGAGGAACATCTTGGTGGCTCATAATGGGAGAAGTAAGAGACTAAGGGGACGTTTATACCTACTGAGTAATAATTTGAGCCCTACAGAAACTGCTTTACCTTAAACCACCACCCTCAGGCCTTCAGCAAAATTTAGTGTGAACACTATAGTTTGTCCCAGCTGTAAGTAGGTTTATGACGACACTAAACTACAACATTAAAGGGAGAGTGGTTCCCCCTGAAGTCAGCCTGGCAGTGCTAGAAGGGACCAAAGAGGGACTACAGGTGAAGGAAAACCTGAAGTGCAGGGTCATGGTCAGGGTGCCACCACCACCCCCTCGTCAGCAAAGTCTACTTCAGGGGGTACCCTTAAGGCCCTGGGTTTTATGTTTATGAAGGAAGGTGCATTTCTTTACTTATATATCTCTTCTTTACAGCAAGAACACAAGTTTCTACAGAAACAGGATACGTCTTATATCTCTTCAAGATTTCCCATTGGCTCTGCCACAGGGCTGGGGGTACCAGACTAAGAATGTATTCGACTTCAGTCCATCTATTTAGATCACCACTCTTCAAACAAGACCTATCTCTTTGGTTAGTTTGTCTCTTGGTCTCGGAGCTCTGATAGTCATCTCTATCTGGTTCGTCTTTCCTTCCAGGCACATAGGAAGGTTACCCTTCCCTTCTCCTACACTTCCCTCACTACACTTCTTGCAGTGAGGTGTGGCCAGGTGACAACTTCTTGCATATTTAATTCCCAACATGAGCTCTTCAGTGCTACCCCTGTGGCAGTGACCACACAAGTATACGTTGAGATGGTGGCATCAAAAGTTGGTACAGCCTTTGCCAACTGTGCCTCTGATAGACAATTACAATGAACAGAGACCCTCGCCAGTTCACACTGGACGTGTTTAACAGGATGGGCAAGAAATAGACCTTTGGTGTCTTACATCCTTGAGATTTGGAGACTGCTTGTCATCTCAGCCTAACTAGGCTATCCTGATTGGTACAGTTGGAAAGTGACTATCCTCAGGCCAGCTGGCACAACTGGGGTGGGTTGGTTTATGAGCTGCCAGGCAGTCCAACACTAAGACCACATCCCAGGACACTTATGCACTCATTCTGTGATCTGAAGAAGAGCTCTGGGATGTGCTTCTGTGTGGCCTGGAATAATGGGAATATGGCTCACTTATTTGGAAAAGTTCTTTCACCAAACTAAAATCCACTGAACTTATGTTGTGTATGTCACTTGGGGTTTTGTTTTAGGGGACACTGTGCTGAAGTAAGGTCTGTGTCACCTTGTACTTTAAACTGAATTTAATCACTCTAAAGCAGAATTTCTGAATCTTGGCATGATTGACGTGTTGTACACTGAGTAGTTCTGTGTTGTAGGGGGCTGTCCTGTGCATTGAGGATGTTTAGCAGCATCCTGGCCTCTACCCAGTAGAACATCCATTTAGTTGTGACAACAAAAAATGTCTCTTCAATTTGTCAAATGTCCCTTAGGAGGTAAAATCACCCTTAGCTGAGAACCCCTGTGCTAAGATCTTGGTTTTTTCAGCTGTAAAACAGGGTCACTAACATGAAGCTTATCAGATTACTGTGAAAACTGAATAATGTAGATAATGCACCTGACATTTGACTGGGGAAAGGATCCAGAGTTGAGGGAGGAACTTGTATGTGACCTTGAAGATGCCCAGGTTTTTCTTTTGAGCTGCACTTTGACTTTTGGCCATAGTAACCTACTCATTTAGCCCATCTAAATTAGCCCATTTTATCTCCTCTCTCTAGGATTACATGGTATTTTTCTTGAAGGCAGTGACCCAGTTTTATATATTTACATTCTTCCATATTATGTACTGGTATATATTGATGATACAGCTGATGAATTGCTTTAATACAAACCAGCAAGGGTCATTTTCACCTCAGGGTATCTCTGCTGGGAGCACTCGCCTTCTTTTTTCACCACCCACTCCCACTTTCTTCTTCCAGTAGTAAAACTCCTACTTATCCCTCAAAACCATCTTTAATGCCTTAAGGAAGTTATCCCTAATCATCCCACCCCATATCTGAAATTTAATCATTGTGCTGCCTTTCTACATTATAAATGTTCCTCTTATTGAACTTACCACTGTATTGTCATTTATTTTGTTATATTTCTCTCCCTTTGTAGACTGTGCACCACTTAAGAGGAGGGATTAATCTTGATTTTTTGGTATGTTGTTTTTTTGTTTTATAATATCCAGCATGGTGACCAGCATCAGTAAGAGTTCAATGTTTGTTGAAGGCATAAGTGAGTAAACGAATGGAGCTGGGAGCAGAGGAGCAGGAAGGTGGAGCATAATTGTGGAGGTTTGTGGTTGTCAAAACCTCCTCCCATAAATACCTGTCAGGTAGGTCAGAGCATCAAATGGCACCTCCTTGTAATCATTCAGAAACATCTGGATCTGTCGCATACTAATCCTCAGGTCAGATTCATTGAATTCATAAGGAATATTCCAACCTGCATGAGGCAAAGATGAATTAGATGCTTCAGGATGAGAGTTCTAAATTCCCACTCAGAGATTGGGCTGGTGAAGTTAAACATCATCATGGATCAAGAGCCTCTTTTCAGTCCCATGAATATTAAGCACCTTGCCAACTATTAGCTTTGGTATTTACTGTCAGCGTGGGAGACATTCTGCTGAAAAAAAAATCCATTCTAAAGTCAATTACTTTATGGATCTCCCCATTTGTTAAGGAAGATGTTACCATCCTGGGATTTGTGAAATAGGATTACTCACTCTGGCTGGAATACCATGGTAACGTATAGAACGCCAAAAACAACACTAAAGCATAGGTTTAGTGGGAAAGGAAATGCAACCCACTCCAGTATTCTTGCCTGGAGAATCCCATGGACAGAGGAACCTGGAAGGCTACAGTCCATGGGATTGCAAGAGTCAGATACGACTTAGTGACTAGGTAGAGAGCAGTATCTGTGATTGGGCAATACTAAGTTAGCTTTGAGAATTCCCCTCCTTCCACTGTATTTCCAAAGTTTATAATGATAAATGCCCAGTGGGGCTATCAGTTCAGTTCAATTCAGTCCGACTCTTTGAGACCCCATGAATCGCAGCACGCCAGGCCTCCCTGTCCATCACCAACTCCCAGAGTTCACTCAAACTCATGTCCATCGAGTTGGTGATGCCATCCAGCCACCTCATCCTCTGTCGTCCCCTTCTCCTCCTGCCCCCAATCCCTCCCAGCATCAATCTTTTCCAATGAGTCAACTCTTCGCAAGAGGTGGCCAAAGTATTGGAGTTTCAGCTTCAGCATCAGTCCTTCCAATGAACACCCAGGACTGATCTCCTTTTCGATGGACTGGTTGGATCTCTTTGCAGTCCAAGGGACTCGCAAGAGTCTTCTCCAACACCACAGTTCAAAAGCATCAATTCTTCGGCGCTCAGCTTTCTTCACAGTCCAACTCTCACATCCATACATGACCACTGGAAAAACCATAGCCTTGACTAGATGGACCTTTGTTGGCAAAGTAATATCTCTGCTTTTCAATATGCTATCTAGGTTGGTCATAACTTTCCTTCCAAGGAGTAAGCGTCTTTTAATTTCATGGCTGCAATCACCATCTACAGTGATTTTGGAGCCCCCCCAAAATAAAGTCTGACACTGTTTCCACTGTTTCCCCATCTATTTCCCATGAAGTGACAGGTTGTTTCCAAGGCAAACCATTCAATATCACGGTAATCCAAGCCTATGCCCCAACCAGTAATGCTGAAGAAGCTGAAGTTGAACAGTTCTATGAAGATCTACAAGACTTTTTAGAACTAACACCCAAAAAAGATGTCCTTTTCATTATAGGGGACTGGAATGCAAAAGTAGGCAGTCAAGAAATATCTGCAGTAACAGGCAAATTTGGCCATGGAGTACAGAATGAAGCAGGGCAAAGGCTAATAGAGTGGGGCTATACAAGTCACATAAATGTATGAAGCAGGCCTGATGTAAGACAGTAGGGTGTGGCGGGACCTGCATTCAATGGAGATGTTTCATTTCCTCCCAAATAATTCACATTCAAATTAAACACAACAAAAACCTGGATTTCCCTGGTGGCCTAGTGACTAAGAGCCTGCCTGCCAACGCAGGGGACACAGGTTTGCTCCCTGGTGTGGAAGATTCCGCGCGCAGTGGGGCAGCTAAGCCTGTGTGCCACAGCTACTGAGCCCGTACCTTAGAGCCGGTGCTCTGCAATGGGAGAAGCCACTGCCATGAAGAGTAGCCCTCACTCGCTGGAACTGGAGAAAACCCTCAGGCAGCAATGAAGAGCCAGTGCAGCCAACAATTATTTATTATTAATAAATAAATGAATAAATTTTAAAAAACCCAAAAACTTGTGTTCTGGCAAACAAACACAACTGGGCAGTTGACTATAAGCCAAATTGTTGTATGGATTTTGGGAGGTTAGGAATGGATGGAAGAATGTGGTGTGTGAGATGCAAGTGTAGAGGGAGTGTCCACTTTGGCTGTCTCATCCTTGAAACCCTAAGTGGAAGAGTCAGGTGGTATGGCGCTAACTGGGACAGGTAGAAGGAAAGAGAATGCTTGGAGAGAATCACCAAAACAATTTGCCTCCTTTGGTAACCCCCCAGAATTGCTAAGAATACCTTGGGGTGGGTCATTTCAAGAAAAGAATTGGAGGCAGCCCATGGGATTAATAATGAGAAAAATGATCCATGAGAAATGATATGAATATCCATCCATTCTCCATGAGAAAAATAATCCATCCTTAAAATCATGGTGACTTGGGATCTGTATTTAGTTTGATGATCTGTTCCAACAAGAATACTAAGTCACTTAAGTTAGGCCATGGATAGGTTACATTAATAAAGAAATTTATGTTTATTTTTTTCAAGGAGAAGCACAGACAGATTTCACAGTTGTATTTCTTTCACTGTTATGCACATGTATAGAGAGCAACCTAAACTGTTATAAATCACCTGGTAAACATTCCCTGCAGAATGGCCATTGTACCTAAGCCAGGCAAATACACACCAAAGGGAAGAGCTTTCAATCTTCTCATTATCACATAACTTCAGTAATTAGGAGACCTCTGATTCTGGGGCATCACCTCTTTCCCTGACCCTGATCCTAATCTGGCACAGACACTCAGTGAAATTAATTTCAGATAAACAACAAATCATATTTAGTATAAATATGCCCCAAATATTACATGGAATGTACTTATACCTTATCTTTTTTCTTACACCTTATTTTACTGGCAACCCTGACTACAAACTTGAATGCATTTCTGCATCTGTGTGATCTTTCCCCCAGCAATCCAGGTATGCTGTCACCTCTCACCTAGGGGTCCAAAGTTTCTCCTCTCTTGAACGATGGCATGGAAGAAGCAAAGGCCAAACAATAGCTTTTGCCACATCACTGCTTTGGTACAGCTTTGGAAGAACACAGGGTCTGAGATGGGGTCATTGAGGTAAGAGCGCAAAAGATTGGCCCGGAGCCCTTTAGGGGGCTCATTGGTCATTTTAATCCCATTCTGGAGGATGCTGACTGGAAACTTCTCTGATGGATAGCTGGTTAACCAGAGTCTAGAAAAGAAACAGATCCAATTATTTAGAGCAATGTAATACATATATTAAAAAACAGTAACAAAAAAATAGCTACCATTTTTTTAATACTCTAATAGATGTTGAACCCAATGCTGAGAATTTATGTCCCTTCATTTTCTTTAATCCTCACAGCCACCCTCTGATTTACCATCCCCTTTACCAGTGAGGAAACAGAGGTATAGCAAGGTCAAGTGGGGCTTTCAAGGACACACCTTGTTTCTTGCTTCCAGATTACTCACAGTCTTGCTGCTGGGGGTGTCAGGGGCAGGGTGGGGGGATGCGGAAGAGGCGAAGGGAAATGGGAGCTGAGGAGGGGAGAAAGGACAAGCAAACAGTGCCAAGAAGTTTTAAAATCTAGACTGCAGGGAGGGAGGGCAGTAATAGGCTGTGGGGATACATGGGGTGGGGAGAGCAGATGTCTGCAAACTACTGAGTCAAATCTAGCCTTAACCTATTTTTATAAATAAAGTTTTATTGGAACATGGCCACACCCCTTTATCTACAAATTATTTAGGGATGCTTTCATGCTACAACAGCTGAGTTGAATAGCTGCATTTGACAATATGGCCTGCAAAGCCTAAAATATTCACTATCTGGCCCCTTACAAGAAAAGTTTGCTGACTTCTGTCATAGAGGCCAGTGGCATTTGAAATGGGTCTTGAGAATACGGAAGATTTTTTTCCTTAAATAATAAAGTTTTACCTATGTCCATAAAAAAATGAGAACATAGGCAAAAGTATTTAGTAAGAAACATATATATATATAATTTTACCATCTACAGCTTGACATGTAAGCATATTGTTTTTCATTTGCTTTTCTTACTCAGGCTCAAGCTACATACATACTGTGGCATCTGTTTTGTTTCATTTTTGTGGGGTTGTTTTGTTAGACATTAGAAAGGTTTCCAACAGGCAGATTTGGGGGTGAAAAGTCATTAAAGACACAGGCTGAGCAACCACATGGAGGAAGAAAAGTTGGGGATGTGGTAAGGGCTGGTGGGCAGCCTGCTATGGTCCAAGTACAGGGCTCAGAGGGGCAGGAGAGGCCATAAACTGGTGGCCTATGACCTGACTTCAGTTTGCAGCTGGCTGATGTTTAACTCTCACCATGCAAACCAACATAATGCTGCAACATATTTTTGAAGTAGTTGCCAACTTTTACAAATCTAGGGCTTTCTTTTAAAATTCTGGCTTCCCTGGTGGCTCAGACGGTAAAGCGTCTGCCTACAATGTGGGAGACCCGGGTTGAATCCCTGGGTTGGGAAGATCCTCTGGAGAAGGCAATGGCAACCCACTCCAGTACTCTTGCCTGGAAAATCCCATGGATGGAGGAGCCTGGTAGACTACAGTCTATATGGGGTTGCAAAGAGTTAGACACGACTGAGTGACTTCACTTTCTTTCTTTAAAATTCTGGTTTCCCATCTTTCCTTTAAAATAATCAGAAAATCTGGACACAAGAGGCCTTCATGCCTGCTTGGCAACAGTTAGCTGTCACTGGGCAGGAGTAGCTCATCTCTACGGGGCATGTGCTTCTAGTTTACCACAGTCCCCACCACTCCCTACTGATATTCAACTGAGGCTGAATGCCCATGATGATAGCTACGGCAGTGTGGAAAGTGGAATATTTCTCGTGCCCAAATCCTCTTCAGTCATTCATGTTACATTGCTGGCTTGTGTAAGCACTTAGGCTTGTGACTTTGGGGTTAAGTTAAAAATGAAAGTGAAAGTGAAGTCGTTCAGTTGTGTCCGACTCTTTGCGATCCCATGGACTGTAGCCTACTAGGCTCCTCCATTCACGGAATTTTCCAGACAAGAGTACTGGAGCGGGTTGCCATTTCCTTCTCCAACTTTGGGGTCAAGAAGTCTTAGATGTCAACATGAATAATTTTTCTTCACTGAGTATGTAACTGATAATAAATGAAACAACTCAGCATCCCATACAAAATAGAATTCTTGAAATTAATGGATTCCCTCTTAAACTTCTACATTAATCTTGTATGAGCCTTACATGAATACAATCAACTATGGCCTAATCTGGCTTTGTAAATAAACACCAAACACTTTTCTATTTTCAGGCAGACATAACTAAAATAAAAATAACTAGCAAACTTTGTTGCCTAGTACAGGATTTGGCAAACTTTTCCTATGAAGGATCAAACAGTAAGTGGTTTAGACTTGGCATGCCATATGGTCTCTGTCACAATTACTTGAAGCATAGAAGCAGTTGTAGACAATACGTGAGTGAATATGATTATATTTCAATAAAACTATAACTCTATTTATAGACACTGAAATTTAATTTTATATAATTATCACATGTCATGAAATATTATTCTTCTTTCTATTTTTTCAACCATAAAAAAATGTAAAGCTATTCTTAGATTGTAAGCTATATAAACACAGGCTGCAGACTGGATTTGGACATAGTTTGCTCACCCCGGTCCAGAATAATTAGATCACTGAAAATCTAAGTTAAAAGACTTGAAAGCCTATCTGGTTCATTTCATCATTCTCTAAATGCAAAAATTTAGGCCTAGTCTTGCTGGACTTTAAAGTTCATAGAAAACGAACGGCTGCTTCCAAGACTGATTAAAATTCCATGGATCTCCAGAAATAGAAGATAGAGCAAGTAGCGAGATTACAGGTGGGATTTTTTTTTTTTTTTTTTTTGACCAATAAGTTTTAAAACTAACTTGCTGGTATTAAATCTATCTTTTCAGACATATATCATATCACCTCCCTACAACAGTTTCTCACAGCATATACCCCAGAATCACAAGATAACTTCTTGGTGTTTCCTTTGCTTTTACAAATGTTGTCCCTTTTGTCTGGAACGTCCTTCCTGGAAAATTCCTATTTATCTATCAATACTCAAGGCCTTCCTCAACTTTTCCTTCCTTGTCCATTCTTGTTCAAACAAGTACAGCAAGGACTGCATGGTATCAACATTATTCATATATGGTCTGCCTTCTGCTAGACTGAGAGCTTCTTAAGAGTTGAACTGTGTCTTGTTTGGATTCCCAGTCATTACCATGACATCTGGAGCTCAAGACTGGGGCCCAGAGACACAGTGGTGGGACAACATCTCACCTGAATCCCACGTTGGTGCTCTCAGGAACAATCACCTCCTCACAGATCTTCTCCAGAGCAGGCATCCAGCTTGTGGCCAGATGACAATTCTGTAAGACCACCCAGGTCCCATCTCTGATGGCACTGTTGATCATTTTGGCAGCAATAGGGCCTTGGCCTTGGCCAAGGGAGATGGTCTGTGTTTTGGTACCTCCCATGCCAAGATCATCAGCAAATTTCAGCAGGCCTGAGATCAGGAAGAAAAAGGACTTTTGAAGGAGAACAGGCTACTTAAGACCATATTAACAATAACAACACAGAAAAGGGGGTTTACATTTCATTTTTAGTGGAGTATAGTTGATCTGGCTTCCCCTGTGGCTCAGATAGTAAAGAATCTGCCTGCAGTGCCAGAGACCCAAGTTCGATCCCTGGGTTGGGAAGATCTCTTGGAGAAGGAAATGGCTATCCATTCCAGTATTTTGGGCTTCCCTGGTGGCTCAGACGGTAAAGAGTTTGCCTGTGGTCCGGGGGACCAGGTTTCGATCCCTGGATTGGGAAGATCCCCTGGAGAAGGAAATGGCAATCCACTCCAGTGTTCTTGCCTGGAAAATCCCATGGGTGGAGGAGCCTAGCAGGCTACAGTCCATGGGGTCTGTGTTAGCTTCAAGTCCACAACAAAGTAAGTCAATTACACAAATACATGTATCCACTCTTTTTTAGATTCTTTTCCCATATAGGTCATTACAGAATATTAAAAAGAGTTCCCTGTGCTATACAGTAGGTCCTTATTAGTTATATGTGTATGTGTCAATCCCAATCTCCCAGTTTATCCCTACCCTCTTTGCCCACTGGTAACTATATTTGTTTTCTACATCTGTGACTCTGTTTCTGCTTTTTAAATAAGTTAATTTAGGAACTGGGCTTTTACAAACTTACTAGGAAAACTGGTATTTGGACAGTGAAATTTCAAGTAGGTCGCTTTCACATCTCTCTTCCTCAGAGGCAGCCAGTGTTATATTTTGTTTGTGAGTTTTTCTTCTTTAATGATTTTTCAGTTCAGTTCAGTTCAGTCGTTCAGTCACGTCTGACTCTTTGTGACCCCATGAATCAGAGCACACCAGGCCTCCCTGTCCATCACCAACTCCCAGAGTTCACACAAATTCATGTTCATTGAGTCAGTGATGCCATCCAGCCATCTCATCCTTGTCATCCCCTTTTCCTCCTGCCCCCAATCCCTCCCAGCATCAGGGTCTTTTCAAATGAGTCAATTCTTCACATGAGGTGGCCAAAGTATTGGAGTTTCAGCTTTAGCACCAGTCCTTCCAATGAAGACCCAGGGCTGATCTCCTGTAGAATGGACTGGTTGGATCTCCTTGCAGTCCAAGGGACTAGCAAGAGTCTTCTCCAACACCACAGTTCAAAAGCATCAATTCTTCAGCGCTCAGCTTTCTTCACAGTCCAACTCTCACATCCATACATGACCACAGGAAAAACCATAGCCTTGAGTAGACAGACCTTTGTTGGCAAAGTAATGTCTCTGCTTTTCAATACGCTATCTAGGTTGGTCATAACTTTCCTTCCAAGGAGTAAGCGTCTTTTAATTTCATGGCTGCAATCACCATCTGCAGTGATTTTGGAGTCCCCAAAAATAAAGTTTGACACTGTTTCCATTGTTTCCCCATCTATTTCCCATGAAGTGATGGGACCAGATGCCATGATCTTAGTTTTCTGAATGTTGAGCTTTAGGCCAACTTTTTCACTCTCCTCTTTCACTTTCATCAAGAGGCTCTTTAGTTCCTCTTCACTTTCTGCCATAATGGTCATGTCATCTGCATATCTGAGGTTATTGATATTTCTCCCAGCAATCTTGATTCCAGCTTGTGCTTCTTCCAGCCCTGCATTTCTCATGATGTACTCTGCATATAAGTTAAATAAGCAGGGTGATAATATACAGCCTTGACGAACTCCTTTTCCTATTTGGAACTAGTCTGTTGTTCCACATCCAGTTCTAACTGTTGCTTCCTGACCTGCATACAGATTTCTCAAGAGGCAGGTCAGGTGGTCTGGTATTCCCATCTCTTTCAGAATCTTCCACAGTATATTGTGATCCACACAGTCAAAGGCTTTGACATAGTCAATAAAGCAGAAATAGATGTTTTTCTGGAACTCTCTTGCTTTTTCTATGATCCAGTGGATGTTGGCAATTTGATCTCTGGTTCCTCTGCCTTTTCTAAAACCAGCTTGAACATCTGGAAGTTCATGGTTCACGTATTGCTGTAGCCTTTGCTAGCATGTGAGATGAGTGCAATTGTGAGGTAGTTTGAGCATTCTTTGGGATTGCCTTTCTTTGGGACTAAAATGAAAACTGACTTTTTCCAGTCCTGTGGCCACTGCTGAGTTTTCCAAATTTGCTGGCATATTGAGTGCAGCACTTTCACAGCATCATCTTTTAGGATTTGAAATAGCTCAACTAGGTGTGTTTCTTTTATGGTCTGTCTCAGAGACAATATTAATCTGCTAGGATTGCCATAACAAATAACCAAAGATTGGATGACTTAAACAACAGAAATTTATTTTCTCTCTGCACTGGAGGCTAGAAATAAAAAATCAAAGTGCTGACAGGCGTGGTTTCCTCTAAGTCTTCTTTTCCTGGCTTGTTTGTGGCCATTCTCTCCTCACATCGGTAAAGCGTCTGTCTAGAATGCCAGAGACCTGGGTTCGATCCCTGGGTTGGGAAGATTCCCTGTAGAAGAAAATGGCAATCCACTCCAGTACTATTGCTTGGAAAATCCCATGGATAGAAGAGCCTGGTAGGCTACAGTCCATGGGGTTGCAAAGAGTCAGACACGACTGAGCGACTTCACTTTCACTTTCTCCTCACATCATCTTCTCATTGTGTCCTTGCATGGACTTCTCCCTGTCATTGTATCTGTGTTCTAATCTGCTAAGGACATCAGTCATATTGGATTAGGACCTACCCTAATGACCTCACAATTAACTATTTAAAAACCTTATCTCCAAATACAGTCACATTCTGAGGTATTAGGAATTATGTCTTTAACATACAGACTTGGGAGGGACCAATTCAGCCCATAATATCCTCATAATCCTGGGGGGAGGTATTAATTCTCTTAATTGTTTGATGTGCTGATTATCCCTTATAGTAATGTGTTTCCTCACATAGTTTATAATTTTTTTTTTTATTGTCAGTTCACAATCAGCAAGTTTGTGTTATTCTGTGGGAGTCTGACATACTGTGGGTTTAAGGAGTGCCCTAACAGAACA